>NC_092875.1:384810552-385519562 GCF_028372415.1 Notamacropus eugenii
CAGAGGGAAATGTCGTTAGTCTTTCCAATATAGTTATTATGGAAGTGTTTTGCATGTCTACACATGTATGACCTCTATGGAATTGCTTGCTTTCTCAATGAGGCTGGATGAGGAGAGAGAAAGGGAGAGAAAATGGAACTCAAAGGTTTAAAAATGAGTGGTAAAAATTGTTTTAGCATGCAACTGGGAAATAAGATACATAAACAATGGGGTATTGAAATCTGTTTTTCTCTATGGGAAAATAGGGGGAAAGGGATGGAAGGGGAGGTAATAGAAATGAGAAAAGAATGGAGAAAGGAGTGGATGGGGCGCATATTGTTCTGGGGTGCGATGGGGAGAAAATTTTGAATTCTAATTTCTGTGGAAGTGAATGCTGAGAAGGGTAAAATAAATTATATGTATATGTATATATTTTTTAAAAACCTCTGAATCTTAAATCTTAAAAATCTATGCATCTTATGAGGAGTAATTGTTGTTCCTCTGCAACATCTCATAGTTATGTGTTAAAGTTAATTGTAAGTACTTTATTTTATTTTATTAACTTTTTTATACCATTTGACCCAGCATTATTGCTTCTAAGACTGTATCCCAAAGAAAACATAAAAATGGCAAAGGAGCCCACATGTACAAAAATATTTATAGTAGATCTTTTTGTGGTGGCCATGAACTGAAAATCAAGGGGATGTGTATCAATTGAGGAATGACTGAACAAGTTGTGGTATATGAATGCAATTGAATATTAATGTGCTGTAAGAAATGATGAACAGGAAGACTTTAGAGAGTCCTGGAAGAGCTTATATGAACTGATGTTGAGTGAAAGGAGTAGAAACAGGAGAACTTTGTATACAACAACAACCACACTGTGTGAGAAATTTTTCAGGTAAACTTAGCCCTTCACAATCATGCAAGGACATAAAAAATCCCAGTGGACTCTTGAGGCACAATGTCTTCCCCATCCAGAGAAAAGAACTATGGAATTGGATCACAGAATGAAGACCATTTTCTCTTGTGTTACGTTTTGTTTGGTTTATTTTGTATCTTTTCTCCCATTCATTTTCATTTCACTATGCAACATCAGTAAGGTTAAAATGTATTTAATAATAATGTATGTGCAGAACCTATTTAAGATTCCATGCTATCTTTGCAATAGAGTGGGGAGAGAAGGGAGGAAACCTAAGATACATGGAAATGTTTGTCTAAAACTGAAATCAAATAGTTAATTTAAGAAATAAAATGATCAATACTTCTTAATCCATTTAAAAAATGGCAGAATTATCAATCAATATTAGTCGCACTTGTGTTGGAAATATTACCGTGTTGCATCACCTTTTTCCTCTTCAATCTCATTCTGAACTACGGTAACACATGAAAAATCCAGAAACTGGATTTTTGACAATTGGATAGGAGCATCAATAGTTGTCATGACAATTAATGCCACATTTTATATATTTATTTATGGTTCTTCTTTTTGCTAAATTGAAGTTAATTTATTGTATAATAACTCCATTGCATCATAATATATTCTGCTAACAGGAAAGACGATTTATTCCTTTAAACATTAGATGCATCCCTAGGAATGACTTTCTGAGACTGAATGGACATAAGCAACCCAGAAAGAACTGACCTGGAAGTATTGTAACATTTATCACTGGAGGCCATAAATATATTAATAAGATTTAGAGATTCACTTGGTTACTTGATTGATTCTTAAAATTTATTTTTGACATGAGGGACCCTTTGTCATTTTTATGATCTCTTTTGGATACAGTCCTAGAAGCCACATTGCTGTCTCAAAGGGCATGTATATTTTTGTAGCCCTTTGGGCATAGTTCCAAATTGCTTTCTTGAATGGTTGAATCAGCTCACAGCTCCACCAATAGTGAATTAGTATTCCAACTCTCACATATCTTCTCCAATATTTATCATCTTCCTGTTTTATCATTTTAGTCCATCTGATAGGTGTGATGTGTTACTTCAGAACTGTTTTGATTTGCATCTGTATAATCATATCCTTTCATATCCTTTGACCATTTATCAATTGGGGAATAACTTGTATTCTTGTACTTTTGACTCAGTTCTCCATATAGTTTAGAAATGAGGCCTTTATCACAGACACTAGTTTCAAAAACTCTTTCACCCTTTTCTACTTCCATCCTTATCTTAGTTGCATTGGGTTTCTTTGTGCAAAAACTTTCCAATTTAATTTAATCCACATTATCCATTTTGCCCTTCTTACTGTTCTCTATCACTTGTTTGTTCAAAAATTCCTCCATTCTGCATAAATCTAATAAATACACTATTCCTTGCTCCTTTAATTTGTTTATAATATCAGTCTTTATACCTACATCATTGATACATTTGGACATTATCCCTATGTAAAGTGTCAGACATTGTTCTATTACAACTTTCTACCACTTCTATTGAATTTTCCCAGAAGTTTTTTTTCACCTAGTGAATTCTTCCACAAACTGGAGTCCTTGAGTTTATCAAACAGAAGATTAGTACTTTCATTGACAACTGGGTCCCGAACACCTAATCTATTCCCATTCTATACCGCTCTATTTTTTAGCCAACACCAAATGGTTTTGAAATTGCTGCATTCTAATACAATTTGAGATCTAGTATGGCTTGATAACCTTTCCTATCATTTCTTTTAATTAGTACCCTTGATATTCTGGACCTCGTCTTCTTCCAGACGTATTTTGATATTAATTTTTTCTAGTTCTAGAAAATGATTATCTAGTAGTTTGATTGGTATGGCGTTGAATAACTAAATTAATTTAGGTACAATTGTCATTTTTATTATTTTAGGTGGACTTACACATAAGCAGCTGATGTTTGTTCTATTTACTTGGATCTGACTTTATTTGTGCAAGAAGTGTTTTATAATTGTTTACATATTTTCCCTGGGTTTGTTTTAGCAGGCAGACTCCCAAGTATTTTATAGTGTCTACCGTAGCTTTAAATATGATTTCTCTTTCTATGTCTTGCTGTTGGACATTTCTTGTAACATATAGAAATGCAGATGATTTTTCTGGATTTATTCTTTTACCTGAAACACTGAAAAATTTATTTATTATTTCAAGTAGTTTTTAACTTGATTCTCTGGAATTCTCTAGGTATATCATCGTATCATCTGCAAAGAATGATAATGTGGGACCTTCTTTGTCTATTCTATTTCCTTCAATTCCTTTTTCTTTTCTTAATCCTAAGGCTAACATTTCTAGTACCATTTGAACTACAGTGGTGATAATGGAAATCCTTATTTCACCCCTGATCTTATTGGAAATGCATCTAGTTTATTGCCATTACACATAATGCTTGCTTATGACTTTAGGTAGATACTGCTTATTATATTATGGAAAGTTCCATTTATTCCTATGCTTTCCAGCGTTTTCAATAGGAATGGGTGTTGCATTTCATCAAAAGCTTCTTCTTCATGTATTGAGATAATCATGTGATTTCTGTTAGTTTTGTTGTTGATACAATCAATAATGCTGATAGTTTTCTTAATATTCAACCAGTCCTACGTTCCTGGTATAATTCTGAACAAATCACAATATATTATTCTTGTGATAAGTTGCTACATTCTTTTTGCTAATAGCTTATTCAACATTTTGCATCTCTATTCATTAGAGAAATTGGTATAAATTTTTTTTTCTCTCCTTTGGCTGTTCCTGGTATAGGTATTAGAATCATATATGTACCACAAAAAGAATTTGATAGGACTCCTTCTTCCCCAAGTTTCTATATATTACAAGAATTTGCTGTTCTTTAAGTGTTTGATAGAATTTGCTTGTAAATTCATATGACCCTGGAGATTTTTTCCTAGGGTGTTGATTTATGGGTTCTTCAATTATTTTTTCAGAGATGGGTTTATTTAAGTGTTTGACTTCCTCTTGTGTTAATCTGGGCAATTTATATTTTTTTTAAATATTCATTGAGATTGTAAAATTTATGGATATGAGGTTGGGAAAATAATTTCTAATTATTGTTTTAATTTCCTCATCATTGGAGATGAGTTCACTTTTTCATTTTTCAGATTGGTAATTTTCTCTCCTTCTTTCTTTTTTTTTTAATGAAATTGAACAGAGGTTTATCATTTTTGTTGTTTTTTTATAAAGCCAATTCTCACTTTTATTTATTACTTCAATTGTTACTTTAATTCAACTTTATTAATCTCTCCTTTGGTTTTCAGTATTTCAGTTTTGGTATTTACTTGAGGATTTTCAATTTGTTCTTTTTCTAGCTTTTTCAGATGCATGCCCAATTCCCTTGTCTCCTCTTTCTCTATTTTATGCATATAGGCATTCAAAGACATAAAACTTCCCCTAAGAACTGCTTTTGCAGTTTCCCATATGATTTGATAGGTTGTCTCATTATTGTCATTTTCTTGAATGCATTTTTTCATTGTTTCTATGATTTGTTTTTTAACCCATTCCTTTTTTAAGATTAGATTATTTAGTTTCAAATTAAATTTTGGTCTATTTTTTCACGACTTTTTATTATATATAATTTCATTGCATTATGATCTGAGAAGGATGCTTTGACTATCTCTACCATTCTGCACTGGATTATGAAGTTTTTATGCTGTATTACATGGTTAATTTTTGTATATGTGCAATGTATTTCTGAGAAAAAAGTATATTCCTTCCTATCCCATTTCAATTTTCTCCAGAAATCTGTCATATCTACCTTATCCAGAATCTTATTCACCTCCTTAACTTCTTTCTTGCTTATTTTACATTTTTTTTTACATTTTTTTCTTCCTTTTTTTTAAATTAAACTTTTAACATTTATTTTCACACAATTTTGGGTTGCAAATTTTCTCCCCTTTTTTCCCCCTCCCTCCCCAGAACCAAGTTTTCTAATTGCCCCTGTGACCTATCTGCTCTCTCCTCTATCCTCCCTCCCTGCCCTTGTCTCCGTCTTCTCTTTTGTCCTGTAGGGCCGGATATCTTTCCTGACCCCTTAACCTGTATTTCTTGTTACCCAGTAGTAAGAACATTACATTTGGTCCGAACACTTTGAGTTCCAACTTCTTTAGCTCCCTCCCTCTCTACGCCTTCCCCTTGGAAGACAAGCAGTTCAATATAGGCCATATTTGTTTAGTTAAGCAAATGATTTCCATACTAGTTGTCTTGTATAAGACTAACTATATTTCCCTCCATCCTGTCCTGTCCCCCATTACTTCTATTTTCTTATGGGCCATTCCTCCCCATGAGTGTCAACCTCGTATTGCATTCTCCTCCCCATGCCCGCCCCTCTATCCTCCCCCCCATCCTGCTTGTGCCCTTGTCCCCCACTCTCCTGTATTATGAGATATGTTTTCCTATCAGAATGAGTGTGCATTATATTCTTTCCTTTAGTGGAACGTGATGAGAGTAGATCTCATGTTTTTCTCTTGCCTCCCCTCTTTATCCCACCACTAATAAGTCTTTTGCTTGCCTCTTTTATGAGAGATAATTTGCCCCATATAACTTTTCCCTTTCTGCTCCCAATATTTCTCTCTCACTGCTTGATTTCATTTTTTTTTTTTAGTATATGATCCCATCCTCTTCAATTCACTCTGTGCACTCTGTCTCTATGTATGTGTGCGTGTGTGCATGTGTGTGTGTGTGTACTCCCACCCAGTACCCAGATACTGAAATGTTTCAAGAGTTCCAAATATTGTCTTTCCATGTAGGAATGTAAACAGTTCAACTTTAGTAAGTCCCTTATGATTTCTCTTTGCTGTTTGCCTTTTCATGGTTCTCTTCATTCTTGTGTTAGAAAGTCGAATTTTCTTTCCAGCTCTGGTCTTTTCATCAGGGAAATTTGAAAGTCTTCTATTTCATTGAAAGACCATGTTTTCTCCTGAAGTATTATACTCAGTTTTGCTGGGTAGGTGATTCTTGGCTTCAGTCCTAGTTCCTTTGACTTCTGGAATATCCTATTCCATTCCCTTCTATCCCTAAATGTAGAAGGTGCCAGATCTTGTACTATCCTGATTGTATTTCCACAATACTTGAATTGTTTCTTTCTAGCTGCTTGCAATATTTTCTCCTTCACCTGGGAATTGTGGAATTTGGCTACAATGCTCCTAGGAGTTTCTCTTTTTGGATGTCTTTCATGCGGTGTTCTGCGGATTCCTTGAATATTTATTTTGCCTTCTGGTTCTAGAATCTCAGGGCAGTTTTCCTTGATAATTTCGTGGAGGATGATGTCTAGGCTCTTCTTTTGATCATGGTTTTCAGGTAGTCCCAGAATTTTTACATTGTCTCTCCTGATTCTATTTTCCAGGTCAGTTGTTTTTCCAATAAGATATTTCACATTATCTTCCATTTTTCGAATCTTCACGCTATGTTCTGTGATATCTGTCTTTCTCGAAAAGTCCAAAGCTTCCATCTGTACCATTCCAGATTTGAGAGATCTATTTTCTTGCGTAAGCTTTTGAATCTCCTTTTCCATTTGGTTAATTCTGCTTTTGAAAGCATTCTTGTCCTCATTGGCCCCTTGCACCTCCCTTGCCAGCTGAGTTAGGTTAGTTCTCAAGGTGCCAATTTCTTCAAGATTTTTTTGGTTCTCCTTTAGCAGGGAGCTGATCTGTTTTTCATGCTTCTCCCTTATCCCTCTCATTTCCCTTCCCAGTGTTTCCTTCATCTCTCTAACTTGATTTTCAAAATTCCTCTTGAGCTCTTCCCTGGCCCGAGCCCATTGGGTGGGCTAGGACACAGAATCCTCGATTTCTGTGTCTTTGCCTGATGGCATGCATTGTTCCTCCCCATCAGAAAGGAAGGGAGGAAGTTTTTTTTTCTCCAATAAAGTACCCTTCAATAGTTTTATTTCTTTTCCCTTTTCTTGGCATTGTCTCCACGTAGTGGCCTGACCTCTGAATGTTCTCCTCACACCCACCTCGCCTCCTGGTCCTCCCAGCCAGCGTTTGGAGACTGAGATTCAAATGCTGCTTCCCGCCTTAGGATTTTTGGCTGGGGCAGGGCTGCTATTCAGTGTGAGAATTAAGTTCAGGTGCTGAGGTCAGGGGCAGGGCCGTCTCTCTGGCTCAATTCCCTCAGGAGGTTTATGCACAGACCTTCCACAATGGATCCAGGCTCCCGCCCGTTTGGGGAGCCCCCGCCAGCAGCCGCCTCTCAGCCCCCACCTCCCGGGGGGGCGCAAGCCATGGGGGCACCTCACTCCCCTCTCAACCTGCCAAAGAGACTCTCTCACCTACCCCCATCAGTCACCTCTTGGTGGGGGGCCCGTGCAGCTGCTGAAGATCCCGCGTCTGGAACCCTCTCAGAACTGTGTCTCTCGGAGCCGTGGCCTCCTTGGCCGCCGCAGGTCCGGGCTGGGCACCGTGTCTGTAGCGCGACGGACCTTTTGCGAGAGGTTTGCAGGTCCCTCTGTGGGTGGGGGGACCCGCGTGGCCAATGGAGACTCTGTCCCGCAGCCTTCTCGGATCTCTTTCCCACAGTGTCGCTGCCGTGGCAGGGCTGCTCTCCTCTTCCCGGCCTGGCGCGCAGTCCCTGGCGCGAAGGACCCCCCGCGAGAGGTTTGCAAGTCTCTCCGGAACAGAAATCTCCCTCGCTCCAATATTCCGTGGTCTCTGGGTGCAGAATTCACCCTGGGTTAGTCCCCTCTGCCGTTCTGTGGTTTGTGGGTTCGGAGCTATGTGTATGTGCATCTTTCTACTTCGCCATCTTGGCTCCGCCCCTTTCTTGCTTATTTTAAAGCTACATTTACCAAGTTCAGAAAGGGGAGGTTGAGGTTCCACACTGCTGTAGTTTGGCTGTCTATTTTTTCCAGTAACTCCCTCAACTCCTCCTCTATGAAACTGGATGCTTTACCACTTAGAGCATAGCTATTTAGTAATGACATTGCTTCATTGTCTATGGTGCCTTTTGGCAGAATGTGGTTTTGTCCTTATCTCTTTTGATTAGTTCTATTTCTACTTTTGCTTTGTCCGAGATTAGGATTGCTACCCTTTCTTTTTTTAATCAGCTAAAGCACAGCCTTTCACATTACCCTGTGCCTATTCCCCCATTTCAAATGTGTTTCTTGTAAACAATATATTGTTGGAGTACCTTTGTTAATCCATTCTGTTTCCAGAATGCTATCCATTCTCCTCAAGGAGAGTTCATCCCATTTACATTCATGGTTATGATTACTATCCATGTTTTTCCCTCCATTCTCTCTCACCCATTTATGCTTTTAGTTCTCATTTTTTCTCGTTCCCTCCAAAACAGAGATTTGATTATTGACCACTGTCTCCCTCAGTCTTACCTCCCTTCTTTCAGTCTCCCTCCCTTTTAGTCTCCTTTTCCTTTACTACTTCTTTCATCCTTTTTAACCTCTTCTTTGTCTTGTTTCCCCTTTCCCCTCCTACTGCCTAAAAAGGTAGTTAGATTTCTATACTTATCTGTGTTTTGTTTTCCCCTCCTTGAACCAAATCAGATGAGAGTAATTCTCAAACAATACTCATCTCCCTCTTCTCTTTCCCTCTACTGGAATGTCTTTGCGTGCCTCTTCCTCTGATGTAGTTTACCTTTTTTGGCTCCTCCTTTTCACATTTCCTGTTACAATGCCTTTGGACCCTTAAATCACATTTTTATCATTACACCATTTAATTTATACCCACTCCTTTTATCTTTGTATATCCCTTTATATATCATAATAAACATACAATTCTCAAGACTAACAACTATCATCTTCCCCTATAGGGATGCAAACAGTTTGCACATATTGAATAATACGTTTTTCCCCCTGTTTACCTTTTTATGCCTCTTTTGAGACGTGTTTGAAGATCAAATTTTCTATTGAGCTCTGGCATTTTCATCAGGAAGATCTGGAAATCCCTTGTTTTATTGAATGTCCATCTCCTTGTCTTAAATACTGTGCTCAGTTTTTCTGGTAACTGATCCTTAGTTGTAGTACCAGTTCCTTTGTCTTATGGAATACCATATTCCAATCCCTTCAGTCTTTCAATGTAGAATGCTGTGTGGTTCTGACTGTTACTCCTTGATATTTAAATTGTTTCTTTCTGGCTCCAAGTAGTATTTTCTCCTTTACTTGATACTTCTGGAATTTGGCAACAATATTCTTTGGTATTTTAATTTGTGATCCTTTTAAGGAGGTGTATGGTGGATTCTTTTGATAACTATTTTGCCCTATGGATCTAGGACTTCTGGGCAGTTTTCCTTTATGATTTCTTGGAAGATATTTTCCAGGCTCTTTTTTTTTTTTTTAAATTATGGCTTTCTAATAGACCAATAATTCCTAAATTTTTATCCTGGATCTATTTTCAAGGTCAGTTATTTTTCCAATGAGATATTTTACATTTCTTCACTCTTTTCACTCTTTCTATTCTTTTTGACTGATGCTTGATGTCTCATGGTGTCATTAGCTTCTACTTGCCCAATTCTAATAATTAGAGATTTGTTTTTCTCAGGTAACTTTTGCATCTCCTTTTCTCTCTGTCCAATTGTTCCTTTTAAGGAGTTATTTCCTCACCATTTGTACTTCCTTTTCCATTTTTCCAATTTTCTCAATTAGATTTTGTACTTTCCTTTCCATTTGTCTAATTTTCCAGTTAGATTTTTACTTCCTTTTCCATGACTCCAATTTTCCTTTTAAATTCTTCCTTGATTTATTTATTTTTTCATATTTTTAAAATCATTGGACAATTTTTTGTCTACTTCCCTAATTTGGCTTTTAAAATCCTTCTTGAGCTCTTCCAAGAATGCTCTTTGGGCTTGAGACCAGTTCATATTCCATTCTGCAGATTCAGATTGGAGTACAGTCTCAATGCTGACCTCTTTGATATTCGCATTTTGGTCCTTTTTCCCATAGAAAGATTCTGTGATCTTATCTTTTCTTATTTGTTACTTGCTCATGATCATCACCTTTTTCCTGGCTTTTAAACTGTATTTCTGTTTTTGGGGCACTGTGGGCTCTATCACACCATTCTTGTACTTGGAATTTGCGGCTTTGTATATTGTGGCCTCTGGCTCTTTCAGGTAGAAGCTGGAGTGCTATAGCTTACCTGGTGCTGTGCTGACTGATGTGTTGAAGCAGAGGGCAGGTGAAGGCCTTCTGAGTTTCCCAGGAGTTACTGTGAAGCTAGGTGTGTTAAGGGTGGGTAAGGGGTAGTCTGGCCACAGGAGTTCTCCTCTCCTGAGCACAGGCAGACTCAGTGGGTGGTGAACTATGTTTGCCCTAGTGTCTTCCCCTTTAACCTGGTTGTCCTGAGACACGCCTGGGGTCCTGGTGTTGACAATTTTGGGTTCAACCCACCTGGGTCTCAGAATGTCCTCTTGGTTCACTGAAGTGGGGATGTCTGAGACAGTTCTGATCCTGCATTTGTTCCCTTCAACCACAGGAACAGGGAACCCCCTTTGTGATTTCCTAGCCTCACAGGTAAAGAAACTGTTGACACCTTCTACTGATCCTGCTGTTCCACGATTTTTTCTTGGAGAAATATTCTCTGAGTCTTTCAATATCAACAAAGAGAGGGGTAGAACATTTACTGATCACTCTGCCATCTTGCGTCCCAGAAGTTCAAGTAGGTGATTTACAGACATTTAATATGTGGGCTGATAGTCTCAGTAGTGGCTCTTGCTTTTGCCAGAAGTTCAGAGGTTCTCTGTCACTCAGTTCCGCTGGACTCCCTTCCTGGGCTGATATGTTTGAGATTCCACAGTGTGTCTGCTGTTGTAGAGCACCTGGGCCTTCTTGCTGAGCTTTTATCCTTAGAGTTCTAAGACGGATTATTAACCTTAATCTGGAGACTACTTACAGTAGTTTCTTTCTAATTGGAGCACCAAGATATATTCTCTCTATGTGTCTCTGTCTCTGTCTCTGTGTCTGTGTCTGTGTCTGTGTCTGTCTGTCTGTCTGTCTCTCTCTCTCTCTCTCTCTCTCTCTCTCTCTCTCTCTCTCTCTCTCTCTCTCCCGCCCCCCTGTCAATTTTGCCCTTCTCTCTGATGTGCTCTCCCACCTTACATACATGAAAAACTCTCAATTTTGGAAAAATATTATTCTGGATTGAAAGAATCAATGAGAAGTGTCAAAAAGGAACCACTGAACTTGGTTACACATTGTTTGGTTTTCTCAAAACTTCTATCAATAGGAAGTGTATTTCAAAGATTGCCATCTAGGCATGTCTTTTGTAAGAAGAATTTATTTTTTTTACTTTCATCTTTGTAGTTGAGGAAAAAAATAACTTAGTACACTATGTTCATAAGCATATTTTTTTTGTGAGTCAAATATTTTCCTAATTCATAAAGGAAGAATAAAGCACATAAATACTGCAAACCAATATCTTTCACAAATATTATTTCATGATATTTAAGTTCCTCTCAAATAGATTATAATTCATATAATAAATAATTTCCCATTTGGATTTATACTAGGGATTTAAAGATGGTTTAAAATGAGGAAAAGAATAAATATTATTAACTATCCTAAAATTTATAAAATCATAAAGCGCATGTATTTCAATAGATGCAGAAAATAGCCTTAGCCATAGCACAATATTAATTTATGTCCAAAACTATGCAAAATGTAGATGGAGAAGAACCTTTTATAATACCATAAAATATTAATTCGAAACTAAAATAGACATTTTATGTAATGGGGATATACTAGAATCTTTTACAACAAAAATAGAAATAAATCCAGGATACTTGCCATTTTTCTTTGTTATAACTCTATTAGTGCTCTCAATGGCAACAAGAGAAGGAAATAAAGGCCATAATGACAGGTGAAGAACAAACAAAACCATCTCTTTTTTTGGATATGATGGTATTTTAGGAAAAAGAAACTTAGTCAATCCACCTAGATAACTATTGAGAGAATATCTTCATTTAAGTTGTAAACTATGAAACAAACTTTCAAAAATTTAAAACATTTTTCAATATGTCAACAAATACATTGAAAAGACAATAAAAAGTCAATCTCGAGGGTGGAGCCAAGATGGCGGAGTAGAAAGATGCACATACACATAGCTCCGAACCCACAACCCACAGAACGGCTAGAGGGGAGTAACTTACGGTGAATTCTGCACCCAGAGGCCACGGAATATTGGAGCGAGGGAGATTTCTGTTCCGGAGAGACCTGCAAACCTCTCACGGGGGGTCCTTTGCGCTGTGGACTGGGCGCCGGGACTGGGAGCTGAGTGCAGCCCTGCAGCAACCGCGACACTGTGAGGAAAAGATCCGAGTGGGCTACGGGGACGGGATCTCCTGCGGCCATGCTGGTCCCTCCACTCACAGAGGGAACTGCAAACCTCTCTCAAAAGGTCCGTCGCGCTGCAGATGCCGAGCCCAGCCCAGACCTGCGGCGGCCTCGGAACCGAGAGGTACAGATCCGAGCAGGCTTCAGAGACGGGATCTCCAGTGGCCGCACAAGCCCCTCCAACCACAGGTGAGGATGGTCGGTGAGAGAGTCTCTTTGGTCGAGAGGGGAGTGGGGTGCCCCCATGGCTCGGGCCAACCCGGGAGATAGAAGCTGAGAGGCGGCTGCAGACAGGGGCTCCCCAAGCGGGAGGGCGCCTGGATCCATTGTGAAAGGTCTGTGCATAAACCCCCTGAGGGAACGGAGCCTGAGAGGCAGCCCTGCCCCGACCTGACCATCTGAACTTAATTCTCACACTGAATAGCAGCCCTGCCCCCTCCAAAAGCCCTGAGGCGGGAAGCAGCATTTGAATCTCAGTCCCCAAACGCTGGCTGGGAGGACCAGGAGGCGAGGTGGGTGTGAGGAGAATATTCAGAGGTCAAGCCACTGGCTGGGGAGAATGCCAAGAAAAGGGAAAAGAAAGAAAACTATTGAAGGGTACTTTCTCGGAGAAAAGACACTTCCTCCCTTCCTTTCTGATGAGGAAGAACAATGCTTACAATCAGGCAAAGACACAGAAATCAAGGATTCTGTGTCCCAGCCCACCCAATGGGCTCAGGCCATGGAAGAGCTCAAAAAGAATTTTGAAAATCAAGTTAGAGAGGTGGAGGAAAAGCTGGGAAGAGAAATGAGAGGGATGAAAGAGAAGCATGAAAAGCAGATCAGCTCCCTGCTAAAGGAGAACCAAAAAAATGTTGAAGAAATTAACACCTTGAAAACTAGCCTAACTCAATTGCCAAAAGAGGTTCAAAAGGCCAATGAGGAGAAGAATGCTTTCAAAAACAGAATTAGCCAAATGGAAAAGGAGATTCAAAAGCTCATTGAAGAAAATAGATCTTTCAAAACTGGAATGGTACAGATGGACGCTAAGGACTTTATGAGAAAGACAGATATCACAGAACATAGCGTGAAGATTCGAAAAATGGAAGATAATGTGAAATATCTTATTGGAAAACAACTGACCTGGAAAATAGAATCAGGAGAGAAAATGTAAAAATTCTGGGACTGCCTGAAAACCATGATCAAAAGAAGAGCCTAGACATCATCTTCCATGAAATTATCAAGGAAATCTGCCCTGAGATTCTAGAACCAGAGGGCAAAATAAATATTCAAGGAATCCGCAGAACACCGCATGAAAGACATCCAAAAAGAGAAACTCCTAGGAACACTGTGGCCAAATTCCAGAATTCCCAGGTGAAAGAGAAAATATTGCAAGCAGCTAGAAAGAAACAATTCAAGTATTGTGGAAATACAATCAGGATAACACAAGATCTAGCACCCTCTACATTAAGGGATCGAAGGGAATGGAATAGGATATTCCAGAAGTCAAAGGAACTAGGACTAAAACCAAGAGTCACCTACCCAGCAAAACTGAGTATAATACTTCAGGAGAAAAAATGGTCTTTCAATGAAATAGAGGATTTTCAAATTTTCTTGATGAAAAGACCAGAGCTGGAAAGAAAATTTGACTTTCAAACACAAGAATGAAGAGAACCATGAAAAGGTGAACAGCAAAGAGAAGTCATAAGGGACTCACTAAAGTTGAACTGTTTACATTCCTACATGGAAAGACAATATTTGGAACTCTTGAAACATTTCAGTATCTGGGTACTGGGTGGGAGTACACACACACACACATGCACACACGCACACATACATAGAGACAGAGTGCACAGAGTGAAATGAAGAGGATGGGATCATATCTTAAAAAAAATGAAATCAAGCAGTGAGAGAGAAATATTGGGAGGAGAAAGGGAGAAGTTGAATGGGGCAAATTATCTCTCATAAAAGAGGCAAGCAAAAGACTTATTAATGGAGGGATAAAAAGGGGAGGCAAGAGAAAAACATGAGGTCTATCCCATCACATTCCACTAAAGGAAAGAATAAAATGCACACTCATTTTGATAGGAAAACCTATCTCATAATACAAGAAAGTGGGGGACAGGGGCAAAAGCAGGGTGGGGGGGAGGATGGAGGGGAGGGCATGGGGAGGAGAATGCAATCCGAGGTCGACACTCATGGGGAGGGAAAGGATCATAAGAGAATAGAAGTAATGGGGGACAGGATAGGATGGAGGGAAATATAGTTAGTCCTATACAACACAACTAGTATGGAAATCATTTGCAAAACTACACAGATTTGGCCTATATTGAATTGCTTGTCCTCCAAGGGGAAGGGGTGGGGAGGGAGGGAGCTAAAGAAGTTGGAACTCAAAGTGTTAGGATCAGATGTAATGTTCTTACCATTGGGAAATAAGAAATACAGGTTAAGGGGTCAAGAAAGCTATCTGGCCCTACAGGACAAAAGAGAAGACGGAGACAAGGGCAGAGAGGGAGGATAGAAGAGAGAGTAGATTGGTCACAGGGGCAATTAGAATGATTGGGTTTGGGGGGGGAGGGGATAAATGGGGAGAAAATTTGTAATCCAAAATTTTGTGAAAATAAATGTTAAAAGCTAAATAAAGAAAAAATTTTCAAAAAAAATAAATAAAAGGAAAGATTATTATTCATAAAAAAAGTCAGTCTCATTCTAAATAAGTACAAAGGAATAATGTATCTGAGGATCAAGTTACCAAAATATGTAAAAGACTTGCAGAGGTTCAATTTCAAAGTACCCCTTAATGAAAGAAAGAATGACTTGATTACTTCTAGCAATTTTCATTGCTTATGGTTAGGCCATACCAATGTAAATAATATACCTATAATATTACCAAAATTAATCCAAGTTTTTAGTGCTTTACCAAACAAATTACCAAGGAAATGTTTCATGAAACTTGCTAAAATAACAAATCTCATTTGGGGAAAAATGATATAGAATAACAAGGGAGATGGTGGAAAAAGGCATGGAGAGAGAGAGAATAGCACTTTTAAACCTACAACTCTATATTAAAGCAGCAGTCACCAAAAATTATCTTGTATTATTAAAAAAAAAATAGGAAGGTAAATTAATAGAGGACAATAGATGAGTGAAAATGTGCTGTAATCCACCAGAATAAACCAGTGCTTGAATAGCAAACCATCAATTATTTAGGAAAAAAAATTCTCATTTGATAAAAAAAAAAAAATCACAAAAAATTGAAGAGGTCCAGTAGAAACTACACTTAGAGAAACACATTATGCTACCTTTTACAATACATTCTCAATACATATCTAACCTTAACATTTAATATGATAATATAAAAATTTAGAAGAGGAGTTGATCACATTTGTATGATAGCTATTGGCAGGAGATATGATCTTAACTAAAAATGGGATAAGAGCAATTTTAAAAAAAATATAAAATATATAATTTTGATTATCTGAAATAAAAAAAATTCTGTACAGACAATATTAATATATTGAGACCTCTTATTGAACCTCATTCCCTCTCTTTTAAATTTAGGACTTTGATTCAAACTTTCTTAATTCCTCCTCATTTCCCATCACTAAGACATATTCCCTCTTTACTCCTTATTCAATACCACCTCTCAAGAAGAGATGTTTTTCCTTGCCAAGGAAAACTCCCTTACATGTAACATTAATCCCATCCCCTTCTCTCTGCCCTGATATGTTGTCCCTTCGTTCTCCCCACTCTATCAAATTTTCAATGTCTCCTTATCTAATATCTACTTCTTTGCAACTTAAAAATATTCTCGTTATCTCCCATCCCTTTCCAAACTCCTTAAAATTAAATAAAGCAAACCAAAAACCCTCTCTTGACCCTTCCATTTCTTCTAAAAATCACTCTGTCTTTATATTTTCTTCCTTGTTTAAACTTCTTCAAAAAGGTGTCTTTGACCAATGTTGCTAATTCTTTTTCAGTCATCTCATCATTTGCTGGAAATTACCATCTCAAACATCATCAAAGGTCTTTTAATTGTCAAATGTAATGACATTTTTCTCAGGCCACATCCTTCTTGACTTCTTTCAAGTATTTGACACTGACAGTTATGCTCTATTCTATGCTCTATTCCTGGATAATTATTCTTCCTTATTTGGAGAAAAAGTGATTTAAGATGCAGGTAAATTTGTTGCTTTTGGACCAGGAAGGCATTGTAGAAGGCATAGAGTAAAGGCTTTGTGGTTTTTTTTTTGAAAGTTCAGGGTGGGAGAGATAAGGGAGATGTGAATAAAGGATTGGACAATGAATGGCGAGGGGAATGAGGTTAGAAGGATGACCTACACATGTTTCAGATTCATTGCAATGTAGGGAGTATGACTGGGTCCATCACTGAGTGACAGGTTCCCAAAGGTAATTAGAGATTTGGAGAAAGGCCAGTGTAGTCACAGAACATAGAGACATAGTCAGATGGTCATATAAAAGGGGCTTGCTTCACTACTCCTATTCCCTCCAAATGATAGAGAATAGGCAGGAAAAGGGTCGAGCAGGAAAGGGAATTCAAACCTGCATATCAGGAGAAAGAAGTTTCATTCTCACTAATTTTCTTCTTCTTTTTCCAATAAAGGTCAGGCACAGCAGGAGATAGATGACCTGATGTCAAAAGGTAGGTTGTTCTTGTTGTAAGTCCACATCTACTTTAGTAGATAGGCCTGGCGGAAGAAGGTGGAATTGCCTTTTGCCGATGTAGATGGAAGTCATTGCTTTGATACAGGTGAAAGTCCTTTGGGAGAGATGAAAGATACCTAACCTGGGCTGTTGCCACTTTCCTTAGGCAAAATTCTACACTTCACAGGAGACAGAAAACATAAGCCTTATAGTCAAATGAAATTTTGTCTCCTCTTCTCATCTGCAAAGTGATAGCAGAAAGTCCTATCCAGGGGGAAGGAAATACATTTGCTTCTTACACCCATATCTTTGCCAACTACTTGTAAGCCATAATCACTCCATATTTACTGCATTTTTTTTTTGTATCCTTGAGTCATGTTTCTATTCACTCCAACCAACCTCTTTTTTCATTAGAACAATGAGCCACAAATACACAACCTCTAACCTTTTGTAATCAAGCTCAGCACTCTGTTTCAATTATATCTCTGTCCTGGATTTAATGTAGCTAATGGTTTAATGGATTTCACTGCTAATACAATTTAATTATGGATTGATCACGCAGAACACTGCTAAAAAGCAGTAAACAAACAATAATGCCTAAGAAGTTAGTTTTGTTGACCACCCTAAATAAGTCTAAATTCATTTTAATTTTCTTACTCTTCTATGAATCTCACCAGAATTTCCCTTTGGAGAGTGGACTTTGTTTTGTAATATTATAGAAAAATTTACCTTTGTTTATATAATAAGTTCATGGAATTGTAGAAATGTGTAGCTAAAAAACTTCAGAGATAATCAAGCTCAAAACAATTATTTCATTTATAAGGAGAGTAAGGGTCATATTGGGTAAGTTCTTTATCCATGGTCACTCGACCAGAATACAGATCATAACCAAATCTCCTGAACTTCATTCCAGTGTTTTTACAATATGCCATGTAATAAGTTACTCTTTGAAGTCATATTTCAATGACTTCACAAACATATGGTAAAATAATACAGCAATTACCATTAAAAGCTTTCGCTCCTGTGTTAGTAAAGTCCCATCAGTATACATTGTACCAGATGCTCTGACAAAATACAGCATTTTGACTGGAATAAAATATTTTTAACAATATTGGTGATGACACATATGCAATGAATCAATCAGACTGTGGTGAGAATAGAGAAGTCAAATCCTGATTGCTGAGCAAGTACAATATTGAAGTGATCTGCCATCATTGCATGACTGCTAAACATTCACTCATCAGCTTTGGAACACATTCAGAAAGTAATGATATAATATTCAACTCAGAAAGAGCAAAGGTTACTGTAGTGCCTTTATAAGGTCATCATATCATTTTAATTTGCAGATTTATTTAGATGAATTGCCTCTCCCACTACATGGGTACTTCTTGCCTGAATGTCTTGTATAAGTTCATCGATTTGCTTGATTTTATTCCTGCTATTGTGCTATTGTACATATTAGTCACAGGCTGGATATTTTTCTATTTTCATATCTATCTACCTACCTATCTATCTATCCATCTGTCTTTCTATCTGTCTGTCTATCTGTCTGTCTGTCTATCTATCTACCTACCTACCTACCTACCTACCTATATCTCAAGATAATTTGTGAATTTCCATAACATTTCATTCCATAACATTCCATAACATTAAAATCAATTACTTTACCTACATCATTTAAATCTAATCAGTTATCTATACACTTATAAATATTTTCTTCAAGTCCATCCAATTATTTTAGCATTATCCTTGACATACTCCATGAACAGAAAATATTTTCAGGCATTATGTTTTCTATCTTTCCTGTGTTCAGTTTTGTAAGCCATTTTGGTTATGGTGATGAAGATATTGCCATTAAAACAGTTGACATCTTTTTCACTAGCATATTCATAGAATAGTTTGTATTTTTATCTGTTTTTTTTTCTTTACCCAACTATTAGGGAAAATAGTATGGGTGATGTAGTTTAATTTATTTGTGTATCGGATTTAAGTGAGGCAGAGTTGCAAGAAGTTGTCAGTCTTACTCTCTTCTCCAAAGTCTTCACATTCTTGTGACGTTACAGAATCAAGGTGACTGGTGATGGTTCAAGATGCAGTGGATGATATCTGATCAAGCTCCAAACACTAAATGGCACCTGCTTCAGCTGCCTTCATGACCATTGAAACAAATTTCTCTCAACCACCCATTCCACCAGAGGAAGTCTTCACATGCTTGGAGTAGAGACCTCTTTAATCCAACTGTAGATCTGAGACCCTTTGGTTACCCTCAACCTGGTTTAGCCTGTCTGCTGAGAGAATTTACCAAGATGTGGTTCAGCACATGCTATAGCTTCTTTGGAGCTATGGATGAGAGTTAGGTGGAACAGAGGACAAGAGAAGTGGAAAGCATCCCTGAAAAAGGCTCAGGAGACATCATACTAGAGGTATTAGTCTTCGCTGAATGCACTCTACCCCGTTATGGATAAATTCCCTTACCTTGGTAGTGTACTTTCCAGGGATGTACACATTGATAATGAGATTGACACACATTGCCAGAGCTAGTTCAGTTTCTGGGAGGCTCTGAGGGAAAGTACGGGAGAGAAGGCATATTAGACTGAACACCAAATTAAAAGTCTACAGAACTGTTGTGGTGACCTTATTGTCGCCAAAGCCATTTCAACAAACTGAGTTTCTTTCATTTGAATTATCTTAGAAAGTTTCTGAAGATCACTGAGCAATATAAGGTACTAGACACTGAAGTACTTACTTGAAGTAAAATTCCAAGCACTCACACTCTACTTCAGAGATCACAACTGCAATGGGATGACCATGTTGTCCAAATGCAAAATGTATGCTTGCCAAAACGATTGTTTTATTGAGAAGTCGCACAGGGCAAGCATTCACATGGTGGTCAGAAGAAACGATACAAGGAGAGCCTGAAGGTCACACTTAAGAACTTCCGGATTGAGTGTATGACATAGGAGAAACTGGTACAGGACCATTTAGCATGGTCTGAAAACATCAGAAAAGATGCTGTGCTCTATGAGCAAAGCAAAATTGAAACAGCTCAAAGGAAATGCAGGATGCACAAATTTAGAATACCCACTCCAAATATTCATATAGATTATCTGTGCCTCACCTGTGGTAGAACATTCCAAGCTCCTATTACTCTAATCAGCCACAGTAGCACACATTGAAACTTGACTCTAGCACAGTGATATCATTTTGATTCTCTTAGAGAAGGGACACCAACCATCGTACACTGATTTCCCTCTTCCTGTTGTTGCTGTGGTAGAATTGACCATGGCTGTCAATTTGTTTAAAGCATTCACTAATCAGGTAGAAAGCTTAAACTAGCCAACCTGTATTATATATACAGTCTAAGTGAATGTGTTATGTATGTTTGTATGCATAAATTTTCGTTTAGTTTTTATGACCACCAAATTATGAATTCTACTCTCCCCTAACCTTCCATAGCCTTTTAAAATTACTTGGATCATTACATTTGATACTGTACAGGCAAAGCCTTTGAGAGGCAGCATGTTCTAGTGAACTTTCAACATTAGAACCATGAAGGTATGGATTCAAATTCCACCTCTGATTCATGCTGACTATATGACTTCAGGGATTCATTCATACTCTTAGTGCCCCAGGGTACTCCCCAAAGTTGAAGATAATTAATCATCTTCATGAATGGAGAGTTGCCTCATTACAACCCACTTCAGTTCTTTAAACCAGTGAAATCACAGTTAGTTGAAGGGGGAAGTACAACAAAAGATCAGTTCCTTTCCATTATTTTTCTCAATTGACCAACCTGAAAAGTTGTCACAAGCTAGAAAAATGAGAACTTTTTTGTCCATCTATAAGTATAGTCAGAAAAAATAAGTGATAGGAGGCTAAAATTTATTTCATTTCATCAGAAGGAATTAAACAAAGAACTACATTTTGAGAAGGGAGTGTTAAAAGCTAAAAATAATCCGTCAATTACTCTTGGATTTTTACTTTGCTATCACAGTCCTCTTACAAGATAATAGTTTCAGAAGAATTATTGATAGCTCTTTTTTTAGTCCCTTTTTACATTATAAAACCCTTGATCTGCTTTTGTTCAAGTTCAATCCTCTGTTAAGGTATCTTGTTCACTTCCTGGAAAAGGCTTGTTTTCCTTTTTGAGTATTATACTTAAGCTACACTTTAAAAAAAGAAAAAAAAATTGTCACAACTGTTAAATTTGTTGTAATTTTATTTCCAAGGCATATGTTAGATGGCAAATAATTTCATTGAAATTTTGAAAACTGTATAAACTTTGTTATTCTTCTCATTAGTGCCACTATAGCTGAGTTAATTCTCAAGCTTGAAGAAAGTGCATTTAATTAACTGGCCTCTCAAAGTTTTTTTGTTTTTTGTTTTTTTTTGGTTCTTGTTGTTGTTGTTGTTGTTGTTGTTGTTGCTGTTGTTGTTTTTATTTCTCTAGCATTATTAGTAGTCATGCTATGAAACTACTAGCATGGAAATACATGTAACTCTGTGTTTCAATAACATTAGTCTCTAGAGTTTCTGGCAGCTCACTCTAAATAGGAAATTTTATATATTCAAGTTAATTTGGTCCAATAGACACTTATTAATTACATTATATAGTTATATAAAAAATATTCAATAGTGTTACAATTTGTGAAATGCCCATGCCCAAAATGTTTTCCTCACAATTTGTATGAAACCAAGGCACTGAGAAGCTAAATGAATTGTCCATTATCATATATACGAAACAGGATTTGAAGTCAGTAATTTTAACTTGAGGTTTAGCACTCATCTTTCTTTGATTTTAAAAGCACTGAGCCATTTCCTGGTCATATGGATGAGGAAGAGGAGGATTAGGAAGAAGAGGAGGAGTACTGGCAAAGAGATTATGTAACTATATGTATGTATATGTATTTGAGTGGTACTAAATTCAGAAAGAAATAAAAGGCTACTTACATTAAAGTTGAATTAAACAGCAAAAAAATATGTATTTAGAAGGGAATAAAAGTCTTCTAAATTTATAAAGAAATAAGAGGCTGAGGATGGCAGGTATCAAAGTGTGTCTAGATTAATGGGAATATGATAAAGTGGGAATAACTGATAAAGATATAAATATAGATATATTTGAATAGCTATAAAAGTATTATAAATTCAAATAGAAACAAGAGTGCAAAGACACAAATGACTACGAAGAGGATTAGCAAAGAATCCTTGCAGGGGGTGTATGTAAGTAATAAGAAGACTACGTAATGAGTAGAATTAAAGTAAAGGAGTCAAGAGGGATGGGAAGTAAAAGATATACACAAACATAAAATAAAGATCAGGAGAAGAATTTATTAGTAACAAACAGTGGTGGGCAATCATGAACTCAGACAAAGTTAAAGTTAAAATAGATTTAATCAAAAGAGAAAAGGGGGGAACTATACTCACTCATATTAATCAATATTTATTTAGAATATTTATAATGACTAAACAGTCTAGGGTTGGACTATTGCTGTGGTTTTGTAACAGCAAGCACCCCAGCATACACAGAAGGGCATACTGCACAGGTTCTTAGATCTGTATTCTAAAAGTAAAACAACTTTTGAGGGGTCAACAATCTTCTTTAATCACATATACCAACAGAGGAAATACAAGCAGAGAAATAGAGACCAACATACAGGGCTTCTAACTTTCTGCCATCAAGCAATACATACATCACAGATCCACAGACACATTCAGCTGTCTGACCATTACATATATACATGCATAGTTACTGGAATATTGGCCACCAATATCTGGGTTTTCAGTGCTGGGGGGAGGCGTCCTTACTGGCTACCCAGAATTTCATGTGGCATACAAACCTTCTTCCAAAAACTAAGCCCCCAAAGTAAAACCTCACCTCAGAGTATAGATAGATAGATAGATAGATAGATAGATAGATAGATAGATAGATAGATAGATAGATAGACCTCTTTCAGAGATGGAAGGCACAACCCCATTACCCAGTGCATCATTAGCAATTAACAGAAGATACGGGATTTTCTACAAAACAAACCTCTCCTAATCTGAGCCCCATTTATGGGCAGGGAAGATCTTTACATTATACATATAGGAAAGCTGGTGCATTTAGAAAAATATGGAAAGACTTGACCTTATGAATGAAGATGTTACCCATGTTCAGAGAAACCAAGCACAAACAGGTATAGTATGATCTTATGTAAATGCATATTAATGTATGTGTGTATATATGCATAATATTATATAAATATATGTGTACAAATATATGTATGTGTATGTAAATACATACATGTATGTATGTGTATATTTGTTTGGGTGTATATATACCAGTGTGTATATGTGTGTATGTATATACGTACATACACACACATACATGCACAGTTTCTCCATATATATGTATATATATAGTATAAATACATGTGCATATACACACACATATACATATATATATATATACATACATACATATACGTACATATACACATATATCTGCGTTTATCTCTCTCTCTATTTATCAATCTGTTTATCTATCTCCAGACTTAATTGTGACCTTCTTGATGGGGAAGAGGCACCAGGAAGAAAAAGGGGAGAAAAGAACAAAGTTAAAAGTGCACAGCAGAGAACTAGATCGTACTCATTTTTATCCATTCCCAAAGAGAGTAGGATTCAGGAACTACCAGTCTAATTTCTCTGTTTCAGTTCTCCTCTTCACACCTCATTTGTAAATTTATTATTTTTTATGTTTTCTTACATGGTGTTACTTTTTAGAAACACATAATATTCAGCTCATATTCAGCCCAATTTTTCTTTCAAAGTACCAGTTACCAATTAGAGACTTAGACACACAGTTCACATTTCTTCGTACAAAAAGTGAACAATCTGTCATTATTGCTCTCCTTATAATTAATCTTTATGCTTATCTTATATTTCTTTTGGATCTTGCATATCAAATTTTCTATTAAGTACGGGTCTTTTTGCAGTAAAACCCTAGGTGGGGGACGATTGATTGAATGTCTCCATTTTTTTTCAAATGAGAATTTTTTCAGAACTTTAATTAGTCAGAAATTTGCTGGATAAATTTTTGACCTCCACCCCAGTCTTTTGCTCTTTGACATATAATGTCTCACAACCTGCATTTTTTCAGTGTAGCCACTGCTAGGTTTTGTGCCATTCTAATTGCATCTCTGTCATATTTTTTTTTCTTTTTCATAATATTTTCTCCTTTAGCTGGGGGTTTCAGGATTTCGCTAGGATATTCTTGTAGGTTTTCCTCCAAGGATCTCTTTCAGGTGGTGATCAGTGTATTTTTTTTTCTATTTCCTCTTCTTCTTATGCTTTAGGACAGCATTAATTATGTCTTATATTATTTTATCAAGATTCTTTTTTTTTATGACAACTTCCAGGTAGTTTGACTATTCTTCTATTTCCTCCACTTTATCTGTTCTCCAAATCAGTTATTTTTTTTTATGTTACTTTTTGTTTTATTTTCTCATGGTTTTCCCCATTCATTTTAAGTCTTCTGTGCAACATGACAAATGTGAAAATGTATATGTAGATATACATATACATGTACAATGTATATGTAGAAACCATATAAGATTGCATGTCCTCTTGGGAAGAAAATTAAAGTGATTGTTGAAAACAGAAAACAAGTTAATTATTAAAAATAGTGATAATTATTATTCTCTATAATAATAAAGAAACTGCCCTGCCCTGCTCTCCCACCCCAGCCCCTAAATTCTCATGAGTCAGCAGCTCTTCCTCATTCCCTCCATATTTGAGCTATAGGTAGGAAGGTCTGAGAAGTACAGAATGCATGAGAGAAGTCATCAGGGAGATGTAAGTTACCTCCTGACAGAGGGAATCTCTTAAGTGGAGCTAAACAAATATGGGTTTAAGGGTTGTTAGAAGACCCAGGTTCAACTCTGGCCTTTGAGAGATTTGAACTTGATTCTTAAACACAGTGCTTAATTTGGACTTTGTGGTATCCTGAGGGTGATGCTAATAGCTGGTGTCTCTAATAGCAACAAAGTCAAGTGCAAGTCATGTCATTATTTCTCTGATGGCACGGTCTTTTCGGCAATGAAGGACAAACACTCACTTCAAGATTTGGAAAGCACTTGATATCTGTTGTGTCATTTGATCCTCAAGACACTCTGTGAGGCAGGTGCTATTACCATCCCCTTTCTACAGATCTTGATCTTTAGTTGTCTCAGTCTAGCTGAGTAGAGTTGGAAACTTCATTCCAGTATATAAATTTCAGAAAACAACAAAAATAATTTTAAAGATATGGACTATGCTTCTAACCCTGAGCAGGCATTTTTCTAATTGGTGGCACTGTGTAAGCTGAGGGATCCATCAGTGCTTCATAGCAGTGAAAGGGGAAGTCACAGTAGTGAAGGGATTTGAAATGAGGTAGAGGAAGAAGAGGGTTTGATTGCCTTTTGTGGGGACCTTAACTCTTTTTTTTTTGATGATGTAGATTCTTTTTTTGTTGTTGTCTTTTTAAATTAATTAATTTATTTAACTTTTAACATTTATTTTCACAAAATTTTGGGTTCCAAATTTTCTCCCCATTTGTCCCCCTCCCCCCACTCCAAAAAACCTAGCATTCTAATTGCCCCTATCATCAATCTGCCCTCTCTTCTATCATCCCTCCCTTCCTTTGTCCCCATCTTCTCTTTTGTCCTGTAGGGCCAGATAACTTTCTAAACCCCATTACCTGTATTTCTTATTTCCTAGTAGCAAGAACAGTACTCAACAGTTGTTCCTAAAACTTTGAGTTCCAACTTCTCTTCATCCCTCCCTCCCCACCCATTCCCTTTGGAAGGCAAGCAATTCAATATAGGCCGTATCTATGTAGTTTTGCAAATGACTTCCATAACAGTTGTGTTGCGTAAGATTAGTTATCCTGTCCCCCATTGCTTCTATTCTTTCTTTTGATCCAGTCTCTCCCCAAGAATGTTGACTCTCAAATTGCTCCCTCCTCCCATTGCCCTCCCTTCCATCATACCCCCCAGCCTGCTTATCCCCTTCTCCCCCAGTTTCCTGTACTGTAAGATAGGGTTTCATACCAAAATGAGTGTGCATTTTATTCCTTCCTTTAGTGTAATGTGATGAGAGTAAACTTCATGTTTTTCTCTCACTTCCCCTCATTTTCCCCTCCACTAAAAAGTCTTATGCTTGCCTCTTTTATGACAGATAATTTGCCCCGTTCCATTTCTCCTTTACTCCTCCCAATATATTTCTCTCTCACCACTTAACTTCATTTTTTTGAGATATGATCCCATCCTATTCAATTCACTGCTCTCTCTCTCTCTCTCTCTCTCTCTCTCTCTCTCTCTCTCTCTCTCTCTCTCTCTCTCTCTCTCTCTGTGTGTGTGTGTGTGTGTGTATGTGTGTGTATATAATTTGACCCAGTACCCAGATACTGAAAAGTTTCAAGAGTTACAAATATTGTCTTTCCATGTAGGAATGTAAACAGTTCAACTTTAGTAACTCCCTTATGACTTCTCTTTGCTGTTTACCTTTTCATGCTTCTCTTCATTCTTGTGTTTGAAAGTCAAATTTTCTTTTCAACTCTGGTCTTTTCATCAAGAAGGCTTGAAAGTCCTCGATTTCATTGAAAGACCATTTTTTCCCCCTGAAGTATTATACTCAGTTTTTCTGGGTAGGTGATTCTTGGTTTTAGTCCTAGTTGCTTTGACTTCTGGAATATCATATTCCACGCCCTTCAGTCCCTTAATGTAGAAGCTGCTAGGTATTGTGTTATCCTGATTGTATTTCCACAATACTTGAGTTGTTTCTTTCTAGCTGCTTGCAATATTTTCTCGTTGACCAGAGAACTTTGGAATTTGGCCACAATGTTCCTAGGAGTTTCTCTTTTTGGATCTCTTTCAGGCTGTGATCAGGGGATTCCTTGAATACTTATTTTGCCCTCTAGTTCTAGAATCTCAGGGCAGTTTTCCTTGATAATTCCATGAATGATGATGTCTAGCTTCTTTTTTTAATCATGGCTTTCAGGTAGTCCAATAATTTTTAAATTGTCTCTCCTGGATCTATTTTCCAGGTCAGCTGTTTTTCCAATGAGATATTTCACAGTATCTAGCGTTTTTTTCATTATTTTTTGTGGGGTTTTTTGTAGTTTCTTGGTTTCTTATAAAGTCATTAGCCTCCATCTGTTCCACTTTGATTTTGAAAGAACTATTTTCTTCAGTGAGCTTTTGAACCTCCTTTTCGATTTGGCTAATTCTGCTTTTGAAAGTATTCTTCTCCTCACTGGCTTTTTGAACCTCTTTGGCCAATTGAGTTAGCCCACTTTTAAAGTATCATTTTCTTCACCATTTTTTGGGTCTCCTTTAGCAAGTTGTTGACTCACTTTTCATGACTTCCTTGCATTTCTCTCATTTCTCTTCCCAGTTTTTCCTGCACCTCTCTAACTTGATTTTCAAAACACTTTTTGAGCTGTTCCATGGACTGAGCCCATTAAATATTTATTTTGGATGTTTGGGATACCTAAGCCTTGATTTCTATGTCTTTGCCTGATGGTAAGCATTTTTCTTCCTCATCAGAAGGGAAGGGAGGAGATATACGTTCAACAAGAAAGTAACCTTCTATGGTTTTATTTTTTTCCCTTTTCTGGGCATTTTCCCAGCCAGTGAGTTGACTTCTGAGCTTCCTCTCCACACCCATCTGGCCTTCAGATGCACCCATGCAGTGCTTGGGGTCTGAGATTCAAATGCTTCTTCCCAGCCTCAGGGCTTTCAGCAGGGGTGGGGCTGCTATTCAGTTGAGATTAATTTCAGGTGCTCAGGTGGGGGCAGGGTCGCTTCAGGAGGCTCAGTTCCCTCAGGGGGTTTATGTGGAGACCTTCAATAATGGATCCAAGCTCCTGTCTGCTTTGGAAGCCCTTGTCTGCTGCCTCCTCCAATGCTGCCTCCCGAGGGGGCCTGAGTTATGGAGATACCCCACTCTGCTCTCAGCCACCCAAAAAGATTATCTCACTGACCTTTGTCTCCTGTGTGTGGAGGGACCTGTACGGCCACTGGAGATTCTGTCCCTGGAGCCTGTTCAGATATGGTCCTTGCAGTGCTGCACAGCCAAGGCAGGGCTGGGCTCTGCTCTGGGTCTGGAGACCAACGGACCTTTTAGGTCAGTTTTTCAGGGCTCTCTGGAACAGAAATCTCCTCCACTCCTTTGTTCTGTGGCTTGTAATGCTCCAGAATTTGTTAGGAGTGTTTTTCTACAGGTAATTTATGGGCTGTGAGTTTGGAGCTAGCATATTTGCATCTTTCTACTCCGCCATCTTGGCTCCTGCCCAAATCAGTTATGTTCTTATGAAATTATTCACATTTTTTTTCAATATTTTCATTCTTTATACTTTGTTTTATTATTTTTGGGTCTCATAGGTGGTACTGATTTTCTCTTGCCTAATTCTAATTTTCAGGGAATTGTTTTCCTCCTTAAGATTTTGGCTGGGGGGGAGCCAAGATGGCAGAGTGAGAGCAATAACTCACTTAAACTCTTAGAGAAACTCCTTCAAATACCTCTAAGAAGAGAATGTGACCAAATTTTGGAAGTTAAGAAACCAATAGGAGGCAGACTGTGGCAGATTCAAAGTCCAAGATATACTGAAAGGTACACATGAAGGACCTGTTCCACAGGGTGACCCCACCATGCACAGCACAGCATGTCAAGCACAGAAGAGTGGGAGGGCCCCGGAAAACCTGAGACAAAAGCAGGCAAAACAAGCTGAGCCACCACAGCAGCTCCATTAGACTTTCAACCTGGAAGATTAAACGTCTGTAAGTCACCTACTTGAATTTTCAGGAGCCAGGATGGTGGAGTGATCAGTAAATACTCTCTCCTCCCCCCTTGATGACCTTGAAAGAAACACCAAATAGTTCCCCAGGAAAATCCTGGATCAGTGGAAACAGCAGAGGGAGCAAATAGTCTTATAACACCTGAGGCTAGGAAAATAGTTAAAGGGGATTCCTCCTACTGTGGCAGAGGCCAACTAGAAGGAAAGGGGACACAGGGAGGAGGAAACTTGCAGTAGAACCCAGGAAAGTCTCAGGGCTAGGAGAGGTACCCCAGGAGGGGTGGAAACTTGCACTAGGATATAGGCATGCCTCAGCACTTCAGGGGAAATGGGAAGAAAATAGGACAGCAGGGATCACCATCCCCTGAGTTTGCCTTTGCCCCAGTTCAGCTGAGGAGATCTCCTGTGACCAGACCACCCCTCCCCCACACTTAAACAAGCTAACCCCAGAGCTGATAGGAGAAACACAAAACAAAAACCTGCTCTTAGCTTTTTCACATATGTCAGATCAACACTAAGTTCAGCAGCTTCTAACTGAAAAAAAAACAGAAGTCACAAAACACAATCATTGTCATATACAAGAAAAAGCAAAAGAAGGGTGAAAACACCATAGAATCAAATAGCAAAGCAAATACCAAAGAGGTCAGAGGTGAGACAGTATTTCCATCTGAAACTTCAGAAGGGACAATGAACTGCTTGTACACACAAACACCTCTCCTGGAACAGCCAAAGAAGGAAATAGCAGAAAAACTGGCCAATGATTTTAATGATTTTAAACATATATATATATATATATATATATATATATATATATAAGAATTCACTGATGAGAGCATCTCTTTCGAAAAATTGAACAAATGGAAAGGGAAGTACAAAAATTAGCTGAAGAAAACAACTCATTAAAAGGAACAATTGGACAAATGGAAAAGGAGATGCAAAAGTTAACTGAAGGCATTTGATAAAAATTAGAATTGGGCAAGTAGAAACATATGACTATGAGACAGCAATAATCAGTCAAACAAAATAAAAAAAATGAAAAGATAGAAGAAAATGTAAAATATCTAAATGGAAAAACAACTAACCTGGAAAATAAATCCAGTAGAAAAAATTGTAGAATCCTTAGCTTACCAAAAAGCCAAAATGAAAAAAAAAGGGTCTGGACAATATTTTCCAGGAAATCATTAAGGAAAACTGTCCAGAAGTGCTAGATCCAGAAGGCAAAATAGTCATTGAAAGAATCCACTGTTCACCTCCTGAAACGGATCCCAAAATAAAAAACCCAAGAAATATCATTGCCAAATTCCAGAACTATCAAGTGAAGGAGAAAATACTACAGACATCCAGAAAGAAAACATTCAAATATTAAGGAGCTGCAGTCAGGATCACACAGGACCTTGGAGGTTCTACATTAAAAGACTGAAGGAATTGAAGTCCAATATTTCATAAGGCAAAGGAGTTGGGGCTAAAACCAAGGATCAACTACTCAGCAAAGTTCAGTGTAACATTTCAGTCAAGGAGATGGTCATTCAGCAAAGTAAGGGATTTCCATTCATTTCTGACAAATGCCAGAACTTAATAGAAAATTTGATCTTCATACACAGGTTTCAAGAGAGGCATAAAAAGATAAACAGGGGGTTGAAAAAAATTGTAACTCAATTTGAGCGAACTGTTTACCTCCCTATAAGGTAAGATGATACCTGTTAATCTTAATACTTGCACATCTATTATGAAATATAAAAGGGATATACTTAGAGTGAATGGGTATAAAGTAAATTATGTCACGTGAAAAATATGATTTAAGTATGCAAAGGGATTGTAACAGGAAGTGTGAGAAGGAGCAAGCAGAAAATGGTAAATTACACCAGAGGAAGAAGTACAAAATTACAGTGGAGGGAAAGAGGGGAGTGAGATGAGCATTGTTTGAAGGTACTGTCATCTGATTTGGCTCAAAGAGGGAACAATAAAGTTAAGTATATAATCCTAACTAGCTCCGTAGACAGTAAGAGGGGAAGGGAGAAGAAAGGGAAGGGAAGCCAGAAGGGTGGGAAGAGGCAATAAGGGTAAAGTGGAGTAAAAGGGAGAGGGGATAAAAGTAGGAAGGGAAGTCTGCAGGAGGAGGTGGTGAACAGTGAATACTATTGAGGAGAGGAAGGGAGGTGGGAGAGCTAAAAGCACAAACTGTGGGAAAGAGGATTGAGGGAAATACACAGAATGAAATCATAACTGTGAATGCGAATGGAATGAACCCTCCCATAAAACAGATAAGTATAGCAGAATGGATTAAAAGCCGTAATCCAACAATATGTTGCTTACAAGAAACACATTTGAAATAGGGGGGTATACACAGGATAAAGTTCAAAGTTTCAATCAGAATATATTGTGCTTCAACTGATGTAAGAAAAGCAGGAATAGCAATCTTAATGTCAGACAAAGCAAAAGCAGAAATAGATCTAATCAAAAGAGATATGGATGGAAACTATATTCTGCTAATAGGCACTATGGAGAATGAAGCAATATCATCAGTAAACATGTATGCTCCAAGTGGCATAGCATCTAAATTCTTAGAGGAGTGTTTGGGGTAGTTGAAGGAAAAAACTAACAGCAAAACTATACTAGTGGGGAATGTGAACCTCCCCCTCTCTGAACTTGAGAAATGTAACCTCAAAATAAACAAGAAAGAGGTGAAGGAGGTAATTAAAACTCTGAATAAGGTAGATACGGCAGATCTCTGGAGAAAATTGAATGGGAATAGAAAGGAATGTACCTTTTTTCAGTTGTACATGACACATATACAAAAATTGACTGCATACTGGACATAAAAACCTCACAATCTGGTGCAGAAAGGCAGCAATAATCAATGCATCCTTCTCAGATCATAATGCAATAAAAATTATATGTAATAAAAGGACATGGAAAGATAAAGCAAAAATCAATTGGAAACTAAGTAATCCCATCCTAAAGAAGGAGTCGGTTAAAGAAGAAATCATAGAAACAATTAACAACTTCATTCAAGAGAATGACAATAATGAGACAACCTACCAAATATTATGGGATACTGCAAAGGCAGTTCTTAGGGGAAGTTTTATATCTTTGAATGTCTACATAAATCAAATAGAGAAAGAGGAGATCAGTGACTTGGGCATGCAGATGAGAAAACTAGAAAAAGAACAAATTGAAAATCTCCAAGGAAATGCCAAATTAGAAATACTGAAAACCAAAGGAGAGATTAATAACACTGAAATTTATAAAACTATTGAATTGGTAAATAAATCAATAGTTGATTTTATGAAAAAACTAATAAAATTGACAAACCTCTGTTCAAATTTGATTAAAGAAATAAGAAAGAGGTAAATCAAATTACTAATATTAAAAATGAAAGGGGCAACTCACCTCCAATGAGGAGGAAATTAAAAGAATAATTAGAAATTACTTTGCCCAACTTTATGACCACAAATTCAATAATCTAAATGGCATGGATGAGTATTTTAAAAAATGCAAATTGCCCAGATTAACAGAAGAGGAAGTTGAATACTTACACAACCCCATTTCCAAAAAAGAAATTGAACAAGCCATCAATGAACTTCCTAGGAAAAAATCTCCAGGGCCAGATGGATTTCCAAGTGAATTCTATCAAACATTCTAAGAACAGTTTATTCCATTACTATATATACTATTTTTGAAAATTGAGGAAGAAGGAGCACTCCCAAATTCTTTCTATGACACAAATATAGTTTTGATAATTAACCAGGAACAGACGAAACAGAGAAAGAAAATTATAGACCAATTTCTCTAATGTATAGATGCAAAAATTTTAAATAAGATTTTAGTAAAATGAATACAGCATCTTATCACGAGAATAATACATTATGATGAGGTAGAATTCATACCAGGAATGCAGAGCTAGTTCAGTATTATTAAAACTATTAGCATTATCAATCATATCAACAAAAAAACTAACAAAAACCTCAGGATTATCTCAATAGATGCAGCAAAAGCTTTTGACAAAATACAGCACCCATTCCTATTAAAAACACTCTAGAACACAGGAATAAAGGGACCTTTCCATAAAATAATAGGCAGTATCTACCTAAATCCTTCAGCAAGCACTATACGCAATGGAGATAAGCTAGACACATTCCCAATAAGATCAGAGGTGAAACAAGAATGTCCATTATCACCACTATTATTCAATATGGTACTAAAAATGTTAGGTTAGCTATTAGACAAGATAATGTAATTGAAGGAATAAAAACAGGCAAAGAAGAAACTAAGTTATCACTCTTTGCATATGACACGATGATATACTTAGAGAATCCCAGACATTCAAGTAAAAAACTACTTGAAATAATAAACAACTTTGGCAAATTTGCAGGTTATAAAACAAACCTGCACAAATCTTCTGCATTCCTATGTATTAGCAACAAAGTCCAACAGCAAGAGATAGAAAGAGAAATTCCATTTAAAGCTAGGGTAGACACTATAAAATACTTAGGAGTTAACCTGAAAAAACAAACCCAGGGACTATATGAACACAATTACAAGATAATTTTTGCACAAATAAAGTCACATCTAAGTAAATGGAAAAACATCAGTTGCTCATGGGTACGCCAAGCTAATATAATAAAAATCACAATTCTACCTAAATCAATTTACTTATTTAGTGCCATACCAATTAAACTATCAGATAATGATTTTCTACAGCTGCATAAAGTAACATCAAAATTCGTCTGGAAGAACAAAAGTCCAGAATATCAAAGGTACTAATGAAAAGAAATACAAAGGAAGGTAGCCTAACCCTACCAGATCCCAAATTGTATTATAAACCAGCAATTATCAAACTCACTTGGTAATGACTAAGCAACAGAAGGGTAGACAAATGGAATGGATATGACACTCAAGACACAGTAGGCAAGGAATATAGCAACCTCCTGTTTGATAAACCCAAGGAACTCAGCTTCTGGGATAAGAACTCACTCTTCGACAAAACTTGCTGGGAAAAGTGGATAACAGTGTGGTGAAAATTAGGCATCGACCCATGCCTGACACCGTACACAAGAATAAAGTCCAAATGGGTACACAACCTAGGTATAAATATCGATATCATGGACAAACTGGAGGAGCCAGTAATAGTATATTTATCAGATTTATGGAGAAGGGAAGAGTTTTTGACTAAAGAAGAGATAGAAAGCATTATCAAGTGCAAGACAGATAATTTTGTTTACATCAAACTGAAAAGTTTTTGCACAACCAAACCCAATGCAACCAAAAATTGAAGGGATGTAGTAAATTGAGAAAGAATTTTTACAGCTAATCTTGGGGATAAAGGCCTCATTTCTAGAACATATAGAGAATGGAGTCAAATGTACAAACAACACAAGTCATTTCCCAATTGATAAATGGCCAAAGGATATGAATAAGCAATTTTCAGATGAAGAAATTAAAGATATCTACAATCATATGAAAAAATACTCTAAATCACTTTTGTCTAGAGAGATGCAAATCAAAACAACTCTAAGGTACCACATCACCCTATTAGATTAGCAAACATGACAGAATAGGAAAATGGTAAATGTTGGAGAGGATGTGAGAGAGTTTGAACACTAATTCATTTTTGGTGGAGCTTGTGAGCTCATGCAACCATTCTGTAGAGCGGTTTGGAATTATGCTCAAAGGCTTTATAGCTTCTATGACTGTATCCCCAAGAGATCATAATAATGAGAAAGGGTCCCACATGTACAAAAATATTTATAGCAGCACTGTTTGTAGTTGTTAAAAACTGGAAATCAAGGGGATGCACCTTAATTGTGGAATGACTGAATAAATTGTGGAATATGAATGTAGTGGAGTACTATTGTGCCATAAGAAATTTTGAACAAGATTTCAGAGAGGCCTGGAAGGACTTACATGATCTGATTCTGAGTGAAAGGAGCAGAACCAGGAGAACTGTGTGTACAGCAACAACCACAATGTGTGAGAGTTTTTTCTGGTAGACTTGGAACTTCATAACAACGCATGAATTTGAAAAAGAAATTCCCATTGGTCTTCTAAGGCAAAATACCTTTCCAGAGAAAGAACTATGGAACTCATTTGCAGAATGTAGCAGATTGGTGTGTGTGTGTGTGTGTGTGTGTGTGTGTGTGTTATGTTTTGATTTGTTATATGATTTCTTCCATTTATTTTAGTTTATCTACACAGCATGTCTGTAGTGAAAACGTATTCAGTAGGAAAGTATGTGTAAAAGGTATATAGAAGTGTATGCTGTCTTGGGGAGGGGGGTTGGTAGGGGGTAGATAGGGGGGAATATCTAAGTTTTGTGGTAGTGATTGTTGAACATTAAAAATAAAAAAAATTATAAAAAATGATTTTGCTTCTCTTTTTCTAATTGATAAGATTTCTTTTCATAAGCTTCTTGATTTTCTTGGATTGTTTTTATTTTTTAAAACTTTTCCTAATCTCTCTCATTTGATTTTTAAAGTCATTTTTAAGTTCTATGAATTCTTTTTGGGCAGATGACCATTTGACATTACTTACTTTTTTGGCATGAGAGGCTTTGTTTTTTTTCCTTCAATATCTTCCTTTGAAGATTAACCCTGTCTTCTCTATTTCCATAGTAATTTTCTATGATTGGTGTGTTTTTTTTCTCCTTTGCCTGCTTTTAAAAAAGTATATCAACTTGATGTAATTACCACTAGTTCTAAGGTATGGGGGATACTGCTTCTGGCCTGATATATTCTTACAGTTCCTCTTGTTTGGAGCTGAAACTAAGAATTCCATTCTCCTGTAACTTCTCAGAGCTATAAATGTCCCCTCCCTACTACTTCTCCTCTCACCAAACATGCTAAATTTTTCTCACCCAAGACCTCATCTTGGTGGCACAGTTGAGCTAGTGTCCTTTATCAGCATAGGTTCCCCCAAAATTGTCCTACTCAGGGACTCAGATGCCCAATTCCCCAAACTGTACAGGAGATAAAATTCCTGTAGTTAGGGCTAAGGCTACCTCTCAACTCAGCCAGACCAGGGCTTGCTGCCTATTGTTTAAGTGGAATTAACCTGAAATTGTTTCTACTTCAAGAGAACTAAGCCTCAGTCCTGAGATTTTACTTTTGTAGGGGAAGGGACTACTTTTCTGCCCTCAACATTTTTTTTTAGTTTTTCTCCTCTACATTTTCCCTGAAGTATTATTTTGTCTTGATTGTGGGGAATGTCTGGAGAATTTGGAATTTTCTGATGTACTTTGCAATCTTCCCAGAATCCTCTCCCTGAAAGAAAAAATTAAAAACTGAAAGCAAACTACAAGTTCAGCTTTTCAATAATTACAACACACACACATATAAAGATTCAATATGCATTATCTTGAGAATAACCTAAAAGAAAGTAGACAATGAAAGAAATGGTGTCCACTCCTCCACACAGCCTCTGATGTGGCCATGGCTTTGGTTCATGCTGTGGGTCCCCTCTTCCCTCCCTTGCCAGCAGCTCCTCAGGCTGTCTGCCATGGCCTTATTCACAGTGGCTACCCAGCTCCTTGAGGCCAAGAATGCATCCTGTCTTGTTTTTGCTGCCTGACAAACCAGTGGTTCTGCAACAAATTTGAAGTACATTCTCAATGACATGATACCTAAGGAACAAACTAGAATCAAGAACTTCTGGCAGCAGCATGGCAAGACTGTAGTGGGGTAGTTCACTGTGGACATAATGTCTGGTGGCATGAAGGATATGACAAGATTAATATATGAAACATCAGTTCTGGACCCTGGTGATGGTATCTATTTCCAGGACTACAGTATACCAGAGTGCCAGAAGTTGCTCCCTAAGGCCAAGGGAGGGGAAGAACCCCTTCCCAAGGGTTTCTTCTGGCTGTTTGTGACTGGAAAAATTCCAACTGAGGAACAGATGAGCTAGCTCTCCAAAAATGGGCAATATGAGCTGCTCTGCTCTCCTATGCGGTCACCATGTTGGACATTTTCCTTACTAATCTGAATCCAGTGTCTCATCTCAGTGCATCTATCACCATCTTCAACAATGAAGGTAACTTTACTCACATTTATTCTGAAAGCATCAATCAGGCCAAATACTGGGAGCTGATTTAGGAGGACTACATGGATCTCATTTCCAAGCTACCTTGTGTTGCAGAAAAAAATCTACCGGAATCTCTATCATGAAGGCAGCAACATTGGGGTTATAGACAACAAAACTGACTGGTCTCATGACTTTACCAGAATGTCAGGCTACAGTGATGCCCAGTTTACTGAGCTCATGTGCTTATTCCTGACATTCCACAGGGATCACAAGGATTGCAATGTAAATGTCCACACTAGCCATCCGGTAGGCAGTGCTCTTTCAGATCCCTATCTATCCTTTGCAGCTGTTAAGAATGGACTGGCTGGGCCCCTCCATGAATTAGTCAATTAGGAAGTACTCATCTGGCTGAAACAGTTGCAGAAAAAAGTGGGCAAAGAAGTAGCTAATGAAAAACCATGTGACTACATGTGGAACACACTGAACTCAGGCAGAGTGGTCTCTGGCTACGGCCATGCTGTTCGAAGAAAAACTGATCCACAATATACCTGTCAGCAAGAATTTGCTCTGAAACATATACCTAATGATCCTATGTTTAAACTAGTGCCTCAACTTTATAAAATTGTACCTGATCTCCTTTTCAAGCAGGTCAAAGCCAAGAACCCCTGACCCAATGTAGATGCCCACAGTGTGGTGCTTCTGCAGTACTATGGCATGACAGAGATGAATTACTAGACAGCTCTTTTTGGAGTTTCATTGGTGCTGAGATGCTGGCACAGTTCTTTTGTAGCAGAGCTCTGGGCTTCCCCCTGGAAAGGCCAAAATCTATGAGCACAGATAGCTTGATGCAATTTGTAAGGTCAAAGTCGTAGGGCAGGGAGGGGAAAGAGAATGTCTGCCAGAGTGAAGAGACATTTAAGAGAGACATTATACACTTTTTTGTTTTCATTTCAAGGGCCCTTTAAAGACTTTTAGGATTAAATTATATTTGAAGCACTGATATTAAGTTTGAGGTTATTTAAAGTGCAAATTAAGATTTAATAAAAGAAAAAAACAGAGATGAGACTATCTTTCTTAACTATCCCCTCTCCCCTGCCCAATATGAGAATTGCTAATTGACTGTAGGTTGAATTACACTATTACATATGTGGGCCAGGATGAGTTCCCTGCCTCATCTCTGGCCCAACAGAGTCAGTGCTGGTTACTGAGTATCTGCAATTATTTCTTGACTTTGGAGATTTAGGGATTAAATGTTTTACTTAGCCTATCCCCATCCCCAAACAAACATCTCCTCATCAGTAGGCTAAAAACCAGAATTCTGACCACCAAATCACTTTTCCATGGAAATCATGTTGGAGTGTCAGAACTAAACCCAAGCACATTAAAACTGGCTCCACTGTCACCTCTTCTCTTCCTTCCCACCCCCAATCTCTCTCATGAACACACACACACACACACACACACTTACACACTCACATACATACACATATGCTTGAGCTCTTGGTGGGACATTTTGGCATCCTCTGTCACCAGTTGAACAGAGGCAACAACATTGTTAAGATTTTGACTGTTTTTGTTTTATTTTTCCTGTGAAAAGTGAGATCTTGGGTACCTTTCACTACTGTAAAGAAACTACCTTCACTTGGATTTTAAGTACTTGTTACTCCCTGGGCTAAAAGAACTTTGGACTCACCATACTGGGGACTTCTCTTACCCTTCATTTTGTTCATACCAATAGTTTTGGCCTCTTTCTGTCACAGTCTCCTGGTCTTCACCCTCCCATCCCCACCCCATGCTTACTGTGAAATGTGTTCTCATTCATATAGATAAGTCCACAAAATTCTACCCATTTCTTTTTCCCTATGTATTCTAAAGAGCAGTGGTCTGTGTATGGCCTAGTATGTTGTCTTTACAATATGCTTACATAAATAATTTTTTTTCAAACCTTGGAAGTGAAAATTATTTGAACAGATTTCATTATTTTTGTATTAGACCCCAGGGCTTAGGGCATTATTAATATAAATAACCACAACTTGCTATCCCCACCCCTCCAAAAAATAAACTTTCTTATCCAAATGGTCTCCTTCCCACACCCCCACTCCGCCAACATTATTCCTTATTCTCTAATAATGAACATTTGTACAGGTTTTTCAGTGATTCAGAATGCTCTGCTGCCGATTTTTTCAGAAAGGACTGAAATACACTCCTCTCATCGTGTCCCCTTCATCCAGTCCATCCAACCCTGCCTGTGTTTCTGTGGATCCTCTATCTCTAGAACCAAGCTGTTGAGATGGACACATTGTCTATGAACCCCTGAGTAACTGTTGAGAGTTCTGTTGCAGACTTCAGGTCTTTCTGTTTAAAACACAAAATAAATGCTTTTATTAACAAACAAAAAGATAAAGAAACAGATAGTCATTTAGTGTGTATTGTCTCTTTACACAGATACTTTATATCATGTACTAACTGCACAGGACTAGAGGATGGATGTTCCCTCAGGAAAATTATACATTTGTTATTGGGAAAGTGAAAGTAGACAAATTTCTTTCTCAGTGTAACTAGTCAGATGTAGGATGGCAATATTACTGGCAAGTATAACTGAATAAAAATAAAACTAAGGATATAAGTCTGTGTGTGTGTGTGTGTGTGTGTGTGTGTGTGTGAACATAGCTGGTTCATCTTAAAACTAAAGGGAGAACGGTTACTAAATACTGACCAGATTAAAAATGCAAGAATGATTATCAAATTGGAAGAATATAACATATTTTAACTTTATGTAGCAGAGATGCACTATATTAGATCTGATCTCTTATCATCCCCAAAATACAAGAGTCATGAAAAGTAGAGATGAGGAGTGACTGTTGCAGGGGTATAAATACGTAGTGATTGTAACCAACACTTGCCATATCAATTAGGTATAATTTTATTTTAAGTGCTTGGCCAGTAGATAACATACTCAGAAAGACTAATACATTGAGTTTCAACCTCAGAACTCTTCTCATTTTATTTCTAAAGGAAAACTAATCTTAAACCAGACCTCTTATATCAATGACATTCAGTTCAACAAATGTTTATTAAACAGCAAACTAAGAACCTTAACAACATAGATCATCTACTCATGTTTACTGGGATGTTGAATATGGGAAAAATTAACTTAAAATGAGATGATGGCAATCTTTACAGTTGAGTTTAATCATTAGCACAATGAAGACTTGGATAAATTCATTTCATGACAGCAGTCAGTGCTAGAAGGAACCTCAGAGATTAGATGATTTCAAAGTTATGTTTTAGATCATAATTCTATTTTTAAAATGATCAATTGTTTACTTTTTATCTCTGCCATAGTACTTTAAGATTCTTAGGTTTTGATCAATTCAATAGATTTCTATTTGGTCATTTTGCCTTGAGTGTCTTTCTACCCATTCCAAAGTAACCTTAACTCTACTGTCAATTGATCTTCTTAAATGGCAGGCAATCCAGTTAACTCTCCTCACTCCCCATTACATTCAGGGTAAAATAAAAAATATTCTAGAATTAAAAAAAAAAAACCTAAAAACTTAACGTCCTGAAGACCTTCCTACCTCTTTGATGTTCCTCATACAAAATATTCCATCATCCTTCTCTGTTCCTTCCCACCGGCTGCCCTGTATTTCTGGATTTCTCTCCCTCAATGCATCTGTCTCCTGGGTCCCTGACTTCATTCAAGGTCTAACTAAAATGTCATTATCTGTATGAAACCTTTGAAGAGAGATCCCCCTTAATGCTGCTCCCTTCCAGCTATTATTATCTCCAATTTATTTTGAATATATCCTATTTATACATAAAACAGTATATGTAATACTTTGCATGTGGTTTGTTCCATGCTATTATGAGCTTCTTTGGAGTCAGCACAGCTTTTGGCTTTCTTTGTATCCCTTTCACTTAGCACAGTGTCTGGCATACTATAGGCATTTAATAAAGCCTTATTGACTACTAATTCTTAAAAGATATTTTTCATTGAATACAGAAAGGGAAAAAATGTTAATATGGGTGAATAGGGGTATAGAAGAATTATCAGTGAAGATTTTAGTCATTTAAGTATATATTAAATTATTTACTCAAGAAATATTTCTTGAATGTCTTCTGTGTACAAGGCACTGAACCAGTTATGTCGGGAAATAGAGATATGAATAAAACATAGTCCTTGCCATCAAGACAATGCAAGAGTAGGAGAATTGTTATTGGTTATTTTAAACACTTCCTAAAATTGTAGTTTGTAATGATGCTTCTTACCTAGGAAGAGTTTGGCTTGAAATTTTTAAGATACATCTGTCATTTGAACATGCACAGGAAAATAGAAACAGAGGCCATTTAAACCGTACCAAATATATCACTAAGAATAAGGTCTATATAAACAAGGACTATGTTAATATTTATAAAAACAGTGACAGGAGGGTGGAGGGCTGGCCTGGAGACCAGAATAAAGGTTGAAGAAACATCTCTGAAACAAATTAACAGCAGGATTCTGGGCAAGTAAATGAACCATTTCTTGCTTCAGGCAACACTAAGCCCTATAGTTAGGGAAAACAATTTGTATTTGTGGTGGAAATTTCCATAACTTGAGTGTCTCACACATTCAAATTATATGGGGGCAGGGTTTACATTTTTCTTTTTTTTTTCCACTTAAAAAGTGAAATAAAAGATCCTTGTTCTCCATTGTGCTTTTTAAGAAGTTCAAATTTATTTGGTACTAAATGCTGATATAGGAAACTTATAAGATAGTAAGAAAACTAAATTAGATAATTGGGGCGTAATGTTTGGAATATAAAGAAAAGTAAGGTATATTTGCAGTTAGGTAACATAGTGGATGGAGTGCCTGACCTGGAGTCAGCAAGACTCATTGATTTAAATATAGCCTTAGACATTAGCTATGTGATCCTGGACAAGTCACTTAACTGTGTTTGTTTCAGTTTCCTCATGTGTAAAATGAGCTGGGGAAGGAAATGTCAAATCGCCACACTATCTCTACCAAGAAAATCTTAAATGGGGTTGTGAATGGTTGGACATGACTGAAAAGCAACTGAGCAACAAGAAAGATTTAATTAAATACCTGAGAAATGCGTTGTGTTGAGTTAGTATATAGGACATATGATGAAAAAATCGAACAGTTCTAACAGGGAGAAATAATAAACAGAAGAGATATTCTATGATTAAATATTATATATTAACTTTTCGAAAGAAAATGTTTTTTGTTTCTTGTTTTTTTTTTACAAATAGGGAGGATAGAACATCATTATTACTCTTCGTTTAATATCTTAATATCAGTGCTCATTTTCTTTCAGGACCACACAGTCAGTTAGCCAAAGAAAATCTTTGTCTTTTCCTACTTTTTTTTTGAGTGTGCTTTTGTCGTGGTGGGTTTTTTTTGAGGGGGTAAGGGATATCTCCCATTATATTTACGTTATCTCCATTCTTTTCACCTATCTCATACTTTTATCTTATCAAATGTACCTGTTACTAATTTTCTGCATTTTTTCTTCACTCCCAAATCCCCACATTTTCCTAATTTCCGTACAAAAATTAATGGAGTGGAAAGCACATTGAATTCTGAAAGCTAGTTATGTATTTAGAATAGAAAAAGGTTCTATAGGACATTTAATCAAACCCCTTCAAGGTATTTACAGTTAAATTGATGTCTAGAGAAATTCATTAATTTGTGCAACGTCAGTTAAGGAGCAAAAGTCAAGGCTTGAATTTCAACTAAGATCATTTGATATCAATTTCAGTGTCCAGTGCATTACATCAGGAGTCAGCTGACCTTGATTCAAGTACTAGCTCTGACATATACTACCCAGGGCCATTCATTATTCCATATCCCACCTACAGTGTTATATTCTTCTTCTGGAAAATGGAGATAAAGATCGTTAGGCTGCCAATGTCAAGGAACATTGTGAACTTTTGTAAAATCATAATAAATGAGCTGTTACCCTTTCTGATGTTTTCTTTTTCCTGCTATTGGCCATGTAAATGAAAAGAAGGGATACAAACTGGGAGCCATGAAATCCAGAGAGCCCTATAATATTTCAACTCTCAGACATTAAAGGGCATTGTAAGTCTTGGCAGTGGGATCTCTATTTTGTCCATCAAATAATCAACTACTTTTGTTTACCCAATATTTCACTCTCTTCTTGCATGATTCTCCTTTGAAATAGTTGACTAGAGGACTGTTGCTAGATTCTTGAACTTTTGCTCTGCCTCCCATCCACCTCCAATCCACAATTGCTAGTGTTCCTGCTCTATTTCTTCTGCATAGTATCTGACACTTCAGCAATCCAGGCCTGGTTTTGTAGCCTGTCATGTCAAAAATTGGAGAAATGATTTTGACTGTGCTGATAGCCTTATATTCTTGAACCACATGACACTGCAGATTGACTTCTCACAGGATCAAATGTATTTTTTCTTTTGATCTCTGCAATACTAGAGTCAGAAACAAGTGGCAGGCCCAGAAATCTACCAAGGTGAGTAATAGCCCTGAAACTCTATGGACATACCTAGCACCAGTAAAGAGACCAACGGTGTCATTGTGACGTTCAAGCAAATACCAAGTGGACATTACTAAATGCTGAATTTGGATGCATTCCCATTGCCAGTACCCCAAAGTAAGGAAGAAATAAGCAACTTGAGATCAATCTATTTCATGAAAACAACTCTAGATGGACAAATTTGAATAGTATTTCAGAGTCCTTTGTATTGAAAGGGGTCATATAGGGATTTTAATTTCAGTCTTTTAGAAGTGAAGAAAGCCTCCAATCTGTTTACACTCTGACTGCTTAATTTGCAATTCAATTAGGATGAATAGCACTAGAGACAAATTACTGTGAATAGCATTTCTAGATTCATTTATGAAGATACCTACTAGATAATGGAAACTCAGTATTTAGAAGTGAGGGTGCTATGGAAACCTAGGTAATCTATGGAGAATTACAATCCTTTCTAATCAGGAAAATGTATGCAAGAGGTACTTCAAGCCAGTTTATTCATCATTCTTGAGCTGCTGACAAAATGCTTAAGGGTCTACTCTTCCAGAAGGGAAATAAGAAAAAAAAATCCTTTCTTTATCATGCACATATACAAGTATGCAAGTACAAACAAAATACTGTACCTAAGGTCCATTTTTTTAATGACACAATGCAAGTTTTTTACAAAGTCATGGATTAGCTACTACTGATAATCATCTCAGTACTTTACACATAAGCATAGTGCCATTTGGGAAATATGCATGCATCTTTGTTCTCAGAAAGACTTAATAGCCACCTAATTCAGTCTTGAATTATTGTAATTGACTAGAAGGACGAATTATAGTTCAATATTTCCAGAAAGTAGAGATTTTTCTTTTCTTTTTTCTTTCAGTTCTGTTCCTTTCTGAGGTCAATTCTTAACTTTAGACATTATAACACTTGCAAACTATAAACCATATATGAGCAACTCTGAATTCTAAAACATGACTTACTACTTTATGAAGCAAATAGCTTACCTTGTAAGAAATGTACTGGATATTATGTTGCTTCCATATGAAAATGGGATTATAATTCAGAAGTATATGAAATTACACTTGGAAATCCTTTGATACTTGTGGTTTACTTTTAACGTTGCAAATAAAATTTGACTTGGTCCTTTGGTGATGTTCCACCAGCTTCCCTGAAACAATATGTGTAAAATTCTGGTAAGCTATAATTTTATAAAGGCTTTAAAATGTTTTTTATTATTTATATATTTTAAATTAGATTATGAATCTCTGAGAAGTGAAATAATATCAGATTAGTATATTTTGCAGAGTTTTAATTTTCCAAATTGGAGTGGAAATTGGAAGAATTCCAACAGTTTTAAATGACTCTCCATCATCTCAGGCCAAAGTCTTGATCACCATTAAATGAAGTGCTTATAAAAATTTAAAGTGCTCTAGTAATTCTCAGCTACTATGTGCATTGATGCCCAGAATTGAGATTGCCTCCAAATTTTACTTTCAATAAATTTAAATTGCTTTGTGCAGTGCAGAATAATTTAAAATTATTAAAGTGCTTTAAATTCCATAATGGAGTGTCCATAAAATTTGAAGCTCTCCAATAATTTTGAATCATTATATACACTTCAGAGTAATTTAAACCCATCAGCTGCTCTGACTTTTTTTTTCCCCCAGGGCTTTAATTTGAAAGAGTGACAAGCACCAATCCAAAATGGCATTTGTAGGCATGTGAAAAATGTAACTCCCCTGAACTTCACTTTGCCTAAAAGCATTTGAAATATGACATAGAGAAACAGTATCCTTTTAACTTCATTTTTCAAAAGTAATTTTGGCTACTCTGAGTCTTTAAAAAAAATACAGAACAATTATGGAAATGGATTAATTTTGTGACTGTCATACTTTCAAATTGATCAATATTGTCTTTTCCCATTTTGTAGACCAGGTTACAGGGCTTTCAAATCTGAAAAAGGATGCATTAATAACATATGATAATCTTTCTTTTACAGTAAGGGCTCCTTATAATCCTTTCTATAGTAGATACAATTAAATTTAAAAATGTTAACAAAGAAAAAAATGATGTAGGGGAATAATTTCTCCTTCCCATGTAAGTATCCTGGAACCAGATATTCTACTTGACAATCCTGAAGTAGTAAGCTACTATGACTTCCCCCCATGACTAAAGTAGATTTGGCAATTAAAAGGACATTTTACATGAATAATAAGACACAATAGAGAGTGAAGAGAGTAAGAGGAGTGGAAGTGAATGCACCTATTATAGATGAATTTCCTCTATTCATTAGCAACAAGTGGTGGGAAAGATATGAGATGATAACTAGTGGGGATATATGGAACTTTTTTTTTTTTGGTTGATCAAGGCATGGTAATATTTACCAGCAGTAAGGAAACAGACAATAGACAATAAGATGAATTAGAATGGGGGTGACAGAAATTGAAATACAATGGAGAAGACAGATAGGGAAGGAATCATGTGTGCATGTAGAGGGACTTGCCTTGGCATGGAGGAGAACTACCTTATTATGCAAGATGGATGAAGGAGAAGAAAGTGACAGAAGGCATCTGGATGATAAGAGATGAAGAAGAGGGTAGAAGAGAAGACTTCTGTCAAAAATCCTTGGTTTTTCCAGTGAGCTATGAGTCAGAGTTCTCAGCTAACAGGATTATGAAGAGACATGAAAATTTCTGGAAAAAAAATAAAGATGTTTTACAGAGTAGAATAGTGAATCAACTAAGGAGACTTAAGATTTCCTTGCTGTAATGAGGGTCCAACTGAGATTATTCGATATAAATGTTAGTGTACACAGCATTTTATTGATTTTCCTTAGCTTACTTCAGAAGTAAAAGGACAGGAGTAAAAATAACAAGTATTATAAGCAATCCTAAGCAGATGCTTGGCAGTGCAAAAATAATGATAGAATAAGGGGACAAGGGATTCAGGAGAAAAGAGTAGAGGTGAAGTGGTTCACTAAGGAAGGAGTCAATATGGTGGAAAGGATCTAGTGTAGCCAGGTTAGGAATGATGTACTTGGGAATAACTGAGGAATGAAGATGTGGGACAGCTTATTGAGCCAAAGGAACATATTTTGTGATTGTAAAGCAGAAGGAGAGGTAGAATGACAACAGATTGTGATCACATAAGAAAATTTCAGAGATCATGAAAAGGAAAGTGGAAAATTTGGGTGATAGCAAGATGAAGAGTACGAACATCTGTGTCTCCCTGAGATCAGGTGGAAGAGTAGGTCATGGAAAATGAGTAATTTGAGTTAGGTAATTAGAATTTTAAGGGAATATAATATATATGTATATGTATGTATATATATGTATATATATATATGTATATGTATGTATACATATATATGTATATACAAATGCTTATATGTACATATCTATATATACCCATAAATGTATACATACATATATGCATATGTATGCATATATTGAAGTTCCCTAGGGTGAGGGCATGTCTTGAGGAGGAAAGACTGTGAACTTGTTGAGAAAGAGATTGTCCAGGAGGTCAATAGGTAACAAGTACTAGAATCTTAATTGGGTGGTAAATATGGATTGAATGAAATTGAAAGGAAAGTGCTTACTGAGTGTAGAACAAGAGCCTGGAAGGAAAAATTCAACATTCACTCCTCCCAAGTTTGGCCAGTGAGTTATGATGTATCCAGAAAAGTATAACCACTTATGGAAAGGGATTGGGGGACTGTGTCATTGAAAGGGGAGTGGCTTTCAGTGAATGCAAGAATACAGAAGGGATAGAAAAAAGAAAGTCTGTAAGATGTAAGAAAGTTTGTAAACTATGGAATAGACATTTCAAAGTGCACACTGGAAGATACAGAGAGCTTTAGAGAGTAACATTGTTGGGGTTGGGTTGATAGAGATGACAATAAGGAAGTAGGCAGTGGAGGACAGTCAATAGAATTTTGATAGTGATGGTGCGGTGTTTAGAATTAATGAGATGTAGAGAATATAAAAGTGTGGGGAGTATGATAGTCTTTAAAGAATGAATTCAAACAGATCGTCAATATCCTGACAGTTCAGGGCTCAGGATAAAGATCTCCCCTGACTTTAGACAGAAGCTATAAAGCTAGAAGTCTATGGTGGAAGAGTGTCTTTTTCCTGTGAAATAAAATTAAATTTCCATTAATCCAATATTATTAGTCCACTATTTTCTTGTTTGAAAAACTGGAGGGGTTAGGGGTAGCTAAGTAACACAATGAATAGAATACTCTTCCTGGAGTCAGGAGGACCTGAATTCAAATCTGCCTTCAGACACCTACTAGTTGTGTGACTCTGGGCAAGTCATTTAACCCTGATTGCCTCAAAGAAAGCAAAGGTGAAAATAAGAAAAATAAAAACTAAGAATGCCTTTAGATTCACAGAACTTTAGAATTTTAAAAATGGAGGAAATTTAAATGGCAGGTAGCAATATGTTTTATGCTAGGCCTGTAATGCCATTAGCATAAGGTTAGTGAGGACCCTCTGCCCCGAAGAGGTTAAGTAACTTGCTCAGGGTCACATAACCAAAAAATGTGATTACCTTCTTCACCCAGATCTTCCTAACTTAGAATCCAGATCTTCATTCACTACTTGCTGTTGTCTATTTTTCTCTGTCTCCTCTCTGGTGAAGACTTCTTCAGCAACCATCCATTTTTAATCTCAAAAGAGAATGGTTTCTCAGAAATTGTGAAAGTAAACCTGACTTTTGAGGAGGAAGTCTCTCTAAAAATGAAATAATGATTTTGGGAATCCATAAGAAGTTGCAATTTTATGTTGATTAAAGAGAAAGATACAGTTGCTTTGAAATGTTTTAAGTTACAAATCCAACATGGGTAGTCTCTCTGGTCTACCTTTCATTCAAAATCAGCTGATCCTTGACAGTTGTTCTCTTGGACTTAAAATTTTGAAATCATATACTGGTACTAAGGAATAAAAGTTTAGAAAAGGCTCATTTTAAGTGCAAAATAGGGAAGAAGTTTCTAATTAATACTCATCTTTAATAAAATAGGCTACTTAGGGGAAATAATAAATTACTTTTTATGGGTAATATTCAAAGAAATGTTAAATTATTATATGTTAGCATTACTAAAGAAGATATTGCTTGTTACTGATGAAGTTTCTCTAAGTGACATACTATATGCCATATAGAATAATTAAAATTCTAAAGCTCTAAAAACCTAAAGATTATCCTACATGTTTAAAATCAAGAAAAAAGGAGGACAATGGTAGTGTCTTTCATGATTACATGAAAATTATTAAGATATGTCTGAGAATGTGACCTCAGACTAGAAATTTTAAGTTAAAATTGTGAGTGGTACATATAAATGATATATTTTACAGATAATTAAAGATTGAAATAAAAGATTTAAGATAACTTAGACAAGGGAATGTCTAGATAATTAGTGGAGATTATCAGTTCTAGAGAAGAAATAATAAATGTTAAGAATCTTTTAAGAAAGAAATGAAATTAGGCAAAGTATTCAGGTTAAGAAGACAATAACAGGATTGTTTTTTATTCATAAATTCTGCATTAAAATTGGTGGATTTCTGGTTACAAAGGTAGCTTAGAGGTTGTACTCTCCAATGCTTGATTTTATGTACAATCTAACTGAGAATCAGAATTAAGTGAGAATCAGTCTTAGCACAGTTCCTTTAACCACCTAGTCAGCTACCTTTTTCCAAACAAACCTTGGTTTCCTTCAAGTCCAGTTTAAGTTTGCAACTATCCATGATCAGCTGTATATGAATATCATAAAGAAAGACTAGTCTCCTCATAAAAAAACAATGTCAGTATTGTTGTGACTGGTGCAGATGAAATGAATTTAAAGATCTGCTTATTGAAATTGTCCTTGTTTCCATAAAAGTTAAAGTAAATGGAGAGATGACGGATTTTGAGCTTGTCAACCTTTATCAAAGGACCTCAAACACTGTCTCTTGGATTATATTATAGTTTAAAATATTATAGTGTACACTCTAAGCCAGTTAGTGCCACAACTCGAAACCAGAAAAACTAGAAAAAGAAATTAAAATGTAGGTCTTCATCATTTGTTCTACTGCAATGTGAATATAATAAATGAATGGCCTGAGAACTTGTTCATTATGCTTTTTCAAACCAATGGGTATTTGATATCTGTGACCTAGAAAATAAATGACCCCCCCTTGCCATCTCACCAAAAATATGAAACATCTTATTGTATATGGCAAGATGGAAATTGGATCCCACTTATTTCCACTAACTAGTAGGGGAGGGACATGAGGAAGTCTTTGGGAAACATGAAGATTTTAATGTGCCATAATGGAGTAGGGCAAATATTGCAGGAATCTGTCTGATGAATCTGTTTTCTACCAGTAAGTTAAGCAGCTAAGAAACAACACAGAGTTATGCATTAACAGCTGAATGAAAATTGTTATTGTTCATCGTTCATTTTTTAAATGGACAAATGACATCACAGGGCAATTTCTTGACTTGGAAGTGAATTACATTTGAGTGAAGCAGTTAGTCATCAGCATCATTCTCTCTTCTATTGTCATTGCAATTCCGTAACAAGACAAAAATCAAGAGGACTAACAATTACTTGGGTTACAGTGGATGACCTTGGCATTCTTGATATGTGACCAAGTTCTAAGCACCTCACAGAGTATACTTCTACCACCTTTATGGCCCTTGGAACAAATTGTTTTCATCAATCCTTTTCATTCGGTGAAGTCTTCATGTTCTTGGAGTAGACAGTCCCTCAACTCCCCAGTGGGTTTGAGACTTGTCAGGTCCTCTCAACCTGATTTAACCTTAGTTAAAACTATTTATCAGGGTGTGGCTGATACACATGCTGCAGCTTCTCAGAAGTACAGGTTAGAATTAAATGGCAGGTGAAGACTAAAGTTGAATGAGCAGCCCTGAAAAGGGCTCAGCAAGCTTTCATTCCTCCCTTAATATTTTTTGCTTATGAGGTGATCAGCCTGAAAGGATACACAACCTGTGCTATTAGTTTAGCAGGTAAGAACTATGAGGAAGCACATTTAGAGAGTGAAAGCATTTTACAATCATGATTCAGGGGCTCTGTGAATTACATACCATTCCTCATAAGAGGTAAACTAAGTGATTTTCCTCAGTGATCTCAGGACAGAGTTCTATTTCTAAATGTTAAGAAGGTAAATCTTATTCCTGAGAAGTAAGCCTGTCTGAAGGAGAACAAAAGCATACTTTGGAAAGTCCAGAAGAAGTTGTGATTTTTAAGCCTTTTCACATCCCATTACTTTCTTGTCTAGACAGTATGACAATATTTAAGGATAAGTGTATGTTGCCCTTTGCAAGGCAATCAAAACCTTTATATGATTTGTGATTGAGCACCATATTTAAAGCTGATGTCTGTGGACTTATGGTAGTCTCCTGAGGTTAGAAATGGGATATGAAAAGATGGCTTCTGTGGCTTGCCTACTAATTTTGAATACTACTTTTGGATTTTAGTCTGGATAGGTTAAGAAGAGAGTGAGATATATACTGAACTTCTGCAGTAGCACTGACTTTCTCAAAGAATCACAATAACCCTTCCATTCAGAAGATTATATGTACTCATTGATTTTATTGGAAAATTTACACTTACTTGACCATTAACCACCTTACATTTACTTTTTGTTGATTAATTTCATTTAAAATTGCATTAGGATAGCAGCATATTTCTAAATTAAGTAAATACATTTTGACATACACTAATGCAAGCAGCTTTTAAGTTTGAAGCCAACTAACAAGTCAGATATTTTTTTAACATAAGAAGAAAAGAAATGGCTTGCTCTAGGTAGCAAAGGTAATAAGTTGCATTGTTTCTTGGATCCATTTCTGACTCCACATCTAGCACTAACAATTCCAGTATTCCACACAGAGCCAAAATAACATTTAATCTTTGTTATTGGAATGGAGTGAACTATAGTCACTCAATTTAAAAGTAAAAAGGGGGAGGAGCCAAGAGGGAGGAGTAGAAGGATTCATATACGCTAGCTCCAAACCCACAGCCCATAAAATATCTGTAAAAAAGAACTCCCAAAAATTTTTGGAGCAGCAGAAGCCACAGAACAACAGAACATAGGAGATTTCTGTTTCAGAGAGCCCTGAAAAACTGATGAAAGGTACTTTGGGCCCCGGACCCGGAGCTGAGCCCAGCCCTGCCTTGGCTGGGCAGCACCGAGAGGAACAGATCTGGGCAGCCTTCAGGGACAGAATCTCCAGCAGCCAGTCAAGTCCCTCCACCCACAGGTGACAAGGGTCAGTGAGACAGTCTTTTTGGGTGGCTGACAGGGGAGTGGGGTGTCCCTGTGGCTCAGGCCCTTTTGGGAGGCAGCAGCAGGGGCGGCAGTGGTGGACAAGGGCTCCCAAAACAGGTAGGAGCTTGGATCCATTGTTGAAGGTCTCCACATAAACTCCCTGAGGGAACTGAGCTCCATAAGGCAGCCCTTCCCCCACCCAAGAACCAAAACTAATCTCACACTGAATAGCAGCCCCACCTCTGCCCAAAGCCTGGAGGCTGGGAAGCAGCATTTGAATCTCAGACCCCAAGCACTGGCTGGGCGGATCTGCAGGTGAAGTGGTTGTGAAGAGGACATTCAGAAGTCGTCACTGACTGGGAAAATGCCCAGAAAAGGGAAAAAAAAATAAGACTTTAGAAGGCTACTTTCTTGGTGAACAGATAATTCCTCCCTTCCTTTCTGATGAGGAAGAACAATGCTTACCATCAGGGAAAGACATAGAAGTCAAGGCTTCTGTATCCCACACATTCAACATAAATATACCATGGGTTCAGGCCATGGAAGACCTCAAAAAGGATTTTGAAAATCAAGTTAGAGAGGTGGAGGAAAAACTGGGAAGAGAAATGAGAGAGATGAAAGTAAAGGATGAAAACAGGTCAACACATTGCTAAAGGATATGCAAAAAATGCTGAAGAAAATAACACCTTGAAAAATAGGCTAACTCCATTGGCAAAAGAGGTTCAAAAAGCCAATGAGGAGAAGAATGCTTTCAAAAGCAGAATTAGCCAAATGGAAAAGGAGATTCAAAAGCTCACTGAAGAAAATAGTTCTTTCAAAATTAGAATGGAACAGATGGAGGCTAATGACTTTATGAGAAACCAAGAAATCACAAAACAAAACCAAAGAATGAGAAAATGGAAGATAATGTAAAATATCTCATTGGAAAAACAACTGACATGGAAAATAGATCCAGGAGAGACAATTTAAAAATTATGGGACTCCCTGAAAGCCATGATCAAAAAAAGAGCCTAGACATCATCTTTCATGAAATTATCAAGGAAAACTGCCCTGAGATTCTAGAACCAGAAGGCAAAATAATTATTGAAAGAATCCACAGATCCCCTCCTGAAAGAGATCCAAGAAGAGAAACTCCTAGGAACATTGTGGCCAAATTCCAGAGTTCCCTGGTCAAGGAGATAATATTGCAAGCAGTTAGAAAGAAACAATTCAAGTATTGCAGAAATACAGTCAAGATAACACAAGATCTAGCAGCTTCTTCATTAAGGGATCGAAGGGCATGCAATATGATATTCCAGAAGTCAAAGGAACTAGCACTAAAACCAAGAATCACCTACCCAGCAAAACTGACTATAATACTTCGGAGGAAAAAATGGTTTTTCAATGAAATAGAGGACGTTCAAGCATTCTTGATGAAAAGACAAGGGCTAAAAAGAAAATCTGACTTTCAAATGCAAGAATGAAGAGAAGCATGAAAAGATAAACAGCAAAGAGAAGTCATAAGGAAATTACTAAAGTTGAACTGTTTACATTCCTACATGGAAAGACGATATTTGCAACTCTTGAAACTTTTCAGTATCTGGATAGTGGATGGGATTACACACACACACACACGCAGAGACAGAGAGCACAGAGTGAATTGAATAGGATGGGATCATATCGTAAAAAAATGAAGTTAAGCGGTGAGAGAGAAATATATTGGGAGGAGTAAGAGAGAAATGGGGTGGGGTAAATTATCTCTCATAAAAGAGGCAAGCAAAAGACTTTTTGGTGGAGGGAAAAAGAGGGGAGATGAGAGAAAAACATGAAGTTTACTCTCATCACATTCCACTAAAGGAAGGAATAAAATGCACACTCATTTTGGTATGAAAACTTATCTTACAATACAGGAAAGTGGGGGATAAGGGGATAAGCAGGCTGGGGGGGATGATGGAAGGGAGGGCAATGGGAGGAGGGAGCAATTTGAGATCAACACTCAGGGGGAGGGAGAGGATCAAAAGAGAGAATAGAAGCAATGGGGGGCAGGATAGGATGAAGGGAAATATAGTTAAGTCTTATACAATACGACTATTATGGAAGTCATTTGCAAAACTACACAGATATGGCCTTTATTGAATTGCTTGCCTTCCAAAGGGAAGGGCTGGGGAGGGAGGGATGAAGAGAAGTTGGCACTCAAAGTTTTAAGAACAACTGTTGAGTACTGTTCTTGCTACTAGGAAATAAGAAATACAGGTAAAGGGGTATAGAAAATTATTTGGCCCTACAGGACAAAAGAGAAGGAGACAAGGGCAGACAGGGATGATAGAAGAGAGGGCATATTGGTGATAGGGGCAATTAGAATGCTAGGTTTTTGGGGGTGGGGGAGAGGACAAATGGGGACAAAATTTGGAACCCAAAATTTTGTGAAAATGAATGTTAAAAGTTAAATAAATTAATTAAAAAAATTAAAAATACAAGAAAATAAAAGTAAAAAGGGAGCATACAGATAACCTAGTCCAAGCCTTACTTGAACAAATATCTATTCTATAACATCTTCCTTATGACCATCCAGCTTCCACCTGAATAGCTTCAGTAACAGAATCTATGTCCTGAGGGAGGCCATTCCACTTGTGGGAATTTATACATGTTAAGAAGCAGTTCTGAATAGCATGTCAAAATTTGGGTCTGCAACAACATCTCATGGTTCCTACTTTTTCCATCTGAAGCTAACTAAACAATCCCGTTTCTAAATGACAGTATTTCTATTTATTCAAAAACAAATCATATATGTGTGTGTGTGTGTGCATATATATATATACACACACATATATATATATACATGTATGTGTGTATATATACACACACATATATATATACATATATACACAAATATATAACAATCTTTGTTATATATGTGTGTGTATGTGTGTATGTGTGTGTAGTGATATAGAACAATGTTTATTGTTACCCTAAACTGGACTTGCTTCAATGTCTTACTGCTTTTCCCATAAAAGTAGCCTCTTATCTGAACATATGGTCTGTTTGTTTATTGAGCAAAGCAGAGTATAGCAACACTAACATTTTCTATATTTTAGAAAATATTCCATTATTATTCCTACATAATACCATATTCACTACTTTTCAATGTGACATTGTTGACATAAATCAGACTGAAATTCCTCAAACACAGATGTTCAAAACCCCAAACTCCTAGCCATTTTTTCTCATCTTGTACTCATAATAATATTGTGTACTGTCCATTGTGCCCCATTCCTTGGGTAAAGAAGACTGGGTCTGCGTAAATTCAATAGTTTTACTCGTTTTTCTCTCCTTATTTTCTGAAACCACTGCAATTTTCTTCTGCTCAAATCATTAAGTGAAATTATTTTCTTTAAAGTTAACCTAGCTAATGACCTCTTAAAATTTCTGCAGACTAAGTGACTTACCACATTTATCTACACTAGATTTCCTCTTGTTACGTTCTAAAATTTCATTTAATATGGTTTTATTATAATATTGTTTAAATAACTTCTCAGTTTCTAGAGCTTCTAAGGAAATGTTCATCAACTCCAAGTTAAAAAAGCCAGGAAATATTCAACAGCACAAGACAACAAATAATTACAATACCTAACAGCACTCTTGGTTTTGACCACTGAATTACATATTCTTTTATTTTTTTCTGGCATATAAGTCAGGGCAGCAACCATTTAATAACCACCTATTAAATGCAAGGCAATTATAAGAGTTATGGATACAAAGAAAGGCAAAAATACCCATTTTTTAAGTGGGTGAGACTAATAGTAATTCTTATACTCTACAAAATATACAACTAACACTAGAGGTAACATTGTATACTGCATAGAGCATTGGGTTTGGAATCAAGAAGGGTTTTGATGAACTTTTCACATAAATAAAGTCATATCTGAGTAAGTGGAAAAACACCAGTTTCCTGTGGGTAGGCCAAACCAATATAATAAAAATGACAGTTCTACCTAAATTAATTTACTTGTTCAGTGCCATACTAATCAAACTACCAGAAAAATTATTTCCAGAACAAGAAAAAATGATATCAAAATTCATCTGGAAGAACAAAACGTCAAGAATATTGAGAGAACTAGTGAAAAGAAATGCTAAGGAAGGAATCCTAGCACTACCACATCTGAAATTGCATTATAAAGCAGCAATCATCAAAACCACTTGGTACTGGCAAAGAAATAGAGGAGTAGAACAGTGGAAATAATTAGGTACTCAAAACACGGTAGTCAATGTATATAGCAATCTACTGTTCGATAAACCCAAGGATCCCAACTTCTGGGATAAGAACTGTCTGTTAGACAAAAATTGCTGGGACAACCAGATAACAGTGTGGTGGAAATTGGACATAGACCAATTTTTGACACCATATACAAGAATAAAGTCCAAATCAATATATGATCTAAGTATAAAGACTGATACTATAAACAAATTACTGGAAAAAGGAATAGTGAATTTTTCAGATATATGGAAAGTGGATAAATTTATGACCAAACAAGAGATAGAGAACACTATGAAGTGCAAAATGGATAATTTTGATTACATTAAATTGAAAAAAATTTCCAATAACAAACCCAATGGAACCAAGATTAAGAGAGAAGCAGAAAACTGTAAAATAATTTTTACACCTAGTGTCTGTAATAAAGGTCTAATTTCTAAAATATATCAAGAAGAGAATCAAATGTAAAAGAATAGAAATCATTCCCCAATTGATAAACTGTCAAAGAATGCAAACAGGCAGTTTTCAGAGGAAAAAATTAAATTATCTATTGTCATATGAAAAAATGATCTAAATCCCTATTGATTAGAGAGATGCAAAGCAAAACAATTCTGACATACCACACCGCACCTATTAGATTGACTAACATGACAAAACAGTAATATGATAAATGTTGGAGAAGATGTGGGAGATTCAGAACACTAATCCATTGTTGGTGGAGCTATGAACTAATTCAATAATTCTGTAGAACAATCTGGACCTATGCCCAAAGGACTACAAAAACATGCATACCCTTTGACCTAGCAATACTGCTTCTAGTTTTGTATCTCAAAGAAATTATAAATGTGGGAAAGGATTCCATGTGTACAAAAATATTTATAGGAGCTCTCTTTGTGGTGACCAAGAACTGAAAATCAAGGGAATGACCATCAATTGAAGAATGGCTGAACAAGTTGTGGCATATGAATGTAATGGAATACTATTGTGGTATAAGAAATGATGAAGAGTAAATTCAGAGGGGCCTGGAAGTATTTGGATAAACTGACTCTGAGTAAAAGGAGCAGAACCAGGAGATCATTGTGCACAGTAGCAACCACAGTGTGCATGGAATTTTTCTGGTAGACTTAACCCTTCAAAGCAATTTAAGGAAATAAAACATTCCCAAAGGACTCTTGAGGCAAAATGTCATTCACATCCAGAGAAAGAACTATGGAATTGGAAGAAAGAAGGAATCACAATATTTTGTCTTGTGTTATTATTTTTATTTGGATTTTTCTCATTATTTCTCCTCTTCATTTTAATTCTTCTGTGCAACATGACTAATGCGAAAATGTTTTTTAATAAGAAATATATGTGTAGGACCCATATAAGTTTACATGCTGTCTCAAAGAGGAATTGGGGAGAGAAGGGGAGAAAATCTAAGACTTATGATTGTAGCAAACTGAAAACAAATTAATTTGTAATAATAATAATAAAGAGTTGTCTTGAAATTCAGCTTCTGCTACTTGTTAGCTTTGCAAGTCTAGGAAGATGTTAGCTTTTGTATGACTCAAATGACTCCACTGAATTTATCTACTCAATCACAGAAAGGTTAGGATCTTCATTGGTCAGGAGTTCTTAATACTGATGAAATCACATTTTTTTATATTCATGTATTAGAATGCCCTGAATTGATGGACCATTCTAAGTAACCCCAAAGAAGTTACAGACATAGACAAAAATTATTTCAAAATATTGTATGGAATACATGCCAGTCTAACTTTTGAATCTTTGTAAAGATAAAAAAAATGCAGAAAGACTAATGAATCTAATGTTTTATACTGTAGTTCATATCATTGGGTTGTAGTCCTTAAAGTAGGAGACAACACATTTCATGGGGGATTGCTGTCATAGAAATGTGGGTTTCATCAACTGAGAGATGTATATTGAATGAAGGAAACCTACATGGGCCTTCACAAATCCATGACAAAAATACTTTATATTTATTGACTGGGCATGACTAAAATGTAATAAATTTGTTGCTTCTTTGTTCTTAACCTATATGTGTTCTGCTATAACAAATACACAAAATATATCCTTTAAAAATTGAATTATGTCTTGTGGGCAGTAATCACATTTCTCACCCCAAGAGAATCAAAAAGTATTAGAGATTCTGATTTTGTGATGAGGAACTAGAATTAATGTAATAGTATTCATGTAACAAACCAGAAAAAAAAAAAGAAAACCTCTTTGAATTGAGCCCCAATGAAGAAAAATAATTAAGTCCAAATTTTTCCCTTTTTGGTTTATTTTTTCTGTTTTGTTTTGTCTTGGTTTTTGTCAGGTACATACCTTGAAAATCAGAAAGTCTATCCTCAAGATCACCAACTATTCTAGGTGGTAACAAATTTGATAGGCTTTGAGGGAAGATTGGACTCACAGTGAATTTTTTTTTTATCATTTCTCAATTACTTTAATTATAATCTCAGACTGATAAAAGTGAAATAAAATTTTGATCAACACTTTAACTATCATTAACTATCAAAAGGCAAGTCATAAAGGGATTACATTCCCCATCCTTGTATACAAGAACTATATCAATGAATCCATTGCTCTTGTAAGCATTGATTTTGATCCTAATTAAGGATGCAATATACCATGGATCTTTTTCCTATTATTCTTAAAATTTCTTTATTTTCAAATTAAAACAGCTCTGAGATACCACATCATACCTATCTGATTGGCTAACATGACAAAATAGGAAGATGATAAATGTTGGAGAAGATGTGGGAGTGTTAGAACACTAATTCATTGTTGGTGGAGCTGTGAGCTGATCTAACCATTCTGGAGAGCCATTAGAACTATACCCAAAAGGCTACAAAAATGTATATTACCCTTTGATCCAGCAATAGCGCTTCTAGGACTGCATCCCCAAGAGATCATAAAAATGGGAAAGGGTAACACATGCACAAACATATTTATAGAGACTCTCTTTTTGGTGGCCAAAAACTGGAAACCAAGGGGATGCCCATCAATTGAGGAATGGCTGAATAAATTGTGGTATATGAATATAACGGCATACCATTGTGTTATAAGAAATGATGAACCAGATGACTTTAGAGAGGCCTGGAAACACTTATATGTACTGACGTTGAGTGAAAGCAGCAGAAGCAAGAGAACTTTGTATACAACAGCAACCATGGTGTGAGAGGAAGTTTTCTGGTAGATTTGGTACTTCATTGCAATGCAAGGACTTAAAAAATCCCCAATGGTCTCTTAAGGCAAAATGCCTTCTGCATCCAGGGAAAGAATAGTGGAATTTGATTGCAGAATGAAGATCATTTTCTTTTGTATTATGTTTTGGTTTGTTTTACGATTTCTCCCATTCATTTTAATTCTTCTATGCACCATGACTAAGGTGAAAATATATTTAATAGGTATGTATAAAACCTATATAAAATTGTATGCCATCTCAGGGATGCAGTGGGGAGGTAGGGGGAAGGGATGTGAGGAAGGGGAAAATTTCAGATATATGGAAGTGACTGTAGAACACTGAAAACAAATAAAATGATAATAATAAAAAAAAACTTCTTATAGTTATGGTCAACAATAACCACCTAAAGTGACTGTTTGAAAGTTCAGGTACAAACATGTTAACTTGAACGGGATTTATCGGGGCCGTTCACCCCGAGCCAACAGGTTTACCTGACCAGCAGGGCCTGTTGACCCTGAAGGAGCTTGCTGTGAGTAACGGATGAGGCGAGAGGCAAAGATGTAAGGCAACTCCATTTATTCCAACTAGCTCAGGCACTTATACAGTATCATGTACGCCTTAGTTACGTAAGCAGCACAAGCAAGATTAAACTAGTTTAAGCAAGTTTTGCTACTGCTTTCCAGCCACGTTTCAGGAAGCATCTGGTGGTGAACAGGGGTGGAAGCCTTCCTCCCAGCACCATCTTGTTCATGCCTTACCAATCTCCCCTCAGATTACCTGAGCCATGATTGGTGTACGCCGTCCAAGAGAGCTGAGGGTTGGCAATTCCCTTACATTAACCCTCTAATCAATAAGTTCACTTGACTCCCTCTCTCTTTCAGAATCAGATGAAAAATCTGTTTGACATTTAAACATTTAATATCATAATCTCACCCTCTCATACCTTTCCCACATTCTTATATGCTATTTCCCACCACATACTTTTCAATCCAGTGACACTGGCCTCTTAATTGTTATGCAAACCAGTTGCTCCATCTCTCATCCACAGCCATTTCTTCTGTCTCTTCCCATGCCTATAATGCTCTCCATCTTCATTTCTACCTACTTCCTTCCATTGCTTCTATTCTCATAATCCCATCTTATATAGGAAGTCTTTCTCCATCCTTCTCAGTCCTAGTGCTCTCTCTCTCTCTTCTCCCTGTATCTCTTTGTCTCTATCCCTCTGTCTGTCTCTGTCTCTCTTTCTCTCTCTCTGTTTCTGCCTCTCTGTATCTATCTCTTGTTTTTCTCTCTCCATCTCTGTCTCTCTGTCTCTTTCTGTCTCTGTCTCTCTCTTTCTGTTTTTCTCTCCAATTATTCTATGTGGAGTTTGCTTATACATTGTTCTTTTAGTTTTTATCCATAATCTCTCTGCCAGTTAATTTCTGCCTGTCCACTTGAAGCAAATTTGGTTAGGCCACAAGTATAAAAGAAGACAAAGTTCCTCCCCATATGCTGAAATCGTTTTATCTTAATAAACTGTAATCTTGGTGTAATAGTAATTTAAAATGGAACAATATTTCTTATTAATTCGTAGGCCTATATGATTTACTAAAAATTCCTGAAGCCTGGGTCACATGTGGTGGGAGAAGTTTGCTGAAGAGGCAGAACAGGAAGGAGCAGAACCAGAAAGAAGTGAATGAAGAGGATCAGATCAGAGGGGACACAGGCCAACTGACAAGAAAACTGACATATTGTGACAGTTGATAGTTGAGAAGGGCCTGGCTGGGGAAGGGAAACTTTGAGAATAGATTTGCCCTCTGCTATGATCATGTTTATTAACTTCCTGGTCACCATGATGGATTTTGGTTTCTGGTTCTGGGAGTTGGTTTTCTGAAGTTTAAATAAATGTTTTTCTTCTGCCTTCCATATGGATAGTCTTTTATATTTTGTGATTGAGAACTACACAGGCTTATTCACAGTCACCACCAGTGCTACGAATATTGCTTTGGTCATATATTTGGTGTAAGAAACAGCATCACAAAGTGAAAAATTTCTATTGGGAGGCAGAAATGATTTAGAGAAAGACAGTAATGTCCCAGGATGGGAGAATTCACCATTCTCCTAACTTGCAGGGGAGTGGACTAAAAGCACTGTACCCTGTGAAGACTGGGAAGTGAGGCTACAGGAAGGAGAACCTGGAGATTTAGAATGATATTTGCAAGGAATACCAATAAGACCAAGGAAGGAGCTGGCAGGGGTAAGTAGGAGAGGCTAGATTTTACTAACGACTTACCTTATTACGTGTAGAAACAGATGAGCTGCTTAAGGAAAAAAGTCAGATGGAAAAAGAGTACAAGAGCAATCTGGGGAGGTGGGGTCTTCAAGCATAAGGAAAGACTGTTCATTAAACTCAGAAGAAGCTGAAGGCTGACAAAAGAAATGTGCATCGGACCTTTGTGGAGACGTAGCCCAGTTGCCACAGTGACAAAGGAAATGAAATAATTTTAGAGGAAGAAGTTACTCAGTCAGAAGCACACCCAACAGTGAGGCAGAAACAAGAGAACAAGGAGGTAGGCCAGTGTTCAGGGAAATAACTGAGGATTTTCCTTAGCAGGAGGTCACAGAAATTTTGAGTAAATTCACCCAAAAGGTGGGAGAATTGTTAATATCTTTGATGGTGAGAATCAGTGAAGATGGAGCTGGGGAAATAACTATTGACCTTGTTGACTGTCTGAAATTTATAGGTGTTAGTCATAATCCTTTTGTACATCAAACTTTTAGAGATTACAATATACGAGGAGGTAACAATACAACTAATTTGTTAGCTTTGGGTGCAGAAGGCTGCAGTAGGCAGTATTGTACTGACTCTATATTCCCTAATGAGAGAGATCATGGTATTTACTTGGGGACTGTATGAGAAAGTTAAAGGAGGAGGTAATGAGGACCACCCATAATGATTAGAAATGCAGATGGATATAGGAATATAATAGTGAAGATGGCTCTTCCTACTTACCAGCACTTGATTTTGACTCTAATAATTGGGGAAATAGGGCACCCTCTTTTAGAGGTACTGGACAGGATTTCCCAGTTAGGTGACTTAGAAGACTGGGGAAAAGACAACATTGCTAGAGAGAGAAGAGTAAATAGCCAACGAATTCAAAATCAGAAAAAAATTGAATAGGAGAAATTTGTTTACTACTCCATTTAGATCAGGTGTAGATTTTAGAAGCATAGATGGTATTCCAACTAATGAACTATACAGAATGTGCTGAGAAAAGGGACTTGATGTTACACAGAATAGAGAAGTAAAAACTGTCCCTATAGATCCTGCTGAACCCTTGTATCCAAGTTTGTCACACCTATAGGGAGAATAAGAAGTTTGTCAACCCCCAGTTCAGATTAAGATTAGCAGCTCGAGGAATACATGTATTGACTGGAGTGATATATTATAATTATCAAGGAGAAATTAATGTAACATTCCAAAATTTAGGTGATAGACTCATACAGTTTTGTAAAAATGATAGAATGATAGTTCAAGTGATTACTATTTCTTGTGAAACAAGACCACGTATGAAAATTTATCCTCCTTCTGCAATAACTAACAGAGGAAATGAAGGATTGGGTTCTAGTGATAGAATGAAATAGAGAGCCAAAGTACAGGTGAAGTGGAAGCCAGACAAGATTCCAAAGGCTGCAGAAATTATAGCACACGGGAAAGAAAATATTGTAACTGTTGTTTATTAAGGAGAGGTTGATTACCAAATTGCACCCTTAACTCATATACTCACTGTGAATGAGCCTGTGATAGTGAGTTTTTGGACTCCAGAACAGTTGATCTTATACCTACCCTGCTTCTGGTTATTGTTTCCTTGGTTTGTTTCTTTGTTTCTTTTTTTGGCTCTTCATCTGTTAAACTTGTTTGTGAGACTTGTTTCTTATAGGCTTAGTACTCTCCACCTGCAGATGCCTGATCACTTAAGCCAGATGCCACCTCCTATCCATGATGGTGATGTGTCATCTCTGAACCTGAAGTTGACCAAACTCCATATGCCAGTTACAGAACTGATCTCTCAAATGGGACCTCTTGGGGCAGAGGCAGCTTTACATTTAGTCTCAGCAGAAAGTAATTATGGAAGAAGAAACCTTTGTCCCTTACCCCAAGATTTTGAACCCCATTTGTTGAGTGAGTATGATGGGGTGTTTGTAATACTAGATGCCCCACCAACCTATGTAATGAATATGAAAGATCTTGGGGACAATTGTAATAGTAATTTAAAACGAAATATGATCCACTTAAATTGCCTGGAAGCCTGGGTCACATGTGGTGGGAGGAGCTTGCTGAAAAGACAGAACAAGAAGAGTGGAGGAAAACTGAGAGGAAGTGAGTGAGTGGGGTCAGGTCAGAGAGGAAAGAACACAGGCCAACTGACACAGGTCAACTGACACATTGCCACAGGTGATATTTGAGAAGGCCCTGGCTGGGGGAGGGGAGCTATGAGAATGGTTGTGCCCTCTGCTGTGATCATGTTTATTAACTTCTTGGTTACCATGATGGATTTCGCTTTTTGGTTTTGGGATTTGGCTTTCTGATGTTTAAATAAATGTTTTTCTACCACGTTCTATATGGAGAAGAAGAGAGGTTTCAGTGTAATACCACATCTAAGCCTTCTGTTCAGGTTCCTTGGGCTACTAAAACTTAGGAGTTTAATCAAAATTAACTTCAAATTTGTGGAAGTGAATTTCCTGAACATTCTGACTCTTACAGAGGAAAGAGAAACTGTTAAAAAAATAAAGATATCAAATATATAACTGAAAACTTTTGGCCCTTTAGGAATCACTGCTACCTGCTACCAATTCCAAATTGGTTCCCACTGACAGTTAATGCAGAGTTTTCAGGACTCTGGGGACCCTGTGAGAAAATGAAAATTGGTGGAGAGGAATTTTGTTAATATTTGTGAGATAAGTGGTTTCGATAAATGTTTATGTGTTTTTCAGAGTCTTTGGTATCTTCTATATTTCCTTTGCAGTAAAGTGAATGTTCACTTATACCATATACCATTATTATGTCAGCCCACTCATGAAATCTGTGGAAACTAAGCACAATCTATGCATGCAAAAGAAATTTCCAGGAGTGAATTTCAGATGCAAAGAAAGAGGGACAAAATTTGTGGAAGAGTGTGCTTTCTGTTTAGTGTCCCTTCAAAAGAGTTTAATTTTTACTCTAAGACAAACTATTATTTAGAAAACTTATACCACCCCACCTTCTAACAGAGAGTCAATGAACTCAAAATGTTTAATGAAATATATTCAGCTTGTGTACATATAATTAAAATTGTTTTTTGAACTAAAGGGAGGTGGAGTGGGAGAGAGAAATAGATATTTTTTAATTAAAGAATTACGTTTCAAAAATTAAAATTAGTGAGTAAATATCATTAAGCGCTAGTGAATTCTCCATCTTTTGAGGTCTTTTATTTTCTTTTTTTTTTAAATTTATTTGTATAACTTTTAACATTCATTTCCACAAAATTTTGGGTTCCAAATTTTCTCCGCTGTTGTACCCTCCCCCCATCCCAAAACACCGAGCATTCTAATTACCCTTATCACCAATCTGCTCTCTCTTCTATCATCCCTCTCTGTGCTTGTCTCCATCTTCTCTTTTGTCCTATAAGGCCAAATAACTTTCTATACCTCTTTACCTGTACTTCTTATTTCTTAGTGGCAAGAGCAGTACTCGACAGTTGTTCCTAAAACTTTGAGTTCCAACTTCTCCTCATCCCTCCCTCACCACCCCTTCACTTTGGAAGGCAAGCAATTCAATATCTGTGTGGTTTTGCAAATGACTTCCATAATAGTCGTGTTGTATAAAACTAACTATATTTCCCTCCTCCTATCCTGTCCCCCATTACTTCTATTCTCTCTTTTTGTCCTGTCCCTCCTCATGAGTGTTGACCTCAAATTGCTCCCTCCTCTCCATAACCTCCCCTCCAATCTTCCCCCCACCCTGCTTATCCCCTTAACCCCCATTTCCTATATTGTAAGATAGGTTTTCATACCAAAATGAGTGTGCATTTTATTCCTTCCTTTAGTGGAATGTGATGAGAGTAAACTTCATGTTTTTCTCTCACCTTCCCTCTTTTTCCCTCCACTAATAAGTCTTTTGCTTGCCTCTTTTATGAGAGATAGTTTGCCCCATTCCATTTCTCCCTTTCTCCTCCCAATATATTTCTCTCTCACTGCTTGATTTCATTTTTTTCAGATATGATCCCATCCTCTTCAATTCACTCTGTGCACTCTGTCTCTGTGTGTGTGTGTAATCCCACCTAGTACCCAGACACTGAACAGTTTCAAGAGTTACAAATATTGTCTTTCCATGTAGGAATATAAACAGTTCAACTTCAGTAAGTCCCTTAAGACTTCTCTTTGCTCTTTACCTTTTCATGTTTCTCTTCATTCCTGTGTTTGAAAGTCAAATTTTTTTCTCAGCTCTGGTCTTTTCATCAAGAATGCTTGAAAGTCCTCTATTTCATTGAAAGACCAATTTTTCCCCTGAAGTATTATACTCAGTTTTGCTGGGTAGGTGATTCTTGGTTTTAGTCCTAGTTCCTTTGACTTCTCGAATACCCTGTCCCATGCCCTTCGATCCCTTAATGTAGAAGCTGCTAGATCTTGTGTTATCCTGATTGTATTTCCACAATACTTGAATTGTTTCTTTCTAGCTGCTTGCAATATTTTCTCCTTGACCTGGGAACTCTAGAATTTGGCCACAATGTTCCTAGGAGTTTCTCTTTTTGAATCTCTTTCAGGCGGTGATCTGTGGATTCCTTGAATACTTATTTTGCCCTCTGGTTCTAGAATCTCAGGGCAGTTTTCCTTGATAATTTCATGAAAGATGATGTGTAGGCTCTTTTTTTGATCACGGCTTTCAGGTAGTCCCATAATTTTTAAATTGTCTCTCCTGGATCTATTTTCCAGGTCAGTTGTTTTTCCCATGAGATATTTTACATTATCTTCTATTTTTTCATTCTTTTGGTTTTGTTTTGTGATTTCTTGGTTTCTCATAAAGTCATTAGCCTCCATCTGTTCCATTCTAATTTTGAAAGAACTATTTTCTTCAGTGAGCTTTTGAATCTCCTTTTCCATTTGGCTAATTCTGCTTTTGAAAGCATTCTTCTCCTTGGCTTTTTGAACCTCTTTTGCCAATTGAGTTAGCCTATTTTTCAAGGTGTTATTTTCTTCAGCATTTTTTTGGGTCTCCTTTAGCAGGTAGCTGACCTGCTGTTCATGCTTTACCTGCATGTCTGTCATTTCTCTTCCCAGTTTTTCCTCCACCTCTCTAACTTGATTTTCAAAATTCTTTTTGAGCTCTTCCATGGCCTGAGCCCATTGGGTGGGCTGGGATACAGAAGCCTAGACTTATGTGTCTTTCCCTGATGGTAAGCACTGTTCTTCCTCATCAGAAAGGAAGGGAGGAAATGCCTGTTCAGCAAGAAAGTAACCTTCTATAGTCTTATTTCTTTTCCCTTTTCTGGGCATTTTCCCAGCCAGTGACTTGGCTTCTGAGTATTCTCTTCACACCCACTTTGCCTCAGGATCCTCCCAGCCAAGGCTTGGCGTCTGAGATTCAAATGCAGCTTCCCAGCCTCAGGGCTTTGGGCTGGGGCAGGGCTTCTATTCAGTGTGAGATCAAGTTCAGGTGCTTAGGTGGGGGCAGGACCACCTCAGGGGCTCAGTTCCCTCAGGGGGTTTATGCAGAGACCTTCAACTATGGATCCGGGCTCCTGCCTGCTTGGGGAGCCCCAGTCTGCTCCCACCTCCACTGGTGCCTCCCGAGGGGGCCCGAGCCACGGGGACACCCCACTCCCCTGTCAGTCACCCAAAAAGACTCTCTCTGACCCTTGTCACCTGTGGGTGGAGGGACCCTCGCGGCCGCTGGAGATTCCGTCCCTGAAGCCTGCTCGGATCTGCTCCTCTTGGTGCCATGACCATGGCAGGGCTGGGCTGGGCTCCTGGGTCCGAGGTTCAAAGGACCTTTCGCGTCAGGTCTGTCTGGAACAGAAATCTCTTACACTCTGTTCTGTGACTTCTGCTGCTCCAGAATTTGTTGCTCCAGAATCTTTTTTAAAGATATTTTATGGGCTGTGGTTTCGGAGCTAGCATATCTGCATCTTTCTATTCCACCATCTTGGCTCCGCCCCCCTTTTGAGGTCTTAAAAAAGAGATTGGATCTTACACTTCTTGGTGTGATGTTAGATGTAATTAAAAATTTTGGTTACAGTTAAAAGAAAATTTATTAGATAGCTAAGCTTTCTTCCAATAGTAAAATTATAAGTTTAAATTATACCAAAATGTTCTTAGTTTTTAAAGTGTGAACTAGAGGTATATTATAAACAAAGCAAACAAAAAGAAAATATCTCTTAGTGGACTAGGTGAATACCATTCTGTCTTATTAAATGAAACATAAACAAGGCCTGGTTCTCAAATAATTTCTTGGATGTAAGATCCAAGCAATATATACATTGCCTGGAGATATACATTGTTATATTTCCACAGGTTCTTGAGACATCATGTAAAAATAAGAACAAAAGCTTTTTTAACTGGTTAAATTATGACTGTAAATTTTTATACTCTAAAAAGACATCTGTACTCCAATACTGTCATATAGACTGCATATTTTATTAAAAGCAGTGAATTACATTTTAAAAGTTGAAATTCCTTTGTCAAATAATGGAGCCTAAGCATATGTATTTGTTACTTTGTGCTAAAATGTTTTAATTGTGAAGAAGAAAAATTTTGAAAAAAAGTTCATTTGATTTATGGCATTCAATTGGAGTATTTTTAAAGAAAATGATTTTCATTTGATGAAATATTTTCACTGCAAAAATGAATTACAAAGCTTGATTCTCTGATTTTTTTCAGTTATAAGTAAAAATTTCAGTTTCTAAGACATTAGGACAAGTGTTCTGAATTTGTGTAATAACAGACATTTGCAAGACAAATTTAACAATTTTATCAAAGATTATAACTCATAGGAATTTCAACATTAACATATTTTCAGACTCACTAAATTTGTATAGTAGAGTCATCACACTCATTTTAATTCATACTTGGAAGCATTTTCTCAAATCATTGATGATTTCTTTCTGTCAGAAGGCAACTTACATTTGTGAGATTTTGAGGCTGTTAATCTATTTGCATCCTACCAAAATAATGAATATATCCATACTAAAAATAACAACTTGTGAAATCATCTTCAGATGTGGAGTTAAAATAGATACTTCCTTTTCTTTTAAATATTGTCTTTGATAAATTTAGGGAGAGGAGCATTTCATTTTAAAGAGATTCATCTTGCTGCAGAAAATACTGTTTAGTGATATCTTTTTAGAGGAGTAAAATGCCTGAACGATTGAAATCATTTCATAATTCTTCTTTGCTTTTAGGATCTTCCTCCAATACATCTCATTGTAGATATTGCAGTTAGATTAATCTACATAAATTCCAGGTGGGTTAATTACATTTCCCAGCTCAAAGACTTTCAATAGTCCCCCTTTGTTTTCTAAATTAAGTCAGATTCCTTAGGCTGTCATTAAATGCATTCCATTAGGAAAGTATTAAAAATAAATGTTAAAGTATTGTTTTTACATGCAACTGGGAAATTATATACATGCAACTGGCTACAGAAATCTCTTTTGCCCTTTAAGAAAATAAATGGAAATGGAAAAGATGGGGGATGATAAAAGGGAGAGCAGACAGGTGGAAGGGGTAATGAGAATGCATGCTATCTCAGAGTGAGGTAGGGGAGAGATGGAGAGAAAAGTTGGGACTCAAAAAAGAACAACAAAGAACCATTTTAACTACCAATTCCACCATGTAATCTTCCTTGATTTCATTCAAGCAGTTCTGGTTTCTTCCTTTTAAACCCTGTATCATTTTAAATTTCGCTATGATACTTAACCATGGACTGTTTTACTTTACTGCATGGCAACCCAAATCCTGCACTTCCACTTAATTATACATTGCTTTAAGTTAGGATCCTTGTTTTACTCGATTTTAGGCATGAATAGCACCTGCATCCATAAATATAGCAGTAATTAAAGACTAATTTCAGAAATGAATAAGTAAAAATTCTATATCATGTTAGGACATTTATAAACACAGTAGTCCTACTGTGTGTGTGCTCATCCTTCACCGCTGAAGAAGACCATGACATCAAAAAAATAATACCATGACTTGCACTTGACTTTGTTTTGAGTGAGGGCTGCGCAGGTCACCAGCCTCACTCTTCCTCCAGAGTCATCTGAATTAATTGAGCAGATATTTATCAGGTTGACTAGAGATTAGCCAGGGTTAGGTAATTGGGGTTAAGTGACTTACACAAGGTCACACAGCTAGTGAGTGTCAAGTGTCTGAGGTGAGATTTGAACTCAGGTCCTCCTGACTCCTGCACTGGTGCTCTATCCACTGTACCACCTAGCTGCCCCAATAATCAAACTGATTATTACCGGGATAGCATACTCAAATGAAATCTATGAAATGAAAATAAAAATTGTCCAGAATTCAGTTAATCGATTTTCCGCCTTTTAGATCCACCAAACTAAGGAATATAATAAGAAAAGTCCCAGACAGAAAAATCTGTATGGTGAATTCCCACAAATGCAAAGGCCCCAATATTTGTCCTCAGCCTTTTTCCTACATGAAGTCCATAAAAAGCCTCTGAAGTTCACTTTCTCAACTGCAACAGTGATGGAAATTAGACCTCTGAACAAGGCTATGTCTTACCTTCTGAGTTCTGGATGTAACCCTGAAAGTTACTGGAGACTTTTTGACTTGAGCTACTATTCTGTGTGCCTCCTCAATATAAATTGCCAGCTAATATCTCCTCAATATCATAGATATGTAATTAATATCATTTGACTTTTTAAAATTGACTAATAGCTGATAAAATAAACAAGAGCAGAAGTAAATAATTGTTTTCCTCTTCCTTTCTGAATCAGTGAAAGATTTTTCTTTAAATGGTTTTTGTCCCTGAGGAGAATGAGTTAAAATTTAAAGCTATTGCTGTACAGCATTGGCTCCCGTCAAGTTCACTTCCAATTACAACATCACTAGTAGATACAGCTACTCACTGCTTCTAAAACACAGCGTTCTGCCTCCTGGATTATTTCACCATTGAAGTGCATACCATAATTTTCTCCTTAGAACTGCACTGTTATCTTTCCCCAAAATCAAAATTGCTTATAAAAATCCCTTCCAAGGGTTCCTGTCACTGAATCTCTTCTGACTATTCCAAATTTTCAAACTCACAAGGTCATTCTATTTCCAAAACTCATTCAACTAAAAAGAGAAAATTAATGACATAACTAAGACAGGAGCAACATAGCCACTATGTGGCTTTAAAGTCACAACATAACCAGGTAGAGAAGTTGCTCCAAGGTATGCCAAGCCGATAAAATGAAAATGAAGATTCAACCTAAAATAATTTACTTCTTCAGTGTCATACCAAACTACAAAAACACATATGCTTATATACACACATAAAAAGCATATATATTATATACATACACACATATATGTATATATATATATATATATATATATATATATATTTAATAGAGCTAGAAAGATAAAAGTAAAATTCATCTGGCATAAAAGTAAAAACATCAAGGGAATCAGTGAAAAAATATGAAGGAAGGTGGTCTAGCTGTCCCAGATCTCCAAGTGTATTACAAAGTAATGGTCATTAAAACAATCTGGTACTATATAAGAAATTAGATGTTGATTAAGTGGAAGATTAGGTACATGATGCAAATAGTAAATGACTACAATAACCTACTATTTGATAAACACAGACATGGAAGCTTTGGGGGCAAGAACTGACTTATTTAACAAAATCTGCTGGGAAAAGTGGAAAATAATTTGGCAGAAACTGGGAATAAACAAATCAACACCCCATACTGTATATACCAAGATAAATGAAAATGGTTTATGATTAAGACATAAAGGGTCATGTCATAAGCAAATTATGTGAACATGGAATAATTAACCTGTCAGATCTATGAATATAGAAGCAATTTATAACCAAACAAGACATATTGAGCATTTCAGGATATATAATGGAAAATTTTGTTTAAATTAAATTTTAAATATTTTGGCAGAAACAAAATCACTACAGTCAAATGCAGAAAGAAAGCAGAAAATTGGGAAGAGAGTTCTACAGCAAATTTCTGTTATAAGGTCCTTATTTCTCAGATTCGAAGAGAAATGAGTCAAAATTGTTAGAAGTCACTCCTCAGTTGTTAAATGGTCAAAGACAGTTTTGAGATGAAGAAATCAAAGCTATCTAGAGTCACGAAAAAATGTTCTAAATCACTATTGATTGGAGAAATTCAAACTCTGAATTATCATTTCATACCTCTCAGATTGGCTACTATGACATAAAAGGGAAATACAACTGTTGAATGTAATGTGGCAAAATTGGAATACCAATACACTTTTGGTGGAGCTGTGAATTAATCCAGTCATTCTGGGTGAATTTGTAGCTGTCCTCAAAGTGTTGTAAAACTGTGTATGCCCTTTGATTCAGAAAAACCACTAAGAGATTTAACAAAGAAAAAAGAAAATGGAAATATGTGTATATAAATATACATATATATATATATATACATACACACACACATATATATGTGTGTGTGTGCAATATAATGTAACATATAATATATGTATATATACATATATATACATATATATATATATATATATATATATATATATATATATATATAATTTTATAGTTGCTCTTTTTGTGGTAGTACAGAGTTAGAAATTGAAGGGGATGCCTACCAATGGGATAATGGCTGAACAAGTTCTATATGACTGCATTGGAACACTGTTGTACTATATGAAGTGATGAACAGGATACTTTCATAAAAAAAATAACTAGAAAAACTTACACGAATCATTTCAAAGTGAGGTAAGCAGAATCAGGAGCACATTGTAGACAAAAACAGCAATATTGCATGATGATCAACTATGAATGATTTAGCTATTTTTCTGCAATGAAGTAATCTATGACATTTCCAAAAAAGTATGCTGAATTATGCTATAGAACTCCAAGAAGAAACTGATAGAGTCTGAGTGAAGATTGAAGCATACATGTTTCCCCTTCACTTTCTTATTTTTCCTTCTTTGGTCTGATTTGTTCTTTCTATGTTTTATTTTGCAACATGACCAATGTGAAAATATGTTATTCATTGTTTCAAATTTATAACCTATGTTAAATTGCTTGCCTTTTCAAGGAGGGAGTAAGGGGGGAGGAAAGGCAATTTTGAACTATTTTTTTAAAAGAATGATTAAAATTATTTTTATATGTAATTGAAAAAACATTTTCTTAAAAAGGAGTACATCACTTTCTCTGAGTCTTTTTTTAAAGCACCTTAAACATCCCGAGTTCTTTCAAATGAATATCATTAGGCAGTGGCTCAAGACACTTCGCTCTTCTATTTTGCCCCTTTCTGGACACTTTTCACCCGATTAATGAACCGTACTCCAGTCTGACTAGAACAGTGGAAAACAAGAAAATCAATTCATTACTCCTAAAACTAATTTCTCTTGGATTACCTGCTTCCTCTCTGTAGAATCAGGAAGTGGGAGCAAATAGTTTCCATGGCCCCTTTTTAATAGTAACTTTAAAAAAAAATGAGCTAAGAGGAGGGGAGATATAACAAAAAAAGTAGTCTCAGTTCTAAACTCTTATCACTCTTACTTGCTGAGACGTGCTATAATGTACCTCAGTTTTCATTGTCTTAATCTATTAACCTTTACTACTACTACTACTACTACTACTACTACTACTACTACTACTACTACTACTACTACTACTACTACTACTACTACTACTATTACTACTTTTATTGTTGCTGTTGCTGCTCCTGCTCCTGCTGCTGTTACTACTACTACTGCCAGGTAATATTTGTATAGTGCTTACTGTCTTCAACACACTACGAAATGCACCTTACAAACATTATCTCATTTTATCCACACCACAACTCTGGCAGGTATGTGCTTTATTATCCACATTTTACAGGTGATGACACTAAGGGAAACAGAGGTTAAGTGATTTGCCCAAAGTCACTTATCTAGTTAGTGTCCAAAGTTGAATACGAATTCAGAACTTCCTGACTACAGCCTTAACTCTCTATCTATTGGGTCACATATGTAACATTTCATTACATTGTTCATTCCTTCGGCATCCAAATCATTTGGGAACAGTACTTGCACAGTCATGCACTATCTTTTGGCTGTCTAACCAAGTCTAAAGGGATTTAAATGTTCCTACATAAAAAAAACAAAACAAAACATGTTAATGAGTGAACAAATGTATTTGTTTATTTCCTTATTTTTCATTGACGTGTGAGGTGTTACGATAACTATCAAAAAAGTATCAAACAGGTCCTGCATCAATGAATGATTAGAAGAATGACTTGGAAGCAATTATTGTTTCTTAGTGACTTTTATCTGACAGTGAGTAACTCTGAATAAGTAGAGAACAAAGGAGAAGTAAAGGAGAGATTTATTAGTCATTTCCTTTTTCAAAATCCTTCTGAGTGGACGAAGCACTACCATTTTCACATTTCCGAATACCTCATATTGTACTTTAAGGGTTGAACTTCAGTAAAGTTTAGGATTTAATACATATTTTATTGCACTTAACCCAGGATCAATACATTTAATCCATACTAAAGACTCTCCTTGTTGTTCTAGCTTTCAGAAATGATTCTGAAGGTTCAAAATGCAAAGCCTCTCCCATTAGGTGCCCACTCACTAGACTTAGAAATGACTCTGGGAGTCTATATCAAGTGACTCTTCATTTTCACATATAATTTTGCTTTCCCTATATATACACATACATACATATCTAACCCATTCAACTGTGTAAAATTACACAGGCTGTAATATACTCTTCAACACTTTGTCAATTCTTTTTGAATGTTACTACTGGATATGAACACTGAATGTGATATCTTGAAAATTATGCAATAATTAGACAAGGTGTCAGCTCCCTATGCCTATCATATCACTGTAGGTTTGGCAGTGTCCTCATTGTTTCCAAGTAATTTTCAGCCTTATCAAAGACATTTTTATTGTCTCATGACTCTCAATTAAGATAAATAGAAAGGTATAACATGTGTGCAAATAGAATTCAATATGTTATTGATAATGATTTACATGTAAGAAATTCTTAAAAAGTAATTTCCAAGGACACATATAACCAGGAGAAGAGGATGTTTAGTAATGTAGCAAGAGAGATTCCATTAAGCCTAACTGAGTATTGTAATGTCTTTAATAAAATATTAAAGTTTCAGAGGAAGACACATTGGGTAGCATCCCATGGAGGATTAATGAAATAAAATTGACCAGAAATACACCCTATCTTTCCAGAGAAATCAGAAATCACTCTTCTTCCCATATTCTGTAATTGAAACAGTTTTCCTTACACATGTAATTCCACCTACCATTTATATGTCTTTACATTGGTTTTCAACCATGTATGGAATGCTTTCTCTTTGCATAGAAACTTTTCTTAACTATATGAACTTTCCCTCATCACCATAAGTGTAAGTTCTTTCACTTCTTCAATATTTTATATCTAACTTGTATTTATTTGAATGTAGCATGTGCATGAGGAACACTCAATATGTAGCATCTCAGACCACTTGTACAGGCAAGTAGGTACCTGTTCACTTTTTGGACTGGCTCACTTACTCTAGTATTTGTGCCATTGGCATGTAAGGTTCTTGAGAGAAAAGCCTGGAATATAGTAGAAGCTAAATGAGTATCTATATGTTAAGTGACTGAATTAGAAATCATGGATAGGTTACTCTGGTATCAATAGCCACAGAAAACACTCCATTGTAATGTTGAACTATAATAATACATATACACAGTGCTTTGTAGTCTTTAAAATTATTTTCTTCCCCCAACCCTGCAAGGAAGATAGTAAAGTAATATTACTCTCATTTTAGAAATGAGAAAATTGTGAATCAGAGGTTAAATAATTTTTTTCACTGTGATCAAATAATACTTCATAAACCTGAGAAATTAATCTAGGCTTTTCATAGAATTCTCAATGAAATGTATCTCCTATTTCATTATGAAATACAAGAGAAATATTTTTAAATGTACAATTTACTCACTCTTATACAAGTTAATTTTGCAGGCTCTCATCTATTCTCTAAAGTGAAAGATAACACTAAAGTTTTCCAAAATTCTTTATGTAGTTATCATAAGCATATTCATGAGTGCACTCACGAGTGAGCAGGTGTGTGTGTGTGTGTGTGTGTGTGTGTGTGTGTGTGTGTGTGTGTGTGTGCCATAGCCATGGGGTATACTTTTTAATACGAAAGGAAGAGGCCAAAAAGCTCAAGACTGATTATAGGTAGTTTTTAAATCAATTTGGGTTACTTACATTTGGGACAGTATGATTAATACCTGCCAAGATATATATCATCCTTGGTCTGGGGTGGCAGCCAGACCAGTCATTGAACGCATGCTATGGTGATGGCATAGCTTACCAAGAGGAGCAAGTCTTATGCCTGGCCAGCAGGCTGCTAGTCCTCCTGTGGAGCTCACAAGTAAAAGAATGAGGAGGGAGAGCGTGTCAGTGAAGAAACTCCAATTTATTCAAGCAAGCACTCTGATTATATAGTCTTTGCCAGCTAGCCCAGTGAACCATGGTAACACACATAAACAAACCCGAAACTATAGAAATGAACACAAGCTGGAACTATAGTGACAACAACAAACCAGGGGTGGGGCCATCCCTTCCAGCACCATCTTGTTCACCCTTCTCTGCACCGGACTCAGTTTACCTGATGTCCGTCAGTGTGGCGTCCCAGATGGTGTGGCGGTCAGTGCCCCTTACAAACGCACACTCCAGAACGACAAAATTCCTGTGGTAATTATATAAAACAGACAAAGGCAGGAGAAGCTAGATAGTGGATGATTACTGATTGGTAAGCATTTTGGGTTTTCTGTTGAGTAATGAGCTTGAAAGTTAAGCCAATGTTATACCCAAACATAAGTTTGTGTATGGATCATGTATCAGTCACATATGAGTCATAATTTATTATGGTTTTCATAGGTCATAGTATCTTAAGTTTTGACTCAGTGTCTAAAATATAATAGATCATCATGTTTGAGTTTCCACCTTTCATAGAATTTAAGTGTTTTTTTATGGCTTATCACTTATTTCTGTATTGTAGGTCTTTTCATCCAATATGAACCCTACAATGCTTGTGTATGTGTGTTTGTGTATGTATGCAGGTATGTGTGCATGCATGTATGTATGTATATTTATAAGTGTGTGACTATATGTATCCATGTGTGTATATATTGATACCTATATAGACATTTTACTTGTTAAGGACTGAAATAATTACTTTTGAAAAACAAAAAGAACCTAATTTGACCTCGTCTGATTTCAACAAAGATTTTTTGTTCCCATATCTCAATGGAATCACATATTATTATCTCCAAAGAAAATTGTACTTGATTTGAGGGTAAAATATCAGGTTATATAATAATAGCAACATCAGCATAATAATTGTTCAATATTTCTTAACTTTTCATTAAACTCTTGAATTGAAATCCCGATTACTGAATTAAACAAGGTAATAAAATAATTTCATTAAAAAGATAAAGGATGTAATTTAAGTCCCACAAATGATTTTAAGACGATGATGGAAAGAGACAACCTAGGTGACTAATGTTATATACCAGGAACAAAACGATATTAAAATATTTGCTTCTCTCCAGTGCCTTCTAGTTAATACCTGATTCACTCAATGACAGTGTCATTCCAGCAAACATCAGCTTTAAAAATGAATATTCCCAGGATTAGTATTATGGTGCCAGCAAGTCAATTTTTCCCATTCTGTAACATGATTCCCAGAAGAATTATCCTGACAAATGAATGGCTTACTCAATACTCACAAAGCATATTTTATTAGTACTTCATAGGGAAGGAAGAAGTCTAACATTCCTAATCTAATAATCCTTGCTATATATCTCTGAGTATATACCTTATACCACTGAAAATGGTACATATTTTCCTTTTATCCCCTTTTTCCTTTATTCTAACTTCTTACAGAATAAACAGTTTATGACTATGGGGCAATACTGGCTAAGAAAATGATGCTGCAGCTTGTGCCTGTCAAAACAGGAAATCATTATAACTTGTCAACTTCACAGATTTTTTTGGCTCAGAATAGCCATGAGTGTCCCTGAATCAAGGCAGCTTCATTCAGGCTCTTCAGAAAAGATCAGCAATTTAGAGTTGGAAAAAAAATATCATTATTGAGAGAAGAAAAATTGAGAAGTCACAGAAAAGAAAAAGAAGGGTAGTATAAGACACTGTACTTTATTAGAGGCATCCTAACTGTAATGAAAACAAGAAAAACAAACAATATTAGACTTGTAATGAGAAGACCTGGACCTAAATATTGATTCTGACACAAAGAAGTTCATGCTGAAATTTGTGAAATGGGAATTTAAAAACAATGACAGATTTCTACTTGGCACTAGCCAGTAGCAGCCAAGTGATGGTATGTATATGTATATGCATACATATACACCATATGTATATGTATATATATATATATATATATATATATATATACACACACACAAACACATATATAATCATTATCTCTAAATATACATGTACATAGATATGTATATATAGAGAAGAAGAGGCATATTTTACATTTGGTTAAACTCCTTAGCATTTTCTCTATCAGTTTCTTAAGTTCAGACAATCAGAAAAACCAAGTCCTAATTTGTAACTTATACCAGGTTCCACCACCTTGTAAAAGCTCACACTGAAAATTTAGCAATCTGTTCTGGAAAGCTGGTCTTAGTTGGTTCCACCATAAGCCTGTATCACAATCTGGTTTTGAGGAAAGTTCTTGGCAAACATGAAGAAGTCTTAAAAAATGGCACCTTTGTGTTTAATTTCAGGTTTCCAAATATGTTTCATGATTAAGCTACTCAGAAAAATTTTACTATCTCTTTTTGATTGGCCAATGCTGTCCTGTGCTTAACAAGAAGTCACTGTTTTCCACAAATCTAAAGTGTAAATAGTTTTCTGTCCAATGCTGGAGCTGAGTTTCTGGTACCTTAAGTTAGGAATCTTTAATAGTGAAATAATGAAGTTATTGTGAAAGTGTTGTCTGGGGCAGGTTTACATGCTTGTGTCATCAATAAATGGGAAAAAATATGAAGTAGCTCAAGTAGCAAGTGCTTAACATAACTAGAAACTTGTAATGAAATTAAGCCACACATAGTCATCACTGATGCCTTTTTGTTCGCTCACATCATCAAGGATATTAGCACAAACACATTAATAAGCAAGAACCTAAAATAGCCATGGGTTGTGTGACATGGGAGACACTGGCATGGGATCACTCACCAAGGTGTGCATTCATCAGAGAAGGTGCTGTGCTGTATGAGCAAGGCAGAATTGAAGTAACTCAAAAGAAATGGGAGATGCACAAATTTAGAGAATCCTCCCCAAATGGGGAGGATTGTAGTATTTATGCCCAATCTGTTGTATGTTGGGGCCCAGCTCTGGACCGTGGCCTCCTGTATGGAAAGTAGAGACACCTGGAGGTGTTAACCTGCTTACGTAGCGTGCTAGCTGGTCTAGTAAGGTACGAGGTACTGGGAACGCCTCAGTAACAGGATAGGCTCCCCCTACCGGGAGGAACATGGGAGGAACTCGGGTACCTAAAGATATACTGGGGCATTAGGGGGATCCCGGGGGGAGTGATGTAGCCATTAAAGTGTGTGCAGCTGCCAACTCGGGTGCTCTGTCTAGTTACTCCCCTCCCCCACAGGAGGGGCCAGGGATGCCTGAAGACCAACAGAAATCTAGATCTAGATCTTGAGGTAAGATTGCAAGCGAAGCCCAGGGAGGGAAAGTTAGCGTAGGGAGCCCGGGATATTTAAATTAGTGTAGAAAGCCCAGGACAGTTGTAGAACATTCTGAGCTGCTATTAGTCTGATCAGCGACACACTATAACTTTACTCAAGCATTTTGATGACATTTTGATCCTCTTTGAGAGTGAAAGACAACAACCAACCAATCAAGCTTAAGGAGAAGAAATAGCCTGTCTGTTTGTATTGTGGTTTGTGTTTCCATGAGAATCAGTTCTGAAAGGCTTTTAAAATAGCTTATTTGGTCTGTTGATATAGGGGACAATAGAGACAAGCTAAGCTGTAGGTTATTAAGAGCAGAACAAGGTGGCATTAGGAGGGCTGCAGGGTAGTTTAGAGGAAAAGATATTGAGTTTCAAACCTGTGCCTTCTATTTGTTAGCTGATTGACCTTCTAATAGCTAATTTTTATGCTTTTCTCATCTAGAAATAACAGGTGCTTGGAACCTAAAAGTGCTGTAAATGTAGACAGGACAAAGGTTGTCTTAGCAGTTTATTGAATCTCAAAACTATTTCAGGGTTGATGTTAATAAAATTCAATAAAACAAACATGCATTGATCACCTACTATATTCACAGTACTTTCTTATAGGCCAGGAATAGAAGATACATATGAAGCAAATCCTCTTCTAAGAGAATTTGAAATCTAATGGGGTGGAAATAGAAACATACACAATGAAAAAATGATGTAAAGTGAATATATCATGTATAAGGAAAAGCACAAGGCATAGACACGAATCTGAAAGTTAGTGCAATAGCCTAGACATGAAGTGATGATGACTTGCATGAAGTCATAGAAGTTAACGTACATAAAAGATACTGCCCAGGTAGAATCTATAGGACTCTATAAGAAATTTGATGTGATGGGGGGGGGGGAAAGATGTTATAGAGAGTGAGGAGTCAAGGATAAATATTAGATTGTGAACCCAGCTTAGTGGGCTATGCTGGCAATAGTAATAAGGGAGTTTGAAAGGCGAAGTTGAAAGACAATGAAGTAAATTTGGATGTGCTGAGTTTAAGATGTCTACAAGATATCTGGTTTGAGATGTCAAATTGGCAGTTGGAGATATGCAAATAGAAATAAGGAAGAGAATACTAAATCTGTGGGCTATCATGAATTAAGTTGAATCCATTGGGAACTAAATCTGTGGGAACTAAGGAGATTAACTAATGAAACAGTATAGAAGAAGATACATAGAATATTGGCAGAGATTTAGGGAATAGCTGAGATTAGTCAGTAAGACCTGGGTGAAGATGGAGCAAAGGAAACTGGAGAATAGTATTATAGGTACTGGGGAAAACCAGAAGAAAATAATGTGACAATAATAACAACAACAACAAAAATCCCACCAACAACAAAATACCTAGATAGAAGAGAGTATCAAGGATAAGAAGGCAACTAACATAGTCAAATTCAAAGGCTACAGAATAGTTAAGAAACAGCATATTTCACCATATTATCATCTCACCTTGTTTTTAATTTATTCTAAAAATGTTTTATAACCATTTATGGTAATTGTCACATGGTATAATTCTGTTCCTCACACTATTTAAAAGGTAAATAGAGTGCCAATGTACTTCCCAGTGGCATGTGGATACATATTTATCTCTCACATATAATGAGAAGCTAGCATAGAATTCTCAGTGCCTGTACATTGGCTTCTTTAGAGTGCTGCAGCACAACCAATACTGTCACTCAACCCAGTGAGCAGCTGTTGGTGAAAGGGGCACAAGCAGTAAGGTGAAGCTGCAATGAATAAGTCATGTGATATGGTAAAACTTGCATTTTCCCATGCTAGCTAGTTCATCTGCCAGAAATATAGCTTAGGAATAAATGGTTTTTAAGAAATAACAGCACATTTTTTCAAAGCTTCACATAATGGTTGCATCACATGTTTTTGCAAAATTTTTTCAATCAATGTGAGATCATTATGCAGTGAAAGTAAAAGTTAAGAAAGGGTTTTGGTAAAATAAAGCTCATTGGAAACTAGAAAGAGAAATTTCAGATTAATGCTGGAATCAGAGCCCAAAATGCAGAAATTTTAAAAGATAGTGAGAAAAACTCAGTGGAGGAATCAAGTACAGACTGCCTTCTCAAGAAGTGAAGCCACAAAAGCAAGGAGACATATTACTATATCAATCAAATGGATGACATTAGAAGATATAAAATACTGGGAATCCATAAAAATATATGGAATCGGTCCTTTCTGAGAAAGGAGAAAAAATAGGTGAATGAGTTACCATTAGTTTATAAAACAAAAGAACTACAAAAAGACAGAGTACAAAAAAAATGGAGGAGGAAAAGAAAAGCAAATTCACCTATTTTATAGCCACTTCCTGCATTTTCAGTATAACAATTAAAACTCTCTCCCCAATATTCAGTGATAGAAAAGCTATGATGGACGGAATCCTTTTTTTTCTTCTTTTCTTTTTTTTCCTCTAGAAATGGCTAGGAATTCCTAATGGTCTCTCATAATTTAGGTACAATTCTTTTTGGTAATATTTATTTTGATAAACTCTATCAATTGAAAACACATAGGTACTTCTTTTCATAAACTCAGAATATTCCATTAACTCCATCCAGGCTTATATTCACAAAATTCAGGCAAAATAGCTCTTACTTTCTACAGTATGTGTTTATATAGCTTTGCTTCATTTTTAACAAGTCTACATTGTTAATTTGAAATGTTTCAATGTTTCAATTATTGTCAAAGGGATGATCAATTCATGTTTTATATACCTATGATTAACGTCCTAACACACAAATACATATATACATACATACACATGTGTATGTATGTATATAACCATGATTGTGTTATTTGTACTGAGACTGGAATATTTGGACTACTTTCTGATTCTTCTTATCACTTACTGAGATATGGTAATGACTGGTTCCCTTGCCTATACAAGAGATTTTATTTCTGCATGAATCAAAACCATTAATTCTCAATAGTATTTAACTATTTTGAATACATTTTTTTTCACAGGAATTGCCATTTAGATGTGCTTGCCAAGAAACTTGTTTATTGAAACATTTCAGACCCTTTCAATTTCTAATTGATGCTTTCTCTTGTGTTCACCACTCCCATAGGTTTATCATTATCATCATTATTTAATCAGCTGAACTATTCATACCAACTAAAAAGAGGAAAGTCAACTCTTTCTTTGAAATATTACACAGCATTGTCTTTTTCTTTGCTTTCCACTCTCATAACCCTAAATCAGCTCTTATTAACATCCCCAGATTATTACAATGGCTTCTGCATAGAACTGCCTGTTTCAAATCTTTCTTGGTTCAGGGAAATCTTACATAGCACTTTCAAATGTATTTTCCTAATGCTCTGTTTGATCATGTCATGCCCTGCACACCAAGAATTTTGTCTCATTACTAACAAAAGGACAAAGAATGTATACTTTATCCTGATATTTGATAATTTTCATGATCTGTCTTTGATTTATCTTTTACCTCCTACTAATCATCTACAAAAGATCTCTACCCAAATCATTTAAATTTTTTATTTCCTCATTTCTGTAGCTTTGTGCATGCCATTTCTTTGACTTAAAACATAGTTCCATCTTCTCTCCATCAGTACAAATCTAACAATCCTTCTTGAGTAACTAAATTCCTTCCCAAATCATTAAGACTCTCTGAAGCAGCTCAGATGGAAGTCCCATCTAAAGGAGATAGAATATCATGATCTAAAGAAAAACAATCACAGTCAAGAACTTGAGGTTTTACTATTTAGCTTTGGGCAAGTCACATAACCCCTGCCATTCTCATCTATTTCACCTATAAAAGTGTGGGGGGGAATTGCATTTGCTACAGCATGGACAGTGGGGAAACCACTCTGTTTAACTTAGAGTATTGTTAAAATTGAAGGCAACATTATTACTATTATTATTATTAGACTATAAATTTTCAAAATACATAAATTTTATTTTATACTTTTTTAAATATTTGCTCAGCACCCAAAAATCAAACATATGTAGAGACTAAAACATAAAACTGTTAACTGATTTATAAAAGCTGATTGAAGATTTAAGTGAAATATTTAATCTTTTAGACTGTTCCTTTAATAAGAAAAGAGTATTAGACACCTGCAAAGTGATTTGTTTGATTTGTCTCTACTGAAAAGACCTATTTTGGGATTGAATTATTCTGGCTTTAGGTAGAAGCAGCCCAGGAAGTGGAGTCACAGTGATAATATCTGAAACTGGAGGCTTCAGAGAAAGAGCTGCTGTTCAGCAGATATTTGGTTCCCAGGCACATTGGCATACAAAACAGTCCTAGCCTATAGCAGAATCTTCAATTAAGAAGGATATTGGCAGGCATGTGTAAATGAAACAGATATATAAACATAGAAAACAGTTATTAAAATATACTTTCTTTGTAGTTACATTTGTGAGAAAATGTAACACATAGCAAAGACGGAACTACAAAGAAAGAGTGGAGTAAAGGATGAAGTCAAAGAAAAGTATGATTAAAAAGAAAATGAGGTGATCAGGTGAAGAAATCAAAGGAGAATTAAAAGATGTGCGCCCTACAAGTTAGCCTAATTTTCTTAAAATGTCAAGATATCTATATCTATATCTATATCTATATCTATATCTATATCTATATCTATATCTATCTATCTATCTATCTATCTATCTATCTATCTATCTATCTATCTATCTATCCTTCCATCCATCCATCCATCCATCAATCTATCTATCTATTTATCTATCTATGCAATGCTTGGGTTATTTAGCCAAAGGGTGAATTTGGTCTCAGAAAATAAGATCATATAGTTTCAGTTTGCATCACTGGGGGAAATACTCAAACCTGGGAAATTACAGACTGGCTACCTTACCTTGTAAAAGCCTACGTGGCACAGGGGATAGAATTTTGGATCTAGAGTTAAGAAGACCAAAATAAAAACTCACCTTCATTCTCTCACTAGTTATACAAATCATTCAACCTTCTGTCTCAGTTTTTTAAATTATAAAAAGGAGGTGATAATAATAGCAACAACCAACCAGGGTTATTTTAAGGATCAATAATAATACATAACATTTATATAGCACTTACCATGTGGCAGGTACTGGACAAAGCACTTTAAATTATCTCATTGAACCTATTAACAACTCTCAGAAATTATCGCTATTTTTTTATTCTTTTTACAAATGAGGAAACAGAGACAAAAATAACTTAAGTGGTTTGCCAAGGGTCATATTGTTGGTAGAGTGATTGTGGTCACAGACCATACCACAGAATAGGAGAGTTAACAATTCTCCTTAGATCATACCAAAGTGGAAGAACTCAAAACTTACATGTCTGTAGAAGTATCTCTGAAAACAGCTCCACATAACTCCTGAAACTTTGGCCAGTTTACCCTCTACCCTGGAAGGAGAATCCTACTTTAACCTTAAAATTCAAGTAATAGGCTTGGAAAATAAGCAAACTAATGAAAAAAAAATCTGAACATAGAGTGTTACTACCAGTGACAAGGAAGAGCAAAACACACAGTCCAAAGCAGATAAGTAATTCTAAGCCTCTATATCCAAAGCATCCAAGAAATATTTGAATTGGTCTCAGGGCACAGAAGAGATCAAAAAGCATTTTAAAAATAAAATAAGAAAGATGAGGAAAATTGGGAAAAAGAAATGAGCAGTGGAAGGAAATCTTTAAAAAGATCCCTCAAAAGCTTGGTAAAGGAGATACACAAAACATACTGAAGAAAATAACACCATTATTTTTGATAAAAAATAAAAATACACATTGTTCCAAATTGCTCTACAAAATGGCTGAATTCACAACTCCAACAAGAGGGCATCCATGTATCATTTTTCCTACATCCTCTAAACTGCTTGTCATTTTTGTTTTCTGCTCAATTAGTCCATCTAATAGGTATGAGGTTAAAAAAATAAAAAATATAAAAACATATTAGACCAAATTGTTAAAAAAAATTGTACAAAAAGTCAATGAGGAGAAGATTGTCATAAAGTAGAATTGGAAAAGTGGTAAAAGTGGCACAGAATTTCACTGAAGAAAGTAATTCCTTAAAAATTTAAATTGAGCAAATGGATGCTAAGGACTTTATGAGAAATCAAGAACAATAAAACAAATGAAAAGAAAGAAAAAAAAAATAAAAAGTGATGTGAAATATCACATTAAAATGCCACTGACCTGGAAAATAGATCCGTATGAGATTTAAATAAAAATAATGTACTACCTGAAATTCACAATCCAAAAAGAGCCTAGACATCATATTATAAGAAACTACCAAGGAAACTGCCCTGATATTCTAGAACCAGACAGTAAAATAGAAATTTCATGAATCCACCAATTGCCTCCTGAAAATGATCACCAAATGAAAACTCCCAGGAATATTACAGGCAACTTAAAGTGCTCTCTCTTCAAGGAGAAATATTGCAAGTAGCAGAAAAAAAAATAATTCAAGTGCTTTGGAACCATATGCAGGATAAGACAAGATTTACCAAGTTCTGCATTAAAGGACTGGAGGGCTTGGAATATAATATTTCAATGGTAAAGGATCTAGGATTATACCCAAGAAACACTTACAGCAAAACTGAGTATAATCCTGCAGGGGAACAAATGGATATTCAATGAAATAGAAGACTTTCAAAGATCCTTGACAAAAACACTTGAGTTGAATAGGAAATAAATACATATATATTCTGAAACACAAGACTCAAGGGAGGCAAAAAAAGGTAAAGAGAAAGCGAATATCATTGCGGACTTCGAAAGCTAAAACTGTTTACATTTCTACATGGGAATGTGACACTTGCAAGGCATAAGGACTTTCTCATTCTTAGGTCAATTAGAAGGAGTGTTTATTCGGAGAGAGTACAGGAATGAGATAAATATGAAGGGATGAAATTTTAAAAAATAAAATTAAAAAGTGAGAGAGAAATGTACTTAGAGAAAGGTATAAATAGAGGTAAAATCTCACATAAAAGAGGCAGGAAACAGGTTTTACAGTGTTGGGGAATGAGGCGATTAAAGGAGAGAGAGTGAACCTTACTCTCATCAGAATTGTCTCAAAGAAAGAATAATATGCACACACAATTGGGAATGTAAGTCTATGTTACCCTACAGAAAAGGAGGAGAGGAAGGGGATAAGAGAAGTGGGGAAAGGTGATGGAAGAGAGGGCATATTGGGAGAAGTTCGAAACAAAATGATTTTTAAGGAGGGACAGAGTGAAAAGAGAGAGAGAAATAAGACATACACTTAGCAATAGCAACTGAAAAAAATTTTAAGTCAGCTTCTCTGATAAAGGCTTCATTTCTCAGTTATGTAAAGAACTGAGTCAAAATCATGAATTAAAAAAAAATAAAATTCTTTGCCCAACTGGTAAATGGTCAAAAGATAAGAGTAGTTTTCAGATGAAAAATCAAATGTATCTTTAGTGTTATTAAAAAACAATCCCTAACTCAGTTTTATTGTAAAAATGCAAACTAAAACAATTCTAAGGTATTGCCTTATACATATTAGTTTGGTAAATAGTACAGAAAAGGAAAATGACAAGTGTTTTAGAGAATGTAGGAAAAAATGATACCCGGATGAACTCTTGGTTGAGTTGTGAGCTGATTCAACAGTTCTTTAGAGCAATTTGGAATTATATCCAAAGGGCTATAAATCTATGCACACAATCTGACTAAGCCATACTACTACAAGTTCTATATCTCCAAAGAAATTTTTTAAAAAAGGAAAATAACCTATAAGTACACAACATATTTATAGCATCTCTTTTTTTCATGGCAAAGAATTGGAATTTGAGGGGATGCCCATCAATTTTGGAATAGCTTAACAAATTGTGCTATATAGTTATGGTGGAAATAATGTTATGCTCTAAGAAATGATGAGCAGAATGTTCTCAGAAAATCCTGGAAAGACAGACATGAGATGATGCAAAATGAAATTCACTGCGTACAAAGTAATAGTAATATTGTAAGATGATCAGCTGTGAAGGACCTAGCTATCCTCAGAAAATCAATGATCTTAGAAAACCCAGAACACTTATGATGAAAAATACTATTCATCCCCAGAGAAAGAACTGATAGTGTCTAAATACACATTGAAGCATACTTTTAAAACTCTTTTTTCTTAGAGTTCTTTCTTTATATTTTCTTTCACAACATGACAAGTAGGCAAATATTTCATGACTATACACCTGTATACACCTATCTTATTTAAAAATATTTAGCAATTTATTTTTTTCCAGTTACATAAAAAGATTTTTAATATTTACTTTTTAAACTTTAAGTTGCAAATTGTCTCCCTTCCTCCCTCCCATTCCCCAGAACAATTGAGAAGGAAAGCAATACTACACAGATCATATATGTGTAGTCACGTAAAACATTTCCATCATAGTCATGTTGTGTATGCTTTTATCTGTAGCAATCTACTGTGCCACCTAAGTACTAGCTACTGGAAATAACAAAAATGGAACCAGAGGGCAAAAGATAAGTTGAGTGAATCGAACTATCATCTAAAAACTACCAGGAATATTATACCCAAATTCCAGAGCTTCTAAATAAAGGAGAAAATATTGAAAGCAGCCAGAATGAAGCAATTCAAGTTAAATGGAGCAAGGTCAGGGCAACACAAGATTTAGCAGCTTCTACATCAAATGTCTGAAGGCTTGAAAAGTGATATTTCAAAAGTCAAAGGAGCTAATATTACAACGATGATCCTGCTCTCCCAAAAACAGCAGCAACAACAACAACAAAATGATGGACATTCAATGAAATAAAGGACTTTCAAGCATTCCAAATAATAGACCTGAGCAGAATAGAAAATCTGAATTTAAAATAAAAAAAAGAGAATACAACATAGATGAAACTATTTAATAATTCAAGTATTTGAGTACTAAGACAATATATAATCATTCACTACATTTGCATCCTCTGAAGTTAGATTGATGTGGCAGAAAACATACAACCACATGGAATCATCAGACTCAATGAACACGACATGAATATTCAGAATGTAAAGTTCTGATTATGCTCCTTATTTTATGGGTCACTTTGGAGAAGACGCTTCACTAGGGCTAGCATTTAAAAGCTAACATTTATGGAGTACTCACTATCTGCTAGACATAATTCTAAATGCCTTATGACTGTCTCATTTGATTCTCTTAACAATAACAGGAGACACTGTCATTATCTTTATTTTACAGTTGAGGGAACTGAGGCAGACAGAGGTTAAGTGACTTGTCCAAGGACATAAAAGTAGTTAATGTGTGCAGCTGGATTCTAAAGTCACATTTCTCTTTTAAAATTACATTTCTCTCTGGCTTCAAAATACCATCCTAAGGAGTTTCTCCTCAGTTCAAGGACACAGCCTGCCCCAGCAAAATAAAATAAAATAAAATCTCCCTTACTGCTACAGTAACCAGTTGCATCTATAGTATTTATTAGTCTGAACCAGCTGTGTCCTGGTTGAACTAGCTGTGTTCTGGGTCATGACTTTTACCACTCACTGACAAATCATATGTATCCTAGATTCAGACATACACATACTCACTTACATTTATTGTGTATAACATGACACTGATGAAAGCAGCCTGGTATTCCTTAGTCAGCCCTGACCATTGGTTGACTTACTGATGTTTCAGGTCCAAAACCACACCTCTATGTAACGCCACTCCCCTTCTTGGGCTATTTCCTGGTGAACTTAGGGTAAAACACCAGCACAATAGATACTAAAAGTGCATGTTCGTTTAAGAGCTAACGATTCCATAATCCTTTCCTGAACCATCTAGTTAGCATATTTAGCACATGATTTAACTATTCAATATCCTTTATAAACTTTAACTGTACCCCTCTAAGTTGGCAGTTCCTTAAGAACTCTTGCCAACTCAACAATGATTCAGTCCATAAATTCTTTTCCAAATGGCCCACGAAGGGAATTCCAGTCATGGAGTTCCTGTACCTCTACTCTCCAGTCCTTGTCAGTTGGATTAGATATCCTCTAAGATCTCTTAACCCTAAGTCTTTTTAAATCTTTTTTTGTATGTCATTTTCTTCATCCATCTAACATAAACATATAACATAACAGAACACACACAAATACTTTGAAAATTCATTATTTTATTGTTTGGTATTGACATTGCTCTTTACCAAACAACCGCAGATGATGACCTCAACTTGACTATTCAATAGAGGGATAAGAAAAGTGTACTAACAAATATAATACAAAACAATGTTAAAGTGTATTAAAAAATGCAAACTTAGAGATCACAGAAGCAGGGGCAGGGGAACTTATCTGTGAGTGGAACAATGGTGGGACAGGAGAAAGGAATATAACTGGATGTGTAATAATTTCTGATATGTGCCCAGAAAAACCCTAGTTGTGATTCCTCAGTTTGAATTAGTTTAATTGTGTCTTAAGCAATCCACGAATGAATAATGTAGTGACCTGCATCAATTTGATCTAAGTCTAAAAGTATATTACACATGCAGACACATCTGCTCAGCCTCACTTGATCATATCAACCCAATGATAAAGTTTCATCTGGGCATCTTGGTCTGACAAGTTGTCTGCAATAATGTCATTTGTCTTCCTTTTGAAAGATACAAACATTTAACCAAAATTAAATATTTTCTTGTTGGTCATTAAAAACTCTTGTCATTTTCTGAAAAAAAAAAAAGGAAAACAGTATATTTTGACTTTTGTATTTATTTCAAATGACATAGTTTGAAATATTTATAGTTCTCTAAATTTGTGATACTGTGTCAATATTTTAAATGAAAACCCTTGATTTTTCTAAAGTTGACTTCTCACAGTAATAATACATGAAAGCTCATGTTTATGTAATATTTTATAAAGCAGTTTTCTAAAAATTACCTTTGTAAATGCATGTATTGCCATTTTACATATAAGACAAATGAAGATCAAAGAAGTTGAGTGAGAAATATCATCATTTATTTAGCCAAATGATATAGAAATTGCATCCCCTAAGACTCTTCACTGAAAAGTCCAAAAAGAAAGAAATATGTGCCAGATGGAGTACTAAAAGCTTAGTTCACAAGAAAATAACACAGAAGCATCACAAAAATAATAGCTTCATCAATTAACATGAAATAACTGAAATAGTGTTTCTCCCACACCACGTTTAACACAACATGCAGCCAACTCTGTTAGATATAGCCTATACAAGAAATCTCAGTGGGTTATGATTCAAGGCCCATCCATGGGGATCCCTTAATATTTGGTCATAGTAGTGAAATTGTAAATTTCCTACTCCTACCTATAAGAGGTAGAAGGGACTGATTCAGTCTGGCCATGTGGAAAAGAAATAATACTTTAATGGGAGGAGGAAAGGAGGATATGTAAAACACAGCACAACACAAAACATTCTGGAATAGTTGATAGAAGTAAAATAGCCTAGATGTGTCAGTCTTACCAAATGAGAGTTTAGTAGCCCTTCCTTTATTCCCTAAAATGACAACATAAAGAATTCAGAGAAATAGAAGAAGCATTAATTCATTCAAAGTGAAGTAAGCAGAACCAGGAAAAGAACATATGCAATGACTACAATGGGAAGAGGAGAAATAATGAAATGAAACTGAATTATATATAATTATATGTGTTCGATAAAGAATTGAAAATAATTATTTCTTCCTCATTCAGTTGGAGAGATAGGGTATAAAATATGTAGCATGCTGCATATGCTGTCATACATAGGAGACATATCTCTTGTCTTTGCTATTTGTTTTGTAATCTTGTTCTTTTTTTGTTTGTTTTAGTTATACAGAAAACATTAATGAGGTTGACAGAGGGACATTAATATGATGGGGAAAAAAACTAACTATGAGCATGAGTAAAATGAAGGCAAAACATAAAAAGACCAGGACAATATGGTCAGTAAACATAAATAAGTCAGAAATTTGCATCCTGATTTTCTGTTCCCAAGTCTAACGTTTTGTTCACCATGTGAAACTGACATTTCCTTGTTTTCCTCAGTGTATTTAGGGAATCTTGATAGATACTTTGATTCATGCAAAATATTAATACTATTAAGACATTTTAAAAAATCTCTGCTTTGGGATTTTCTTGATATTTCAGAGCTAATTTCCAACTATGGTTAGCAAACTGGTTTAGTACCTAGCTCAAAAAGAGTAGTATAAAACAGCAACTAGTTGGTTGGTTGGTTGTTGTCCTTCATTTTCGAAGAGGACCAAAATGACATCATCATGACAAACTGCAGTTTCAATGTGTTTGACTGTGGCTGATCAGATCATTATGAGCTAGGGATGCTTTAGTACAGGTTGGGCACAGATAGCTCGTATGAATATTTAGGGTAGATACTCCAAATTTTCACATCCTACTTATACTTTGTGCTGTCTCAATTCTGCTTTGCTCACAGAGCAGAGGACCCTTTCCGATGTGGCCATGACATCCTGAGTAGTCCTGTGCTAGTTTCTCCTATGTTGCATAGTCAAATCTAAAGTTCTTTTTAGAGACCTTGGCAGTGTCCTTGTATCACTTCTTCTGACCACCATGTGATGGCCTGCTCCATGTGAGTTCTCCATAAAATAGTCTTTTTAGCAAGCGTATATTTTACATTTGAACAATGTGACCAGCCCATTGAAGTTGCACTCTTTGAAGCATAGTTTCAATGCTTGGCATTTCAGCTCGAGCAAGGACTTTGGTGTCTGGTAACTTGTCCTGCCAGATGATCCTCATAATCTTCCTAATACAATTCAAATGGAAGTGATTCAGTTTCCTGGCATGGCACTGGTAGATTGTCCATGGTTCACAGGCATACAACAATGAGGTCAGCATAGGGTCTGTAGACCTTCAGTTTGGTAGTCAGTATAATACCTCTTCTCTCCCAAACTTTTCTTCAGAGCCTCCCCAACACTGAGTTATCTCTATCAATGCATGCATCAATCTCGTTGTCAATCTAGTTGTATATCCTTGAAAAGTACACTACCGAGGTAAGTGAATTTATCCACAGCATTCAAAACTTCTCCTTTTGTTGTAATCAATGATTCCATGTATGAATAGTGTGGTAGTGGCTGATGGAGTACCTGTTTTTCCCTTGGTGTTAATTATTAGGCCAAAATTAGCACAGCCAGCAGAGAATTGATAGATACGTTGTTGCATCTCAACTACAGAGGTTGCATGGAGTGCACAATCATCTGCAAATAAAAAAATCATGCACCAACACCCCCTCCACTTTGGGCTTGGCTTGCAGCCTTTTAAATTTGAAGAAGTATGCTACAATGATGAAAATTACTTACTTAAAATGTTCTATCTTCTTTAGAGACCATAAGTATATGAATGCAGTTTAAAAATATTTTTTAAAATAAAAGTAAAATATAAGTAACTGTTTGCCACATTTGATATGTGTTGTTTCCGCAAGGGCTTTACTGGTCATTAATAAATGAATACATATGTAGTTTTCACAAGAAAGTGTGAATTCTTTCATTTTAGTGCACACTATATACTTTGTGAAAACTATTTATTAATACTGAATAAAAAATTACTTAAGAAGAAACAAAGCCGTGATATAGTAATACCATATTTGGCAATTTTCTGCTAACTTATGCCACATTGAGGATGAAAGATCAAGAAAATAGAAGATCTAGGTGTTCCCCAAATAGCTGTTATAAAACCTGGTTTATTTCCTCCTTGGAATTGTACTCACAGCATTATTGGCTTATAATCAAACTAAACTGTTTAAAGACAATACTCAAAATGTTGATATCATACTCACAAGAAACAGAAAACAAGAAATTTTAAACTTGTAATATAAAAGAGAGAAATCATACCACTAAGTACCATTATAACAAAAGAAATAATAGATGACCACATTAGGTGATTATAAGAGGATATTCTTGTTCACATGCTATTTGGATCATATGGTCACTGAGGTCTCTTTCAACTGTGAAATTCTGCATCAACCTGAAATTGATACAAGATGTAGAGAAGAAAAAACACAAATATTATCCACAGAAAGCTTGCCTCTTTGACCACACCTTCTCTCCTCTCATTAATTTATTCTTCTTTATTGACTCCTTTGTGATCTGAAATTGTTTCAGTCTGTTAAGCAATAAACATTTATTAAGGATCTGCTATATGCAGGACACTGTGCTTTTAAATGCTAGAGTTACAGAGAAAAGAAAGAAAAAAAATAAAAGTCAGTTCCTGCGCTCAAGAAGTTCACAACCTAAGGGGAGAAGACAAAACATAAAATGAGAATTATCTTGGGATGGAGGGAGGTATCTAGCCTCATGGCATGTTGGAAAAGTTCAGAGGAGTGTAGTGGGCTACAAAATACATAGCTGGCTTTCCTGAGCATTGTCATACATGGAGATCCTGGCAGAAGTTACCTGTTGTTGACCCTCTCATCAGGGAAATCAAAGGATCTCAGGGGTAGCGAGAACTAAGTAGGTATAACAACAAGGGCTGAAATAATTCAAACTTCAAATCTCTCCTTACCAAGTCTTTCTATGCCACCTAAAGACATGTCAATCCTTAAGAGTTGAGCACCTTGAAAATCTTGACAAGCTTTCTCCTACCTGTCTGACCAGTCCTCATCCAGTCTTCATTCCTTTTCTTTTTTTTAACAGATAATCCTCTTCCTACCCACTAAGAATGGATTTTGGTATCCCTCTAAAATTTTTTCCTGAACTCTCTTTTCTTCTCTTCTCTTCTATTTTTCGTTCTTTTCTTTCTTTTTCATCCCACTATGTGATCTAATACATTTTTATGGCTTCAATTGTCTTTAATTTTCATCTACCAACAAATGGCTCCCAACTCTATGACCAGACTTCATCTTCCCCCTCCTATTCCCAATATTCATACAATATGTTGCATGGAGGATATGTTCAAAACTGGATACTCAAACAGAAGTCTCAAGAGAGGCAAGAAAATGTAAAAATGGGGAAAAAACTTGTTATTCAATAGCAGCAAACTGTTCACATCCCTAGAAGTGAAGATTGTATTGTTGAGCTTGAGAATCATATATTTATTATGATATTTTGAAAGAGAGAGAGAGAGAGAGAGAGAGAGAGAGAGAGAGAGAGAGAGAGAGAGAGAGGAAAGGAGGGAGGGAAGGAGGGAGAGAGGGAGTGGGAAGAAATTAAATAATCTGATGAAAAAATGTGATTTCAGGATGTGAAGGGATTGTAATAGGAGATGTGAATATCAGGAGGCAGAAAAAAGCAAATTGCATCAGAGGAAGATGAACAAAAATATATTACAGTAGAGAGAAAGAGGGGAGGGAGATAAGCACTTTTTTAGATTTACTCTCATCTGATTCGGTTCAAGGAGAGAACAAACTCAGTTAAGTATAGAAATCTAACAAGCCCTATAAGCAGGAGGAGGGGTAAGGGCAATGAATAGGCAGGGGAGGCTAAAAGGGAGGGAAGAAGCAGTAAGGGAAAAGGATATTAAAAGATAGGGGGACTGAAAGAAGGGAGGGAAGCCTGAGGGAGGTGGTCGTAAAACATTAAAACTCTATTCTGGAGGGAAAGAGAAGGGAGACTAAAAGCATAAACAGGGAGAAATAGGATGTAGGAAAGACACAGATAGAAATCATTATTGTGACCGTAAAAGGGATGAACTCTCCTGTAAAATGGAGGCAGATAGCAGAATGGATTAAAAATCATAACTCCGCAATATGTTGTTCACAAGAAACACGTTGGATACAGGAGGATACACAAAGGGTCAAGGTAATACGTTGGAGCAGAATATGTTGTGCTTTAGCTGATGTAAAAAAAAAAAAAAAGCAGGGGTAGCAATCCTAATCTCAGATAAAGTAAAAACAGAAATATATCTAAGCAAAACAGATAGGAAAGGAAGCTACATACTGCTATAAAAGCACCATAGACAATGATGCAATATCATTACTAAACATATATGCACCAAATTCCATAGGATCTAAAATATTAGAAGAGAAGTTAAGGGAGTTACAGGAAGAAATGGACTGCAATACTACAATAGGAGGATATCTCAACCTCCCCAACTCTGACGTTGATAAATCTAACCTCAAAATAAACAAGAAAGAAGTTAAGGAAGTGAATAGAACTCTGGATAAGGCAGATTTGATAGATCTCTGTAGAAAATTGAATGGGGATAGAAAGGAATATACCTTTTTCTCAGTGGAATATGGCACATATACAAAAATTGACCTTAGTCTAAGGAATAAAATCTTTACAATCCAGTGCAGAAAGAAAGCAATAGTCAATATATTCTTCTCAGATCATAATGCAATAAAATTTATACATTATAAAAGGTCATGGATATATAGATTCAAAGGTAATTGGAAACTAAATAATCTAACCCTAAAGAATGAGTGAGTTAAAACAGTAAATCACAGGAACAATCAATAACTCCGTTCAAGAAAGTGACAATAATGAGACAACCTACTAAACTTATAAGATTTTGCAAAAGCAGTTCTTAGGGGAAGCTTATATCGTTGAATGCCTACATGAATAAAATGTTTGTTCATCCTTTGTTCCCAAAGAAAACTGCAGAGAATATTTCCCCAGGAAATATCCTGAAAGAATGGAATCAGAAGAAGGAGCAAACAATCTCTTAGCCTGTGATGGTAGGAAAATTGCAAAATGGGAATTCCTCTTGCTGTGACTGAGGGGACAAGTTCAGGACCAGAGCTGTCCCAAAAAGCCCCACCTCAGGCATCCAGAAGGAGGTACTGTGCCCCAGAAGGTTGGATCCCCCAACTGCCAGTAGCTGGACCTCTGGCATGCCTCAGCAGAGCCATGGGAATGGGGAAGACAGTCATTCAGATAGGGAATAACCAATATCTGAGCTTTCCTATGTTGAATCTAAGCAGAGGAGACCTCCTATGGCCAGACCATGCCTTCCCCACACTTAACACAACTAACTCCAGAGTAACTCTGGGGAAACTCAGAAAGAATTCACCTGGCCTCTGCTTTGGCACACAAGCCAACTCAGTACCAGGTAAGCTGCAACATTTTAGCTTCTAGCAGAAAGAATCAGAGGTCACAATACACAAAGCCTCAAGTTCTAAGCAAAGAATGGTGGAAAAGAGCATCCTGTGCCCCAGAAGCACAGATCCATGTTGAAAACCAGGAAAAGGGTAATTATCATGAGCAAGAAGCAAATCAGAAAAGAAAAGACCATAAAATCTCTCTTTTGGGACAGGGACCAAAATACAAGTACCAAAGAGGTGAAGATTGAGACTGTAATTCAAATTGAAACTTCAGAAGGGAACACGAACTGGTATCAAGCATAAAGAGCATTTTAGAAGAGTTCAAGAAGGATTTTAAAAGTGAAATTAGAGAAGTAGAGGAAAAACTGGTCGAAAATTTTATATATGAAAAAAAAACTACTAAATAGAACACGTCCTTAGAAAGGAAAATTGGACAAACGGAAAAGGAAGTACAAAGTCTAACTACAGAAAATTACTCCTTAAAAGGAACAATTTGGCAAATGGAAAATGAGTTGCAGAAGTTGACTGAAGAAAACAATCTATCAAAAATTAGAATTGGGCAAATAGAAGCTAATGCTTTTATGAGACTTCAAGAATCAGTCAAATACAATCTATAGAATAAAAAAGTAGAAGAAAATGTAAAATATCTCATTAAAAAAAACTGACCTGAAAAACAGATCCTGGAGAGAAAAATCCAAAAATTAATGTTTGACCAGAAAGCCATGATGAAAAAAAGAGCCTGGAGAGTATCTTTCAAGAAATCATCAAAGAAAGCTGGCCAGAATGACTAGATCCGGAAGGTCAAATGGTTTTCAAACGAATCCATCATTCATTTCTGAAATGAATTCCAAACTGAAAACACCATGGAATATCATTGCCAAATTCCAGAACTGTGAACGAAGGAGGAAATACTCAAGGTACCCATAAAAACATAATACAGATATCGAGGGGCTACAGGCAGGATCAGACAGGACACTTAATTTTCTACATTAAAAGATCAATGGGTTGGAATATGATATTCCCTAAGGCAAAAGAGCTGGGACTAAAACCAAGGATGAATTATGTAGCGAAATTGAGCATAATATTTCAGGCAAGGTGATGGTCATTCTGTGAAATAAGGAATTTCCAGACCTTTTTGATGAAAAGACCAGAGCTCGATAAAAAATTGGATGTTCAGACAGAAGTCCAAGAGAGGCATAAAAAAGTAAACAGAGAAAAAAACTTGCTATTCAATAAGGCCAAAGTGTTTACATCCCTGTAAAGGAAAATGATGCTTTCTAATCTTGAAAACTGTATACTTATTATGATATTTAAAAGGAAAATACATAGACAGAGGGAGTAGATATAAATTAAATTATGTGATGATAAAAGTGTGATTTAAGGGTACTAAGGCATCGTAATGGGAGGTGTGAAAAGAAGGAGGCAGAAAAAGGCAAATTACATCACAGGAAGATGCACAAAAACATATTACAGTAGAAGGAAAGAGTGGAAGGAGATAAACATCGTTTGGGGTTTACTCTCATCTGATTTGGCACAAGGAGAGAACCGCAGACTCAGTTAAGTGCAGAAATCTAACTTGCTTTATAGGCAATAGCAGGGAAAAGGGGAAAGAAAAGGGATGGGAGGCTAAAATGGAGGGAAGAAGTATTAAGTGAAAAAGAAAGTAAAAGGGAGGGTCTCTGAAAGAATGGAGGGAAGATTGAGGGAGGCGGTGATCAAAAGTTAAACTCTATTGTGTAGGGAAAACGAGAAGGGAGAACTAACAGAATATACTGGGGGAAAGAGGATGGAGGGAAAGACACCATAATAATCATAACTGTGAAAGTGAATGGGTTCAGGTTAACTATAAAGCAGAGGTGGATTACAGAGTGATTTAAAAACTGTAATCAAATAATATATGGTTTGCAAGAAACACACTTAAAACAGGGGGATACCCACAGGGTACATTTAAAAAGTTGAAACAGAATATATTGTGCTTCAGTTGATGTAAAAATTCAGGGGTAGCAATCATAATATCAGACAAAACAAAAACATAAATAGATCTAATCGAAAGATCAAAGGAAGAAAACTGTATCCTGCTAAATGGCAGTATAAATAACGCAGCCATTTCGTTACTTCACATATATGCTCCAAGTGGTATAAAAAACAAAATACGCCAAATACATAAATTCACTAAATTAAATAACTTCTGAAAAAGCAAGAATTGGCCAAATGGAAAAACATATACAAAATTCAGTAAATAAACTGATTCCTTAAGAATTAGAATTGAGTGGGTGGAACCTAACCCTCCACTAGACATGAAGAAACAATAAAAACAAGTAAAAGATTGAAAAAATACAAAAAAAAAAAAAAGAAAGAAAGAAATATCTCATTGGAAAAACAACTCATCTAGAAAACAAATCAGAGGGAAATTATTAAAGAATAGTGTACTACCTGAAAATCATGATCAAAAAAAGACCATAGTGGGGTGGAGCCAAGATGGTAGAGTAGAAAGACGCACATACACATAGCTCCGAACCCACAACCCATAGAACGGCTACAGGGAAGTAACTCACGGGGAATTCTGCACCCAGAGGCCACGGAACATTGGAGCAAGGGAGATTTCTGTTCCAGAGAGACCTGCAAACCTCTCGCAGGGGTCCTTCGCACTGCAGACTGGGCGCCAGGACTGGGAGCTGAGTGCAGCCCTGCCGTGGCCGGGGCACTGAGAGGAAAATATCCGAGCGGGCTTCAGGGACGGGATCTCCAGCGGCCACGCGAGTCCCTCGATCCACAGAGGGACCTGCAAACCTCTCACAAAAGGTCTGTCGCGCTGCAGATGCGGAGCCCAGCCCAGACCTGCTGCGGCCCGGGGCCGTGGCACTGAGAGAAACAGATCCCAGTAGGCTTCAGGGACGAAATCTCCAGCGGCTGCACAAGTCCCTCCACCCACAGGTGACCAGGGTCGGTGAGAGAGTCTCTTTGGCGGGTCGAGAGGGGAGTGGGCTGCCCCCTTAACTCAGGCCCCCCTGGGAGGTAGAAGCTGAGAGGCGGCTGCAAACCCAGGCTCCCCAAGGGGGCGGGAGCCTGAATCCATTGTAGAAGGTCTGTGCATAAACCCCCTGAGGGAACTGAGCCTGAGAGGCGGCCCTGCCCCTACCTCAACACCTGAACTTAATCTCACACTGAATAGCAGCCCTGCCCCAGCCAAAAGCCCTAAGGCTGGAAGCAGCATTTGAATCTCAGACCCCAAACGCTGGCTGGGAGGACCAGTAGGCGAGGTGGGTGTGAGGAGAATATTCAGAGGTCAAGTCACTGGCTGGGAAAATGCCCAGGAAAGGGAAAAGAAATAAGACTATAGAAGGTTACTTTCTTGGGGAACAGGCATTTCCTCCCTTCCTTTCTGATGAGGAAGAACAATGCTTACCATCAGGCAAAGAAACAGAAATCAAGGCTTCTGTGTCCCAGCCCACCCAATGGGCTCAGGCCATGGAAGAGCTCAAAAAGAATTTTGAAAATCAAGTTAGAGAGGTAGAGGAAAAGCTGGGAAGAGAAATGAGAGACATAAAGTCAAAGCATGAACAACAGATCAGCTCCCTGCTAAAGGAGACCCAAAAAAATGTTGAAGAGTATAACAACTTGAAAACTAGCCTAAGTCAATTGGCAAAAGAGGTTCAAAAAGCCAATGAGGAGAAGAATGCTTTCAAAAGCAGAATCAGCCAAATGGAAAAGGAGATTCAAAAGCTCAGTGAAGAAAATAGTTTTTTCAAAATTAGAATGGCACAGATGGAGGCTAAGGACTTTATGAGAAAGCAAGAAATCACAGAACAAAGCGAGAAGAATGGAAAAATGGAAGATAATGTGAAATATGTCATTGGAAAAACAACTGACCTGGAAAACAGATCCAGGAGAGACAATTTAAAAATTATAGGGCTACCTGAAAGCCATGATCAAAAGAAGAGCCTAGACATCATCTTTCATGAAATTATCAAGGAAAACTGCCTTGAGATTCTAGAACCAGAGGGCAAAATAAATATTCAAGGAATCCACAGAACACCAACTGAAATAAATCCAAAAAGAGAAACTCCTAGGAACATTGTGGCCAAATTCCAGAGTTCCCAGGTCAAGAAGAAAATATTGCAAGCAGCTAGAAAGAAACAATTCAAGTATTGTGGAAATACAATCAGGATAACACAAGATCTAGCAGCCTCTACATTAAGGGATCGAAGGGCATGGAATAGGATATTCCAGAAGTCAAAGGAACTAGGACTAAAACCAAGAATTACCTACCTAGCAAACCTGAGTATAATACTTTAGGGGAAAAATTGGTCTTTCAATGAAATAGAGGATTTTCAAGCATTCTTGATGAAAAGACCAGAGCTGAAAAGAAAATTTGACTTTCAAACACAAGAATGAAGAGAACCATGAAAAGGTGAAGAGCAAAGAGAAGTCATAAGGGACTTACTAAAGTTGAACTGTTTACATTCCTACATGGAAAGACAATATTTGTAACTCTTGAAACATTTCAGTATCTGGGTACTGGGTGGGATTACACACACACACACATGCACACATGCGCACATACATAGAGACAGAGTGCACAGAGTGAATTGAAGAAAATTGGATCATATCTTAAAAAAAATGAAATCAAGCAGTGAGAGAGAAATATATTGGGAGGAGAAAGGAAGAAACTGAATGGGGCAAATTATCTCTCATAAAAAAGGCAAGCAAAAGACTCATTAGTGGAGGGATAATGAGGGGAGGTGAGAGAAAAACATGAAGTCTACTCTCATCACATTCCACTAAAGGAAAGAATAAAATGCACACTCATTTTGGTAGGAAAACCTATCTCACAATACAGGAAAGTGGGGGATAAGGGAACAAGTAGGGTGGGGGGGGGGATGATAGAAGGGAGGGCATGGGGAGGAGAGTGCAATTCGAGGTCGACACTCATGGGGAAGGATAAGATCAAAAGAGAATAGAAGTAATGGCGGACAGGATAGGATGGAGGGAAATATAGTTAGTCCTATACAACACAACTATTATAGAAATCATTTGCAAAACTACACAGATTTGGCCTATATTGAAATGCTTGCCTTCCAAAGGGAAGGGGTGGAGAGGGAGGGAAGTAAAGAAGTTGGAACTCAAAGTGTTAGGATCAACTGTCGAGTAATGTTCTTGCCACTAGGAAATAAGAAATACAGGTAAAGGGGCATAGAAAGCTATCTGGCCTTACAGGACAAAAGAGAAGACGGAGACAAGGGTAGAGAGGGATGGTAGAAGAGAGAGCAGGTTGGTCATAGGGGCAATTAGAATGCTTGGTGTTTGGGGGGGAAGGGAGAAAAGGGGAGAAAATTTGAAACCCAAAATTTTGTGAAAATGAATGTTAAAAGTTAAATAAATAAATTTTAAAAAAAAAAGACCAGAGACATCATATTTCAAGACATTATCAAGGATAACAACTGTGAAATCATGAACACAGAGGAAAACTGAAATAGAAAGAATTTACCCATTATTTCCTCAAAGAGATCCCAAAATGAAAACTCAGTAATACACTAGCCAAATTCCAAAGCTCCCAGGTGAAATAGAAAATACTTCAAGTAGCTAGAGAGAAAGAATTTAAATAACATGGATCCAAAGTCAGGATCACATAAGATTTAACAGCTTCCACGTTAAACAACCTGAGGACATGCTGGAAGGCAAAGTAGTCAGGATTATAACCAAAAATAACCTACTCAACAAAACTGAGTGTTTTTCTTTGTGAAGTGGGAGGGAGATATTTATATTTAATGAAAAAGTGTACTTTCAAGCATTCCTGACAAAAAGAGCCATTCCCACATTGGTCAAAGGACATAAACAGTTTTCAGAAGAATATATCAAAGTCCTCTATAGTCATGTGAAAAAAATGATCTAAATCACTATTGATTAGTGAAATGGAAATTAAAACAATTCTAAAGTTGTAACCTCACACATATCAGAAATGATTAATGCTAAAGGAGAAAATAGGGATACTAATTAATTGCTGGTAGAGAAGAGAACTATTCCAACCATTCTGAAAAACAATGTAAAACTATGCCTGAAAGGCTGTAAAACTTCACATACACTTTGACCCGGCAATACCACTACTAGGTCTATATCCCAATAAAATTAACACACACACACACACACACACAAAAGAAAAGTACATATATGAGCAAAAATATTTATAGTAACTCTTTCAGTGTTAGAAAGAATTGGAAATTGAGAGAATGTTCTTCAAATGAGGAACAGCTAAACAAGCGGTAGCATATGATTGTGATGGGTTTACCATTCTGCTAATAGAAATGCTGAGATGGGTGGTTTCAGAAAAACATAGAAATGTCTATGTGAACTGATGCAAAATTAATTTATAAAAACTAGGAGGTTATTATGCCCATTAATAACAATGTTGTAATGATGATCAACTGGGAAAGAACTGCCTACTCTCGTCAATACACTGATCCAGGACAATTCCAAAGGAATGATGATGAAAAATGATATATACTTCTAGAGACTGAAGTTATGAACTTTAACTACAAATGTAAGTATAATATCCTCACTCTTCATTTTTCTTGTTGTTTTTGAAATATAGCTAATTTGGAATGTGTTTTGCATGATGTAACATGTATCACTGACAGCATATTGACTTCTCAGCAGTTGGAGCAGGGGCTGGGAAGTAGAAAGGAAGATAATTTGGAATTCAAAATTTGAAAAGAAAAGAATGTGAAAAATAAATATTAATAAAATTTAATAAATAATGTAAAATAATAATGGAGTTACAGCCAAAAAAATGAAATAAAGAAAATTATTCAGCTAATAAATAAAATTACGATTTGGTTATATGAAAAAAACAGTAAAATTGATTACTTTGGTCAAATTTATTTTTTTAAAAAGCAAGAGTACAAAGTTATCAATATGAAAAATGAAAAGGGTGACCTAATCTCCAATGTGGAGCAAATTAAAACAATAATTGGAAATTATTTTGAGCAACTGTATACTCATAAATTTGACAATCTAAATGAAATAGATGAATGTGTTAAAAAATACAAGTTGCACTAATTAACAGAAGAGAAAGTTAAATACATAAATAATCCCATCTCAGGAAAAGAAATTGAACAAGTCATTAATGAACCCCCTAAGAAAAAATCTCCAGGGCCAGATGGAAAGTAAATTCCATCAAATATTTAAAAAACAGCTGATTTCAATACTATATAGACTATTTTTGAAAATTATCGAAGAAAGATTCTTACCAAAATATTTTATGATATAAATATGGTTTTGATATGTACATCAGTAAGAGAAATGTAGATGCACAAAATTTAAATAAGATATTAGCAAAAAGAATACAGCAAGTTATCAGAAGAATAATACATTTTGGTCAGGGAGGATTTGTACCAGGAATGTAGGGCTCGTTCAATATTAGGAATAATATCAGCATTATTCATCAAATCAACAGCAAAACTAACAGAAAACATACGATTATCTCAAAAGAAGCAGAAAAACTTTTTGAGAAAATACAACACCTATTCCCATTGAAAACACTGGAGAGCATAAGAATAAATGGAGTTTTTCATAAAATGATAAGCAGTATCTACCTAAACCATCAGCAAACATGATATGGAATGTGGACAAGCTAGAAGCATTTCCAGTAAGATCAGTGGTGAAACAAGAATGTCCATTATCACCACTGTTATTCAGTATGGTACTAGAAATGTTAGCTTTGGCAATAAAAGAAGAAAAAGAAATCGAAGAAAATGCAGACAATGTGATGATATACTTAGAGAATCCTTGGGAATGAAGTACAAAAGTACTTGAAATCATAAAAATCTTTGGCAAAGTTGCAGGTTGCAAAATAAGCCCACATAAATCATCTGCATTTCCATATATTACTAACAAAGCCAACAGCAAGAAATAGAAAAAGAAATTCCATTTAAAGGTATAGTAGATACCGTAAAATATCTGACAAAACAGATGCAGAAACTATGTGAAAACAATTACAAAACACTTTTCTCACAATTAAAGGCAGATCTAAGTAAGTGGAAAAATATCAGTTGCTCATGGGTAGGCTGAGCAAATATAATAAAAATGAAAATTCTGCCTATATCAAAGGGCCATCTCTATCAAACTCTCAGAAAAAAAATATTTCATATAGCTAGAGAAAATAATATCAAAATTCATCTGGAAGAACAAAAGATCCAGAATATCATGGGAATTAATGAAAAAAAAATGCTCAGAAAGGTGTTCTAGCCTTACTGGATCTCAAATGGCACTGTAAAGCATAAATCATCAAGACCACTTGATACTAGCTATGAAATAGAAGGGTAAACCAGTGGAATAGATTAGACCCAGTAGTCAAAGAATATAACAATCTACTGTTTGATAAATCTAAGGACCCCAGCTTCTGGGATAAGTGCTCACCGTTTGACAAAATCTCTTGGGAAAACTACATAACAGTGTGGTGGAAACTCGGCATTGACCAAGGCCTGACACTGAACACAACAACAAAGTCCAAATGGATACATGATCTGGGAATAAAGACTGACACTATTAACAGATTAGGGGACCATGGAATAGTGTATTTGTCAGATTTATGGAGAATGGAGAAATTTATGACCAAATAAAAGGTAGAGAACATTATGAAGTATAAAGTGGATAATTTTGATTACATTAAATTGAAAAAAGGTTTTGAACAAACAAACCCAAAGCAATAAAGATTAGGAGGGAAACAGAGAACTGGGAAAGAATTTTTACAACTGGTGTCTGTGATAAAGGGCTTGTTTCTCAAATATATGGAGATCTGAGTCAAATGTACAAGAATACAAGTAATTTCCCAATTGATAAATGATCAAAGGGTATGGACAGGCAGTTTTCAGAGGAAGAAATTAGAGCTATCTATTGTCGTATAAAAATGCTCTAAATCGATATTGATTAGAGAGATGCAAATCAAAACAACTCTGAGGTACCTCATCACACAAAACAGATAGGCTAACATGACACAACAGGAAGATGATAAATTCTGGAGAAAATGTGGGAGAGTTGGAGCACTAATTCATTGTTGCTGGAACTGTCAGCTGATTGAGCCATTCTGGAGAGCAATCTGGAACTATGCACAAAGCACTACAAAAATGTGCAAACCCTTTGACCCAGGGATATCACTTTTATGATTGCATCCTAAAGAAATCATAAAAGTGGGAAAGGGTACCACTTGGACAAAAAATATTTATAGCAGCTCTCCTTGTGCTGGCCATGAACTGGAAATCAACGGCATGCCCATCAGTTGGGGAATGGCTGAATATGCTGCGGCATATGAATGTAATCAAATCCTATTTTTCTATAGAAAACGATGAACAGAAAGACTTCAGAGAGGCCTGAAAAGACTTATATAAACTGATCCTAAGTAAAAGGAGCAGAACCAGGAGGTCAGTATACACAATAGCAACCACATTGTGCAAGGAATTTTTCTCGTAGACTTATCCCTTTTTGGAAATCCAAGGACCTAAAACATTCCCAAAGGTCTCTTGAGGCAAAATGCAATACACATACAGAGAAAGGACTATGGAACTGGAATGCAGATGAAGCAGAATATTTCTCTTGTGTTTTGTTTTGTTTGGGTTTTTCTCATGGCTTCTCCAATTCATTTTAATTCTTCTATACAACATGACTAATGTGAAAATATGTATAACAAAAACACATGTGACAACCCATATAACATTACATACAGTCTCATGAAGGGAGCAGTGAAGGAGGGGGAGAAAATCTAAGAATTATTTCCATAAGTGATTTTAGAAATCTGAAAAGAAATAATTTTTTAAAAAAGGATTGGTCTTCAAAAATTGTACATTTTAGCTAAAATGGTCACCTTACTGATCTCCAGGAACAGACTCCATTTCTGGTACCCATTCCTTTGCATAGACTGTTCACTAAACTTGCAAAACACTCTTTCCTAAATTCCACTTTGGGGAAAATTTGAGTCAGTGGTTTTAAGCTCATGCCACCTCTGTCACAAAAAACTTCCTCGTACATTAATTATTAATGCCACCCAAATTACTGTATTTTTATTTAATATGCATTCTGTATTTTCACATAGAACATGGAGTGTCATGCCTTTGTATTTAAAGTCCCAGCTGCTTTAAGATACTGTTAATTAATTATTTCATTGTTCAAGCTTCTTTATTTCTACTCAGCATGATCATTTTTCTTTTTTTAATGAATAAATTTATTTATTTATTTATTTATTTATTCCAATTTATTTATTTATTTAAAGTTTTCAACGTTCATTTCCAAAAGATTTTGAGTTCCAAATTTTCTACCCATCTCTCCCCTCCAGACACCCCAAGAGAGTGTGTATTCTGCTTATCCCTTCCCTCAATATGTCCTTCTTCCTACTGCACCTCTCACTTCTCTTATCCCTGTCCCCTCTATTTTCTTTTATGGGAAGATAAATTTCTGTACCCTGTTTCCTGTGTACTTTATTTCCAAGTTGCATATAAAAACAATTTTTAACGTTCTTTTTTAAAACTTTGTGTTCCAACTTTTCTCCCTTCCTCCCTCCCCACTCATCCCCACTGAGAAGGCAAGCAATTCACTATAGGTTATACATGTGTAGTTATGGAAAAGACTTCCAAAATAGTCATGTTAATGAAAGACTAACAGCAGTTTCCTCCATCCTATCCTGCACCCCATGCTAAATGTAACATCAAGCCATTTCAGAACTTCAGGACAGGCAGCATCTTCCTATTGCAAGACTTCCAAGTGCTTTAGTATAGCATAGGGCAGACACACAGCCTACAGAGGTCAGCCTTCCACGTGAATCAGTGGAGGCCTGATGAAACACGGAAAAAAACAGAGGTAACCTCAGCATATTCCTTGCATAAGATGCTTTGGAGAATGGCAATTGTGCTGCAATAGGAGACCTCAACTTTAAAAGCCAGGAAATAGGCAAAATAAAATCTGAATAAGAAGCAAAAATGAACCTTGAATATCAAGAATTTCTGTTCTCATAGGGAAAATCAAAACAGAAACTCAGAAGAGGGTTATATTGTTAATAGACATACTTCTGAAACCTCAAAGGGGAATATGAAATGATTGAAAGCCCCAAAAGCCTTCTTGGAAGAGCTCAAGAAACGTTTTAAAAGTCAAATAAGAGAGAAGGAGAAAAATTGAGGCAAACAAAAATTAGAGATATGCAAGAGAGAGTCAAAACCTTCCAAAAGGAAGGTCAAAAATTGACTGAAGAAAATAACTTCTTAAAAAGTAGAACGAGGTGGAGGAGTGAGAGAAACGACTCACCTAAGCTCTTAAACAAACTAATTCATATAACTATAAGGAGATAATCTGACCAAACTGTGGAGGTGCAGAATCCAGTAGGAGATACACTGTGGTAGATTCATGCCCAGGACAGACGAGAAGGTCTACGGGAAGGATCTATTCCACTGGGGTGAGCCCACAGCATACAGCACAGTGTGTCCAGGATAGCAGAGCAGGAGGGCCCCAGGGAGACTTGAGGCAGAAGCAAGCAGAACCAGGTGGAACCACAACTCAGGATGAGAGACCAACAGAGCTGAGCGAGTGACAGCCACTGAGCCCCAGATATCAGCTGCACCAGCTCCTGAGTCTTTCAGCCTGCAGATTAAACATTTGCAAGTCTCCAACTTGAACTTCTAGAAGCCAGGATGGTGGAGTGATCAGTAAATGCTCTCTCCTCCCACCTTGATGACCTCAAAAGAATCATAAAAAATTTACCCAGAAAAATCCTGGATCAGTGGGAAAAGCAGAGGGGGCAAATAGTCTCATAACACCTGAGTCTAAGAAAATAGCTATGGGGATTCCTTCTACGGTGGCAGAGGAGAACCAGAAGGGGAGAGGCCCCAGGAGGGTGGAAACTTATACTAGGACCTAGGCCAGCCTCAGTCCCAGGAGAGGAGCCCCAGGAGGTGTGGGAACTCACACATGCGTGCCTCTGAACTTCAGGGGAAATGGAAAGACTGTAGGGCAGCTGGGACCAGACTACCCCTCCTCCATGCTTAATAATCTAGAATCAGGGCTGATCGGGGAAAGACAAAACCAAAATATAAAAAGACATTTGCCTTTGGTTTTTTCACACCAGTCAGCTCAACACCAAATTCTGCAGCTTCTAACTGAAAGAACCAGAAGCCACAACATGCAATTACTGTCATGAGCAGGAAAAAGTAAAACAAGAGTGAAAAAAACATAGAATCTTTCTATGGGGACAAAGACCAAAACACAAACACCAAAGAGGCCAGTAGTGAGACTGTACTTCCATCTGAAACTTCAGAAGGGACTATCTACTGCTCAAATGCACAAAAAGCTCTCCTGGAACAGCTGAAGAAGAAAATAGAAAAGAAACTGGTCAATGATATTAAAAGTATGAAAAAAGAATTCCAGGAAGAGAAAATTTCTTAATAAAGGAAAATTGAACTAATGGAAAAGGAAGTACACATACTAACTGGAGAAAATAATTTCTTAAAAGGAAAAATTGAACAGATGGAAAAGGAGATGCAAAAGTTAACTGAAGAAAGCAATTTGATAAAAATTAGAATTGGAAAAGTAGAAACTAATGACTCTATGAGACAGCAAGAATCAGTCAAACAAAATTTAAAAAATGAAAAGGTAGAAAAAAATGTAAAATATCTAACAGGAAAAATAACTGACCTGGAAAACTGATCCAGGAGAAAAAAATTAAGAATTATTATCCTGTCAGAAAGCCATGGTGAAAAAAAGATTGTAGACAAAATCTTCCAGGAAATCATCAAGGAAAACTGACCAGAAGTGGTAGATACAGAGGACAAAATAGTCATCGACAGAATCCACTGTTCACCTTCTGAAAGGGATTTCAAACTCAAAATCCCAAGAAAGATTGTTGCCAAATTCCAAAACTATTAACTGAAGGAGAAAATTCTACAGGAAGCCAGAAAGAAACTACACTCAGTATCACACAAGACCTTGTAACCTCTACATTAAAAGATTGAAGGAACTGGAATTTGATATTCCGTAAGGTAAAAGAGCTGACACTACAACCAAGGATCAACTACCCAGCAAAGTTCAGCATAACATTTCAGGAAAGGAGATGGTCCTTTAACGTAAGTAAGGGATTTCCAGACCTTCCTGACAAAAACGCCAGAACTTAATAGAAAATTCAATCTTCAAATTCAGGTCTCAAGAGAGGCATAAAAAGGTAAACGGGGGGGGGGGGGGAGGGAAACATCTTGTTACTCAATTTGAGCAAAATGTTTAGCTCCCCATAAGGGAAGATAATACATGTTAATCTTGAGAATTGCACATCTATTATGAAATATAAAAGGAATATACACAGAGAGAACGTGTAAAAAGTAAATGATATGATGATAAAAATATGATTTAAGCAAGCAAAGGAATTGTAACAGGTTATGTGAAAAGGAGCAAGAAGAAAATGGGAAATAACATCACAGGGAGAAGTAACAAATCATAGAGCATGTAAAGAGGGGAGGGAGACGAGCATTGTTTGAGAGATACTCTCATCTTAATTAGTTCAAGGAGGGAACAATCAACTTAACTAAGTATGTAATTCTATCTAACTCTATAGGCAGTAGGATGGGAAAATGTATGCTGCAAGTGGTATAACATGCAAATTGTTGGAAGAGAGGTTGGGGGAATTGAAGGAAGAAATTGACAGCTAAACTGTACTAGTGGGGGACCTCAACCACCCCCTCTCAGAACTTGATAAATCTACCTCAAAATAAACAATAAGTAGGGTACAGAGGTAAATAAAACTCTGGATAATGTAGATATGATAGATCTCTGGAGAAAACTGAATAAGAATATAATGGAATATACTTTTTTCTCAGGAGTACATGGCTCATATACAAAAACTGACGATGTACGAGGACATGAAAACCTGACAATCCTGTGCAGAAAGGCAGAGATAATCAATACATCCTTCTCAGATCATAATGCATACTTAGAGAATACCAGAGATTCAAGTAAAAAACTACTTGAAATAATAAGCAACTTTGGCAAAGTTGCCACTTACAAAATACACCCGCACAAGTCTTCTGCATTCCTATAAATTAGTAACAAAGACTAACAGCAAGAGATAGAAAGAGAAATCCCATTTAAAGCTAGGGTAGACACTGTAAACTATTTGGGAGTTTATCAGCGAAAACAAACTCAGGGACTATATGAATACAATTACAAGACACTTTTTGCACAAATGAAGTCAGATCTAAGTAAGTGGAAAAGCATCAGTTGCTCATGGATAGGCCAAACCAACATAATGAAAATGACAATTCTACCTAAATTAACTTACTTATTTAGTGCCCTACCAATTAAACTATCAGATAATTATTTTCTACAGCTGGATGAAATGATACCAAAATTCATCTGGAAGTACAAAAGGTCCAGAATATCAAAGGAACTAATGAAAAGAAATGCTAGGGAAGGTGGGCTAGAGCTACCAGATATCAAATTGTATTAAAAAGCAGCAATTATCAAAACCACTTGGTACTGGCTATGAAACAGAATAGTAGACAAGTGACATAGGCTAGGTACTCAAGACACAATTGGCAATGAATATAGCAATCACTTGTTTGATAAACCCAAGGACCCCAGCATCTGGGATAAGAACTCACTGTTCTACAAAAATGGTTGGGAAAACTTTATAACAGTGTGGCAGAAACTAGGCATAGACCAATGTGTGACACCATACACAAGAATGAAGTCCAAATGGGGACACGATCTAGGTATGAAGATTGATACCATGGACAAACTGAAGGAGTAAGGAATAGTGTATTTATCAGATTAATGAAGAAGTGAAGAATTTTTGACTAAAGAAGATATAGAAAGCATTATGAAGTGCAAGACATATAATTTTGATTATGTTACACTGAAAAATTTTTGCATAACCAAAGGCAATGCAACCAAAATTCGGAGGTATGTAGTATATTGGGAAAGAATTTTTACAGCTAATCTCGGGGATAAAGGCCTCATTTCTAGAATATATAGAGAACTGAATCAAATGTACAGTAATACAAGTCATTCCCCAACTGATCAATGATCAAAGTATATGAAAAGGCACTTTTCAGAGGAAGAAATTAAAGCTATCTAAAGTCATATGAAAAAATACTCTAAATCACTTTTGATTAGAGAGATGCAGATCAGATCAACTCTGAGGTACCACACCACAACTACCAGATTGGCAAACATCACAGAACAGGAAAATGATAAATGTTGGATAGGATGTGGGAGAGTTGGAATACTAATTCATTGTTGGTGAAGCTGTGAGCTCATCCAACCATTCTGGAGAGTGGTTTGGAACTATGCCCAAAGGGCTACAAAAACGTGCATACCCTTTGACCCAGCAATATCGCTACTAGGACTGTATCCCCAACAGATCTTATAAATAGAAAAGGGTCCCACATGTATAAAAATATTTATTGCAGCATTCTTTGTATTGGCCAAGAACTGGAAACCAAGGGGATGCCCATCAATTGGGGCTGAATCAATTATGGTATATGAATGTAATGGAATACTATTGCACTATAAGAAATGATGAACAAGAAACTTTAGAGAGACCTGGAAAGACTTACATGATCCGATGCTGAACGAAAAGAGAAGAACCAGGAGAACATTGTGAACAGCAAGGACCACAGTGTGAGAGAATTTTTTCTTGTAGACCTGCATCTTCATAGCAATGGAAGAAATAAAAAAAAAAAATTCCCAATGATCTTCTGAGGCAAAATGCCTTCCACATTCAGAGAAAGAACTGAGGAATTAAATCACAGAATGTAATAGATCATTGTGTGTGTGTGTGTGTGTGTGTGTGTGTGTGTGTGTGTGTGTTTAATGGGTTTGTTATATGATTTCTCCCATTTATTTTAGTTCTTCTACACAGCATGACTATAGTTACAATGTATTCAATAGGAATGTATGTGTAGATCCTATATAGAATTGTATGCTGTCTCGGGGATGGAGGGGCTTTGTAGGAGGTAAGTAGGGGGGAAAATCGAAGTTTATGGCAGTGATTGTAGAACACTAAAAATTAGTAAAATTAATATACAAAAGTAGAACTAGTCAAATGGAAAAAAGATGGACAAAAACTAACTTAAGGAAATGATTCCTTAAGAATTAGAATTTGGCAAGTGGAGGATAGTGACTCTACAGAACATCACAATTCAGTCAAATAAAACCAGAATAATAAAAATGTAGAAGATGTGCAAAAATACCTAATTAAAAAACAGACCTTAAAAATTATCAAGGAGAAATAAATTAAGAAATATTGGACTGGCAAGACCATAAAAACATTTTTCAAGAAATTATTAGGGAAAACTATCCTGATATACTAGAACCAGAATGCACAACAATCATTTGAAAAATCTACTGATCATCTCCTGAAAGAAATCCCAAAATAAAATCTCCAGAGAAAATTGTAGCCAAATTTTAGAAGTACCATGTCAAGGAGAAAATATTACAAGGAGAAAGAAAGATATAATTAAAGACCATAAAACCACAGTCAAGATTATGCAGGACTTAGTAGTATCTACATTAATGTATAAGAGGACTTGGAATATGATATTCTGGAAGGCAAAGGAGCTTGGATTACAACCAAGGATCTACTACCCAGCAAAGTTGAGCATAATATTTGAGAAGAAAAAAAATATATGTTATTCAATAAGGTTACATCCATAAATGTGTATTAGTACCCACCTCAACCTACAAATGGGAGCCTGTTATCACAGGTTCTTAAATCTGCATTCATAAAAGGAAATCAACTTTTTACAGGTTAACAATCACTTTAATCAAGCCCATGTATCATTCCTTTAACTAATCACATATGTCATTTACCTAATTCAGGGGAGTCAGCACCATGAACTTCAAAGAAAATAAGGAAAAATCAAAAGACCAACAGCCATGACTTCCTCTGCCTGAATTCAACAGGTAATTGAACCCCAAGTGTCTGACCATAGTTATCAGAGAGGGAAGCATGACATCTGGGTACTCAAAGTCAAGGGCTACTTAGCGGCTTCCCAAAGTCCTCATCTGTCCAAACACTTCTAGTCAGTAAGCCCACAATAATCAACAGATATTGCTTCCTTTGCCTGACCATAATTCAACAGACAGGTACAACTGTCTCACCATCATTACCAGCGAGGAAAGCATGACATCTGGATTCTCAAAGCCAGGGGGACTCCTTAGTGGCTTCCCACAGTCCTCGTCTGGCACTCAAATCTTACAAATACTAACTCCCAAAGTAAAACCTCAATTCAGAGTGTGCATACCTTTTTTTGAGCCAGAGAGCATCACAATCCTTTGACTCTATGCCTCAATAGAAAAAAAAAAACGAAAGGTACTTCCTACATTCCTACAAAACAACTTCCCTATTCAAGTTTCTCACAATGGGTAGGCACATCAACGAATGGAAAACGTCTTTACTGACATCAAAATCCCAATATCAGAAAAACAAACCCATCATAATAACAAAGAAATGTATAAATAGTAACAATGCAGGTGGTACCATCATCCCCAAGCCTTTCCTCTGTTAGAGTTCTCACAAATCAGCTTCGTTAAACAAATAACAAACAAGCTCTCCCAGTCACTTTAGTTTCTGCCTGCTCTCTCTTTCCCAGCTATGACTGCTCTGACTCATTTCCTGCTCCACCTGTTCAGCAAACTCCTCCAAACACATGTGAGGAAGACTTCCATGGATTTAAGCAGGTAATATGGGCCTATTAATGAGTGGAAAATGTCTTCATATTAAGCAAAAATACATTAAAAATACAGGGGATGAGCATTGTCTGAAACTTACTCTCATCATATTTGTCTTAAAGAGGGAATAACAATCACAATCAATTGGTAATAGAAATCTATCATATTCTATAGGAAAATAAGAGGGGAAAGGTGAAAAGAAAGAGAGTGGATGGGTAAAAGTCAATGAAAGGAGGAAAACACTGTAAAGAAAAAAGGAAAGAAAAGGGAAGGGTCTTGACACAGGATGTGGTAAGGAATAAAACACTGGTGAGAAGGGAAAGGGTGAAAGGAGAGTGGAAAATATGAACAGGAGGGAATAGAATGGAGAGAAGACATACTAATCTTTTATATTCCTTCTCCTGATACTATTAGTGGTAAAATTTTGCAGAAATATGAATATCATTTTCTCATATATGCATGCAAACTGTTCCATTGAATCCCTTGTATTTTCTTTTATCTTTTTAGATTTCTCTTGGATCTTATTGGAGATCAAATTTTCGGTTCAATTTGGTCTTCTTTTGCATGCTTGAAATCCTTCTGTTTCATTGAATGACATTTTTTCCTCTTGAGGTATTATGCTTAATTTTTCTGGATAGTTGATTCTTGGTTGTTGTCATAGCTCCTCTATATTTTAAAATATCATTTTCTATGACCTCTGTTCCTTTAATGTTTCAACTGCTAAGTCCTTGAAGTTTTTAATTTGATATCTCTTTTCTGAGGTAATATGTGAATTCTTCCAGTGACTATTTTGCTCCCTGGTTCTGGCATATATAGGGGCAGTTTTCCTTCATAAATGCTTGAAAGAGGTTGTCCAGGTCTTCCATTTGATTATTGCTGTCAGGTAGTTCAATGACTCTGAAATTGTCTCTCTTGAATGTCTTTTCCAAGTCAGTTGTTTTTCTCATGAGATATTTTTCATTTTTTTAAATTTTTTTCATTCTTTTGAATTTGTTTGATTCTTGATGTCTCATTGAGTCATTAGGTTCATTTATTGTATTCACACATTTTAGAAGTTTTGCTCATCAGTTGGCTTTTGTACTCTTACTCCCATTTGACCAACAGTAGTTTTCAGGGAGTTGTTTCCTTTTTCCAATTTTTTTTTCATAATTCACTTGCATCACTTTCATTTATTTCCCCAGTTTTCTTCTATAATTTTAATCTCCATTTTAATATCTTCCATGAGCTCCTTCTCCCCTTCAGAGCACTTTCTATTTTTCTTTTGGATTCTTCCAATAGATGATTTGACGTTGTTATCTTCTTCTGGGTTTTTTCCCCTGATTTTCCTTGTCTTCAAAATAACTTTTTATGGTCAGATGGTTTTCTTGCGTTTTTTTTTTTTTGCTCATCTTTTTTTTTTTGGACCTTTTTCTTTCTTTTAAACTTGAGCGCTTCTTTTGGGATAAGAAGGGCACATTCTTGGGCTTCTGGTGTTATAGGCCCTGGGTGCTTTTTGGTGCTGCACTATTGTAGTCCTGACACCCAGAGGGGATCCTTGTGTCTAGTGATTTGCTGAAGAGGGCAGGCTGGTATTGCTTGAGGTAGTAGAGTTTTTGGAGCTTCTCTGGTGCTGAACTGTGGTCCTAGTTCTGGTGCTGAGGTTGGTGGCATTATTTCTGTATTTCCTCAGGGATATACAATAACAGTTGGAGGTCTGGATCCTGGAATATGTCTTTTTGATCACGCCTACGCTCAGGGTCATGTTGGTTTTCAGAGCTAGAGTATATCCATTCTTCTGGCTATGTTCTATCACATTAGAAGGCCTGGTTGTGACCTTTTTGTGCTACACTGCACTAGGCTCAGGATCTTCAGCTGCTTTTCTGAGGTGAGATTTGTTGCTGATTTGCTGGGGTACCTTGCCTGGGATGTGCACCCCTTTTGCCCAAGTTGGACAAATCTTTCTTGCTGGTCTTCCAAGTTTCTTGTGCTTAAAGATTGCCTCAGTTCATTATTGGTTCCATTGTTTCAGGATTTGTTCGGGGGGTGCTACTTTATGGTTATTAGGAGATAAATATGTGAGAATTACGGTGATTTCCTGCTTACTCAGCTATATTGACTCCTGGAAGTTAAAAAATGACCCTTTTATGAATACATTTAGGGCTAATACTTAAAAATATCACTTGCAGTTCATGATGGGAGAAGTCACAGCTAGACAAAAGTTTACGTGGAAAAATAAAGATGTAAGAATTTAGATTATTTACAGTCTCTATATCAACTGTGGTAGTGCAGTCACAAAGTAGAAGTGTATTCAAAATGTGTAGAGGTTTAGTGTCTATAATTAAAATGCTTTTAATCTGTTACAGCTAATATACAATACCTAATGCTGATAAAATGTTTGACAACCATATTTCTCAGGATAAAATGTATGCATGACACACTTTTAAGTGAATATGCATAATTAATATTTTTCCACAACTTTTAAAGTGTGGACAATCAATTTAAAACTATCTAGTTGTGATTTGCAGTTTTTGTGGATTCTTGTGATATAAATGCTCACAATAAAAAGAAAAAAATTATTATCCTGCAGCCAGTACATTGTGGCTGCAGTACATACATGTACACACAGACACACATACACATTGGCACAAGCATTTTATCTATCTATCCATCCATCCATCCATCCATCTATCTATCTATCTATCTATCTATCTATCTATCTATCTATCTATCTATCTATCTATCTATACTAATTTATCTAACACCAGATTCAAATCTATAGTCCATATGACCATTGATCTATATCTATTTATTATCTATATCTGTTTTCTTTTAGGAAATTTTGCCGTAGGAAGTAGTAAACTGCCCTTCATTGAATGTTTTAACATAGATGCCGTATGGTCATTTCTTGGAGATGTAGAAAGGATTCCTGTTCAGGTAGCCATTTAATTAGAAATCTTCTGAGCTTACTCCCTTCTTTGAGGTTCTATTATTCTGTGAAATGAATTGATTCTGCATTTAACTTTTTAAGTTAAAATATAGAGATGGATTAATCATGAATTATTTATTTGTGCTGGTGCAGGTATATAATTTGATTTCGACTTTGCCATTTAACTCTGAGAGAGATTATCTCAACTTCCTAATGATTAAATTTATGTGTGATGATACATGTCAGAGATCAGGTTATAGTCACACACACACACAGACAGGTATGTTTTCTAGTCGATGTTGCAACAATTTTAAAAATATGTTGGTCCTAATATGGTTGAAAATCTTCTGAACAAATTGCCAAAGCTAAATATACGAAGTTTACAAGAACAGGACTAGGAACTTTTTGGCATCAGTTCCTTAAAGTGAAATAAGCTAATAGTTCAGGACAATTCATACATACATGTATGTAACTCAATGCTTCCTCAGATTTTATGGAATAAAAATAATATACACACATACACACATGTGTATATATGCATATATATACATGTGTGTTAATGTGTACATATAAGCATACTGCGTGATCTGCCCAGCACATGTATAAATAATATATTATATTTTGTACATATATGTGTGCATATATAGTCTAATATTAATACACGTATCTGATGGGTGTCAATTGTAGATGTGTTGGTGTTTATGGGCATATCTTTAATACACACACATAAATAAACATTCTCATATATGTCATTCTTGAGCTTTTAAACTGTTTCTATATTTGAAGTTTTGCACTAAAGTGTAGGTTCTCAAATCATAATAATTTGATTGCCTGATTAATAATTCATAATTTTATATACATACATATATAATTGAAATAATCTGTAACTTTTTCAACATATGAGTTAAAAGTAAATTAAATGAGCCTGAATTAATGAAATCTAAGCTCAGTTCCATCTACAAAATTTATTAGTCCTGTGAGTTGGATTAGTTGCTTTTATATGTTTATTCTGTTGAAAAATGAACATTTTTACTGTACTTGTACTATCCACTGCACAGCTTTCTTACAAATAAAACTCTTTAAAAACCTCAAAGTTCTATGAAAAAGTGAATTAGTGCTATTGCAATTTATATATTGAGTTATATTTGATGTTGAAATTTTAAAAATAACAATTTTAAACCACCCTGTTAGGTTGAAATTCATTACTAATGGCAGCAGTCTATCCGTAATGTAAAGCCAAATCTTTATTAAGTACCTACTCACTATATATAGGGCACCATGATGGTCACTAGAAATACAAAGGTGGGAGACTTACAGACAAATGCAGTTTATACTTCAGTCACTCGCCTTGATAATATACGTCATAGGTGGCATGTAAATGGTGTACACAAATAGGTCCTTTTCATTTTGGTGATTTTTTTTTCTCTTTTGGGATACAGACCTTGTAGTCTTATTGCTAAGCTAATGTGTGTGCATGGATTTATATGTTGCTCTAAATGATGGTTGAATCAGTTCACAACCCCATCAACAGTTCTTTAATGTCTCATTTTTCCTACTTCCCCTCCACCATTTGTCAATTTCCTTTGCTGTCTTATTAGCCGTTCTGATATTTATGTAGCAGTACCTCAGAATTGTTTTAATTTGCATTTCCCTGATCAATAGCGAGTTAGAGCATTTTAATCTGCCTATACATACCTTTGATTAATTCAACTGAGAACCATTCATATTTTCTTATCAGTTACCAATTGGAGAATGGCTCATTTTGTTTTTTACAAATTTGATTCAGTTGGAGACAAGAGGACTCTATCAGAGAAACTTAATTCAATTTTTTTCATGGTTACTATTGTTAACTATATTTCTCTACATCTCATTTTGCCCCCCACCCTTCTATTCTATTCTCTTTCTCCTTTCATACTGCCCCTCTTCAAAAGTGTTTTCCTTCTGACTACCACCTCTTCCACTCTACCCTCCCCTCTATGACTCACTTGTCCCCCCATCACTTCCCCCTTCTACTTTCCTGAAGGATAAGATCAAGTTCTACACGCAGCCTAGTGTGTATTTTATTCCCTCCTTGAACAAATTCTGATGAGAGTAAGGTTTGGTAACACTGTCACATCTCTCCCTTCTTCCCTTCGCTGTAAAACCTTTTTCCAACCTCTTTTATATGACATAATTGTCCGCATTCTACCTCCCCCTTTCCCTTTCTCCCAGTGCATGCCTCTCTCCCTGCTTTATTTTGTTTATTTATTTTAAATTTTATCCCTTCATATTGAACTCACGCTTGTGCCCTCTATCCATTTATGATTCTATCTGGTCTTAGAATGAGAAAATTCTCATAAGTTAAACGTGTCATCTTCCCATGTAGGAAGGTAAACAATGTAGCCTTAGTAAGTCTCCTTTGATTTCCGTTTCCTGTTTACCTTTCTATGCTTCTTTAGAATCTTGTTTTTGAAAATCAAATTTACTATTCATCTCTGGTATTTTGATCAAGGATGTTTAAAATTCTTCTATTTTATTTAATGTCTATTTTCTCTCCAAAGGATTATACTCAATTTTCCTGGGTACATTATTCTGGGCTCTGGAATTTAGCTATAATATTCCTGTGAGGTTTCATTATAAGATGCTTTCAGGAAGTGATTGATGGGTTATTTCAACATCAAATTCACCCTCTGGTTCTAAACTATCAGGGCAGTTTCCCTTTATAATTTCTTGAAAAATGGTGTCAGGTTCTTCTTTTTTTTATTAGGACTTTCAGGTAGTGCAAAATTTTTAAATTATCTCTCTTTTATCTGCTTTCCAGGTCAGTTGTTTTTCCAAAGGAATATTTCACATTGTCTTTTACTTTATCATTCTTTTTATTTTATTGTTTACTTCTCATAAAGTCATTAGCTTCAACTTACTCAATTTTAATTTTTAGTAAAGTATTTTCTTCAGTGAACTTTTGTACCTCCTTTTTGATTAGACCAGTTCTAATTTAAGAACATTCTGTTTCCTCCAGTGAATTTTTGTGCCTCTTTTTCCATTTGACCACTTCTGCTTTTTAAATCATTCTTCTTCTTACTGACTTTTCATACCTATTTTACCATTTGCTCTAGAATGTTTTTTAAGGTGTTATTTCCCTCAGTATTTTGGGGGGGTCTCTTTTACTAAATTGTTGACTTAATTTTTTTTCATGATTGTCTTATATCATCCTTGTTTCCCTTTTCAATCTTTCCCTGACCTCTCATACTAGACTGCAATTTTTTTTGAGCTCTGCTATGGACTGATACAAATTCCTATATTATCTTGCAGTCTTTTGCTACAGAAGATTTGACTTTGTTACATTCTTCTGAATCTGTGCTTTGATCTTTCTTGTCACAATAGTCATTTTCTATTGTCAGAATATTTTCTGTGGTTGGCTCACTTTCCCAGGCTATTTCTTGATTTTTAATGCTTTTTTAAAGTAGGACTCTGCTTCTGGGTGGAGGGAGCACTGTCCCAAACTTCAGGGTTTTTTTGGAATTGTTTTCAGAGATACTTCTAGGGACCTGTAAGTTTTCAGTTCTTCCAAGGTAGTATGATTTAAGGAAAGGTCTTTACTACTCTTCTGGCTTATGCTGTAGTATGTTGATGAGAATAAGCACACTTTTTTTTCTTCTCTGCAAATGTGATGAAGGTGCCTGTACCACTATGGCTGCAATTTCTGCTGTGCTAGTGTTCCTCCTTGAACTGGGACTGCCCCATGACTTTCACCCAGATATGATTAAGGGTAATACAACAGAGTCTCTAGCAAAGAGATCACTGTAATCTCCTTTTGACCACTTGTTTAACTCCTTTACTGTCTGTGATGTGAGATCTCCACAAGTATCTGTTGATGGTGATGATTCAGTGGCTTCCAACGTCTGCTTCTGATTAACTGAGGTGAGGCTGTGCTGGAATGACTTGTGCTGAATGGTACTTCACTCATACCAAGGTGTATCAGACATTTTCTGATTACCTTCCAAAAGGTAAGTAATTGCATCCAAGGGTAGAAAATTCCAGAAATCACCACTGTTGCCCCTGATTCAGTCTCCTTGAGGCCTACTCCTAGTTTGCTAAGGCCTAGTATGTGCTGTTGCAGCCAGGGATTGACTGCACTCCTCTCTTCATCCTTGTGCAAAATAGTCTTCTCCTGCTGAATTAAAATGTCTTATGCTGGATTTTTTTCTCTCTGCCTTTTTGTGGTTTCTTCCACTCTAGAATGTGTTTAGAATTATAATTGAAAGGTATTTGGAGAGGTATAAGGAAGAGCTCAGGTGAGTACCTGCCTTTATTCTTCTTTCTTGCCCTCTCATAATGAGTTATTATAAAAACTGTAAGTAGGATAAGGTGAACTGATATTTTATCCAAGAGCATAAAAAGCATATAAACAACTGAACTTAGCATATAGTTAGTTATGATAACTAAAATTGTTAGCTATAATATTTAATCAGTATAAAATTTAATTTCCACTCATAATTAAATGAATTTGTTATAATTAGTTTTTCTATTCATTTCCTATTTTTCAATAGATAACATGCTCCCTGAAAGTAGGAATTGTTTTTTGGCCTCTCTTTGTAGTCCCAATATCTGGCACAATACTTGGCACATAGGCACTTAATAAATGCTTGTTGGCTGTTGAGTATTATAAAGCTATTTTGAGGGCACTGCTAGTTTGAATACGTAGCTTGCCACTGAAAAAAAAAAAACTGCTAGTCATGACACCATTGTCATTCTGCAAAAGATAAGGTTATTTTTACTGCGTTATGTCTGCATTACTTAAGCAGTGACATAAGTGGTAAGATAGGCGAATTCAAATGTGTCTCCCTTAGCAATTTGTTTTAATGTGACATCAGACAGAGTAAAGGTCTATGCTGCATTGTATTTTATACTTAGTCCAAGGGTTTAATGTTTTTCTGGCACATAAATTGAAACTTCTTCCTAATTATTTTCATTGAATCAATTAAAAGGATATAGGAAGAGTGGGAAGGAACAAGCATATTAACTGACTACTTTGTACAAGGCACTGCCCTATGAGCTTTACAAATGTTATCTTATAGTTAAGCTGTTTTATTTTTTCGGTGATCCTGTTCCCTTCACCAAAATCATACAAATTTATTGCAACTTAAAAATAGGCATTTATAAAGTAACAATAAAGATATATTAATAGGAAGAAGAATGTAATCACAGAATCTACAAATACATAAATTAACTTCATAATAAAAACTTCCATTGTAAACAATACCTTTGAAAATATCATACAAATACAATCTTTAACTCTGATGACAAAAAGTTAAATACATGAAGAACACAGTTTTAAAATAAGTTAAAAAAGATAAAAGTAAATATTCATTCATTTGGAGATCCAATTCACATTTGCAAGCATTTAATAAGATATTGAAAGAATAAGTCATTTTAACTATTGTAAATAACGAAATTAAGAATAAAGGACCTATGAGGAAAGACACTATGTACATCCAGAGAATTGATAAATAGAAATTTCTATTTAGTAATTTTACATATACACATACATATATATGTATGCATGTGTGTACATATGTATACATACACACTCAAACACACATATAGGTGTATATATGTGTGTGTACATACACATATACACATGAATACATAATGCACGTATGTATATGAATACAAAAATATACATACACTTTTGCAGATGCACACATATATACATATATATATATATATTATATAATCTGTTTGTATCTAATGGTGGTCATCTCTATGGTGTGGTGGAAGGAAGCAAAATAAATGTTCCATGTACCTCTGAGAAACAGATATACTGGTTTTATTTATTAATTCAATAGCTTTCTTAATTTCAATTTTATTGATCTCTCCGTTTATTTTCAATATTTCTAATTTGGTATTTACTTGGGGATTTTCAATTTGTTCTTTTTCTAACTTCTTCAGCTGCATGCCCAAGTCTTTGATCTCCTCTTTCTCTGTTTTATTTATATAGGCATTCAAATATATAAAACTTCCCCTAATAACTGCTTTTGCAGTATCCCATAAGATTTGGTAAGTTGTCTCATTACTGTCATTTTCTTGAATGAAGTTGTTGACTGTTTCTATGATTTCTTCTTTAACCCACTCCTCCTTTAGGATTAGATTATTTAGTTTCCAATTGATTTTTGCTTTATCTTTCCATGGCCTTTTATTACATATAATTTTTATTGCATTATGATCTGAGAACGATGCCTTGCTTAACTCTGCCTTTCTGCACTGAATTTTGCGGTTTTTATGTCCTAGTACATGGTCAATTTTTGTAAATGTGCCATGTACCACTAAGAAACAGGTATATTCCTTTCTATTCCCATTCAATTTTCTCCAGAAATCTATCATATTTACCTTATCCGGGGTTTTATTTACCTCCTTAACCTCCTTATCATTTATTTTCGGGTTAGATTTATCAAGTTCAGAGAGGGGGGTTGACGTTCCCCACTAGTATAGTTTGGCTGTCAATTTTTTCCTTCAACTCCCCCAACCTCTCCTCTAAGTATTTGGATGCTATACCACTTGGAGCATACATGTTTATTAATGATATTGCTTCATTGTCTACGGTGCATTTTAGCAGGTTATAGTTTCCATCCTTATCTCTTTTGATTAGATCTATTTCTGCTTTTGCTTTATCTGAGATTAGGATTGCTACTCCTTCCTTTCTTACATCAGCTGAAGCACAATAAATTCTGCTCCAACCTTTGACCTTTATCCTGTGTGTAACCCCCCGTTTGAAATGTGTTTCTTGTAAACAAAATATTGTTGGATTATGGCTTTTAATGCATTCTGCTATCGGTCTCCGTTTTACAATCTGCGTATTTCCCTCCATCCTCTTTCCCATAGTTTGTGCTTTTAGCTCTCCCATCTCCCTTCCCCTCCTCACTAGTTTTCACTTTTCACCACCTCCTCCTGCAGCCTTCCCTTCCTTGTTTTGGCCCCCCCTCCCTTTTTTTCCCTCTTACCCTTACTGCTTCTTCCCTCCCTTTTAGCTGCCTTCCCCTTTCTTCCCCCTTCCCCTCCTACTGCCTGTAGAGCTAGTTAGGATTATCTACTTAAGTTTATTGTTCCCTCCTTGAAACAAATCAGATGAGAGTACCTTCAAACAATGCACATCACCCTCCCCTCTTTTCCTCTACTATAATTGTGTACCTCTTCCTGTGTTGTAATTTACCATTTTCTGCTTCCTTCCTTTCACACCTCCTGTTACGATCCCTTCGGCATGCTTAAAACATATTTTTAACGTTACATCATTTGCTTTATGCCCGTTCCCTCTATGTATATCCCTTTTATATTTCATAATAGATGTACAATTCTCAAGATTAACAGGTATCATTTTCTCTTATAGGGAGGTAAACAGTTTGCCCAAATTGAGTAACAATTTTTTTTGGTTTTTGTTTCCCTAACCCCCCTCATTTACCTTTTTATGCTTCTCTTGCCACCTGCATTTGAAGATCTAATTGTCTATTAATTTCTGATGTTTTTTCAGAAAAGTCTGAAATCCTTTACTTCGTTGAATGACCATCTCCTTGCCTGAAATGTTGTGATGAACTTTGCTGGGTAGTTGACCCTTGGTTGTAGTCCCAGCTCCTTTGCCTTATGGAATATTGGATTCCAATTCCTTCGATCTTTAATGTAGAAGGTGCAAAGTTCTGTTTGATCCTGACTGTAGCTCCTCGATATTTGAATTGCTTACTTTGGCTGTCTGTAGTATTTTCTCCTTCTCTTGGTAGTTCTGGAATTTGACAATGATATTTCTTGGGGTTTTGAGTTTGGGATCCCTTTCTGGAGGTGAATGATGGATTCTTTGGATGACTATTTTGCCCTCTGCATGTAGCATTTCTGGGTAATTTTCGTTGATGACTTCCTGGAAGATATTGTCCAGACTCTTTTTTTCATCATGGCTTTCTGGAAAGCCAATAATTCTTGAATTGTCTCGCCTGGATCTACTTTCCAGGTAGTTTGTTTTTCCAGTTAGATATTTTACGTTTTCTTCTGTCTTTTCATTCTTTAGATTTTGTTTGACTGATTCTTGCTGTCTGATTGAGTCATTAGTTTCTACTTGCCCAATTCTAATCTTTATCAAATTGTTGTCTTCATTTAACTTTTGCATCTCCTTTTCCATTTGACAACTGTTCCTTTTATGGAGTTATTTTCTCCAGTCAATTTTTGTACTTCCTTTTCCATTTGTTCAATTTTCCTTTTCAAAAAGATGTTCTTGTCTGTGAATTCTTTTTTTATACTTTTAAAATCATTGGCCAGTTTTTCTTCTATTTTCTTCTTCAGCTGTTCCAGGAGAGTTGTTTGTGAATGAGACCAGTTCATATTCCCTTCTGAAGTTTCAGATGGAAGCCCAGTCTCAGCACTAACCTCTTTGGTATTTTTGTTTTGGTCCTTATCCCCATAGAAAGATTCTATGTTTTTTGCACCCCTCTTTTGCTTTTTCTTGTTCATGATGTTGATTGTGTGTTGTGGCTTCTAGTTCTTTCAGTTAGAAGCTGCAGAACTTGGTATTGAGTTGGTGTGAAAAAGTTAAGAGCACACTTTTGTTTTGTTTTTCCCAGATCAGCCCTGGGGTTAGCTTGTTAAGTGTGTTGGGGGGGGGGGGGGGTCTGGTCATGGGAGAGCTCCTCAGCTGCACTGAGGCAAAGGCAAGCTCAGGGGATGGTGATCCCAGCTGCCCTACTGTGTTCCTTTCCTTTCCTTTCCCCTGGAGTGCTGAGGCACATCTAGATCCTAGTGCCACCCCTTCTAGGGCTCCTCTCCTCGCCCTGAGGCTCTCCTGGGCCCTAGTGCTAGTTTTTTTCCACCCTGGGCCCTCTGACCTTCCAGTTTGCCTTGCCTAGAGTAGGAGGAATCCGCCGTAGCTATTTTCCTAGCCTCAGGTGTTATGAGACTATTAGCCCCCTCTGATGTTCCCGCTGATCCAGGATTTTTCTGGGGAAATATTTTATGGTTCTTTCACGGTCATCAAGGGGGGAGGAGAGAATATTTACTGATCACTCTGCCATCCTGGATCCTGGAGGTTCAAGTAGATGACTTACTGATGTTTAATCTGTGGGCTAAAAGTTTCAGGAGCTCCTGCGCTGATGTCTGGCATTCAGGGGCTCTCACTGGCTTGGCTTTGCTGGTCTCCCAACCTTGGCTCCTGCTCCACCAGTTCCCCCTGCTGCTTTCAGGTTTCCTGAGGCCCTTCCACTCCACTGTGCTGGACGTGCTACATTGTGCCCTGTGGGCTTACCCAAGTGGAACAGATCCTTCCAGTGGACCTTCCAATCTGTCCTGGGCTCTGAATCCACCACGGTCTGTCTCCCACTGGATTCTAAAGCTCCAAAATTTTGTCAAGTTCTTCTTTCGGAGGTAACAGAAGGAGTTTTTCTGAGCACTTAGGTGAGTAGTTGCTCTCACTTTGCCATCTTGGCTCCACCACCCCCCCCCCCCCCAGATATTTTCAATATATTTTCTTATGAGGAACTTTAGGAAAAAAACAGTAAGTCTGGTGTCATAATTGGATGTGTGCATTAGGACTACTTTGGCATTGCTGATAAATTAGAGAAGAAAGAGTATAGGCAAGGACATTAATATGAGTTTGAAAAAAGTTAATTTGGGTGAAAACTAAAAAGTATGCATTAGAAATTAAAATACAGATATATCCTTTTGCAGAAGTAAAATTTTTAAGACATGACAAGTGATCATGTTAAGGAAGGGAGTGTAAAAAAGAGGAGAATGAAAATAGTTACCAAAGTTTCAAGGAGGAAAGGGAAGGTGGAGAATAGATAAATTTTGGTGATAACATGGTTCATTCAGTACGGTGAAGACATTTATAGGTGAAGACAGTTTAGGATTAGAAATATTAGATGACATCTGCTGTGTCGGTGCTACTAATAGAAATATGGCAGTCATTTTCATGTAATTAAAAACATAGGAGTGGATGAGCTCTAAAGGAGAAAGTATGTAGGAAAAGAAGAGATTAAAGTCAACGTTCTAATGGAGAAGCAGACCTCATAGATGTATTCAAATGATGTTTTTAAGCCATGGGAGAGGAAAATGAGGGGAAATCTATATTTTTATACTGTCTCCTAAATAGGAGTTTTTCTGGGCCTAGGATCAATGAACCTTTTTTAAAGCTTCTTATAGAAGACTATGTATTTTATTTAATGTAGTTAAAAAATTATTCTGAGTCCTTAATCTTAAACAAACTGTCTGTGGAATTCATGATTAAAAAAGTTTAAGATTCTCTGCTTTATTTTAATAAGGAATTGCATGTAAGTGTATGTGACCCCATGCTACTGAATGGCTTTAACACCAAGACTTGAATCTTTAGTCAAATTCCCTGACTCCATTCATTCCTTTGGGGAACCTAATAATCTTCAGATGTAAGTGTCTTTTTTCATCTCAGTGACCAATAGCTTTCATATGTTTTGCAGTGTCCCTGGTGGCTACTCTAAGTTAAATCATTGATTCAAACCATTTTTCACTCATAAAAGCCAAAAGTACACATTGCAGAGCCCCCAAAAAACACAAAAAAGTTTGCTTTTTGATTTGCAATCTAAATACGTATTTCCTTAGCTATTTTTTAAGAAGAACCTATGTCACTTGCAAACCTGTGATTTCTTTTGGGCAAGTTTTTTGGATCGCAAACACTTTTTGTGATATCTGATATTCCCTAAAGATACCTACAATTGTGCGTAAACTGTTATCTCTTTTTGTCCAAAGGGTCTCATAATAAAGCAGAATTCTTCAATATCACATAAATAGTATAAACAAGAGATGTCTAGAAATACAAAATATTTGCAAATTTGAAGAGTGCCATATAGCTTCAATATTATAAAGAAATTAATTTTACTTCACCATTGTAAAGTAATATCTTTTAGTACCTCAATATGCTAATAATTTCTTTACCAAATTTTGTTGTTTTTTTTTATAAATAACAGGGTGAACCTTTTCAGAGGTCATGCTCTTTTTGTAATCATGTCCAACACAATTTAAATTTATTGTAGGTGTAATTAAGCCTTAAAATGGTTGCTATATATTGTACTAAATAATTTTTTATTGGTCAAATAGACTTTTTGCTTTCACAATAATCCTAACACTCCAAAATGAAATAATGATTTGTGATACCATTATATAATTTGCAAAATTTGAATGCATAAACTATTGCATCTCGTTAAAATTGAACTTAATTTTTTCCCCCAACTTTGTAATGAAACCTTTCTAAGAAACATAAGGTGAAAAGATTGCAGAATTAAAAATTGTAGAAATCCAGTTATGATCTACTCTATGATATTTTAAAAATTTGTCACTCTAGTAAACCAAAGCATATAAAAAATTTACGCCCACACACACACAAACACATATACACATGCACACACCATAACACACCACATAGATAAAAGCAAAGTATAAAATTTAACGAATAATTTTAGTTTGAGATATTTTTCTTTCATTCTACCAAAATAATAATACATTATTTTACACTTTATGTCTAGTAATGTATTTTACACATGTTGTTTTATTTTGGTCTTCACAGCAATCCTATGATTTGGTGTTATTATCCCCATTTTGCAGATGAAGAAACTGGGGGCCAGAAATGTGAAGTGACTTGTAATAGTCAGAAGGAGTTCTCATTTCCTATGACTTCAAATGTATCACACTTCCTCTTATATCCATTTTATCTTTAATAGAAATATAAAATGTTAGTTGTAAAAAGATGTTCTCAGTAATACTACTTCATGTATCTATCTTTAGAATTTAATCCTCAGTAAAATGATTATTTCAGAGTTCTTGGACATTTTTCATATATTGCTACTTCTTCGGAAACACTGTCTTTACTGGTTAAATGGAAACTAATAGTGTGAAAATCAAAAAATTTACCACATCAAATATCTGATTACTGTGTGAACTTGGTTAGACCACTTAAATTCTCTGAACTTTGCTTCTCCATCAGTAAAATCAAGTAATTGGACTATGTGGTACTGATGGCCCCTTTCAATTCTAAAATGTTGTAAGAGTATCACTACTCTGTTTCTTTAAAAAAAAGAAAAGAAAATGAAAACTAATATTAATATAGTTATAAACTGAGGTCCATTTATTATTTGAGAGATTTTTCCACTAGTCTCTATGTAATTTGTAAGTGAAACATTGGGTGATTTCATACTGGTAATTATTTTTTATATTTGTTCTTATTCATTTTCTGGTTTTCATTTTAATTTCATTGTGTTTCCTCTTTCTTACTAGAGTTCTAATTGTTATTCTTAGACTATGTTGAATATTAGTCGTTAATATTGTTATTATTACAATTATTAGTAGTATTCATTCTTGACTCTATCTTCTCCTCTTTTTAAGTAAATCAAATCTGAAGAATATTTGTAAAACGTATCATGGAAAATACAAATCTTTCCATCTCATGTTTCTGCCTTCTCTGAAGACTCACCTTGGCTTTAATGGCTAATGATTCCTATTATTTTCTTTTAAAGTTTTATATAACCTGTTTAGATATAAAAGTAAACACATTACACCCACTGTTGAATACCCTAGTGATAGATGGCTTCTTAAAATACAAAATTTTAGTAAAGCTGAAAGTTGAAAACAGGTGAGATATTTGTTACATTTTGCAAGGTGATATTCTCTAACTTAATGAATCCTAACAGCAAGAACTTTTATGAGCGGTCTGTCCCACTTCCTCTTCTTATACATTATATATTTTTTCCTATCTTTCATTTCCACTTGATAATTATTTCCCCATATTTGGCTCTAATTAGGCATGCTCTATTTATTTTTTTCCTTCAAACTTTTCTGATTAATAGGTTTTGTTAACCCTTAAAATATTTGTGTTTTATGCCCAATGGGTTGTTTCTGGCTTATTTCAAACTTCTGCTATTAATTTAGAAGAAAAGTACAGAATATGCCTTTATGCTATTTTTCTTTTAAAGTTGTATTTCCTATTTTTCTGTGCCATGTGGAATCGTGTGAACTTGAAACAGGCTGAAAAATAACTTCTCATTTGCTATTCAATACTACCTATTTACCTTTCCTAGAATGACTTTTTCCAAATTTTTACTTCAGGACTCCACTGAAACTGTGTTTTTAAAAATTATTTTCTAAGAATATATTCAGCTGCCTATATTCAGGATGAATGTAAAGCCCCCCTCCTCCCCACACACATATACTTATTCTATGTTAATTTTCCATTTTATTAAAAAAAACTTCAATTTGTTTGTCTATTTTAAGTAAAGTCAATGTTGATAGAGTGCTAAAAGAACTGTTCTCTAGATGTGTTTTTTTGTAAGCATATCTCCTATCCTATAGTAAGAGTAGGTAGATGAACTATGGCTAAACCTTTGAGATGAACTATAAATTAAAATCCATCGTTATTTGTTATTCTTTAGGATAAAAATAAAACAATATCAATAATACTAAGATGATAATGAATATAGATATATTCTAATAAAAAGAAAATCAAGGATAATCGAATTAATTTACAAATTACCCTTGCCATGTGATCAATATATCTTCTCTTTCTATGATACATATTATATTGATAATATTTAAATTAATATCATTGATCATGCTTTGCAGCCTGCTCACACTTACTGAGGACGTTTCTGTTGTGCTTTATGTAATATTTATTACCAGTTCTACACAAATGAGTGTGGAACAAGTTTCCAGATTTACAACGATGATAGAATATCCATAATAAAAAGGTGGAATTTTGTTTGTAGGAGAATTTTGAAGTCATTAATAACCTTCTGAATACAGTTCAATCTCCTCTGCCTGGTTAATTCTAGGCCCAATTCTTCATACATTTGCATTCTTTGTCCTAGATATTCATACTAGTAGTCAAGTTGAATAATCTTTTCATTCAAACACATGGCAATATGGTCATTATACATGTTTTAAGCATTTGATGTTTGCACAATGAATACCCAAACCAAAGTCTTTAAAAAAAAATTAGACAAAAAAAAAATTAAATGCATAATAAGAAAAGAAAAAGAAACATATTATAAGCTTAAATATAGAATAAGGAAAGAAAATAAAAACATGTCATGTGTACAGCCAAATGTAGGAGAGGATTCAAAATATATAGCAATAACTTTCCATTTCAAGATTTAAATCTGTATATTAAATACTGTGCATCATGTTGAAAGCTATCCATCTTTTCCTTTCTTCCTTGAAGGATTTTTTTGCTCATTGTTGTACACTTTTTACTTTTTTTTCCCTTGCTCCCTCCTCCCCTCCATCCCCAGAGTAGAATTAAGCATGGATATATTTATATTTTGATATTGATATATACATATGTTCATACAAATACACAAATCCATATATGTATAGACATATCTTTTCCCTAAGAGATTTTACTCCCAATCTTTAAGTGTGCATTTCTCTTTTTTCCTGTCTCCTAACTACTCTACTTTACTTCTACCCACTACCTTGCCCTCCTATTACTTTACCTAGCCACCTGCAGTAGTCCCTCCCTTATCCTTCCATCACCCTAAATCTAAAAACACCCTTTTGAATACCCCTTTGATCTATTCCCTCACCCTCCCCTCTAAAGATCCCTCCTTTACCTCCCCAAGAATCTGTCCCTTATCCTCCCATTCCAGTTGATCTGAAAACCCTTCCATAGCTCTCCTTTTCACCTGTTCCTTCACCATCCCTTTTAAAGCTCTCTCCTTTATTTCCCCATTCTCTTAGAAATTTCTTTCTTTCTAAATTTAGAAGACTGGCATTTTGCATTGTACCCAGGGTTTCGTTTTCACACCGACTCTTCCCCGGCAGTCCGTGTACCCGTCATGGCCACGCTCAGCCAGGACTCGAACTTCCAGAAGCTAGTCCAGTGGCACTGCCAGCACACGGGCAAGCTCAACGTCCGGCACCTTTTGGAGGCTGACCAGGACCACTTCAACCACTTCATCCTGAATCTCCACACCAAAAATGGACACATCCTTGTGGATTATTCCAAGAACCTCTTTACAGAAGATGTGATGAAGATGCTTATTGAGCTGGCTAAGTCTCGAGGGGTGGAAGATGCTCGGGCACAAATGTTCAAGGGGACGAAGATCAATTTCACTGAGGATCGGGTTGTGCTCGACGTGGCTCTGCGGAATCGCTCTAACACCCCCCATGCTAGTGGATGGCAAGGACATGGTACCAGAGGTGAACAAAGTGCTGGAGAAAATGAAGGCATTCTGTCAGCGTGTCCATGGTGGAGACTGGAAGGGCTACACGGGAAAGACGATTATAAATGTGATCAGCATTGGCATAGGAGGTTCTGACTTGGGTCTTCTGATGCTGACAGAAGCCCTGAAGCCCTACTCCAAAGGAAGTCCTCGTGTCTGGTTTGTCTCCAATATTGATGGTACACATATTGCCAAGACCCTTGCTGAACTTAACCCGGAAACCTCCCTCTTCATCATTGCCTCAAAGACATTTACCACCCAGGAGACCATCACCAATGCAGAGACAGCCAAAGAGTGGTTCCTTCATTCAGCAAAGGATCCTTCCGCTGTGGCAAAGCACTTTGTGGCCTTGTCTACCAATGCTCCGAAAGTTCAATCTTTTGGAATCAACACTCAAAATATGTTTGAATTCTGGGATTGGGTTGGTGGATGTTACTTGTTGTGGTCAGCTATCGGTCTCTCCATTGCCCTGCATGTTGGTTTTGATAACTTTGAACAGCTGTTGTCAGGGGCTCACTGGATGGACAATCACTTCCTCACCACCCCACTGAAGAAGAATGCCCCTGTTCTTCTTGCCATGCTAGGAATCTGGTACATTAACTGTTTTGGATGTGAGACTCAGGCCCTGCTCCCATATGACCAGTATATGAACCACTTTGCTGCCTACTTCCATCAGGGTGACATGGAGTCTAATGGGAAGTACATCACCAAGTCAGGAGCTCAGGTTGACTATAGTACAGGCCCCATTGTGTGGGGAGAGCCAGGGACCAATGGACAACATGCTTTCTATCAGCTTATTCAGCAGGGTACCTGGATGATCCCTTGCGATTTTCTCATCCCTGTTCAGACACAGAATCCAATCTGGAATGGCCTTCATCACAAGATTCTTCAAGCCAACTTCCTGGCTCAGACTGAGGCCCTGATGAAAGGAAAGACAGTAGAGGAGGCAGGCAAGGAGCTGGAAGCTGCAGGCAAGAGTGGTGATGCCCTGAAGAAGCTGCTGCCTCATAAGGTCTTTGAGGGAAATCGTCCTACTAATTCCATCATCTTCACAAAGCTCACTCCTTTCATTCTTGGAGCCTTGATTGCCATATATGAGCACAAGATCTTTGTTCAGGGTGTTGTCTGGGATGTCAACAGTTATGATCAGTGGGGAGTGGAACTTGGAAAGCAGTTGGCCAAGAAAATTGAGCCTGAGTTGGACTCTGATAAACCTGTGACTTCTCATGATGCCTCTACCAATGGGCTGATCAGCTTTATCAAGCAGCACCGGGCCTAAGTCACGAAGCAGATGCCTGTTCCTACTGTGACGTAGTCTATTGTATTATGATCTGGTCTGTGTTGTAGTGACCACTTGGTTCTTTCCTGCCCTGTCACAAAGATCTACTTGTCATCCCTTAAGGCAGGCTCCTTCCTCCTTGTCAGGAACACAAGTTCCACCTCATGAGGCCAGTTCAGTCTGGCGGATTTCTGTTTTTTTTGGTCCTAAATGTCACATGCAAGTTCACACTATCCTTCCTTTGCACTGATAGAAGTGTTCACCCTTTCCACAATTTTCAGGGCTGATCTGAAAAAAAATAAAGATAGTTAGCAAACAAACAAATAAATAAATAAATTTAGAAGACTGTTATACTCTTTTAGATGTATACGTATTTTTCCCTCTTCAATCCATTCCCCATGAGTGGATTTCCAGAATAAAGAGCTCCACCCCTCCTACCATCTAATTCCCCAGTATTGGTTCTTCTTTTCAAGCCTCTTTTGTATATCTTGAATACTCTTTTAGCTGTTCTTGAAAAAATTTCCGTTTTGAAATCATATCGCAGTCAAGTCTACCCTAACCTTCCTTCCTACCTAATTACTAATCACAATTTTAAATACAGGTTTTGCATTTCATTTGCATAAAAGGTAATCATTCTATCCTTTCTGAGTCACTTGTAATTGGTCTACCATTTATTTGTCATGGTTCTTGTATAGTAAATCTTTTATTGAGTTTAAGTTTTAGGTTTTTATTTTGTTTTATTTTTACAAAGTCCGATAATTCATTAAATGTTCTTTTTTTATTCAGTATGATGTTTAAATTTTCTGGGTGTGATATTTTGGCAGGAAGTCCAGTTCTTTTGCTCTTCGATATATAGTATGCCAAGACCTGAGATCTTTTAGTGTTATTAATGGTGGGTTTTGTGTAATTCTAATTGTGGAATAACCATAAGCATTTTTCCTTTGCTCATAATATTTTGTTCTTAAGCTGTGGGGTTTCAGAATTTGATTTTAATATTCCTGTGAATTTTCCTTTTAGAATCTGTTTCAGGTGGTGATGAGTGTTTTTTTTTTCCTATTTCTGTTCTCCCCTCTTGTTTTTGATGTTTCAAGACAATTTTCTTTCATCATTTATTATATTAATGTATCAATATTTTTCTTGATCATAGCTTTCAGGTAGTCTGATTATTCTTATCTTTTCTCTTTATCTATTGTCTAAATCAAGTGTTTCCTATGAGATGTTTCATATTCTCTTCTATTTTATAATATATTTATAAATTTCTTCATCTCTTGTAAGTTTGCTGACTTCCCATTGCCCATTTCTGATTTTCAGGGAGTCATTTTCTTCATTAAGATCCTGAATCTCCTTTTCTAATTGGTTTACTTTCTTTTCATGATCTTCTTGGGGTTTTTTTTTTGGATTATTCTTACTATTCTTTTTATTGTTTCCTCAGTATCTCTCATTTTATTATATTTAAAGACTTTTTAAAGTTCTTCTATAAGTTCTTTTTGCGCAGTGACCATTTACCATTTCTCTTTGGGGTAGAAGAGCATCTGTTTGCTTCAGGATCCTTTGAAGATGAACTCTGATCTTCTCTATTCCTATAATACCACTTTATGGTGGATTATTTCTTCTTTGCCTGTGCAATTTTTTAACAGTGTTGATTTTATAATCACCTGCCATCCTGGAGTATGAGGGATGGTACCTCTGACCTTGGATCCTCTTCAGTTCTCCCCTCTGACCTTGAACTCAAACCAAGACCCTCCCCTCCTGTAATGACCCATACCCAGCAATGTCCCTGCTCCATCCCTTCTGCACTCACCTGGCGTGTGCTGGTTCCTTCTCACCCCGACTAAGTCTCTGCAGCACTACTAGGTCTAGCATTACCTGTCATCAGAGGTTCCCTAGATATTCCCTAGCTCAGACACCCAACTCCCCTCACTGTCCCAGGAGCAAATTCCTATAACTCGTGTACAAGTGTACACCATGTGTACAGCAGTCATGAATATGATGGCACAATTATGGATTGCAAAATACAACAGACTCTCCACATGGAAAACAGAAGAAAACTATTTATTCAAAAGCCAGAAAGATGAATCCCAAAACAAGAAAGCCAAATCCATCACAGAAACAAAGAAATTTACCATAGTAACCAAGAAGTCTATATACATCAGGCCTTTCCACAAACAAACACTCACAATCCTAGCTGCCTGTTTCCTCTTTCCTTCCCACTTCTGACTAGTCTGACCAACTTCCTCTCTAGCTCTGCTCCAGCCCCACCTGTTCCTGTTCCACCTGTTCAACAAGCTCCTCTCACAACAGTCTTCATGCGACTCAAACTCATCTAACTTAGATTTCCATTTGATTTAAGCAGTTCACATGGGCCTATTAATGAATGGGAAAGATCTTCCCATTTAAATTACCATTACACCAGGCAGCCTCCTAACATCAAGGCTTGTAACTTGCTGGTTTGCATCAATCTAGGACTTAACCTAGAGGTGTCTACTTTTGACAGAGAGGAAACTTCTTTCTGGGAATTTTCTTCAGGTCTTCTCGGATTGTCACAGGAGGACCACTTTGCTGCCTCTATTCATTTATTTTTAGCACTGCATATTTTCCCTGAGGCATTATTTTATTTCTTATGTGGAGAAAAACCTTGAGAGCTTGGAATTTTCTGATCTACTCTTTCATCTTCCCAAAGTCTTCTCTCCAAACTTAACTCCTTTAAATGGTTGTAGAGTTCTCTTCCAAGAATCTCTGTTATGTTCACAATTTGGGACAACCAGCACAACACTGTCTCCAGACAGGGGAGATTAGAAGACATCTCTACATAAGAAATTCCTTTTCTACTCCGACTTTGTACTGGATATCCTCCATCGTAATGAACACTTTTGCATTCACAAGAATATCTCTTTTTTTATAGCTTTATAATTATATTCATTATCATTATTTATTATTGAATATAGTAATTATTACTATTACTTTATCTTAAGAAGTTCAGATGGAAATAGAATTTGGTAGGTAGTATACCTTTATCACTAAAAATGTTTGCATAATAGGCATCAATCACTAAATTTAGATCCCTTAAGGATAATCTTTCTAAAATTTTGGATAAAATGACCTCGTCTTGAATGTCTACCATAAATTCTATTCTTTTTTCTCTACATAAAGAAATCTGTGTGACATAATTAGTTCTTTGATATTTGATATGTTTATAACCTTGTTAATGGGCCTATTTATCCATGAAAGGACTTGAGTCTAGATTCCTAGTTACTTAACAGATTCTTATAGTAACTAAATTATTTTTGGTTATATCTGACAAATAGAATCACTTTTCTCTTTCATCAGCCCTTGTAATCATTCAGGAAAGGGATATTTGCTTGTTTCTAATGTATTTCTGAAATTTTTGGACTAATTGAGTGTCCTTAGGTTTTCTGTCAGTCCTCTTCTTTCTCTTTTGGTAGGAAAGAGTTAATGTTTCCGTAGACTCCTTCGGTTGATGACTCCTGTATTTCATTAAGATTATATAGGTTTTGTTAATTTTGAGCTTGATCTAGAGGTAAGAAAAGTTCAGGGTTTTGTTCTTGTTGTTGCTTTGTTTGATTTGTCTCCCAGTTTTCACAGGTTTTGGGAATAAACATATATGTTGGCATTCATTCCAAATCTGTTTTGGTTCATTTTATACTTATAAAAATGTTTAATAAGACTGGCTTTGTGTTTGTCTTGATAACTTGTTGTATGTATTTTTTTCCACTGATGTTTCCTTTTAGGGTGCCAGTAAGTATTTTAACATACTCAACCACACCTTTCTCCTAGATGGCTCCATGATTTTTGAATGGAGGAGAATAATGGCCATTGATCCCCTAAAAAAATATGATATTCAGATTAAATTTCAAAGCTCTTAATTTCAATTTTTTCATGGTGCATATTAGGAATTTTACATAAACTAGTTGAAATGATTTTTTGATTAGTATTGGGGAAATGATTCTACAAGATTTTGGGGAATATAACTTTTTATTGGTAGATCTGTACAGGCTGATGTCAAATATTTCCTTTAAATGATTAAAAAGATGATCTAGCTCAACTGATTACTAATTTGGAATTTATATTTGCTTCTATTTAGAAGGAATAATAACTGATTTAAGAATAGGATGAACCATATCGGGATGAAATTGTGTCCCTGAAAAAATGTTATACTTTAACATCATCTGGTTTTGACATTATTGACCTAGTTGTGTGTTGTAAATTGAGAGAAATTTTCCTGTGAACATCAAATATTTTATCATTCCCAATATGCTTGAGTCTTTTTTATATATTTTCAGCACAAGATTATGACATGGACAGAAAACTTAGTCAAATGTTTTATGATAATAAAGGCAGATCAAATCTTAAAACACTTTTTCTAGGCTTCTAATATAATTGTCAATTTTACAATATGGTCTCATTGTTTTTGTTATTGTTCCAATATTATTTTCAAATTTAACTAATTATTAATAGGTGTTTACATAGCCCTTTAAGTTTTGAACAGTTCTGCATATGCCATATGAATTAAATATAATATTAGTTGTTAAGATTCATAGTTAGAATAATTTTAGTTCCATAACAATATTTTTTTTGGAAAATTGTTCACAAAAATAATTTGGAATATATCATATACACACACACATTCACGCACACACACACACACACACACACATATATATATATATATACATATTTAATTTTCTAAGTCAATATAAGCTTGTTGTTTTCCATTTCCATTTGACTTTGCCACCACTGCTCTACTGCTCATCAGTGACTTTCCAAAAATGTGCAACCTCAAACTAAATACAACATTTGAGATTTGAATTCAGCAGGACTCTCACCTCCCTAGTTTTCTTCTCTCAACCTCTCGCAAGGCAACCTAAGATCTCTTTAGGTTTTTTTTGGCTGATAAATTACATTAGTGATTTACACTGAGCTTTCAAGGAACTGAAAACCCCAGGTCATTTTCAAAAGATGAAATGTTAATTTATTTTCACATTGTCTTTTTACAAAAAATAAGTAACTCTAATTCATGCTTTAGTATTATTAAAATGCAGAAGATGTATTTTCTTTGCTTTCTTTACCTAAAGATTTTCTGGGTTGTTGTTTTGTTTTGTTTTTTTTTTTTCAGATTTTTGATTTCTTTCTGCTGCTTCGTTACAGGGAGGGCTACACTTAAATTACGTTGTAGAGTATATATCTTCTCACCAACTCTACTGGAATTTAACCATCATATAATACAAAGTCTGACTTTGAAATAAGAAAACCTGATTTCCTTAAAAGTTTATAAGATTTGTGAGCCTCTGCAAATAGATATGAGGAAATATAACTTATTTCATTGAAATCAGGTAAAAATTAAATTCCTCAAATTCTGAAATTGAGTTTATAAAATGCAATTTTTATTTCAATCTCAGAAGTATTTTTTCAACATTTTTAACCTTAAGGGTTATCATCAGATGAAAAGTAATAACGATACTATAATTATCTACTACCCGTCTCAGAGGAATTGCTAGCACTTTGTGTCTGTTTTACTTGATTCAACTTATAATGCTTTTTATTGGGCATTTTTTACTCGGTTAAAATTGTAGTTTCATATGGTTTTTATCTCGATACATTAAAATTATTATTCTTCTTGTCTACTAACATTAGAACATTGCCTGAATTTCAATAGTTACATCATCCTTTCTACTGTGTGTCTGGCTAATGACATCTATTTATCTTTGAGGACAAGGTGTAGAACTGGCATTTTATATGTCTCATATAATAATGGTTCAGGAATTTTTTCACTAACAAAAGAAGTACTTCCATAAGTGAAGGGAGATATTTTATCCCTTTTATATCTACAGAAATGCCAAATTACAATAGAGCATTGTGTTTTATTATACCTGAGGAAATTTTGAAACTATTACTGTTAAATATTATACTTCTACAAGCAATCCATTCAAAGCATTGGAATATACCTTAAGAGTTTTTGAAAGTGATTTGTTGTCAGGACTTCTGAAATTTTTGGACATTGAGAGGAAGTACATCAAAGTAATATTTATCATCATTTACTAGAATTCCTGTCAAATTTTGGTTGTATTTTCTGTCAACATTATGCAAATTATTCCTTTTCTCACTCCTTCTGAACTTGCTAGATAAAATTATAAATTTGGCAACTAAACTAAAATGTTTAAAGAAAACTGCTAGATCACCTTTCACCAACTCTTATAATGCACTAAAATTGTGAAACAAAAATATAATTTTAATGATTTTAATAGCCTTTCTATGACTATATTAAAAATAACCATCAGTTTTATTTTTACTATAAAACTGCAATATATTAAAAAGAAAAATTCCAGTTTTTCTATCATGTATGCACATGTATGTGTGCATTGTATGTATATGTGTATGTATGTATGAATGTTAACATCTTACATGTAGAAGGATTTAAATAGTTACTAAGGTAGAAAGGAATCAGCTTAGCCCCCCTAAGATACAAATCTTTCCTCCTTTTATTATTTCTTTCAATGCAACTAAAAAAAAAACATCTATGAACTTTTTAATGGGGCTTTCTGAACTGCTGACTATTCTCAGATTTTTCAAATATATTCACTTAAAATACAAATATTTAAACATTAAAATCAATTATTTAAAATTGAGTAGGAAGATATTATTGGAATATTTCTTTTTACCAAGAAATTTATTGGGTACTTTCAGTGCCCATTGAACCAATGTCAACTGGGTCATTAACTGCTTAGTAACCCTTATTTCGCTTAGAATCATGGTAGAGTTTGGTGATGTAAAGAATGAAGCAAGAAACCAAGAAAGTTTAAAAACACATGTTCAATCATCACTCAAAATTTATCAAGTCTCTGTTTGGGGTTAGGTAGCATTTTTCATCAGGGATGGTAGGGAAGAGGGAAAGATTAGTTAAATATGTTGATAAATTTAAACACAGAAAGTAGGGGGAGATAGAAAAAACAATATTTTCTCAGAACTCTTAAATTCAAGTTCATTTGCTAAAAATTTGAAGGAATGGAGCCTTCTTGTAAGACAATAAGCTCTCGAGCTGGCATAGAAATTTATTGCTACATGCTTTTCAAATTATATTATGGGAAATCCCATAAATAGCACCATTATTCTTTCATTTTGAACATTTTTTTTCTTTCACTGAACAAATTGAAATATGGGTGGAATAGAGAAGGTGTCAATTTCCATTACTAAAATATATTAGTCTTGCCTAATTTTCTTCTATGACAACATTTAAATAATTTCATTTCAAGTTTTTTATTTTAATTTTCTTATTTTATTTAATACTTTATTTTTCAATATTTACATGTGAAACAATTTTCAACATTTACTTTTAAAATTGACTTCCAATTTCTCATTGATAAGGCAAGGAATTTAATATATTTTATAAATGTATAAGCATGTAAAGCATAATGCCATATTAATCATATTGAAAAAAATTGAAATAAAAGTTCTAGAAAACTGAAGAAAATAACAAAAAATTATGCATGAATATATGTTTAAATTCTATCAGTTCTTTGGGGATGCATAGGATTTTTAGTGATAAGTATTTAAGAGTTATCATGTTTCATTATGTTGCTTAGAATAGCTGTCGTTCACAATTTAATCATTTTACAATATTGCAGTTACTGTGTACAGTGTTCTCCTCATTCTATTTCATTGCACTTTGCATCAGTTCATGTAAATCTCTCCCAAATTTTATCTGAGATCATCCACTTGTCATTTCTTTTATTACAATAGCATTCCATCACAATCAGAGACCACAAATTGTTCAGTCATTCCCTAATTGTTGGGCATCCCCTTAATTGCCTGTTCTTTGCCACCAGAAAAGAACTGCTGTAAACATTTGGGCATAATTTCAAATTGCTCTACAGAATGCTTGGATCAGTTCGTAACTCCACTCAGAGTGGATTACTGTCTTAATTTTCTCACAGGCCCTCCAACAGTTATAATTTTTTTTTCTTTTCTGTCCTATTAGCCAATCTAATAGAGGTGAGGTAGTCAGTATTGTCTTAATTTGCATTTCTTCAGGCAATGGTGATTTAGAGTATTTTTCCATATGGTTATAGATAATTTTGATTACTTCATCTGAAAACTGACTTCTTAGTTTCGATCGTTGTTATTTGGGAAGGGATTGCTACTCATTTTTATTGATATATTGAGAGATATGTCATTTATGAGAGAAACTTATTTCAGATTATTTCCCACAGTTATGATTGCTAACTATATTTGCCTCCTTCTTATTTCCCCCTGTTTACTCTGTTCTCATTCCATTTTTACTCTGTCCCTCCTCAAGAGTATTTCTGAGTATTCTCTTCCCTAATCCACCCTCCTTTTAAGGAGCATTTACCCTCTTTTCCTTTCCCCTTCCTTCCTGTAGAATAACATAGATTTCTATACCCAATTGAGTGTGTGTATTATTACTTCTTTGAGCCAATTCTGATGAAAGTAATTTTCAAGTTCTCCTTGCTACCTCTCCCATCTGCCTCTCCATTGAAATAGTTGTTTCTTGCTTTCTTTAAGTGAGATAATTTACCCCTTTCTATCTCCCCCTTTCCCTTTCTCTCAGTGTGTTACTCTTTTGCAACTTTTATTTCGTTTTAAAAAATATCATCCCTATATATTCAATTCATAGCTGTACCTTCTGTCTATCTACACTCTTTCAAACTGTTCTAAGAATGAGAAAGTTCATTTGAGTTACATATATCATCTTTATATGTAAAGACATAAGAAATTTAATCTTATTAGGACTCATGACTTCCCTTCCCTATTTGCCTTTTTAGAATTTTCTTGAGTCATTATTCAGAAGCCAGATTTTTGATTCAGCTCTGATCACTACATCAGGAATTTTTGAAAGTACTTTATTTTATTGATTATACATTTCTTCCTAATGGATTACACTTAGTTTTGCTGGATAGAAGCTTCTTGCATGTAATCCTAGCTTTTTTGCCTTTCAGAATATCTTAATCCAGGAACTTTATTTTTTAATATTGAAGCTGTTAAATCTTGTGTTTTTCTCACTGTGGTTCCACAAATTTGAATTCTTTCTTTGTGGCTGCTTGCAGTACTTTCGTTTTTGATCATGGCTTTAAGATAGTACAATAGTTTTTAAATTATCTCCCTTGCATCTACTTTCCAATCCAGTTGTTTTTCTAATAATATATTTCACATTGCGTTGGATTTTTTTCAATCCTTTGTTTTGATTTTATTGCTTCATGATTTCTCATAGATTCACTGACTTCCACTTGTTCAATTCAAATTAAAAAAATATATATTTTCTTCAGTAAAGTTTTCATCCACCTGTTCCAATTGGGCAAATCTATTTTTCTTGCATTCATTTCTCCAGTAAATATTTATGTCTCTTTTCCCATTTAACCAATTTTGCTTTTTAAAGAGATCTCTTCAGTCTGTGACAGTATATGTTTTTGCATTAAGACAATTCTACTTTTCAAGACAATCTTCTTCCCATAGAATTTTATTACATCTTTTTTTTCCTATTTGAGCTAGTCTGTTTTTTTATGTGTTTTTCATGTTCTTCAGTATTATTTTTTTGCTTTCTTTTCCAAGCTGTTGACTCTTTTTTCAAGATTATCTTGCATCACTCTCATTTCTCTTCCCAGTTTTTCTTCTACTTCTCTTACTTGACATTTTAGCATTTTTTTTTTGAGCTCTTCCATGTTCAGAGACCAATTTCTACTTTTATTGGAGAGTTTGGATGTAGAAGCTTTCACTTTTTTATCTTCTTCTTAATGTGTGTCTTCATCTTCGTTGTCACCGTAGTAACTTTCGGTACTATTATTTTTTGCTTTTTGTTCACTTTCCCAGCCTATTTCTTGACTTTTACCTCTTTGCTAAAGTAAGACTTGCCCCTAGTGTAGATGGTGGGGTATCCCAAGCTTGAGGCATTTTCTGCAACTGTTTTCAGAGATACTTCTAGAGACCTGTCAGTTTTCAGTTTTTCCAAGATGGCAAGATTTAAGGAGAGTTGTGTCTATTATTCTCCTGGAGTGTGTTCTGGTCTATAAGAAACCACACGCATTCTTTTCTTCTCTGGAACTGTGATGAAAGTCCCAGTTTCACCATGGCCTCAAACTCTGGTATCCCAGTGTTCCACCTTATTCTGGGACTGCTACCCTTGATTGCATCCTTAATCTGATTATGGGGAAAGCAACAAAGTCCTCCCTCAGTTCCAGCAGAGATCTCTGTAACTTCTTTCTGATCAGTTGTTCTACCACCTTACTGCCTGTGGGCTGAGACCTCTGAAGCTGTAGCTACTGATTCATTTACTCCTAAGGCTTGCTCTTCATTTCCTGAGGCCTGTTCTCTGCTTTTGTGGACAGCACTGAACTGTGGTCCTCTCTCACCCTTCTGTGACCTGCCAAACTTTTACTTTGTCTTGGCCTTTAAATTTGTTTCATCCTGTCTTTTTATGGATTCTACCACTGCAGGATTAATTTTTCGACATTATTTAAAGGTCTTTGTATGAGTTTGGAGGAGAGCTCTGGCCTTCTCTCCATCAACTTGACTCTATCCCCTTTCTCAAGACTTTTGGAAGTTTTAAAGACCAAAATATTGAAAACTTCTTTACCTTTATTTTTTATATCATTGTATATTAGGTTTCTTTATGAATTTTTCATATACTATTTAGCATCTCTTATTTCCGTACTTTCCTCCTGCTTAGTATTATTATATCAATGCTTTCCTGTTGTCCTCTAATTTATGTCTACTAGTTTTCTTTTTTAAATTGGTTTACATTGTTCCTACTTTTTATTGCCTGTTTTATGCTTTTTTCTGCCAGCATAACCAATCGATCCTATATGTCCTGAAAGATGACCAATACGTCAAATTCTTTAATTCTTTCCATTATTATTGTTTTTGTTTGTCTGAAATAAAATTTGCACATATTTCACATTGTCTTTCCAAATTTCTCTTATCACTTTCCCCTTCCTCCAAATGACAGTAATAGCTACCACTGCTGATACAAAGAAGCTTACCTTCTTGCTTTCTATGTCATACTATGTACATATCTATCTGAAATAGATTTTATCCATTCAGTTTTGCATTTTTTCTATTGATAGGTGTACCACAAAACACTCTATGGGTATACTTTCCATTTTTTTTTCAAGTACCTTCAAATATTAGGCCTTGAACAGGATATATTTTTCTCCCTGTCTATTCATTTTTTATTTGCTTCTGCATAGGTATATTATTCTGCCAAAAAACAAACAAAAAACTCTCTATAATAGGAAAGGATTTGCTACCTTTTATCAAAAGCTCTGTTTTGAGAAATGAGCTTTCTTTTTTGGATAAAGACATATGTCTTTTTATTCAACTCTAATCAATCAAATATGTAGAAGCACTTTCTTTTCTTTTCTAGCTAATAATCCCTAATGATGAAATCTGGCTATTTTATGGGTGTGCTTGCCCTTGTAGATAGCGATTAGTCATTATTTTAAGTCCTTCAAAGGGAAAATTCTTCAAATATATTCCTTTCGTACTTGAAAAGAAATTAACTTACGGAATTCTTTTGTGTACATTGCTAGATTTCTGACCAAGATTGTTCTCTTTGGAAGGTTTATATTCTTTCTATAAGGATCAGAGACTTAGGTAACTAAAGTATGAACCCAGTTCCTCTGATTCCAGTGTTCAATGCAACCCTGATTCCTGCCTTGACTATACTACATATTTGCTCCAATTTATAGTCCATTCAATAATTTATTTGAGGTTATTTCCTATGTTCTTTCTGACTTTGGTTAGAGTATTTTGCCCATTAAAATTAGCTACAATGCCCTGATATTCTAGTGTCATATACATTCCATTCAACAGAGAAGATATATAGCATGTTATGCTTGGAGTGAGAAGAACTGGGTTCAAGCTCCATCTCAGACACTTTTTGAGTGTGTAAAACAGCAACTAGCCCGACTCCCAGTCGAGTTTTTTTCTCCCTGTTTCCTACTTCTCCCTCCTCCAGGCAGAAGGCTCTAGTCTCTGGTCATCGTGCAACAGGCGCTCTACATGACTCTGGTGTCCATCAAGCGGTTGGCAGAGTCAGTCCTCACCCAGAAGTTGGGTCCAGGCTTGCGGGTACTCGAAGTGTCTTGGTACTCACCTCTGCAGCGCAATGCGCTCCAGGAATACCGAGAGCACCACATCCCCAGCGCCTCCTTCTTCAACATTGAGGTATGCTGCGACCAAGCGTCTTCCAATGAAATGATGCTACCCAGCAAGGCCACCTTTGCCAGCTACATGGGCCACCTAGGCATCAGGAATAACACGCATGTGGTAGTGTACCACAGTGTAGATTTGGGCAGTTTCTACGGCCTGCATGCCTGGTGGATGTTTCGGGTCTTTGGCCACCTCACTGGGTCTGTGCTAAATGGGGGCTTCCGAAATGGCTGCAAGAGGCTCACCAGGTGACCTCGGAACCCACAAACCCTGAGCCAGCAGTCTTCAAAGTCACACTAGACAAGTTCCTGCTCAAGACCTACAAGCAGATGGTGGAAAACCTGGAATCCAAGCACCTCCAGATGGTGGACTCCCGTTCTGGGGGGAGGTACCTAGGGTTAGAGCCCGCGCCTAATAGCAAAGACATGGAATCCAGCCACAACCCTGGCTCCCTGAACATGCCTTTCACCAACCTCCTGATGGCAAAAGGCTTACAAAAGAGACTTGATGAGATTCAGGCTATGTTCAAGGAGAAGAAAGTGGACCTCTCAAAGTCGCTCATTGGCACTTGCCAAGGGGGTTACTGCTTGCCACATTGCCCTTGCTGCCTACCTCTGTGGCAAGCCTGACATAGCTGTCTGTGATGGCTCCTGATCCGAGTGATTCCCCTGGGCACCTTCTGAGCTTAGGGTCTCTCTATGAAAGGGAGGGAAAGCATGACTAGGAATGGGGAAAGGATGAGACTTGACCCTTTCTTTACCCTCTCCCCTCTCCTTGATCAACCAGTTGAGCCATTGTGGATCTAGGAACCCATCTTTCCCTGCAGTCCTCTCTGAAATGATGTTTGGTTTATAATTTTTTTCTTAGAGTTTTTGTAAAAGATTGAAGAGTTTCTGGGGTATCTTATGTAAAGATTTCCTTCATTCTTCCTTGTCAGTTCTGGAATAAATTCTCCCGTTTCTGCGATTAAAAAAAAAAAAAATCAGCAACTAGGTTATATAATTGAGTTCCAGACCTTGAGTCTCAGGAAGACCTGAATTCAAACACTGCATGGAGTTCTGAGCTTTATGACAGAAGGTAAATTATTAAATCTTTCCCAGTCTCAGTAATCTCATCTGTAAAAGAACCATAATGATAGCACCTATCTCACAAGATTGTTGAAGGGGAGAAACTTTGAAGTATATACTAAGGCCTTGGGAGTTTTGAATGCCATACATAAAAATAGTAATCATTCTGGAAAAATGAGAGTCTAATGGAATAAATAATCAAAAACTAAAGGCTAATGTTGAGTCAGAAGACCTAGGGTATTTTCCCAGTTTTGCTATTACCTGTAATTGCATTTTTCCCCTTTTCTAAGACATTTAGTTATGTGTTGGGTGCTGGAAAACATTCAGATGAGAGCAATACAAATGATCAGAACACTGAAGCCTAGCCCATGCAAGCATTAAAGAATCTGGAAATTTTCAGTTTGGGAAAGAAAAGACTTAGCTTCAATATGAGTGCTGTGATCAAAATCCTCATAGGACTGCCATAGAGAGATAGTATTACATTTGTTTTAATTTTCTCCACAGGTATGAAGTAGAATGTGTTTGCATTTTTTTTAGTTTGGCATGTTGTATACGGAGATCTATTGAAATACAGTTTGAAGTCAATAAACCCCAAAGTCCCTTACAATTCAGAAATTTCATTTCAAAAGCAGTGTTTCTACCCTTACCAGAAAACGATTAAGCTTGATAGAGGGGAAAAGTGAGCTCATAAGGTAGGTCAGTGCACTTTGGGTTAACTCCACCCTGATGTCAAGCAGGAAATTTATAACGTTTTCTCCTTGCTCCTTCTTTTGACATCACAGAGCTAACAGATCAACTCTTATCTCTCTGTCATGGGAGAGAAACTTGTTCCATTTAGCTGCCAAAAGAGGATCTAAAATAAAACATATGGGAGTTGAAAATAGACAAATTTAGACTTGATGTCAGGAAGAAGAAAAAACTAGCAATTGCTCATCAGAAATGGCAATGGGCTGCTACCATAAGCAAGTGAGTCCCCCCTTAGTGGTGATCTTCCAGCACAGGCTGAATGACTATCTATTAGGTATGCTGCCAAAGAAATTTATTTTTTGGAGGGGGGCATGTTTTATAAAAGATGTCTGCTAAGGTCACTTTCAGATCTGAAATTCTGTTATTCTGAGATAACTAACATTGTTAGGTTTAAAAAGTAAAGTTTACAATATGCTTTATGATTGTTGTCTCATTTTATTCTCACTTTAACCCTGAAACCTAGATGCCATCTTCATCCCATTTTATACATCAGGAAACTGAGGCAGACACAGATTAAATGATTTTTCCAAGGTCAAACAACTTGTAAAGTACATGGATGGTTTTGTATTCATCTTCCTGATTTCAGATCCAGTGCTTATCTACTATGTTATCTAACTCTATATAATATATACTGACTTTGGAAGAGTAGAGTTTGCTAGCAGCGTGCCTGAGTTCAAATCTGGCCTCAGATACTTACCATCTATGTATCTCTGGGCAAGTCACTTAACCCTGTTTACCTCAGTTTCCTCATCAATAAAATAAACTAGAGAAGGAAATAGCAAATTCTTTCGCTATCTTTCCCAAGAAAACCCCAATGGGATCCGAAAACATCAGAAACTATGGGAAGCAACTGAAAAACAGCAATCCTTTGCAATTCGTCCTTCAAACTATAGGTTCTTCAGTGGATCTGTGGTCTGGAATCCATATAAGGCTTACAAAATCCGGTAAAAATATGGCTTCTATGAAATCTTTTGAAAATTTAGAACATATTTAGTCTGGGAAAAAACTAATTACGTATGTATATATATATATATATGTATATATAATTATATATGTATATATAATTATATATGTATATATAAAATGTATGTATATATAATTATATATGTATATGTATATGTATATGTATATACACCTTAAAATAACTTTTGAATAGTTCACTGCTTGAATATTCCTAAAAATCTGAAAGTGTTTAGTTGAAAAGAGACAGACCTTGGAAACACAAAAAGCCAATCATGTAGCCATTTATTTCTATAATATATGTTATCTATGATATATGATATGATATGTTGTAAGAAAAGTGAGCAAAATTACCCTCCCTTGACAAATCCCAGAAACTGATTTCACTGAATTCCCTGCAGTTTGCTTCCTCACTTCACTTTCTTTAGAATTGTTATTTATTTGTTTGTATCCTTATCTCACTCTTGGTGGCCCCATTTGAGGTTTTTTTTGGGCGGGGACATATTATGCTAAATTTGTTTGCCATTTCCTTCTCGGTCTGATTTTACAGATAAGGAAATAAGGCAAACAGGGCTAAGTGATTTCCTCAGGGTCACACAGTTAGTAAGTGTCTGAGGATGAATTTGAACTAAGGAAGATGAGTCTTTCTGACTTCAGGGCTGGTAATCTCTGCACTGTATCTCCAGCCACCCCTTGTGTTAATATCCCTTATGAAACCCCTTGTTATTATACCATGACTTTCCGTCACATATTGGTATAAACACAAACACCCTCTCTTCTTTATAAACATCCCAGGCTCAAGATATGCTGACTCCAACTTATTTTGTATGACCAATTTTGATGTAGATGGCCCCTAGTAAAATGCAAGGCTACCTGCAGCAACAAGTGTCTCCTTTTTGCCTTTTATAGGTATAAAAAAGACTTAGTGGCTGAAACTGGAGGATTTCAGAATCCTGGGAAGGTTTTCCTCCCTGACTCATCTGATGGGAAGATTTCTTTGATTTAGTGGGGCTGATTATACTCAGATGATCATTCCCTTATCTATCTCCTCTAATTAAGAAAATACAGTTTTCATCAAGTATACTATATCTTTTGTATAAGCACCTGTATTTTGTGAATAGCCATCTTTCTCCTTTCACCTAAGTAAATAAAGTTTAAATAAAGTAAATTTCTGAATGTGGACTTAAAAATTCATATGTAAGAAAACTTAAATCAGTCAATTTTTTGTTGTAGTTTAATAATTTTCATTGATATGCAACTCTTCCTGGCTCCATTTTGGGTTTTCTTGATGAAGGTGTGGGAGGAGTTTGTCATTCCTTCTCAAGATTATTTTATAGATGAAGAACTGAAGCAAAGAGTTTAAGTGAGTTGACCAGGGTCACAAATTTAGTAAGTCTCTGAGGCCAGATTTGAATTCAGGAACACGAATTGTCCTGACTTCAGGTTTGACACTGTATCCACCCCCAGGCTCATGTTAAAAGTCATTAATCTTGCTGTTTACATTGGATAGATGGAAAAAATGCTTGCTTTGCTCTTGACTCCTTACAGCTATTATCTCACTCTAACCTCAAGAACCCAGAGTAGTGTCAATCATCTTAGATTTCCCTTCCCCAATTTCATTACCATATACTATAGTGTTTTCAGACATATTTGTACATTTACACTTGGAAAATTAGAAGTAGAATTTTCCTTTTATGTAGAAGACTGAACTCTACTGTAGTTAAAAAGGGACTAATCAACATATAATAGTTTATGATATAATAAAATAATAAGTTATTTTTCAATTATAGTAATAACTTTTTTTGATTTATCATTACAAAGCATTTCTCATATATGTGTATATATGTCCTCCTATCTCTACAATATTATCCAGTTACCAAAAAATCCTATGTGCGAGGTAGCGTATGCATTATTGTTCCCCTTTACAGATGAAGAAATTAGAGGCTTTGAGGAATTCAATGACTTGTCCTAGGTCAAACAATTACTTTTTGTAGACACAGTTATTTTTTGTTTCATTCTATGTTATTCTCCTGAATAGTAAGTTATTCTATTCCAACATATGGTAGTTTAAAAAAATGCTGACCAGTCAATGAGAGCCAGAGTTAATTGGGTTTAAGATATGGCCCTTAAAAAAAAATCTAACCCCTAAATCTCAAGACATTTTGCAAGGTTTCGGCTATTAAAATTAATATTTCTTGGGGTAGGGCACACTCAGGTAAGGTATGATACTCTATGTGAAGAGAAGGAAGGGAAAGAAACTAAGGGAGGAAAGAAGGAAGGAAGAAAGAATGAAAGAAAGAAAGAAAGAAAGAAAGAAAGAAAGAAAGAAAGAAAGAAAGAAAGAAAGGAAGGAAGGAAGGAAGGAAGGAAGGAAGGAAGGAAGGAAGGAAGGAAGGAAGGAAGGAAGGAAGGAAGGAAGGAAGGAAAGGAAGGAAGGAAGGAAGGAAGGAAGGAAGGAAGGAAGGAAGGAAGGAAGGAAGGAAGAAAGAAAGAAAGAAAGAAAGAAAGAAAGAAAGAAAGAAAGAAAGAAAGAAAGAAAGAAAGAAAGAAAGAAAGAAAGAAAGAAAGAAAGAAAGGAATAAAGAAAGAAAAAGAAAGAATTTGGGTTCCCAGTGGGTAACACTTACTACTTCTCATAGAAGTTGGTGTTTATAATTCATTCTCGAAGAGAATCATGATATATGAGAGGTGAAACCATGATATAAAGGTGAATTGGATTTCAGTGAGGGAGGACTGTGAAAAGTCACCAGGCTCACTTTCTGCCCTGTAGTCGTTTGAGCCCTGTGATAAGATAGTATACAGTGGGACACTGCATTGGTCATTGTTTGGGCCATGATTGCCTCAGAGTGAATGTAATTGTTTCTGTTTTGGCCAAAAACCCAAGGGTCTTCATCTCCCAGACTGTTTTTTTTTTTTTTTTTAACAAGGTAGAAGAGGTCATTCTCTGTTTTATTTCTCACCAAGCCTTAATCACAGAATGAGGCTTTATCTCAGTCATAGTGAGACTTGTTAAAGTCTTTAAGTTAAAAGGCCAAGGTCTTCCACTGCATCCAGACCCATCTCCAGTTGTCCTGATCTATATCTTGCCACTGGACCCAGATGGCTCCAGAGAAGAGCGCTGATGATTTTGCACAGCTCTCTTTCAAAGAAATCCAGTTCATCTGCATGTCCTGATTTCATGGTTTTCTTCGAGAATGAAGGACAAACAACAATAAAAAAAGAATAAAAATATGCTATCTAAAATATTCATACATTAGCTGTTTCCTATTTGCTATAATAAAAAATTCAGGTAGTCAACTAAATTTAAGTGATCACTATGTCCCAAAAACTAAGAAAACAAATTTTAAAAAGAAGAAAACAAATAGTCCCTGTTCTTAAATTGCTCATAGTCTAATAGTGAAAAGACAAGCAATTATGCACAAACAAGCCATTAGCTGGATAACATGGGGATTCTCTCAGAGGTGTAGAGAGATTAAGGAGAACTTGGAAAGGTTTCTTGCAGAAAGTGGGAGTTTAACTTAGACTAGAAGTAAGCCAGGGAACCAATCAGTGATATGAATATTTCATGCCATGGTTGAAGGAACTTTAAAGAATGTTTTTACATGTTATTAGTTTGATAATTTCAAATCAGGTTATCAGGATGGATCACAGATAATTGTTTAAAACTGTATTCATAAAGCTCTGATAAAATAAAGATGTCTGCATGTGTATGGATATGGATATATTTATATCCACACACAATATGCTAGGAAATGTGAGGTTGTATACCTGATGATTTTTTTAGAATCTTTACATCAAATTTCTTCTCATATTCTTATCAAACATATATTTTCCCTAAAATCTATATTTTACTCACTAAGGACTTTATCTCCACTCAAATAAATGTGAATGTAAGATAACACAGTGCCACAAAAAAGGAAAAAAAGGAGGAATATATGTATATATACATATATATGCACATACATACATATATAAACCTCTATAGAAAGAATGAATTCTAAGACTAGATTAAGGAACTATCTACAAGATGTCAAAATATCTCAATTTAAAATAGACACATCAGTCAATTTTCAAGTTTTTTTTTTTGTTGTTGTTGTTGAAATAGTTGAGTAATGGACTATTTTTTCTTTAAAAAAAAATCAGTATCCAACTGAACAGTTTACTTCTTAGTAAAATTTTGCTCATATGAACAAAGAATCAAATTTGACTTAGTAGTTTCCTCCTTCACCTTCTGAAATAGCTTCCTGAAAGAAGCTAGAGAAGGAGCTATATATAAAACAGATTGTCAACCTGACTTATTGATAGACAATTAGGTTGTTTAATATGAAATATTGTTTCATAGAATGAAATTAAAAATTGCTGATATTGTTTAGATAAAACGTTTTTACCAAAGCAGAAAGTCTCATGGTGAATTTGATTTGTCCATTAAGAAGCCCTAAGGGTACAAAAATCCACTGTTCCATGTGTGTTTCAAAGTATCCCTTTGGTTTCCTAGTCATGATCTCTATTAATTTACTGGATCCTAACACTTCTGTCCTTTGGCCTTAGTAGACTGTCAAAAAGAGAAATCAGAAATCTGTGGTACTTCTAAACATTTTATCATAATAAGACATTGACAGTTCGCTCCCAACAAATCATGTTCTTTGAAGAAATCATTGCAGAGTTAGGAAAATAAAAAATTGCAGAAAAATTTATTTTTATCAAGGTAAGTCTATGATGTCTTTACATGAAGCATCATTCAAAAGGGTGGACAGAGGGGGTTCCTACATCAAAGTATTTTGTGAAAACAAGTTATTAGTCGAGTTTCAGGAAGTCTGTATTGTTACTGAATCACTAAATGAATAATTTATTCCACTCTCAGGGATTTAGGCCTTCAATCTAATTTTATAATTGTCTGATACTTTTTGTTTTTCATTACATAGCACTCCCTGTCCATTGAGGTAGGCATAAAAATTCAACAATTGCCTTGATCCTGAAATGTTCACCTTTTACTCAGCAGAAATTTGAAAAATTCACATCCAATAAAATGTTTCTGAGAAGAAAACTTCGTGCAAAGTGAATTCATTTGAAAAAGTATCATCTGTCCTCTGAATCCACTATTTTAAACTATTTATATAAGGATATATTTCCCTAATGAATACTTAATAATAACTGACTTTCACTTAATAGCTTAAAATTATAAACTGATTTTCATCTATCATCTAATTTTAGACTTACAGCAACCCTAAGGTAGGATTCGTAGTATTATTTCCACTTACAGATGAGGAAAGAAAAGTCCACCATATTGCACATGCTCACTCATGTGCTCACTCATGTGCTACTCTGAGCTAACTCAGAGAAGAGATTTGAAGTTAATATCTTCCTAGCTCCAGAGCAAGCATTCTATTTATTACAACATGCAACCATTCTTAGCACTTCAGTCTTTTAAATAAATTTTGTTTAGGCAATTAAATAGATAACCTTGCAGGGTTGCTTATACAATCTGTAGTTGAATCAGGATCCTCCTTACTTCTCCCACTTACTGCCTAGTGTCTTTAGCACAAGGCTCATGGCTCCTCATTTGGCTCAAGATGGAGGTCAGAAGAGAAAGTGAGGAGTCAGAGTTCAAGTAGCTTAGTTTTGCTTTTTATTAGCAAAATGTTTAATAAAAGATTGCATAAGGACAGAGTTCCTCTTACTTTCTTTGAATGAATGTGGTCTACTTGAAATGGCAGCCTCAGGGAAGGCAAAATACTTATCGGTTTATTTGGATTTATACAGAACTTAATATATGTGAATGGGATTGAATTCGCTAAAATGAATCGAGTTCCCTTTGTAGAGGACCGCTGGTAAAACATTGATTGCACATAGATGGGGTAATTACTTCGTTCTGAAAGAGAGAATAACTAATGTCAATTAAAAATAAATTGAGATATTAAAAAATGTAATGAATTGCTTTCTCTTCCTGTAATTTCATTTTCATAGAAATTTTGGACTGGCCTTGGTCTGATTAACAATTTTTCATTCATTCATGCAAATACTGTAATATGTGCTGTATAAGATAGCATGAACAAAGCGAAGACCAAGACAATGTTTTTACTAAAAGGAGATAAAATCCTCTAACATTCACAAGAAGATAATGTTATATATAAACCTTCAGCCAGAGATAGCCTTGGCACAGAGGACTAGGTTAACTTGCAGGGGTCCTACACTTGTGTTTTGTTAAAAATATTTTACACTCTCACAAACATTTATGTTGTCGACGGGAAGCAGTAAGAATTAGGAAGTAGTGTTTTCTGATTTGATCTTGAATATAGATGTGATTATTACTAAGACTACACAAAGAAGCACATGAGTAGGGGAAGGTCTAGGACAATATTTTAGACACACACACACACATACACACACACACATACATACATACATACATACACAAAAACTAGGTTTGGGATATAGGCTGGCTACAGAGATGAGTTCAGCCCTGTTCTATCTGGTCTGGTATGGCTCCAAAGGGTCACCAGAACCCTGGTGGAAGATGTCCAGGTGGCATACATCTGCCTCTTAAAGTTGAGAAAAGAGAAACAACTTTTTGAGTAATAAAGATGTCTCTTAAATTCAAATGCAACGTAAATGATGCTGATGTCACTAGTTTCCTGAAAAGTAAAAGGAGTAAGGTTTTAGAAGAATGTTCAGATAATGAAGAGGATTTTTTTCCTAAGGGACCCATCTGGAGAAAAATTTAGACCTCATGTTGACAACATTAGGCATGAAGAGTATCAGGTAGAAGGATGAAGTAATTGATGCTATACAAGAGAATATTACAGAAGTAAATGAAAGAAGCGAGAGACTGGGCAAGCTACAAGATAAATCAGAAAGTTCATCAGAAAATGCAACAGCTCTTAGCAACAGATCTAAACATCTTTAAAGACAAATGTGGTGGCATGGATGCAAAATGAAAGCCATCATGGTTCTTGTATCTGAAAGCCTTTTGTTGGTAATTATCACCCTATCACCTGTCACCTGAAGCACTGAACTTGACTCAGTGACCAGAGATCACCAATACAACATTTCTCGGATATTAAAAAAAAATAGATTACTACATAATCTAATGAGACATTGATAGAACTTTCAAAAGTGTATTCTCACAAGCAGTACATACAGGTAAATATCCAGTTCAAACTGGAGCATTGAAAAGTTCCCAATTAGCCTCCTCACCTTCACTAAAATCATTAATGTATTTTTAAAACAGAATCGTCTGCTTTGCCATGTTCTAGGAAGCTTATTTGAAATGACATACTTGACGATTTATTATTTGTACACAGAATTAAACGTTGATGATATTTATAATTTAACACAATGTCCTACTATGAATTAGAGAGGTGGTGATTTATCACATCAAGTTCAGGGATAGGGTGGGAGGTAAGAGATGAAACATGGAAACATGCAAAATGAAATGAAAATCATTCAGTTAATTATTATATGTTGAAGAATTGTTGGCAGTCATTTTGGCCTGTATCTTGCCATGGGACTCTGGAGGAGAGAGTGAGACTAATGACCTTGAACAGCTCTGCTTCACTTAATTCTAATTTACTTGCCAGTAAAGATGTTATTGGTCTTCTTCCAGAATGGAGAAGAACAACAACAACAAAAAAAAAATGTATAATTTTTCTCATGTAAAAAAAATAGGTTTTGGAATTGGTTTCCATACGTTTATAGAGAAACTAATGTTTTCAAAAAGTCTACTTGCACCTGTGACTTAAAGACATTCCAGCAAACCTATTTTGCCTGTACGAACACTTTTTTTTTTTTGCTGCTATTTAATGCCTCTGTGACCTAAGGCAATCAGTCACTGAATCAATCAGCAAACATTTAAGTGCCTACTATGTGCCAAACACTGTAGTAAAAAAAGACATTTCACCTCTCTGGAGCCAAATTTATTCATGAAATTGTTTCTGCCAAATCTAAAATTGTATAATCCTATCTTCCAGTGAGTTACCCAAATGAGGGGAAAAAATTGACAAATATATGATGTAGAACTTGAAAACTTGGGAAGGAAATCTGGTGATTATACATAGATGGAACATAAAAAGGCACGGGGAGCAGGAGGTGGAGCATCTTGTTTTCTTTAAATTCTTCAGTGACCCTGTTCGTGCCAGAAATAGTTAATGCAGGATTGTGAAGTTGCAGAAGATCACATGTATTGCTACATGACTACTAAAGTTAAACAGTGTATTCCAATGCAAATCACATTGATTTACTGCCAACCAAGGGGCAACTGTTAGATGGATAGCACTATAAATGCTTGCAAACATTGAATTCTGCATAACCCATCTCCTCTGGGAGCTGTTTCATGTTAATGAACCTTTACATTCATGAATTGGCTTTATCCAGAAGTGATACAAAGCAATAATGCTATCATCAAAGGATAATGTGATGCACTTCATTCAGATAATTCAGAGCAAGTGACTTTCCTTTTATTTACAATGCCAAGAGCAACAGATGAGATAGGTTGTCTTTTGACAAATCACCATCCACCTAGAATACAATGAATAAAACAAAGCTATTATCCTTATAATCTTATCAAATGTGAATCCTACATAATAACACTTGCAATTCTATATGATGCTTGGAAAAGAGAAAGAAAATGTGATTACTGTCTTCAAATATTTGGACAGTTGGCATGGGGAAGAGGAATTAAACTTATTTTTCTATCATTCCAGAGAGACAGTTCTTGGCTCACTTGTAAGAACTTTGTCTAATAATGATTGAAGTAAAGTTTTGGAGTAAATGTATCAAGATTAAAATGTGGCACCTTGTAAGACAGTGAGTTCCTTGTCTCTTAAAATCATTCAGCGATATAATCACTTCTTAGGAATATTTTATTGAAAATTCCAGAAATATTTGTGTCATGGGCCTAATGTGTTATATACTATGTGATAGTTACCATAAGTAGTACTCAGGTAAATAACAAAGAAACCCTGAGAGCAAGGAGCTTACAGTGTAATAAGAGAAATAGTCTCATATAAAGAAATAATTGTAAAATGTGACAATGAGTATTATGGCACAAAATAATAAAATAATTTACTCTTCACCAGAGGAAATGATCATGGAGAATGCTGGATCTGAACTGAGTGTTAAGGGACTGGTAGGGTTTTCATAAACAAATGTAATATAATAGGACTTTAAAAACAAGGGAACATCATGCACCAATGTGCAAAGGGAAATACAAAGTACATGTGGGAAAGTAAACAGTTAAGTTTGTTTAGAAATGAAGGTTCACATAAGGAGTAATGTGAAATGAGTAAAGGCCAAATGTTTTTGCTCAGAAGCTTGGTATCCTGAAAAAATATAAATGGGGTATTGCAAGTTTTTTTAACAATAGGAAAAGGAAGAAAGCATTTGTAGAGGAACTGGCAGTGATCTAAAGAATGAATAAGAACAGGGAACACAAGAAAGGAAGAGGTAATCATCCTGCTATCAGGTGGTAAGGGCCTTAAGTTCAGTGTCACTTAGTCTAACTGCATTTTCTGCTCATTCAACAGCTTTGAAAAATTCTCAACACCTACCAAATAAATAATAAACTCCTTTATCATTCAGAATCTGCCATGCTTTCCAATGTTCCTTTCCAACTTTGGCTCACATTATCTCCTATTCTGCAAACTTTGTTTCCACCTTATTGGACAGTTAACATGATCTAAATGATCTATGGGAACTATGAATTCTGCATAGTTTCTATTGAGCATGTCAAGTTTTCAAACTGTCAAATTCTTTTCTACCTATTGAAATAATTCTCTTCCTTAAATACATCCATGAATCCTATTTCAATATATCCAGCTAGAATGATCTTTCCTTCATCAAACTTATCATAAATTTACCAATTCTATTTAACATTATAAGTAATTTGAACCTGAAGATATATTCGTATAAGATTGCTGGTTGTTGATGTGGGAGAATAGAGTTGGGCAAATGATACTCAATCCTTTGCGTTCCCTCCTTTCTTGAAAGGTCCAGAAGATAACTTGTTCCCTGTACATTTGTTATCCTCTGGATATGTTGTCTTGGACATGTAATCTTAGTTCATTACCTTATCCTCCCTACTCTTTACTTTGAAGATTTAATTAGTGACACCCTGTTTTAATAATAAACTGAGTTTTAATCCAGAGTCAAAATAATGGCCTTTAGGTCTGCCTAGTAACTTTTCTCTCCTAATTTATGGAATTTGTCAGTGGGACTGAAACCAGCCTTTTACCTGTATTCAGACCTCTCAGTGTTAGGGACTGTTTACATAATTGAGTCAATTTTCGTAGTGAGCTTGGGGGACCATTCAGGGAAAACCTGACAAACCACTTATATCAAAGAAGGCATACAAATATATAAATGGTTATTGCTGGACAGGAACAGGAAGAGGAAGTTGGAGACAAAGTAAACATTTACAATTTATTTTTTTTTTCAGAAGAAATTACACAGTACAGCTTTAGTACATTGTCCCTAGTCAAATGTGAGACAAGCTTGGAAGGAGATAGGGAGTGAAGAATTCTGAATGGCATTTGGGGGGCAGGGCTTGAAATGGGAAGTGGAAGAAGAACTCTATGCAAAGGGCCTAGACTTTTTACTGATCTATGGACCAAACACCTCAGCAGAGAGGGTGGGAGGGGGATATCATGGAAGGCTTAAGGAGGGATGGAAAGTTGTGGGAAAGCTCCCATGGTGAATGGATAGATAATTGATTAGGGATATATAAAAGGATTGCCTTTTAAATTGAAATTCTTTTTTTAATTTATTTAACACATTTTATAACAAACAAAGCAATTCAAACTTTTGGTCAGGTGACACATCTTTTTAAAGCATTTACAATATGGACCACAAAAGAATTTTTTTTAAACATAAGCCAACTGAGACACAGATAATATTCATGCTGCTAACTTCACAATCTCTTGATCTAATTGTCTCCACAGTATTACTAAAAATAAAAGGACCCTGACTTAATGTTATTGGTCTGAAGTCCTATGCCTAATAGCTTAATTTTAGACAGCCTTGAATGTTCCTCTACCCATAATCGATAATTGAATAGATCTGGTATTAAGGTTACAAACCTTTTGACTGTAAGAAATTGCCACCAAGAGTAAGGACATTGCAGGGAAACAATATCTCCCCAGTTTCATGTCTATTCCAGGCAGGAGTAGATTGTACACTTGCATTCGGTGTCAGTGGCGAAATTGAGTCTAGAGGATCCCACCTCAGACCATGCTTAACAGCTGCTCTCCCACTCTTCCCTTGAGATCACCTATGCAGTTCATACCAGCATCTCATGAGCATACTGGCATCATGTAATGGAGGCTCGGATTGCCTTTATTGCTTCTCATACCTGGATTTAGACTCAGAAGAACAGTCACTTAGTAGTCCCATAGCATCTAAAAATGGCAAGTTCCTATAGCCAGGTTTAATATATGATTATAGTTTCACTTTGTCTATGGAACATCTTTTAGGCAAGTCTTAAGGGGCTTTCATGTCTTTCTATACGTGTTCTAGTTCATGATTAAATGATAATCATAAAATCAAAATTACCATTAATACCTTGACTTTTCCATCAATGCCAAATTTTATCAGAGGTTACCTTCCTTTTGAAAAGTTAGACTGAAATTCTTTTCTCCAAACTAAAGATGCCATTGATTTATTCTCAGTAATTAATTCAGTCTATTGTTTTAATACTAATTGCTTTTACTTCACTATGTAACATGTCCAATTTTTCTCCCCGTCACCCCCTCCCCTCACTTCCTAATACCTTGCATTCTGGTTGCTCCTTCCCCCAATGTACCCTCCCCTCCATCACACCCTACCCCTGTCCTATCCCCATCTTCTCTCTTTTCTTGCAGGGCAAGATAAATTTCCATACCCCTATCCCTGTAATTCTTATTTCCCGATTATATGCAGTAAAAATTCTCAACATTCATTTCTACTACTTTGAATTCCAACTTCTCCCCCCCCTCCCCAGTCCCACTAAGAAGGGAAACAATTCAATACAGACTAAACATGTGTTGTTTTGCAAAAGTCTTCCATAGTAATCATGTTGTGTAATACTAATTATATTGCCCTCTGACCTACCCTATCCCCCTTATTCCCCCCCCTACAATTGACCTTGTCCATTCTCAAAGGTGTTTATTTCTAGTGACTCCCTTCTCCCATTTGCCCTCCCTTCTAACATTCCCTTTGCTCCACTTGTTGCCTCCTCTCCTACTTTCCTGTCCTGTGATATAAATTTTCATATCAAATTTAGGGAGCACATTATTCCTTCCTTCAGCCACATGTGGGGAGAGTAGCTTTATATCACACCCCTCCCCTTCTCCCTTATCTCCCCTATTGAATAAGACTTTTCTTATCTCTTTTATGAGATGTAGCTTGCCCCATTTCATTATTCCTTTTCTCTTCCCAGTATTTTCTTCCTTCACCCCTTAATTTTTAAATTTCATTTATTTATTTATTTGTGAGTGTATGTGGATATCATCTTTTCTGATATAACACACCCTGTACCTATCTATGTGTATGTGTTTGAGTGTGTGTGTAAAATCTCTCCAACTACCCAAATACTGAGAAAAGATTCAAGAGTTAAAAATATTCTCTTTCCATGTAGTAATATAAACAGTTCAGCTTTACAGAGTCTTTTATGATTTTTCTTTTTCTTTTTTCTCCCCTGTTTACTTTTTCATGCCTCTCTTGATTCTTATCTTGGGAAGTCCATTTTTAAATACAGATCTGGTCTTTTCCTCAACATGAAATCCTCAAATTAGTCTCTGTCACTGAATGTCCATTTTCTCCCTTGAAGTATTATATTCAGATATGCCGGGTAGGTGATTCTTGGTTTCAATCCCAGTTCCTTTGACTTTTGGAATATCCTACTCCAAGTCCTTTGATCCCCTAATGTTGAAGCTGCCAGATCCTGTGATTTCCTGTATACTGTATTTCCACAGTACTCAAATTGTTTCTTTCTAGCTGCTTGCAGTATTTTCTCCTTGATCTGGGAACTCTGAAACTTGGCCACAATATTCCTAGGAGTTTCTCTGTTTGGGTTTCTTTCAGGGAGTGTGCAATGAATTTTTTCAATATCCGTTTTGCCCTCTAATTCTATAACATCAGAGCAGTTTTCCTTGATAATTTCATGGAAGATAGTGTCTAGGCTCTTTTTTTGATCATGGCTTTCAGATACCCCAATAGTTTTTAAAATTATTTCTCCTGGATCTATTTTCCAGGTCAGTTGTTTTTCCAATGAGTTCTTTCACCTCATCTTTTATTTTTTCAAATTTTTGTTTTTGTTTTCTAACTTCGTATTTTAACTCATAGTCATTCTTTTCCCTGGACTCAGTTCTCTCTTTCAATTAATTATTTTGTTCAGTGAGCTTTTGAACCTTCTCCTCCATTTGGCTAACTCTGCTTTTTAAAACCTTCTTCTCCTCGTTGGCTTTTTCGACCTCTTTTTCCAATTGAGTTAGCCTTTTTTTAAAGCTGCTGTTTTCCTCAGCGTTTTCTTGGTTCTCCTTTCGTAAGCTGCTAACTTTGTTTTTTAAGGTCTTCTATTGCCTGAGCCAAGTTTAAGTCTCCTTTGGAGGCAGGGGCCTTGACTTCCTCTGACAGTATGCCTTGTTCTTCCTCATCTGAAAGGATGTAAGGAGACACCTGTTCCACAAGAAAATAACTTTATTTTTTTTCCCTTTTCTGGGCATTTTCCCAGTCAGTTACTTAACTTCTGAGTTTCCTCTCCACACCCACCTCCCCTCCAGATCCACCCAGCTAGTGCTTAGGGGCTTAGATTCAAATGCTGCTTTCCAAGTTCAGGGCTTTCCGCGGGGGCAGGGCTGCTATCCAGTGTGAGATTAAGTTCAGGTGCTCAGGTGGGGGCAGGGCTGCCACATGGGGCTTAGTTCCCTCAGGGGGTTTAGGTGGAGACCTTCAGCAATGGATTCGAACTCCTGCCTGCTTTGGGAGCCCTTGTCTGTTGCTGCCTCTGCTTCTGCCTCCTGAGGGGCCTTGAGTTATACGGACACCCCACTCCCCTCTCAGACAGCTAAAAAGTCTCTCTCACTGACCTTTGGCACCTGTGGGTGGAGGGACCTGCACTGCAGCTGGAGATTCTGTCCCTGAAGCCTGCTTGGATCTGTTCCACCAGGCCATTACATTAATGGTCAGTCCAGAAGTCAATTATACTTATATAGTTGGTGTTGATTGATGTTATCTTCAAATTAGAAGAACAGAGTTGTTGGTTTTTGTTTGTTTGTTTGCTTGCTTGTTTGGTTGATAATTTTTCTTTTACTTTTTATTAACTCAGTACGGGAAAGTTTAAGGTCAGTGTTTAATGGGTTTCTAACAACATGGTTGGTAAACATGCCAAGGATGTCACAATATTACTTTTACATCATTCATTATGTTGAAAAATTTTATACCCTAAACCAGCATCATTAATTTAATAAATTCCATGTAAAACCCACAAATATCCCCTGGTAGTTCACAAACACTATATTGTTAGCTGTCTCAATTTCCTAAGGTTACTTAATAAACACATTTTTAAAAATGAATATAAATTCTATCAAGTTTGACACACATTTTAGCACAACATATTTTTTTATTTACTTGACATAAAATAAAAATATATTTTTCTGGCACAAATCTGTTGATTTAAAATATATTTATCATGATCCTAGAATGAGTTAAATAGAATAAAATACTTTCTTAAACTGTCATTTTTCTTCTAACTCATTCAGAAAAGGGAGAAGGTGTACAAAAGGTGGAGAGAGATATTTATGTATTTTTTTTCACTTAATAGTATTTTATTTGTTCCAATTGAATTTAAAGGTACTTTGCAACATTCATTTTTATAAGGTTTTGAGTTCCATGGTTTTCTCTGACCTTCAGTCTGTTTCCCCCTTTCAAAGGGGGAAACTTTTCACCAAACTTTCCACCAGCAAGCGATTTGATGTGTTATGCATGTACAATCATATTGATATATTTCCACATTAGTCATGCTGGGAAAGTAGAATCAGAAGTAAATGGAAAAGCTTCAAAGAAGAAAAAACAGAAACTGAAAACAATGTACATCTGTCTATATTTAGACACCTTACTTCTTTCTCTGGATGTGAATAGCATTTTTCATGAAAAGTCTTTGGAGTTGTCTTGGATTACTTTACTGTATTACTGAGAAGTACTAAGTCTTTATAGCTGATCTTCACACAATGTTGTTATAGTATTAAATATTTTCTCGTTCTCTTCATCTCACTCAGTATAAGTTCAGTTAAGTCCAGTTGCTTTTTTTCTGAAATTTGCCTGCTAATCATTTCTTATGCTACAATAATATTCCATTATATTAATATAAAGACTCTTGTTCAGCAATTCTCCCAGCTGATGAGGATCCTCTCAGTTTCCAAGTTTTTGCTGCCACAAAGAGAACTGCTATAAATACTTTTGTATATGTACAAAATAAATTTAATAATTTTGGGGGAATATAGACCAAGTAGTGTTATTGGTAGATCCAAGGGTATGCACAGTTTTATAGTCCTTTGGGCATAGTTCCAAATTGCTCTGCAGAATGACTAGATAAGTTCATAACTCCACCAACAATGCTTTAGTGTTCTAATTTTCTCATATCTTCTCCAACATTTAGCATTTTCCTGTTTGTCATATTGACTAATTTGGTGGATGAGAGGTGGTACCTCAGAGTTCTTTTAATTTTCATTTCTCTGATCAAGAGTGATTTGGAGCGTTTTTATATGTCTATAGACAGCTTTGATTTCATCATCTGGAAAATAATAGTATTAATTTTCATATTCTTTAACCATTTATACATTAGGGAATGACTTGTATTCTCATATATTTGACTTAGTTCTCTATATATTTGAGAAATGAGGCCTTTCTAAGAAACGCTGGCAATAAAAATTGTTTCCCAGATTTTTGCTTTCCTTCTAACTTTGGTTACATTGGTTTTGTTTGTGTCAATTTTTTTTAATTTAATGTAATAAAATCACTCAATTTATGTTTCATAATGTTCATTATCCCTTATTTGGTCATAAACATGTGTTCTCAGTAGATTTGATAGACAAACTATTCATTATTCTCCTAATGACTTATAATATCCCTCTTTATGTGTAAATCATGTAGCCATTGTGACTTTATTTTGATATATGTTGTGGGATGGAAAATTTCTAAGCACACTTCTGAAAATAAATAAATGTTTCAAAATAAGAGGATTGTTGAAAACAGGCAAAAAATATTTGTCTACATCCTGCTCTGAAAATATTCCATATTCCACTTTGTTTTATGTTTATCCTCTCTCTACACTAGAAACAATTAAATGCTGAGGAATGCATGTTCAGGGCTCAAACTATTTCTTTCTAGAAAAGTCAATGACTTTGTACTAGGTCACATTCTTGTGTAGTAATATGTTCTAACTAAAGCTGACTTTAGAATTAAAATATTCGCTGTTACAGAAACATATTTTTGCATCTTCTCACCTATGCTTCTTCACTGAAACAATAAAGTGCCATTCCCTGCTCTGAAGGAGCTCATAGTTTTATAAGTGATATAACCTACAAACAAATCAGAAATAGAGAAAAGGTATATGAATTAAGAGTAGTTGAAAAACGTTTTCCTGTAGATTATGGAAGTTTTACTGGTACTTCAAAGGAGCCAAAAGTTGGAGATGAGGACAGAGAGCATTCAAGGTACATGAAAATGTCTATAAATGTGGATAGCATTTTCCATCATGAGTCTTTTGAAATTGTCTTGGATCACTGTATTGCTGAGAAGAGTTAAATCTATCAAAGTTGATCATTGCATAATGTTGCGTTTATTGTGTACTATGTTCTCCTGGTTCATCACACTTCTTTTCTTTTTAATCAAATTAACCAAATTTATCTATTTTATTTTATTTTTGTAACATCATTCCTTACTTTCATTTATTAGTTCAAAAGTTTTCTTAACTTTAATTTAAAAAATCTCTGGTTTGATTTTCAGAATTTCCAATTTGATATTCAACTGGGAATTTTAATTTGTTTTTTGTACCTTTTTTAGTTGCATGCTCAATGTGTTGGTCTCCCTTTTCTCTATTTTGTTCATGTAACAATTTAGAGGTATACAGTTTCCCCTAAGGTTTTTGTATGTTGTTGCACTATTATCATGCCCTGGGATGAAGTTATGGATTGTTTCTATGATTTGTTGTTGGACCCACCTATTCTGTACCATTAGATTGTGAAATTTCCAATCCATTTTCTAATCTATCTTTCCATGGCCCCTTATTATATGTAATTTTTGTTACATTATGATATGAGAATGAATAATTTAATATTTCTACCTTTCTGCTTTGCATTGTGAAGTTTTATGCCTTAGTACATGGTCAATTTCTCTGTAGGTTCTATGTACCATTGAGAAAAGGATATATTCTTTTCTATCCCATTCAATTTTCTCCAGAATTCTATCATATCTAACTCTTATAACATTTTGTTCACCTCCTTTACTTCTTTCTTGTTTATTTTGTGGTTAGTTAATCTAATCCTGCAAGGGGGACTTTGAAGTCCCCCACTAGTAAAGTTTCGTTATTTCTTCCTACAACCTCCTTAACTTCTCTGAGAATTTGGATGCTATACCACTTGGTGGAAACATGTTTAGTACTGATATTACTTCTTTTTCTATATTACCTTTTAGTGAGATGTAGATTCCTCTTTTATTTCTTTAATCATGTCTATTTTTTGTTTTTACTTTATCTGAGATCAGGATTGCTCCTCCTGCTTTTTTTTTTTTTACTTCAACTGACTCATAATATATTCTGTTCTAGCATTTTACCTTTAATTTGTTTGTATCTCTCTATTTCAAATGTGTTTCTTTTGAACAATATAGTACAGGATTCTATTTTTGGGTGGAGAGTTCATCCCATTCACATTCACTGTTGTCATTACTATGTCTTTCTCTGCACCTTTGCCCTCCCATTAATACTTATCCCTCTTTTTTCACCCTTTCCCTCCTCACCAATGTTTTGCTTCTATCACCTTCCTTCCACCCCACTGCCTTCTATCATCCCCTTTCCCATTTTTTTTTGCCTTTCCCCCTACTACTTCTCCCCTCCCTTCTCTCTTTTTGTTTTCCATTTCCCCTCTTAGAGTGTGATAGGTTTCTATAACCAACTTAATGTCTATGTTACTCTCTCTTTGAACCAAATGCAATGTGAGTAAGTTTCAAACAATGCTTGCCCCTCCTCCTTTCTTTCATTCTACTGTAGCGGGTCTTTGTGCCTCTTCCTGTGATGTAATTTCCCTTCTTCTCCTCCCTCTCTCCTCTTGTCCCAGTACAATGATTTTTTATTATCCTTCAATTCACTATTACATTAGATTCAATTTATTTCCTCACCTCCTGCTTATGTATATTCCTTCCAACCATCATAACAAATTTACAGTTCTAAAGAGTTAAAGATATCATCTTCCCACATAGGGATATTTTAAAATTAACCTAATTGAAAAACACATTTTGCTTGTTTTTTCTGTTTACTTTTTTATGCTTCTCTTCAATCTTGAATTTTAAGAGCAAATTTTTGCTTCAATTCTGTATTTTATTGAGTAATTATTGAAATTGCCTTGTATCAGTGAACATCCACATTTTCCTCTCAAAAATTATACTCAATTTTGATGAATATTTAATTCTTGGTTGTAATCAATGCCACTTTGGCTTCTAGAATATTATATCCCATATTCTGTGATCCTTTGGAATAGAAACTGCTATGTCCTGCATAATCATGTTTATGATTCCACCTTTTTTTTTTAATTCTTTCTTTTTGGCTGCTTGCAGTATTTTCTCCTTGACATTCTAGGATTTGGCTGTGATATTCCTCAGAGTTTTCACTTTGGCATCCCTTCAGGAGGTTATTGGTGGATTCTTTCAATGACTAAGTTTACCCTCTGGTTCTAGGTACTCAGGGCAGTTTTCCTTGATGATTTCTTTACTGATGCTGTCTAGGCTCTTTTTGTTTTATCATGTTTTAGGAAGACGAATAATTCTTAAATTATCTCTGCTGGGTGTATTTTTCAGGTCATTTATTTTTCCAATGAGGGGATTTTACATTTTCTTCTATTTTTTCACAATTTTAATTTTGTTTGAGTACTTATTGATGTTTCATAGAGTCTTTATTTTTCACTTGCCCAATCCTAGTTTTTAACGAATAGTTTTATCTAATTAGTTTTTGTGCCTCCTTTTTCATTTGGCCAATTACACTTTCTAAGAAGTTCTTCTCTTCAGTGGCTTTTTGTATTTCCTTTTCCATTGGACTTTTCTACTGTTTATGATGTTGTTGTTGTTGTTTTTTATTGGGCTTTATTCCCCAATTTGTGCAATTGCATTTTTTATAGAATTGTTTTCTTAATTCTTTTATATTAAAAAAATAAAATGTAAATGAATTTATTTGATTTAAGCTGATTTTTTAAAAATTTCTCTCCACTAATAAAGCTCACAAAAAATATTTAATGACACAAACATGTATTAAGCACTTATTTTTTGCCAAAAGCGACACATTTTCAGTATACACACAGAAATGCAGACACTATTTTGAGAAAGCCAACATTACAGTGAATTACCTAATGAAAAGCAATCAATAAAAAAATCTTGACTCTCTTAGATTATGACCTGAGACATTAGAATAGTTTCATTGATAATAAATTCTTTTTTTCTGGACAAATTCTGAACAACTTACTAGACATAATATATAATATAGTATATAAAATACATAAGAAATAATAATAATTTATGTATATCTAGATATATCTCTCTAATCTATATCTACTATTAATATCTACCGATATTTGTCAATCTACATCTCTCTATACCAATCTGTCTATATTTATATCTCTGTATATCTCTATGCCTGTAGATATAGACCATTCTCTCATATATATATAAATATATATATATATATGTATGTATATATATACATATATAAATTTATATGTGTGTATATATGTGTGTGTGTGTGTGTGTGTGTATCTTACTATGATTCAGGCACTGTGTCTAACATTTTACAATTATTATCTCGCTTCATTCTTACAAAAACCTTTTAAGGTAAGTGCTATTATTATTCACATTTTCAGGAGAGGACACAAGGGCAAGTAAAGGTTAAATGACTTGTCCAGGGTAACACAACTAGTAACTTTGTAAGATCAAATGTGAACTGAGGTCTTCCTGATTCTGTGTCCGTTATTCTATCACTGTATCCATTAGTTTTTTTGTTGGGAAAATTTAATTTCAGGCATTTTCTGCTTAAGTTGCTTGCCGAATTTCGTTTTGAAATTTTTTCATACTTTTCATTTTCCAGTTTAGCTTTTTCTTGAACTATCCATATGCGGAAGTTCTATTTGGATCATAGATGAAATAGTAGTCATGTTCATTATTTTCTTTTCTGAAATCTAAAAGACTCATCAGTTAATGACGAATGGAAACATGAAACTAGATTGCAGAAGTGAATTTGTGAAGCTAAGGTCATGTCTTTATTGTCTGGATGAAAGTGAGAAAAGACATTACAATGATTCAGCAATTATTAGCAAATATATGACAGGTAGAGGTGAAAATTGTAAAGGTGAAAATGATAGTTTTGTTCATTGAGAAAGACTTCAGTTGGGCAAAAATCCAAAAGTCAATGTGTTCTTCAGAGAGAATTAAAAGAGCCTGTTGCCAGATACTGAGATCAATGCTGCTTAGTGGAACCCTACTTTGAGTTTCTAACCCATATGATTTTGAATCTCTTACTTGTATTGTTTCTACTTTATTGACTTTATTTATGGGGGGAGGGAATTGGTTTTTGGAAGGTTATAGTTAATTGTCCAGAACCTAACTTTTCAGCATTTTCTTTCTATACTATTCCATTAATTCATTAAACAAAATTATTTGCTATTTCCTAAATACAGCCCGTGATTTAAATTACAAAAGTTGTATTTCTTTTACCCTCCACCACCATCTCTAGCAGTTTTATTTCTACTTATCCTTCCTGGTCAAGTTCAAATAAAAAAATATGGATAGGCAGGTAGTTAGATAGATAGATGAGAGATATATAGATAGATCTGTATCCAGATATAGATAAATATCTATATATCTAGCTAACTAAATATACCTAGCTTGCTAGCTAGCTATATCTATATATATAAATACATATAAATACACATAGCTGGTTAGATATAGATATAAATGTATATGTGTACGTACATGTTACACATAGAGGGTAGATAGGGAGAGATAATTGATAAAGTTTTAGAGCTTTAACTCTCCCTGTGGCAGGGAGTTACTGACAACTTTGAGAAAAGAAAAAGGGAGAGCTCTTCTGGAGCATAGTAATTATCATCTTGATGATGAGAACACCCTACTTAAATCTTATAGGTGATGAAATAGTTGGCTTTGGTCCATAATGTGGGTCAGAGAAAATCTTTTGTTCTGGGTATAAAAAAGATGGGCGATCAGCAAGGGTGAGTTGCAAATGTAACTTTTTTCGAGACATCCTAATAGAGCTGATGACAAATCAAAGACCAGAAACTAGATTTTATTCTCTGTGAAACTGGTGTTGCAAGTTTCCATTAACCTTAGAGATGGAAAGACATAAAGGCCTTGGCAGACCCTCTTAGGTTGAGTCAGATGTCAGCAGTCAGAAAAGTGTCAGAAGAGCAAAAGCACTTGGACCCATCCAAAAAAAGTCAGCCTAAATATGTTACAGATGCAAATGCTCTCATTCATGGAATATCAATAGATGGGAGCCATGTGACCAAGTATTAAGAGTTCTGAAGGTCAATCCATTATAGAGAATAGAAGCAATATACTAGTACAAGAATGATCTGCTGGAGAGTTCAAAGACCTAGATTTTTAGAGAGAAAATATGATGATTCTAGGTAGTATTTGCGTCATGGTAAATGAGAATCAAACTGATGTATGGAAAAAAAAAAAGTTTCTCTCAGGCCTAGACTCTTATCTGTCCTCAGCTTTCTCAAGATGTCTCTAAAAAAAGTAATATCTAGTTGAGATTTCAATAGTCATGTGCCAGAAAATATCCCCTAAACCTCTCAGTGAGATTAACAATAGGAATGCCTATGTTCTTCATAAGGACAATTGCCACCTTGTACCCTTTCCAAGCTGAGCAATTTCCTATACTTGCAAAGAGATGGCAAGGTGTGATGGAAGATTCATTTAGTATGGAGTCAAGATACCTGAGTTCAAATCCTATTTTGCTATTTATTTTCTGTACTACTGTGGATAAAGCACAAATTCTTTGGGTCTCACCTTCTATATTATTAAATGAGGGGCTTCAACAAGATGAGTCTCCTCTTATACAGTGTTAAAAAAGTTAATTAAATGCTTTATCTGTGGACGCATTCTACTTCATCAATAACTTTTATACTAATTACGAGAAATGCTACCTAAATTAAATTTGAGAAAAATGAGTTTTACAGGTTATATTTTGTAGAATTCATAGTTGTAAGTGACCTCAGTGGCCTTATATTCCAATCTATCATGAAAAAGAATGAAAATTTTCAAGAAGTGGTCTTTCAGGTTCTGCTTCAAGATTTCTTATGAGTCGGAACACACTGACATGCAAGGCAACTTGTTGTATCTTGGCACAGTTCCTTTATGTACAATTAAAAATTGTCCTGTCTGTAACATACACAAAGTCCCTCCTTAAAAGGCAATAGTTTTCTGTTCATGTAGCAATACTCCAGAGAGGGATGCTTATTGCTTTAAAAAACAGAGGTTAGAGGAATTACAGTGTGTTATTTCTCTAACACTTTTGGTAATGTCCTATAATTTCTGCAGAGACTAAGCAGCCTTGCATGAAAGCTCCACTTCATCTCTAAGCTTATTAATTCAAATTCAATCTTTGAAATGTGCCATTAAGAAATTAGTTCGATACCTTTCAGCCTTTAGTTTACCCTTATACTTTGAACTCCACTCCTCTTCACTAAAGAAGAAGATTCCTCTTACCTACACACATTTCCCTAATCTTTGGAACCTGTTCAATATTTTAATGTGCCTCTGATACTTATGATGAGATTGGGAAGGTGGGAAGAAATACATGCAAATGAAACTATCACAGAAAGAAGAGTGCATTCCAATGAAAACAAAGGCTTACCATGCAAAGTAACACAATTTTTGTGTTCTATGCTGATGAGGATGCTAATGAAGGTGGCTCATTTCTGAATTGTAGACGGACTGAAGCTGTTAAGTTGTCTACACTCTCTGGCACCAGAATGGTGAACTACCAGAAGCAGAGGTCTATCAGACTTCCTAAGGAGAGGTAAACCTAGCCATAATGGAAAGATGGAGTGGATTAAAGGTACCATGTCAACCATTATTGGGATGAGATGCATGCATGGCCATTGCCCTTTCAGCCTGGACAACATAGGCAAGAGCTGTCGGGAAAGAAAAGAAATATAGAAGTGATGAGTAAATGAGAAAGGAGAGGAGAAGGAAAAAATGACAAATGAAAGAGACATAAATGGGGAAAAAAGAGGAGAAGGACAGACACCTGTGAAAAATGGAGAAGGAAACCAGAGGAAAAAAGAAGTGAGAAGAAAATAATGACCTATAAAGAAAAAGCTATTCTTTTTGGTATCAGCATTTTACCAATGTTGACCTACAGCAGAATGACATAGAATTCTACTATCTCTGAAGAAATTTTTTTAAACGTACATTTTTTTTGCCTTTTGATGTATCTTTTGACTCCTGCATAAATTGGAGTTAAGTGAGGCAGAATTGCACAAAGTCTAAACTGAAGCTGCATTCTCTTGTCTATAGTCACTGGTGTCAAGTGCCAATACAAAAGTCAAGATGACTATCAATGTCCTTGTATTCAATAGATGACCTGGATACTTCTAACGTCTGGGAAAAGTCTAAGCATTCCACAGTGATTGCTTTTAATGCCTTGATATTGTGTTGGATCAAATTGTTCAAATCCACGTTTTTCTCTAGGGAAGTCTTCACATGCATAGGGGTAGAAATTCCCTAACTTAACAATGAGGCCATTGATTACCCTCAACCTGGATTAGTCCCTCTGCCAAGATGGTTTTATAATGGTATGGCTGTTGCACATGCTACAGCTTCTTAGAGCCACAGATGAGAGTCAGGTGCAAGTGAATACCAAAGGTGGAGGAGCAGCCCTGAATAGGGGTTTGGCAAGCCCTCACATCAGAGCTACTAATCCTTCCTTGAACACTCCATAGACTACCTTCCTTCAAAAGTATGAAAAATAAGTATCACATTGAGGAAAATGGAAACGTTAATGGCATATATGGGCAAGTTACACATAGAACCAATAAGGAACTCTGCGAAAGAACAGTAGTAAAAGATGTCATAAAGAAATTATATCATGGGAAAAAAAAGATGAGCTGGTCATATGGTGAGAGGAAAGGAAAACAGATATGGGCTCATAGTAACCTACTAGTTATCCTCGTGATATGAGGACAAGGAAAGAAGGCCTTCTACAACTTGGTTGGACCTATTGAACTTATGAGAGTACAGTGGGCAAGGATCACAGGAAGAAAATCCAACAAAATAATCAAGAAGTCTGTACACATTATGAGACCTTCCCACAAACACTCTTAAGAAAAATGCCCTTGTATCACTCAAAGCCAGCTTGCTGCTTCCTTTCTCTCTCTCTCTCCCAAATCTGACTAGTCTGGCACACTTCCTGCTCTCCCCATCCTGCTCCACCCATTCAGCAAACTCCTCCTACCACAGACTCTATGTGACTCAGACTTCCGTGTGAGCCAGGCAGGTCACATTGGCCTATTAATGAACAGGAAATATCTTCTCATTTAAAGTACACTGCTTGAATAAGTTAAGTTTAATAATAGGATATCTAACTGGAATTTGTTCTATTGCTATCTGTTGTTGTTAAAGCAAGTTTATGCTTTTTAAATTTTTTCCTTCCATTAATATTATTTTGCTTCATTCTGGGGTTCAAAAACTTCTGTAACATTTATATATACTCTTAATTTTATTACAATTATGACATTTTAGACAAACTTCATTTTCATACCAAATTTGACTTATAGTAAACCTTAATAGGATAAATTCTGTCTTTGTTTTTCCCTTTCTTCCCTGAAATGTATGAGTAGTATTATGATTAAGTTCTAAAAAAGATGTGGAAGCAACGCTACTGAAAGCATATTGTACCTTTACATCAAGATGGCTAATGAGATTAACTTTCATCACACCTTTATGCACCAATGACAAATGATTTAAAATACCATCCCCTCATTGTTTCTCTAAGGTAAATTACCACAAAGTTACTGAGCAGATGTTACATCTTCAAATAATTTCATATTTTGCAAATATTCCTTAAACAACATTCAGAATTCTTCTACACTTTTTTATTGAGCAAAAAATAATAGTGTGTTTGTAACAAAACTTATTTAAAAGAGCACTTGACAATGGCTGGGCTATTAAATTGTGCATCCAAAGTTCCTGAACCATTTCTATACTGTACCGTTTGATAGGGTTAGAGTCTACTGGCATTAACATAAGATTTAAACATTTTGATCAGTCTCAAAACTTTGGTTATACCAGTCATGGTACTTGCCTGTTGTAGCTGACAACATAGGTCAGTAAGTTTTTCATTGAATACCTTGCAATAATCGAAAACATGTAAGGTATTATGTTGGACTGTGAGGTTCAAATTTTAAATCAAGGTTCTTTTCATATATTTGACCAACTTCCTCATCATCAAGGATCCACTTCCCTTCAACTGCTGGGACTCATTCAAAACTTTTTGAGACATTAACTACCTTATTTCACAGTCATTTTTAGAGACTCAATTCTGAATCAGTGTACCTGGCACATAGAACCTGGAGACTGCATCTACCAAGTCGCCCTGACGAATCCCTCTGCTATGGAGTTGAAGAGAATTGACAATTGGATACATCTTCTTACCTAGAGAGGGCTCCAACCACATCCTTCCCAATGGGCTGTCCATCTCAATAATGTATATATTAAATTCTGTCTAATGCAGAAAAAGAAACAGATAGCAAGAGAAGACACTTTTCCAAGACACTGGTCATTTTCTGGCTATCTTGGTTGTCCTCTGTCTTTTGGAATAACATGCCCAACCCAACATGGTTCAGAAAACATTAAATTCTTGAAATATTTTTGGTTATCAACAAAATTCTGAATTCTTCTTGACCAAAATTAATAAATGACAACACTGCTGACTAAGAAGTGCCTGACCCTAACTTCGTTTTGGTTCCCAGGCCAATGAATTGCCTGGGGCTTATCAAATGTAGTCTTTCCTGCTTTTGATTATTTTATGAACTTCCCAAATTCTCCCCTCCCAAGATTCCTGATCTTTCTTTATTGACTTTTGGTTGTTATTCAAAATAATTTATCTGGTGAAGCTATGAGAAATCTAACCTCTCACACCAGCAACTTAATCATTCTATCTGTCTTAGTAACCTATATAAACCCTGTCCCCAGTCCCCCTCCTTTGGTGTTGCAGCACTTACTATTTGGTAGTTGAGCTGCAACTCAGTTTCTCCAATTAAAGAGCTTCATTTTGTTGTATTGAATGTTTTCTTTACAATTTAGGATGACAAAATAAATGAAGTGGGCTATGACATGAACAAGGGGCAATAATTCTTTGCTCATTTTTATACTTTAGGTAAAGAATTTACTTTAAGCGATTCACTGATACAAAGGTCAATGTCTCTCTATAAAATATTTTTGGTAGTTTGATTGGTAAGGCACTAAATAAGTAAATTAATTAGGTAAAATAGTCACTTTTATTATATTAGCTCAGCCTATCCTAGAGCAATTGAAATATTTCCAATTGTTTGGATCTGATTTTATTTGGGTAAAAAGAGATTTTTAATTATATTCATCAGTTCCTGTGCTTGTCTAGGCAGCTAGACTACCAAATGTTTTGTATTTTCTACATTTATTTTAAATGGAATTCTGCTTCAATCACTACCTACTGGTCTTTATTGGTAATATAAGGAAATGCTGACAATTTATTTGAGTTCATTTTAGATCTTGCAATTTTGATCAAGTTGTTAATTATTTTGAGTATTGTCGTAGTTGACTCTGTAGTATTCTCTAAATATATGATAATATCTGCAAAGAATGATATTTTGTTTCTTCATTCCCTATTTAATTCCTTTCATTTCTTTTCCCTCTTTTTTCAATAAACCTAACTTTTGAATGACAGTATTGAATAAAACTGGTGGTAATAGACATCCTTGTGTCACTCCTGATCTTATTGAGAAAACTTATAGTTTATTCTGATTATATGTAGTGGTGCTGATGGTTTCAGATAGATACTGTTTATCATTGTAAGGAAAACCCCATTAATTCCTATGCTCTCTAGTGTTATGCTCTCAAGTATTATTTTTTTTTTTTTTAAGAATGGTTCCTGAGGTTTGTCAAAAGCTTTTGAGATAACTATATATTTTTTTTTCTTAATTTGTTTTTATTGCTATGGTAAATTAGACTGATCATTTTCCTAATGGTGAACAAGCCTTGCATTCTGAGTATAAATCTGAACCGGTAGTACTGTATTCTCTTCAGGATTATTTGATGTAATCTCTTTACTTATGAAAATTTTTACATTAGTATTCATTAAGGAAATTGGTCTATAAATTTCTTTCTCTGTTGTGGCTCTTCTTTGTTAACATATCTACCATACTAGTATAATAAAAAGAATTTGTTAGGACTCCATTTATTTTTCAATATAGTTTTTAAAGTATTGAAATTAATTGTTCTTTAAATGTTTAGTAGAATTCATTTGAAAAGCTATCTGATCCTGGAGATATTTTCTTTGAGAATTAATTGATGGTTTTTCTATTTATTTTTCTAACATGGTATTACTTTAGTACTTTATTTCCTCTTCTGTTAATCTCTGTAATTTACATTTTTATAAATATTCTTTCATTTCACTTAGATTTTCAATTGTATTGGCAAATAATTGGCAAAATAACTTTTATTACTTTTATTTACTCTTCTTTGAGAGTGGATTAACCCTTTTTATTTTTGCTACTAATAATTTGTTGCTTTTTTTATCTAATGAGTGAAAGGTGTGAACATTTTATTTGTTTTCATGAAACCAGTTCCTGTTTTTAAATATCAGATCAAGTTTTCTTACTTTCAATTTTGTTTATCTCTCCTTTGATTTTCAGAATTACTAATTTTGTACTTAATTGGAGATTTTTTTCTAGCTATTTTAGTTGAATGTCTAATTCATTGATTGGTTCTATCTCTATTTTATTCATGTAAACCTTTGAAGATAAAACATTTCCCCTAAGAACTGCTTTCTCTGTGTCCCATAAGTTTTGATATATTTTTTCATTGTTATTGCTTTCTTTGATGAAACTGCTATTTCTATGATTTGATTTTTGACTCATTACTTTGTTTTAGCAAATAACATTTACTTTTTCCAAATACATGCAAAGGTAGTTTTCAACAGTCATTTTAATAAGATTTTGCTTTCAAAATTTTTGTTGTCTCCCTCACTCTCTACCTTTTCCCCTCCCCAAGAAGGCAAAGTGATATGTCATGCATCTGCAATCATATAAGCATATTTTGACATTACTCTTGTGAAAGAGGAAGTACATATATATATATATGGAGAGAGAGAGAGAGAGACAGAGAGAGAGAGAGAGAGAGAGAGAGAGAGAGAGAGAGAGAGAGAATTGAAAAGCTACTCACAAACACAAACACAAACACAGATAATTGAGGCTCTACTACTTCCTGTGTTCTCTTTCAGAATGTTATTGGTAGATTCTTTCAATGGTTATTTTTACCTTGGATTCTAGGATATCAGGGCAGTTTTACAGGATTATTTTTCTTTTTTTTTTTTTTCTTCTTTTTTTTCTTTTTTTCTTTTTTTTTCTTTTTTTCTTTTTTTAATGTTTAACAATCACTGCCATACAATTGCGATTTTATCCCTCCCCACCCACCGCCCACTATCTCCCTCCCTCCCCACGACTGTATACAATTCTGTATAAATTCTACATATACTTTCCTATTGAATATATTTTCACTATAGTCATGCTATGTAGTCAGACTAAGATAAATGAAAGAATCCGTATAACAAATCAGAACATGATACACAAACAGATACACATACACAAACATGATCTGCTACATTATGTGAGTGACTTCCATATTTCTCTCTCTGAGTGTGGAAGGCATTTTGCCTTGAGGTCCACCATTGGGATTTTTTTTTTCAGAAGTTCTTGTGTTATTACAAAAATTTAAGTCTAGAAGAAAAAACTCTCACACACTGTGGTTGTTGCTGTGCATAAAGTTCTCCTGGTTCTGCTCCTTTCACTCAGCATCAGGTCATATAAGTCCTTCCAGGCCTCTCTGAAGTCTTCTTGTTCATCATTTCTTATGGCACAATAGTACTCCATTACATTCATATACCATAATTTATTCAGCCAATCCCCAATTGATGGACATCCCCTTGACTTCCAGTTTTTGGAAACTACATAGAGTGCTGCTATAAATATTTTTGTACATGTGGGACCCTTTCCCATTTTTATGATCTCTTGGGGATATAGTCCTAGTAGCAATATTGCTGGGTCAAAGGGTATGCACATTTTTGTAGCCCTTTGGGCATAGTTCCAAATTGCTCTCCAGAATGGTTGGATGCACTCACAGCTCCACCAACAATGAATTAGTGTTCCAACTCTCCCACATCCTCTCCAGCATTGATCATTTTCTTGTTCTGTCATGTTTGCCAATCTTATAGGTGTGATGTGGTACCTCAGAGTTGTTTTGATTTGCATCTCTCTAACCAATAGTGATTTAGAGCATTTTTTCATATGATTATAGATAGCTTTAATTTCTTCCTCTGAAAATTAGCTGTTCATATCCTTTGACCATTTATCAATTGGGGAATGACTTGTATGATTATACATTTGGGTCAGTTCTCTATATATTCTAGAAATGAGGCCTTTACTCCCAAGCTTAACTGTAAAAATTTTTTCCCAATTTACTACATCCCTCCGGATTTTGGTTGCATTGGGTTTGGTTGTGCAAAAACTTCTCAGGTAACTGTACACAAAGTTATCCATTTTGCATTTCATAATGCATTCTATCACTCCTTTAGTAAAGAATTCTTCCCTTCTCCATAGATCTGATAAATACACTATTCCTTGCTTCTCCAGTTTATTCATGGTATCAATCTTTATACCTAAACCATGTACCCATTTAGACTTTATTCTTGTGTACGGTGTCAGGTATGGGTCTATGCCTAATTTCTGCCACACTGTTATCCAGTTTTCCCAGCAATTTTTGTCAAACAATGAGTTCTTATCCCAGAAGCTGGGGTCCTTGGGTTTATCAAACAGAAGGTTGCTATATTCCTTGCCTACTGCATCTTGAGTGCCAAGTCTATTCCACTTGTCTACCTCTCTGTTTCTTAGCCAATACCAAGTGGTTTTGATAATTGCTGCTTTATAGTACAGTTTGAGGTCTGGTAGCACTAGGCCACCTTCCCAAGCATTTCTTTTCATTAGTCCCTTTGATATTCTGGACCTTTTGTTTTTCCAAATGAATTTTGATATTATTTTATCCAGCTCTAGAAAGTAATTGTCTGATAGTTTAATTGGTATGTCACTAAATAAGTATATTAATTTGGGTAGAATTGTCATTTTTATTATATTAGCCCGGCCTACCCATGAGCAACTAATGTTTTTCCACTTACTTAAATCTGACTTTATTTGTGCAAAAAGTGTCTTGTAATTGTGTTCATATAGTCCCTGGGTTTGTTTTGGCAGGTAGACTCCTAAGTTTTGTATACTGTCTACCCTAACTTTAAATGGGATTTCTCTTTCTATCTCTTGCTGTTGGACTTTGTTGCTAATATATAGGAATGCAGAAGATTTGTGTGGGTTTATTTTGTACCCTGAAACTTTGCCAAAGTTGTTTATTAATTCAAGTAATTTTTTACTTGAATCTCTGGGATTCTCTAGGTAAATCATCATATCATCTGCAAAGAGTGATAACTTAGTTTCTTCTTTGGCTATTCTTATTCCTTGAATATCTTTATCTTGTCTAATTGCTACAGCTAACATTTCTAGTACCATGTTGAATAATAGTGGTGATAATGGACAACCTTGTTTCACCCCTGATCTTATTGGGAATGCATCTAGCTTATCCCCATTGCATATAATGCTTGCTGAAGGTTTTAGATAGATACTGCTTATTATTTTATGGAAAGTTCCCTTTATTCCTACGTTCTCCAGTGTTTTTAGTAGGAATGGATGTTGCATTTTGTCAAAAGCTTTTTCTGCATCTATTGAGATAATCATGTGGTTTTTGTTAGCTTTGTTGTTGATGTGATCGATAATGCTAATAGTTTTCCTAATATTGAACCATCCCTGTAGTTCTGGTATGAATCGTACCTGATCATAATGTATTAATCTCATGATAAGATGCTGTATTCGTTTTGCTAAAATCTTATTTAAAATTTTTGCATCTATATTCATTAGGGAAATTGGTCTATAATTTTTTTTCTCTGTTTTGTCTCTTCCTGGTTTGGGTATCAAAACCATATTTGTATCATAGAAAGAATTTGGGAAGACTCATTCTTCCCCAATTTTCAAAAATCATCTATGTAGTATTGGAATTAACTGTTCTTTAAATGTTTGATAGAATTCACTTGTGAATCCATCTATCGCTGGAGATTTTTTCCTAGGGAGTTCATTGATGGATTGTTCCATTTCTTTTTCTGAGATGGGGTTGTTTAAGTATTCAACTTCCTCTTCTGTTAATCTGAGGAATTTGTATTTTTTTAAATATTCATCCATCTCGTTTAGATTATCGAATTTGTGGGCATAAAGCTGGGCAAAGTAGTTTCTAATTATTGTTTTAATTTCCTCCTCATTGGAGGTGAGTTCACCCCTTTCATTTTTAATATTAGTACTTTGATTTTCTTCTTTCTTTTTTTTATCAGATTGACCAAAGGTTTATCAATTTTATTAGTTTTTTCATAAAACCAGCTATTGGTTTTATTTATTAATTCAGTAGTTTTCTTAATTTCAATTTTATTAATCTCTCCTTTGGTTTTCAGTATTTCTAATTTGGTATTTACTTGGGGATTTTCAATTTCTTCTTTTTCTAGCTTTTTCAACTGCAAGCCCAAGTCATTGATCTCCTCGCTCTCTATTTTATTGATGTAAGCATTGAGAGATATAAAACTTCCCCTAATAACTGCTTTTGCAGTGTCCCATAAGTTTTGGTATGTTGTCTCACTATTGTCATTCTCTTGAATGAAGTTGTTGATTGTTTCTATGATTTCTTCTTTAACCCAACCCTTCTTTAGAATTAGATTATTTAGTTTCCAATTGATTTTTGGTTTCTCTTTCCATGGCCTTTTATTACATGTAATTTTTAATGCATTATGATCTGAAAAGGATGCATTGATTATCTCTACCTTTCTGCACTGGATTGTGACATTTTTATGTCCTAGTACATGGTCAATTTTTGTAAATGTTCCATGTACCGCTGAGAAAAAGGTATATTCCTTTCTATTCCCATTTAATTTTCTCCAAAGATCTATCATATCTAACTTATCCAAAGTTTTATTTACTTCCTTAACCTCTTTCTTGTTTATTTTGAGGTTGGATTTATCTAGTTCAGAGAGGGGGAGGTTGAGGTCCCCCACTAGTGTAGTTTTGCTATCAATTTCTTCCTTCAACTCCCCCAACCTCTCCTCTAAGAATCTGGATGCTATACCACTTGGAGCATACATGTTTAGTAATGATATTGCTTCATTGTCTATGGTGCCTTTTAGTAGGATATAGTTTCCATCCTTATCCCTTTTGATTAGATCTATTTCTGCTTTTGCTTTGTCTGAGATTAGGATTGCTACTCCTGCCTTTCTTACATGAGCTGAGGCACAATATATTCTGCTCCATCCTTTGACCTTTATCCTATGTGTATCCCCCCGTTTCAAATGTGTTTCTTGTAAGTAGCATATTGTTGGATTATGGCTTTTAATCCATTCTGCTATCCGTCTCCGTTTTAAGGGAGAGTTCATCCCATTCACATTCACGGTTATGATTACAATCTGTGTATTTCCCTCCACCCTCTTTCCCACCATTTGTCCTTTTAACTCTCCCGTCTCCCTTCCCCTCCTCAATAGTATTCACTTTTCTCCCCCTCCTCCTGCAGCCTTCCCCTCCTTCTTTTAGCCCCCCTCCATTTTAGTCCCCTTTACTATTATTGCTTCTTTCCTCCCTTTTAGTCACCCTCCCCTTTCTTCCCCCTTCCCCTCCTACTACCTATAGAGCTAGTTAGGATTATCTACTTAAGATTATTGTTCCCTCCTTTGAACAAATCAGATGAGAGTACCTCTCAAACAATGCTCATCTCCCTCCCCTCCTTCCCTCTACTATAGTTTTGTACTTCTTCCTGTGATATAATTTGCCATTTTCTGTTTCCCCCTTTCCACACCTCCTATGACATTCCCTTCTCTTACTTAAATCATATTTTTGACATGACATCATTTACTTTATGCCCGTTCCCTCTACATATATCCCTTTTATCATAATAGCTGCACAGTTCTCAAGATTAACAGGTATCATCTTCCCTTATAGGGAGGTAAACAGATTGCCCTAATTGAGTTGCAAGTTTTTGTTTTTGTTTTTTCCCCTCTGTTTACCTTTTTATGATTCTCTGGAGACCTGCATTTGAAGATCAAATTGTCTACTGAGTTCTGGTGTTTTGGTCAGGAAGCTCTGGAAATCCCTTATTTCTTTGAATGACTTTCTCCTTGACTGAAATGTTATGCTGAACTTTGCTGAGTAGTTGATCCTTGGTTGAAGTCCCAACTCCTTTGCCTTACGGAATATTGGGTTCCAATTCTTTCGATCTTTTAATGTAGAAGCTGCAAGGTCCTGTGTGATCCTGACTGTGTGACCTTGATATTTGAATTGTTTCTTTCTGGCTGCTTGTAGTATTTTCTCCTTCACTTGATAGCTCTGGAATTTGGCAACTATATTTCTTGGGGTTTTGAGTTTGGGATCCCTTTCGGGTGGGGAACGGTGGATTCTTTCGATGACTATTTTGCCCTCTGAGTCTAGTACTTCTGGGCAGTTTTCCTTGATGATTTCCTGGAAGATATTGTCCAGACTCTTTTCTTCATTATGGGTTTCTGGCAGGCCAATAATTCTTAGATTTTCTCTCCTGGATCTATTTTCCAGGTCAGTTGTTTTTCCAATTAAATATTTTACATTTTCTTCTATCTTTTCATTCTTTAGATTTTGTTTGACTGATTCTTGTTGCCTCATTGAGTCATTAGTTTCTACTTGCCCAATTCTAATCTTGATCGTATTGTTTTCTTCAGTTAGCTTTCGCATCTCCTTTTCCATATGACCAATTTTTCCCTTTAAGGAGCTATTTTCTCCATTTAATTTTAGTACTTCTTTTTCCATTCGACCAATTTTCCCAGTTAGGTTTTGGGTTTCCTTTTCCATCTGATCAATTTTCCCTATTAGGTTTTGAGTTTCCTTTTCCGTTTGATTAACTCTTCCTTTTAGGGAATTATTCTCTCCAGTTAATTTTTGAACTTCCTTTTCCATTTCTTCAATTTTCTTTTTCAGAGTGATGTTCTCATCAGTGAATTCTTTTTTTATAGTTTTAAAATCATTGGCCAGTTTTTCTTTTATATCCTTCTTCAGACGTTCCAGGTAATCTAGCTGTGCTTGCGAGAAATTCATAGTCCCATCTGAGGTTTCAGATGGAAGTACAGTCTCAGCTCTGACCTCTTTGGTGTTTGTGTTTTGGTCCTTATCGCCATAGAAAGATTCTATGGATTTTCACTTTTCGTCTGCTTTTTCCGATTCATGATGTTGGATGAGTGTTGTAGCTTTTGGTTCTTTCAGTCAGAAGATACAGATCTTTTAAGTTGAGTTGATGTTTGTCTAGGCTAAAAGTAGGCTTTTTGTTGTTGTTGTTGTTGTTGTTGTTGTTGTTTCCCAGATCAACCCTGGGGTTAGCTTGATAGGTGTGTGGGAGGGGTGGTCTGGTCTCAGGATATCTCCTCAGCTGACCTGAGGCAAAAGCAAGGTCAGGGGATGGTGATCCCAGCTTCCCTGTTGTCTTCCCTTTTCCCCTGGAGGGCTGGGGCATGCCTAGAGGCTAATGCGTGTTCCCACCCCTCCTGGGGCTCGTCTCCCGGCTCTGAGGCTTGCCTGGGTCTCAGTGCGAATTTTCTCTGCCCTGGGTCGTCTGTCCCTCCAGATCGCCTCCGCCACCATAGGAAGAATCCCCCTTTGCCACTTCTCCAGCCTCTGGTGTTATGAGACCACCCGCCCCCTTCTGCTGTTCCCACTGATCCAGGATTAATCTGGGGAAGAATTTTATGGTTCCCTCACGGTCATCGGGGGGGAGGGGAGAGCACTTACTGATCACTCTGGCATCCCAGCTCCTGGATGTTCACGTAATGACCCACTGAAGTCCCTTCTTTAGGCTGAAGATTTCAAGGGCTGTTGCGCTGATATCGTTGGCTCGGCCTGGCTTATCTCCTGCTCCGCTGGTCTCGCCCACCACTCTCGGGCCCCTCGGGTCGCCTCCGCCCTGCCGCGCCGACCGCGCTGCGCTGTGCGCCGGGGTCTTACCCCCGCGGAACAGATCCCTCCTGTGGACCCTCCAGTCCAGCCTGGGCTCCGAATCCGTCAAAGTCCGTCTCCCACTGGATTCTACACCTCCAAAGTCTGGTCAGACTCTCCCCCCAGAGATATCCAGAGGAGTTTTTCCAGGAGCTTAGGTGAGTCGTTGCTTTCACTCCGCCATCTTGGCTCCGCCCCCCCAGGATTATTTTTCAAATAAAGTTATCCAGGCATTTTTTATGATCATAGTTTTCAAGTAATTCAATGATTCATAAATTATTTTTCCTGAAATCTGTATTCCAGGTTAGTTCTTTTCCCAATGAGGTATTTTATATTTTTCTTCTATATTTTCATTTTTCTGTTTTTGTTTGACTGATTCTTGATATCTCATTGTGTTACTAACTTCCACTTGCACAATTTTAACTTCTAAGCAATTGTTTCCCTCATTTAGATTTTGTACTTCCTTTTTCATCTGGAAAATTCTGCTTTCTAAGGAGTCATTATCTTCAGTTGATGTTTTTCCCAAATTTGGCCAATTGTATTTTTAAAGAAATTATTTTCTTCAGTCAATTTTTCCCCTTCTTTTCTAAGCTATCGATTCTCTTTTTCGAGCTCTTCCAAGAAGTTGTATTAGGCTTGAGACGAATTCATATTCTTCTTTGAATCTTTACATGTAGGCATTTTAAGGTTTCTGTCTTCTTCTAAGTTTGATTTTTGATCTCCCCTTTCACAATAGTAGCTCTCTTTGATCAGGGCTCTTTTCTTTTTGTTTTCTTTTTTGCTCGTTTTTAGCCTACTTGGTGGTTTTTAAAGTTGATTTCTGTGTCTGGGGCACAAGGGGCACTGATCTAAACTTCTTGAGCAGTGTCCAGGGACTTGGTGATTGACTTTTTGAGCCATGAATTCTGGGGTTTAAAATTACCCATTGTGCTGGAGTGGCCTGGCCTAGTTACACCTGTTATTTTATATGTGACCAGGCTGGTAGTTTGCCTGCTGCAGTGGGGCTGAAAGCCTCACCTCTGACCTGCTTTGCCACTGATCTGCTGGGCTAGGGCTTAGGGTCCTAGGTTACTGTCTATTCTGTGGCTAAGAGACTCCCCCTGGTTTGCCTGTATGCTATCTGCTCTGGACTTCTCTCCCCTTTTACTTAAGTTAGAGCTTTCATAAGTTATGTTAAGCTGGAAAATTGTCTCATTCCACCTTTCTATGGATTCTGTCATTCCAGAATTCAATTAGAGGCTTAATTTAAATTTTTATCCAAGGGCAACTGGGACAGCTTGCATTCCATGACATTTGTGAGACTTGTAAAGACATGAAGATACATCAGATCTGAACATTAAGTTTTAAAACTTGAAAATGACAGAAATATCATTTGGTAACAGTGTCAATTTTGACTTTTCTATTAGCACTAAAGAAATAAAATATATAACACCTCTATGAATGTACCAGGTATATATATATATATATGTGTGTATATATATGTATGCATATGTATATATATATATGTGTGTATATATATGTATGCATATGTATATATATATATGCATGTATATGTATGTGTATATATATATGTATGCATATGTATATATGTATATATGTGTACATGTATACATATACAAAGTACTAGGTATATATATGTATGTACACATGTAGGTATATATACATATATATGTGTATATATACATATATATATTTTTCACAAGAATAGTTATCAATTTACATCCTTTTATTCAAAAATAGATTATTTCCATTCAAATTGATAAATATATATGAAAAAGTACTTATTACTTAATATGCACTAGATATACTTCTATAATCTAGGGATAAAAACACAAGCCTTCAAGACTACACTGGCCTTAAAGATTTTCCGTTTTAATGGTTGAGTAGCACACATTTAGAAGAACAAAAATGGGTAGGGAAGAGGTGTCACATGCAGGAGAATGGGATGTAGCAGCTGGCCTGCTAGCCTGCTGATTTGAGGCAATACAAGGTATAGGATCCTTTCTTGTAAACCAAAGTTTTGTGGGAAGAATTCAGATACAGATAAAGTTTTTAGGGAATTCCATGAATGGTGTGTCTTTGTTTTCATTTTTTGAGAAAGCTCCTTTAGTGGAAAATTTCAAGAATAAACATCAGTCTATTTATTGCTTATGTGAAAGAAGGAGAACCAACCATATTCAAAGGTGATATGCTTTTTTTCATAAAGGGGGGAAATATTTTTCTGATGTGAAATAAGTGCCCTTTTTTCAGATAAGGACATGTTACAATACAGCAGAGGTTGTATCTAGAAATCTTTCATTTTTTTCTTAGAAACCTAAGAGTTCATAAAGCATAATGATGAGGCATATTCATGACTAGAGATTAGAGATAAATAAGGCAACATTTAAGATGCATTGCTTTTGTTACTACTTGATGAACTCATATGCACCACTGGTCATACTTATTACCTTAAAATATGTTGCAAGACAAATTGTAAATTACACGAAAAAATTTCATCTTTCTTGACTTTTTCTCAGTGTTCAATAATAGTAGTCCATTTTTGTTGGGATGATTCCAGATGTGAGGACATTCTGCCCTCTTGTAGGAATTCTAGAATTGATTTCTAGATTTTTATAACTTCATGATAAGACATATCTGTGCACATAACACACACAGAGATACAATTTTTGTTCCCTGGTAAGGTAGAATATTGAAGCCACTACCCTAAAGCTGAATTGTCCCAATTGTTTGATAGTAAATGACAAGCTACCTCTACCTGTGTTACCTTATCTTATTATATGTGTGCTTCCTTTTTTTGTGTGCTATACAGACTATTAAGTATGAAACTCAGGATGTTTATACAGAACTATTTCTGGATATGTTTGCCTTCTATAGATAAATTCTTCCTGAAATATGCCTAATCATGCTTAATGAGAGGTAACATTATTAGACCAACACCTACTTTCTTCTGTATTTCTTTCCAGTCATAGTTTTACAAGCATGGTTCTTCCCTCTCTTTTAGACTCTTATCTGATCAATTGACAACTCACCAATTCTACCTCCATAAAATCTTCCATTACCCCTTCTCTCCATTCAGAGAGCCACAGTACCATAATGAGTCCTCAACATTTCTTGCCATGACTATTGAAATTTCCTCCCAATTAGTTTCCTTGTCTTTAGTTTTTCCACGTTTGCATTCATCCTACGTGTTGCATATTTCTGGTCTTCAATAAGACTGTTTCTTTAGGGAAATACCTTTCTTCCATTCCTTCCATTCTCCAAAACCATTTTTTAGAACATCAAGAGATTACTCCGTTGTTCAAAAAGCTCCAGTGGTTTTTTATTGACTCTAGTATAAAATACAAATGCATCAGTTTGGCACATAAAACTCTTGCCAATTTGGTGCCAGCCTACCTTTTCAAACTTATTGCACCTTAATAATCTTCACCTGTATCATGGTTTAACCAAATTTTCTAGTTAAATGTTCCTCACAGTCAACATTGCATTTCCAGATTCCCAGTCTTTGCATAGTCTGCTCCCACAACAACCAGGCATGAAATTGTTGAGATTTGGGGTGCTTGTGACCCCCAAATAACAACACCCCAGGTCCTGCTGGAATGAATTTGACAAAAACCCTCTTTCTGTAGAAGAAAAACAAGGTTTATTAAATATCGGCTATATTGGGTTGACCCTTGAGAAGTCAGTTTTGTTGTTTCCAGGATCATCAATATTTAATAGACACCAAGGCCCCAACTAGTAGTGTAAGGATTCACTATTTAACAAATGCTGTTGAGAGAAGTGAAAAGCTCTCTAGTAGAAATTAGGGTTAGATCAACACTTCACAACATCTAACATGTTGAACTCTAATGTGATACATGACCTTAATTTAAAGGATCATCAGAACATGAATGAAGTAGAGAATTAAGGAAGGAATTACTTCAAGATGTATGAATAGAGGGAGAACAAATGAACTAACAATGGATTAAGAATATCATGAAAGATAAAGTGGATAATTTTGACCATGCAAAATTAAAATGTTTCTATATAAATAAAATAGAATACCAAAGAAGCTTAGATTATGAAAGAACCAATTATATAAATCATTTGAATATTTTTACTGATATATGAACTATTTTTGAAATTTATGAAGAAATAATTAAAATTTCATAAAGACAAGAACCATTCTCAAACTGATAACTGGAAAAAAGGATACAAAGATATTTTGAAAAAGAAAAAAAACAAGCTATCGGTAATCATATGAAAACAATCTTTCAAATGACCAATAATTAAAAATTACAAAATTAGTAAATTCTGAGTTTCTACCTCATAGATATTGGATTGGCCAAGATGGAGAAAGAAAAGGTCAGGTAAAGGGAGCACAGGCAAATTGAGACACTATTTCTGGAGTTGTGAACTGGGCCAACCATTTTGGAAAACAATGAGAAGCTTACATTTCAATGGGGTAAGACAGCATAATTCAAGGGCAGGTGGTGCTAAAGTGACTACGAAGTTTGGCCAGGGAGGAGTGTGGTAGACTCTGTGCGGTACAAATAAAGTGAATGCTAATCTGTTAAGGCTCAAGGTACCTGTGGTAGAGTCTGAGTCCTGGTAAGAAGGATTCTTTATGAAATTGATTATTTATTGATCTATTCAATAGAAATATTTAAGTGCAAATTATATGGAATGCCATGCTCACCCTTGTATTAAAGATCTGTGCTACTTTTTGAAGGTGGGAATTGCAATTACTTTTTATCATCTTTAGTGCCTAAAATAGTGCCCAAAATATATATTCAATTAATTTTTGTGAAGCTAAAGGGAGGAAGAAAATAGACTCAAATTTGTTTGCCTTTGCACTTTTCAAATTTACCTTGCAACTATTATATTAATTAATCGTTTGAGAGGATTATTTGCATATTTCATGAAGAAAAGTAAATTGCTTAATGATTCTACAATTATATTCTTCTTATATCACTTACTTCTGCTTTATAATTTACCTCAATTTCTCTTCAATAATATTATTAAAATACCAGTCAATATATGTATCTATATTCACAAATTTCTTTCTGGTAGCATTGTTACAAATAACATAAAAAATTCAACATATTCAACAAAACAATTTCACTAAAACTCATAGTTTTCTCAATGGAGTTGGGGAAGGGGCAAAATCAGTGATTTACCTGATGTAGAAAAGTTCAGTGAAGAAACATTGATACAGACCAACAATGGTTCTCTGAAAACTGTCAGTTTTCAGAAGTATCAACAAAAGTGATTTGCCCAGAATTAAGCAATTAGAACAAGAGTAGGATGTGAATACAGCTCATCTTGATTCTGAAGTCCGTTTCGCACTAACTGATATGCTGCCTTTGTTTTATAATAATAGTGATAGAGAATGTACTTGGAACTTCATTTATATAAGCACTCCAGATTAGGGAATTCCATTTTATGATTTTTCTTTGTTAACATGAACTATTTTTAAAACTATGGCAAGAGTTCATGATTGAAGACTCTAACAGCCTTAATCTCTTTAGCTTTCCTTTTTCTTATATGTTATTTTATAACTCAGCAATTTTTAAAAAAATTGCAGTCATTTTAAATTATGTACATATATGTATATACATGTAACACTCCATATTTATTCTAAAGAATAACAATCCTTTGACATTGAAATATAAATTAGTATGTGTGGATTTGTGTGTCTATGTCAGTGTGTACATGTACATGCATATATACATATTTACATGAATATATGTGTGTGTTTTTATATACACGTGTAAATGTATGTGTACATTTATGTGCATGCAAGTCTTGATTAACTCCCTGATGGACTATAGTAAGAGGCTTCTGACTTGTTTCCCTGTCACAATTTTTCCACCTCCCTTCTCAAATATCAAAGTTATCTTCCAAAAGTGTAGGTCTTAGCATTTAGCTCCTCTCTCCCCACCTATACTCAATAACTTTCATTGTATCAGTTCCAAGATCAAATATAAAATTTTCTGTCATTCATATACATTCACAAGCTGCTTTCCTCCTTTCTAGATTTCTTATATCTTATTTCCCCCTCTCCTTTTCAAATCAGTGAAACTGACTTCCTTGCTGTTCCTTAAACAAAATATTCCATCTGCAGACTCAAGGAATTTTCACTGACTTTCCCCCAATCTTGGAATACGCTTCCTCCGTATCTCTACCTTCTGGCTTCACTGGCATCTTTTTTTTTTTATTTTTTTTATTTTGTAATGTTTAACAGTCACTGCCATACGATTGTGATTTTATCCCCCCCACCTATCCCCCACTCCCCCCCTCCCTCCCCAAGACTGCATACAATTCTGTATAGATTCTACATATACTTTCCTATTGAGTATATTTTCACTATAGTCATGCTATGTAGTCAGACTAAGATAAATGAAAGAAATCGTATAACAAATCAGAACATGATACACAAACACATATACATAAACAAACATGATCTGCTACAATATGTGAGTGACTTCCATATTTCTCTCTCTGAGTGTGGCAGGCATTTTGCCTTGAGATCCTCCATTGGGATTTTTTTTTTTTTTTTGGTAAGAAGTTCTTGTGTTATTACAAAAATCTAAGTCTACCAGAAAAAACTCTCACACACTGTGGTTGTTGCTGTGCATAAAGTTCTCCTGGTTCTGCTCCTTTCACTCAGCATCAGGTCATATAAGTCCTTCCAGGCCTCTCTGAAGTCTTCTTGTTCATCATTTCTTATGGCACAATAGTACTCCATTACATTCATATAACATAATTTATTCAGCCATTCCCCAATTGATGGACATCCCCTTGACTTCCAGGTTTTGGCAACTACATAGAGGGCTGCTATAAATATTTTTGTACATGTGGGACCCTTTCCCATTTTTATGAACTCTTGGGGATATAGTCCTAGTAGCGATATTGCTGGGTCAAAGGGTATGCACATTTTTGTAGCCCTTTGGGCATAGTTCCAAATTGCTCTCCAGAATGGTTGGATGCGCTCGCAGCTCCACCAACAATGAATTAGTGTTCCAACTCTCCCACATCCTCTCCAGCATTGATCATTTTCTTGTTCTGTCATGTTTGCCAATCTTATAGGTGTGATGTGGTACCTCAGAGTTGTTTTGATTTGCGTCTCTCTAACCAATAGTGATTTAGAGCATTTTTTCATATGATTATAGATATCTTTAATTTCTTCCTCTGAAAATTGCCTGTTCATATCCTTTGACCATTTATCAATTGGGGAATGACTTGTATGATTGTACATTTGGATCAGTTCTCTATATATTCTAGAAATGAGGCCTTTATCCCCGAGCTTAGCTGTAAAAATTCTTTCCCAATTTACTACATCCATCCGGATTTTGGTTGCATTGGGTTTGGTTGTGCAAAAACTTCTCAGTTTAATGTGCTCAAAGTTATCCATTTTGCATTTCATAATGCATTCTATCTCTCCTTTAGTAAAGAATTCTTCCCTTCTCCATAGATCTGATAAATACACTATTCCTTGCTTCTCCAGTTTATTCATGGTATCAATCTTTATACCTAAATCATGTATCCATTTGGACTTTATTCTTGTGTACGGTGTCAGGTATGGGTCTATGCCTAATTTCCGCCACACTGTTATCCAGTTTTCCTAGCAATTTTTGTCAAACAATGAGTTCTTATCCCAGAAGCTGGGTTCCTTGGGTTTATCAAACAGAAGGTTGCTATATTCCTTGCCTACTGCATCTTGAGTGCCAAGTCTATTCCACTTGTCTACCTCTCTGTTTCTTAGCCAATACCAAGTGGTTTTGATAATTGCTGCTTTATAGTACAGTTTGAGGTCTGGTAGCGCTAGGCCACCTTCCCAAGCATTTCTTTTCATTAGTCCCTTTGATATTCTGGACCTTTTGTTTTTCCAAATGAATTTTGATATTATTTTGTCCAGCTCTAGAAAGTAATTGTCTGATAGTTTAATTGGTATGTCACTAAATAAGTATATTAATTTGGGTAGAATTGTCATTTTTATTATATTAGCCCGGCCTACCCATGAGCAACTAATGTTTTTCCACTTACTTAAATCTGACTTTATTTGTGCAAAAAGTGTCTTGTAATTGTGTTCATATAATCCCTGGGTTTGTTTTGGCAGGTAGACTCCTAAGTATTTTATATTGTCTACCCTAACTTTAAATGGGATTTCTCTTTCTATCTCTTGCTGTTGGACTTTGTTGCTAATATATAGGAATGCAGAAGATTTGTGTGGGTTTATTTTGTACCCTGCAACTTTGCCAAAGTTGTTTATTAATTCTAGTAATTTTTTACTTGAACCTCTGGGATTCTCCAGGTAAATCATCATATCATCTGCAAAGAGTGATAACTTAGTTTCTTCTTTGGCTATTTTAATTCCTTAGATATCTTTATCTTGTCTAATTGCTACAGCTAACATTTCTAGTACCATATTAAATAATAGTGGTGATAATGGACAACCTTGTTTCACCCCTGATCTTATTGGGAATGCATCTAGCTTATCCCCATTGCATATAATGCTTGCTGAAGGTTTTAGATAGATACTGCTTATTATTTTATGGAAAGTTCCCTTTATTCCTACATTTTCCAATGTTTTTAGTAGGAATGGATGTTGTATTTTGTCAAAAGCTTTTTCTGCATCTATTGAGATAATCATGTGGTTTTTGTTAGCTTTGTTATTGATGTGATCGATAATGCTAATAGTTTTCCTAATATTGAACCAGCCCTGTAGTCCTGATATGAATCCTACCTGATCATAATGTATTAATCTCGTGATAAGATGCTGTATTCGTTTTGCTAGAATCTTATTTAAAATTTTTACATCTATATTCATTAGGGAAATTGGTCTATAATTTTCTTTCTCTGTTTTGTCTCTTCCTGGTTTGGGTATCAAAACCATATTGGTATCATAGAAAGAATTTGGGAGGACTCCTTCTTCCCCAATTTTCAAAAATAGTGTATGTAGTATTGGAATTAACTGTTCTTTAAATGTTTGATAGAATTCACTTGTGAATCCATCTGGCCCTGGAGATTTTTTCCTAGGGAGTTCATTGATGGCTTGTTCAATTTCTTTTTCTGAGATGGGGTTGTTTAAGTAATCAACTTCCTCTTCTGTTAATCTGGGCAATTTGTATTTATTAAAATATTCATCCATCTCATTTAGATTATCGAATTTGTGGGCATAAAGTTGGGCAAAGTAGTTTCTAATTATTGTTTTAATTTCCTCCTCATTGGAGGTGAATTCACCCCTTTCATTTTTAATATTAGTAATTTGGTTTTCTTCTTTCTTTTTTTTAATCAGATTGACCAAAGGTTTATCAATTTTATTAGTTTTTTCATAAAACCAACTATTGGTTTTATTTATTAATTCAATAGTTTTCTTAATTTCAATTTTATTAATCTCTCCTTTGGTTTTCAGTATTTCTAATTTGGTATTTACTTGGGGATTTTCAATTTGTTCTTTTTCTAGCTTTTTCAACCGCAAGCCTAAGTCATTGATCTCCTCTTTCTCTATTTTATTTATGTAAGCATTCAGACATATAAAACTTCCCCTAATAACTGCTTTTGCAGTATCCCATAAGTTTTGGTATGTTGTCTCACTATTGTCATTCTCTCGAATGAAATTGTTGATTGTTTCTGTGATTTCTTCTTTAACCCAACCCTTCTTTAGAATTAGATTATTTAGTTTCCAATTGATTTTTGGTTTCTCTTTCCATGGCCTTTTATTCCATGTAATTTTTAATGCCTCATGATCTGAAAAGGATGCATTGATTATCTCTACCTTTCTGCACTGGATTGTGACATTTTTATGTCCTAGTACATGGTCAATTTTTGTAAATATTCCATGTACCGCTGAGAAAAAAGTGTATTCCTTTCTATTCCCATTTTATTTTCTCCAAAGATCTATCTTATCTACCTTATACAGAGTTTTATTTACCTCCTTAACCTCTTTCTTGTTTATTTTGAGGTTGGATTTATCGAGTTCTGAGAGGGGGAGGTTGAGGTCCCCCACTAGTATAGTTTTGCTATCAATTTCTTCCTTCAACTCCCCCAACCTCTCCTCTAAGAATCTGGATGCTATACCACTTGGAGCATACATGCTTAGTAATGATATTGCTTCGTTGTCTATGGTGCCTTTTAGCAGGATATAGTTTCCATCCTTATCCCTTTTGATTAGATTTATTTCTGCTTTTACTTTGTCTGAGATTAGGATTGCTACTCCTGCCTTTCTTACATGAGCTGAAGCACAATACATTCTGCTCCATCCTTTGACCTTTATCCTATGTGTATCCCCCCGTTTCAAATGTGTTTCTTGTAAGCAGCATATTGTTGGATTATGGCTTTTAATCCATTCTGCTATCCGTCTCCGTTTTATGGGAGAGTTCATTCCATTCACATTCACAGTTATGATTACAATCTGTGTATTTCCCTCCAACCTCTTTCCCACCATTTGTGCTTTTAGCTCTCCCGTCTCCCTTCCCCTCCTCAATAGTATTCACTTTTCTCCCCCTCCTCCTGCAGCCTTCCCCTCCTTCTTTTGACCACCCTCCCTTTTAGTTCCCTTTACTCTTGTTGCTTCTTTCCTCCCTTTTAGCCACCCTCCCCTTTCTTCCCCCTTCCCCTCCTACTACCTATAGAGGTAGTTAGGCTTATCTACTTAAGATTATTGTTCCCTCCTTTGAACAAATCAGATGAGAGTACCTCTCAAACAATGCTCATCTCCCTCCCCTCCTTCCCTCTACTATAGTTTTGTACTTCTTCCTGTGATATAATTTGCCATTTTCTGCTTCCCCCTTTCCACACCTCCTATTACATTCCCTTCTCATACTTAAATCATATTTTTGACATGACATCATTTACTTTATGCCCGTTCCCTCTACATATATCCCTTTTATCATAATAGCTGCACAGTTCTCAAGATTAACAGGTATCATCTTCCCTTATAGGGAGGTAAACAGTTTGCCCTAATTGAGTACCACGTTTTTGTTTTTGTTTTTTCCCCTCTGTTTACCTTTTTATGATTCTCTGGAGACCTGCATTTGAAGATCAAATTGTCTATTGAGTTCTGGTGTTTTGGTCAGGAAGCTCTGGAAATCCCTTATTTCGTTGAATGACTTTCTCCTTGCCTGAAATGTTATGCTGAACTTTGCTGGGTAGTTGATCCTTGGTTGAAGTCCCAACTCCTTTGCCTTACGGAATATTGGGTTCCAATTCTTTCGATCTTTTAATGTAGAAGCTGCAAGGTCCTGTGTGATCCTGACTGTGTGTCCTTGATATTTGAATTGTTTCTTTCTGGCTGCTTGTAGTATTTTCTCCTTCACTTGATAGCTCTGGAATTTGGCAACGATATTTCTTGGGGTTTTGAGTTTGGGATCCCTTTCGGGAGGGGAACGGTGGATTCTTTCGATGACTATTTTGCCCTCTGAGTCTAGTACTTCTGGGCAGTTTTCCTTGATGATTTCCTGGAAGATATTGTCCAGACTCTTTTCTTCATCATGGGTTTCTGGCAGGCCAATAATTCTTAGATTTTCTCTCCTGGATCTGTTTTCCAGGTCTGTTGTTTTTCCAATTAAATATTTTACATTTTCTTCTATCTTTTCATTCTTTAGATTTTGTTTGACTGATTCTTGTTGCCTCATTGAGTCATTAGTTTCTACTTGCCCAATTCTAATCTTCATCGTAGTGTTTTCTTCAGTTAGCTTTTCCATCTCCTTTTCCATCTGACCAATTTTTCCCTTTAAGGAGCTATTTTCTCCATTTAATTTTTGTACTTCTTTTTCCAATCGACCAATTTTCCCAGTTAGGTTTTGGGTTTCCTTTTCCATCTGATCAATTTTCCCAATTAGGTTTTGGGTTTCCTTTTCCATTTGATTAGCTCTTCCTTTTAGGGAATTATTCTCTCCAGTTAATTTTTGAACTTCCTTTTCCATTTCTTCAATTTTCTTTTTCAGGGTAATGTTCTCATCAGTGAATTCTTTTTTTATGGTTTTAAAATCATTGGCCAGTTTTTCTTTTATATCCTTCTTCAGACGTTCCAGGTAATCTAGTTTTGCTTGTGAGAAATTCATAGTCCCATCTGAGGTTTCAGATGGAAGTACAGTCTCAGCCCTAACCTCTTTGGTGTTTGTGTTTCGGTCCTTATCCCCATAGAAAAATTCTATGGTTTTTTCACTTTTCGTCTGCTTTTTCCGATTCATGATGTTGGCTGAGTGTTGTATCTTTTGGTTCTTTCAGTCAGAAGGTACAGATCTTTAAGTTGAGCTGATGTGTGTCTGGGCTAAAAGCAGGCTTTTGTTTTTTGTTTCCCTGATCAACCCTGGGGTTAGCTTGTTAGGTGTGTGGGAGGTGTGGTCTGGTCTCAGGCTATCTCCTCAGCTGACTTGAGGCAAAGGCACGATAAGGGGATGGTAATCCCAGCTTCCCTATTGTCTTCCCTTTTCCCCTGCAGGGCTGGGGCACGCCTAGAAGCTAACGCGTGTTCCCGCCCCTCCTGGGGCTTGTCTCCCGGCTCTGAGGCTTGCCTGGGTCTCAGTGCGAATTTTCTCTGCCCTGGGTCGTCTGTCCCTCCAGATCGCCTCCACCACAGTAGGAAGAATCCCCCTTTGCCACTTTTCCAGCCTCTGGTGTTATGAGACCACCCGCCCCCTTCTGCTGTTCCCGCTGATCCAGGATTAATCTGGGGAAGAATTTTATGGTTCCCTCAGGGTCATCAGGGGGGAGGAGAGAGCACTTACTGATCACTCTGCCATCCCAGTTCCTGGAAGTTCAAGTAGTGACCCACCGAAGTCCGTCTTCAGGCTGAAGATTTCAAGGACTTCTGCGCTGATGTCTGGCACTCAGCGGCTCTCACCGGCTCGGCCTGGCTTATCTCCTGCTCCGCTGGTCTCCCCCGCCACTCTCGGGCTCCTCTAGTCCCCTCCGCCCTGCCGCACCGACCGCGCTGCGCTGTGCGCCGGGGCCTTACCCCCGCGGAACAGATCCCTCCCGTGGACCCTCCGGTCCAGCCTGGGCTCCGAATCCATCAAAGTCCATCACCCACTGGATTTTACACCTCCAAAGTCTGGTCAGACTCTCCTCCCAGAGATATCCAGAGGAGTTTTTCCAGGAGCTTAGGTGAGTCGTTGCTTTCACTCCGCCATCTTGGCTCTGCCGCCCCCCCCCACTGGCATCTTTTAAAACCTAACTATAAATGATATTACACAGGCAGGCTTTTCCAATGCCTGTTAATTGTATTGCATTGACTCTTTTATTTACAATTTGTGCTGTATATAAAATTTCTGTATATAATTGTTTGCATGCTGTCTCCTCCATAAGAGAGTAAGCTGCTTAAGAGAAGGGACAATCTTTTGCCTACTTGTTTTTGGTACCTCTATTACTTAAGAAAATACTTGGCACATAGTAGGTATTTTAATTGATTATTGACTGACTGATGATCATTAGTAACGAAATACAGTACCTGAGTTAAAGCTTAGAGCAACACAACTACATAATATTGAAACAAGTGTGGTATATTAACATAAACATCCTTTTAAAAATCTCTCCCTCCCATAACTACACACTAGTCTCCCTCATTGGTAGCAAAATGAAAAAACATCAATTTTCTGAAATTATACATGTATGATCAAGCAAAATACATACCTTTTTTTTTTCTTGTTAAGGTTATCAATATTCTGTCAGGAGGTTAGTGGCATATTTCATCTTCCTTCTTTTGGACTCATGGCTGACCAAAGTTTTAGTATTTCAAAGATGTATTTCTCTACAATTAGACCATTGTATAAATTATTCTGTTAATTCTACTTACATTAATCTATATCAGTTCACAAAGGACACCCCAGTTTCTTCTGAAGCTGTCCATTTGATCATTTCTTTTGCACAATAATATTGCTTTACATTTATATAGTGTACTTCATCCATTCCTCAGTAGAAGAAAAGATACTTAATGGCTAATATATAAAGAATTGCTACAATTATATTTTGGATACATAAATTATTTGCCAGGAATGGTATAATTCCCTTGATGGATATACACAAATTCTTTCCCTATACACACATCCAAATTTATTGTCCTACTTGTGTGTGATATGCCCTTTTATATTAGGGTCATATATCCATTTGGACACTAAATTGGTGTATTATATTTATTTAAGGTGTTTATTTAAAAATAGTTTCTGCTTTCTAGGTTTGATAGCAATTTTAAATCTTATAATGAGCCCTCAACCCAGTAACTGGAATGTTTGGGTTTATTTTAAACAAGGTTGCTAGTTCAATTGACTTCTATATGCTCTGTATCTAATCTAATCCATTAATGAATATTTATTTTTTTTTTACTAGTATCAAGATGTTTTGATGATTATTGTTGACATCTGGTAACGTAAAGTTCCTTTCCTTCTCACATGTTTTTCTTTCTCTCTCTATTATTTTCAATGACAAAAAAGGAACAATGTTCTAACGCGTTCTTTTTTCTCCTCTAGATAACTTAAATATTGCTGCATTCCATTAATTGAAAGATGGTTCAGTAAGTTGATTGGTATGTCACTAAATAAGTTAACAATTTTGTTAGTTTGGTTACATTGACACATCCTATGTATAAGCAATTGCTATATCTGTAATTATTATGTATGTTTGTTTTTATGTATGCAAATAATTTTTATAGTTGAATTCATATAGGTCATGGATGATATTTTTAGATTCACCCCAATATAATGTATAGTATGTGTATTAAATTTGAATAAACTTTCTCTTTCTAGTTTTTCCTGCTAAAGATTGTGAGCTATAATAAGGAATGCAGATGATAATTTTACATCACAAAACTCTGCAGATTTTTAATTAAATTTTTATTAAACTTTCTAAAGTTCTATAAGAATGCCAACAAATCATCAGCAAAATCCTGATCTTTAGCCTCTTCATTGGCAATACACATTCTGTCAGTTTGTCTTCTTTATTCTATTGTTATAATTAGAATGTGTTGGATTATGTTAAATGGTAGTGGTGATAATGGACATATTTATTTTACCCCACATCATTTCAGAAAGGCCTGTTAATTTTTCCATTCCGTATAATGTTTGCTCTATTGTTTACATGGATACTACTTAATATGATAAAGATTTATTTTTACCTTTGGACTTACAATTTTCATAAAATTGGTATAAAATTATGGCAGTGTCATTTTCAGCATCTAGCAATATAGTTATGTTTTGATTATGTTATGATTAAGTCTTTTTTAATATTTATTATCTCCTTTATATTGAGCCAAAACTGCAAGACCGGTTTAACACCTGACTGGTCGTAATATATAATCTTTCTCATATGTTCTTGTGTGCTACATACTATTATTTTGTTTACATTGTTTGGTTTTGTTTGTTTGTTTTGGTTCATTGTTCAATAGAGATATTTATTTGTATTTTATTTTCTCTCTTTTAACTGGTATCAACATATCAATATCATGCAAAAAAATTTGTAGGATATTTTCCTTTCTTATGATTGTGGGGAATATATAGTATTGGAATTAATTGTTTTTTTTTTAATGTTGAAAGAATGCATTTCTTAATCAACTAGTCCTGTTATTTTACACTTTGAATTTTCAGGGTTCATTTATGGCTTATTTAATTTTCTTTTCTGACATAACAAAGTGATATCTCAACTATTTAGTATGTTGCCCAGATTTACCATTGATTTCTGTCCAGCTAGCATTGTTTAATTTCAAGACTATGGATGCTGTCTACAATGATCTCTGAGTCAAGAATATAAAATCTGGAGGATCAGAGCAAAGACTTGCAGAGCAGAAGGAGGTACCTGCTCTAGCTCTCCCCCCATAGTCCATAAAATCCCTTTAAAAGTGACTCTAAACAAATACTAGAGTAGCAGAAATCACAAAATTGCAGAGTGAAACAGATTTCAAGTCCAAGAAAGCCTGGAAGGTTGATAGGAAAAGTCAATCGCACTGGGCTAGGAGTGGAGCACAGCTCAACCTGAGCCACACAGCATGGACAGGACTGCTGTAGATGGAAGAAATGGATGGATGGGGTGCATGATTCCTTGGGGTGGGTGGTGGTGAAAAATAGGGAGAAAATTGTGAACTCAATTTCTTGTGGAAGTGAATGTTGAGAACTGAAAAATAAATTATATATATATATATATATGTATATATATATACACATATATACATATGTATATATATATGTATATGTATATATATATATATACATATACATATATATAAATGGAAACAAAAAACATAAAATCTGACCCTGTTTCCATTTTTCCTCCATTGGTGAGGAAAGATAGGTCAACTTTCCAAGATCTTAGTTTGTTGCATGTTAAGCTACAAGCCAGCTTTTATACTCTCATCTTTTATGCTCATCAAGACACTTCTTAATTCCTGTTCACTGTCTGTCATCAGTGGTATCGTCTGCATATCTGAGATTTTTTATATTTTCTCTAGTAACCTTAATCTCAGAATTTTATTCATCTTGTATGGCATTTTGCTCTGCATGTATGTTAAATAAATAAGATGATAATACACAGTTTTGTTATACTGGCTTTCCAATCTTAAATCAATCAATTGATCCAGGTTCTTTTTTGCCACTTCTTGGCCCACGTACAAATTCCTCAGGAAACAAGGAAGAATACCTGGACTTGCCATACTTTATTGTGATCCATATGGTCCAAAGCTTTAGTGTAGTCAATAAAGACATAGTCTTTTTCTTTTGTTTTTTTCTGGAACTCTCTTGCTTTCTCCATAATCCAACTAATGTTGGCGCTTTGGTGTCTCATTCCCCTGCCCCTTTGAAAAATCAGCCTGTGTTTTTTTTTTTTTTTAGTAATTTGCAGTTCACATATTGCTGAAGCCTAGGTCAAAGAATCTCAAGAAAAACCTTGTTCACACGTGAAAGTAAATTACTTAACTTAACTGTTAAGTAATTTTAACATCCCTTTGCATTGCCCTTCTTTAGGATCAAATTGATCTTTAAAATCTAGTATCCACTGTTGAGTTTTCAAATTTCCTGGCATATTGAGGTCCAGCACATTAACAGGACCATCTTTTTGGATTTTAAATACATCAACTGGAATGTCATCACTTCCACTAGCCTACTGTTAGCATTGCTTCCTCAGGCTCACTTGACTTCATTGCCTGAGAAGCTTTGTCCAGGAGGATCAGTAACCAGACTATTATGGTTATTAGTGATTTTAAGATCTTACTTGGATTTCTATTTTTCTGTCTTTTGTTTATTTGTGACAGCTCTTCTTAATCTCTTTTGCTTCTAAGTTCCTATCATTTTTGTCTTTCATCATACCCAATTTTGCATGAATCCTTCTCTTAATACCAATAATTTTCTTTAAGAAATTTTTTGTCTTTCCCATTATATTGTTCCAATTTATTTCTTTGAATTGCTTATTTAAGAAAACCTTCTTTTCTCTCATTTCCATTTTCTGGAATTCTGAACTGAGTTTGATATATTTTTTCCCTTTCCTTCTCTTCTCAGCTATTGGTAAAGCCTCATTTGCCAGTCATTTTTCTTTCTTGTTCTTCTTTTCCTTTGGAGTGGTTTTAATGACTACCTTATACAATATTGCAATCCTCTGTCCATAGTTCTTCAGGCATTTTATCTACCAGAAATAATCCCTTAAATCTATTCATCCCCTCCATTTCATATTCATAAGAGATGTGATTAGAAGGTTTTTTTTTAAAATATAATTTGCTTGTCTATAGGCAACTTGCTTTTTCAATAAGCCAAAAGGCAACTCTACACATGGACATCACCAGATGGTCAACATAGAATTCAGACTTCTCAAATATTTTTCATCACAAGGTGGAAAAAGTGACTAGACAGTTAGATAAAATGAGCCCTGGAGCTGACTGTGGCTCAGATCGTGAGCTTTTTATTGCAAAATTCAGACAAAAATTGAATAAAGTAAGAAAAGCCATTAGATCATAGGGGTAAAAACTAAATAATCTGGATAAATACCACTTTAGAAAAGTTAATAAATGCTAATTGACTAAACTGATTGTCTTTCTGATATTCTTGGATGGGGGAACAGTACACAGGTGGGTTATTTGAGCTGATAGTGTTAATGAATGGTCCCTTACCCCTCCAGAGAAGGCATAGACTCAATGGTGTACTTAGAAATGTTTGAGAAACAACTTCCTGGAAAGACAACAAAAACAATGACAAAATAAACAAACAACAATAACAAAACTACTTCACTTAAAAAGTTTACAAATTTGATGTGCATTATTTGCATTTTTGTATCATTTTCTTAAGTCTTAACTATGAGAAAAATAATGAATTATGTCCTTATTTATAACATTTGCTAATTTCTGAGGTGTATATGTTCACACTGAAAATTTAGTGTCTGGCTAGCATGAAGAGTTGCAATCTAGCTTCAGTACATCCATGAACAGACCACTAAAGGAGTAATATAGTCCAACTCAAAGACATGTGACTCCTTTTTGAGAGCAGAATTTGGGGAACATTCTCTGAATACACATGGGCAGCATCAGAAAGCCAGAATCACACATGATAAATCTTAGTTTGGCATGTCTTTATTATTTGAAGAAAGATTCCAAAAGGGAATAATCATATAAACATTTGGAGAAGTTAGAGGAAAAATGAAAAAGCAGAGTTTTTGACCTTAAAGTAATATTTTCCAGGATGGAAAGATAAGATTATCTTCCTGGGGTGAGGATCTGCACAACTAGAAAAGACAGCTTGATGTAAGACAACAGGATATTACTGAAAGAGCAATATAGAATAGTGGAAAACACATGGAATTTTGAATTCAGAGAGCTTGGGACTGAACTTTGAATCTTTTTCTTACTATTTACCTGACCTTGAGAAATTTCTGCAGTTTTCTATTTTTATATTCATGAAATGAGGGGTTTAGATTAGACGGCCTTTAAAGCACTTCTTTTTTAATCTGTAAATCCTAGCTGTGTCAGTTAAACTATGGGATTCTTATCTTACTGATGAGTAATCACAGCAACCTTGCATAAAAATATTGCTTCAGTCAAGTAGCCTGGGAGCTTGCATGAACAAACTATGAAACCAGTGTCTCTACAGACAACATAGAGAAGGGTATGTTGTCAAGGAAGAAAGATGAACTAAGACAATTTTTAGCACAGTTCACTTTGTACATTTTCCTTTTTATTTGATATTTTAAAAATTTAGGGATTAACAATGAAAACATATCAAGAAAACCTCAAAAATTTGGCAATCTGAATTCAGGGAAAAGAAAGGATAACACAGAAGTAGAAATCTACATTCTATTATTTCTTTTGTTCAGGAAGCCAGGTGAAAAAGAATCCAGGCTGATAGAAAAAAGAGGTAGTAATGAAGGAGGGGGAGGCTTCAAATAAGGGCTGAAGACGTGGAGAAAGAGCTGAGGAGTAGAAGAATATGCCCCCAAAAGGGGAAAAATAACACTATAGAATGTTACTTTCTTGGTGAACAGGTATTTTTTTTCCATCCTTTTGGACGAGGAAGAACAATGCCTACAGAGGAAGACCAAAAAGTGAAAGTTTCTGTACCTAAAACCTCCAAAATAAAAATGCCATCTCTCAGACCATGGAAGAGGTCCAAAAGGACTTTGAATATCAAGTAAGAGAGGTGGAGGAAAAATTGGGAAGAGAAATGAGAGCAACATAAGAAAATAATGAAAAATGAATCAATAGATTGCTAAAAGAGACCCTAAAAACGGTGAAGAAAAAAAAACACCTTTAAAAAGAGGCTAACAACTGGAAAAAGAGGTCCAACATCCAATGAGGAGAAGGATGATATAAAAAGCAGAATTAGCTAAATAGAATAAGAGGTTCAAAAGCTCACTGAAGTAAATGGGTCTTTAAAAATTAGAATGGAGCAGAATGAATCGAATGGCTTCATGAGAAACCAAGAAATTCCAAAACAAAACCAAAAGAAAGAAAAACAATTGAAGACAATGTGAAATACCTCATTGGACAAACAACAGATCTGGTAAATAGATCCAGTAGAGAAAAGTTAAAAATTATTGGACTACCTGAAAAGCATAATCAAAAAAATGAGCCTGGATACCATCTTTCACGAAATTATCAAAGAAAATTGTCCTGATATTCTAGAATCAGAGGGTAAAATAAATATTGAAAGAATCCACCTCATGGAAGAGATCAAAAAAGAGAAACTTCTAGGAATATTGGAGCCAAACTCCAGATTTCCTAGGTCAAGGAGAAAATGTTGCAAGGAGCTAGAAAGAAACAATTCGAGTACTGTAGAAATACAATCAGGATAACAGAAGATCTAGCAGTGTCTACATTAAAGGACTAAAGGGCTTGGAATATGATATTCCAGAAGTCAGGGAAACTAGAATTAAAACCAAGAATCACTGACCCATCAAAGCTGAATATAACACTTCAGGGGAAAAATTGTTGTTCAATGAAATAGAGGGCTTTCAAGCATTCTTGATGAAAAGACCAGAGATGAATAGAAAATTTGACTTTCAAACACAAGAGTCGAGAGAAGCTTGAAAAGGTAAATAGGAAGGAGAAATCAAAAAGAACTTACTAAAGTTGAACTGTTCACATTCCTACATGGAAAGATAATATTAGTAACTCTTGAGAAATTTTAAAGTATTTGTATAGTTGGAGGGATTGTACACACACAAATATAGACAGAAAGCTCAGGATGATTTGAATAAGAAGGGACTATATCTTAAAAAAATAAAACTAAGGAGTGAGAGGAATATATTGGGAGGAGAAAGGGAGAAATGGAATGGGGCAAATTATCTCTCATAAGAGAGGCAGGAAAAAGCTTACTTTTTATATAAATTTTATTTATTGTGAGTGTTCTACAACCACTGAAATATAACTTCAATTTTTTCCCTCTCTCTCTCCCCTTCCTTCCCTCTCCCTCCCTGATATGGCATACAATTTTACATACATTCTACAAATACATTCCTATTAAATACATTTTCACTATAGTCATGCTGCATAGAAGAATTAAAACGAATGGGAAAATCATATAACAAACCAAAACGTAATTTAAAAGAAAATGATCTGCTGCATTCTGGGATTGAATTCTATACTACTTTCTCTGGCTGTTGAAGGCATTTTGCCTTAAAAAGATCATTGGGAGTTTTTTTTAAGTCCTTGCTTTGCAAATAAGTTCCAAGTCTACCAGAAAAATCTCTCGCACACAATGATCGTTGCTGTGCACAAAATTCTCCTGGGTCTGCTCCTTTCACGCAGCGTCAGATCATGTAAGTCTTTCCAGGATTTTCTGAAGTATTCCTGTTCATCATTTCATATAGCGCAATAGTATTCCATTACATTTATATACCAGAAAAAGCTTTTTCAATGAAGGGGGAAAGGGAGGAGGTGAGAGAGAAAAATTGAGGCTTACTCTTATTTGGCTTAATGAGGGAGGATGGGTGAGAAGAGAGGAAAGGAGAGAAGTTGGAACTCAAAGTTTTTGGAATGACTATTGAGAATTGTTTTTCCATGCAACTGGGAAATAAGAAATACAAATAATGGGGTATAGAAATCTATCTTCCCTACAAGAAAAGAGGGAAGATAGGGATAATAGAAGGGAGGGTGTGATACAAGGGAGGGCAGATTGGGTGAAAGGGTAATCAAAATGCATGGCCTTTTGGGGCGGGTGGAGGGGAGATATGAGGAGAAAATTTGGGACTCAAAATTTTGTGGAAATGAATGTTGAAAACTAAAAGTGAATAAATAAACATAAAAAAAATTACAGGGAATTTTGAGTTCTTTAAGTGAACACACATGCACACACAGAGTCCAATATGTACTTTCTGGCTAGTTCTATTCCCCTATATAACTAAACTATGTTATTTTGAGAAAACCTTAGTCTGGCCAATCATTGAGAATAAAAAATGCACTCTGTAAACAATGCCATCTTAAATACGTCTGAGTTTTTACCACTAGTACCATTTGCAAGCAAAAAGGATTATAATAGAGTTTACCAGCCCTGGGGGGAGGGAAAGATTACAAGGAGAAAAAAAAAATGACAGTTTAAGAAGTAATAAGTTTGTGTCTGTCCTTTGTTTTCAAAGAAGACCATGACATCAGAAATATGACGACATGACTTGCCTTAAATTTTTCTTTGAAGTGAAGGCTGTGCAAGTTCACCAACTTCACTTTTGGCTCTTGACCCATCTGAATCCATTGAATAGATATTCATCAGGATGATTAGAGAAGGCCCAGGATGCAAAGAAAGGTAATATAAATGAGACGATGCTTGAAATAACAATAGGATTGTTTCTGATAGACTTAGCCCTTAAGAGCAATGCAAAGACCTAAATTATCCCCAAACGACTCTGGAGGCAAAATGCCATCCACCTCCAGAGAAGGAACTATGGAATTGGAACACCAAATGAAGTAGATTATTTCTCTTGTTTTACGTTTTGGTTTGATTCTGTTTTTCTCATGGTTTCTCCCATTCGTTTTAAAGCCTCTACGCAGCATTGCTAAAGTGAAAATGTGATTAATAGGTACGTAAGTGCAGACCCCATGCAAGATTGCATGTCATCTCTTGGAGGCAGGTGAAGGAAGGGGGAGAAAATTTAAAGCTTTTGAAAGTGATTGCTGAAAACTGATAACAAATAAATTAATTAAATTAAAAAAGAAATAACAATAGGATCATTGTGGAGAAAAAGATGACAAATGCAAAATTTACATTATTCTGTAATATTTCTCTTAAAATTTATTATTTATTAATATTATTACTAATAATAATATTCTCTTTTTAATTTTAAATACATTATTTTTGAAAAAGATTTAATGAATTTCCTAAAAGTGACTAAATATTTAAAATTATTTTTAGTAGCAATGATTTTTACTTTCTTTGTGTTCATTTAGGGAGAAAATGTTACTTAGTAGATCACAAGTGTAGTGTTTATTTTTTTATACAATGAGATGTCAGTTTACAGTTCATATTCATCATAAAGTTTTAATTAAGAAATGTTATCATGTAATCAAAGAATCAGAAGAACCCAGAATCTGAGAATTTTAAAGGACATCAGAGGTTATTTATTTCAACTGTTACCTGATGAAATTACACATCCTTCAAAGCATCTGTTCTACAGTATTCCCAAAGAGTAATCTAGCATTTGCTTTAATACCTTTGATGAGGAGGAATCTACTGTATTCTAAAGCATACTATTCACTTTTGCTTCACATATTTGTGAAGAAATTCTCACATTCATGTAATATGATTTGTCTTTTTGCATTTTTCTAGTAAGTCCATGGCTGGAACAAAACATAATTAGCTTATTTCCTTTTGTATATGACAGCTCTTTCCATAATAACTTGAAGAATATATCAGTATCCCATACGTGCACCTTCATCTCCAGTGATGACTTCTCAGTCCATCAACTCATGCTCAGATACTATAATGTTTTGGATCTTCACAATCCCCGTTGTCCTTCTACAGGTATTTTCCGTTATCATTACTAAAATGTGAGGCCCAGAAGACAGTGGAGCTGTCTAGATGTAGTCAAATCTGCGAAGATTCTCTAGTACCTTACATAACTTCTTTCTTAACATACCCTTGAGTTCATGTTCATTTTTAATGCAACATCATGCTATTGATTCATAGCATGTCTGTAGTGGGAAGCTGTACACACACACATGCACACACACACACACATACACAAACACAGATGCACACAAACACACATACATACATGCATACATTTTTTCCCCTAGACAAACTGTTGTCTAACTCTAGTTCATCTGCCTTATGTATTTGGAGTTTATTTTTCTAAATAGAAGCTTTGCATTTATCCATATGCTATTTCATGTTACTAAATTAGGTCAAATACTCCAGTCATCACCACCCACATTTTATTTTGTTTCTGACAGTGTCATTCTTCCTAGTGTCACGAATAACACTCCAAAAGATATGGTTTCCAGATATTATTAATCAATTTATTGAATGAGCTAACTATAATAAAGTGATAGTCCATTGTTTCTTTTAATAACCTACGAAGTCAAGGTAAACTTTGAAACATCTTAAATAGGTATGTAGCTTGTGGTAGAAAATTCCCTTGACAAACAAAACTTGATCCTGATTGGTGGATATTTAATAAAGAGATGAGCTAAAAGTCCTCAATGGCAACTGCTGAGAAAGTGGCTTAATCATGAGACTCAGTAACCTCAAGGCACTTGGATATGGAAAATCATTTCCATCCAGACATTTCTGGACAGTTTTCTCTTTTATGATTTTAGGATCATCAAAACTCTAATGGAGGTGATCAAGGGTAATCATTCCTTTATCCAAACAAAAGACTCATCCATACTGGATTCTGTTTTTACGTTAATTAGAAATCAGGTTTCCATCCAACCTAGTTAAAATTATGTGCCTTGGAGTTTAGGAGTAATCATATCACTCAGGCATGACCTTCAGAGACTGACTGATCTTTGTAGTAGTGAATCTTAACAAAAACAGTAGGAAAAGGGAGACTCACAAATTAATTAATACAATTAATTGTTATTAATATAATAGTATAATATCAGTTTCTCTCTTTAGGGGAAGACATGTTCCACAGTAGATAGAACACAAGGTCCAGAGTCAGGAAGATTTGTCTTCATGAGTTCAAATCCGACCTCAGACACTTGCTAGCTGCATGACCCTGGACAAGTGAGTTAGCACACTTTGTCCCAGTTTCCTCTCTTATAAACTGAGAAAAGGAAATGTATCACTTTTGGGAAAAGCCCAAATGGGGTCACAGAGTTGGACACAACTGAAAGATGACTGAACAACTTAGTACCCTTCAATGTGTTTGTTATTATCTATATTTTCTGCAGAATTCCTATTTATGCATTTATCTATGTCATCTATTATAATTTTACACAATACAGAGGCAAACATGTAACTGGGACAAAGAAGTGGAGAACTTTAACCAGCTTGGCTCTGGAACATCAACATCTGTTATTTCAGTCCATTCTTTCAATCAGTTTTGATTTATCTAACTGTAATTCTATCTATCCGATCTTCTTACATATAAACACTTTGCTAAAAGGTAGGTAAAATATTTATTAACTATCTGCCTAATCGAGCTAATAAATTTGTCAAGAAAAAAAAATCCCCATATGGCCTGTTCTTGTTGAAGCCATGATGTGTGTATGTATGTATGTATATATATATATATATATATATATATATATATATATATATATATATATGTATGTATATCATTTCAATTCTCCATGACCTTCTAAAGATCACAAACGTGTTCAAAAAAGCTATCTCCTGGTTTTTCAATATTTTGGAGTGCAATTCTTGTAGGCTCCAGAGGTGATACCATCAAGAGAAAGTAAGTACTTCCTTACTAATTATAATTAATTTTTAATTAGATTCCCTAATAGTAATGTTTTGAAGTTTCCCTTCCTATGATTGATTTCTTTGACAAAGAAAAGAAAAGTAAAATCAAATTTAAATTGCCCTCCTTTCCATTTTAATTTTGATTTCTCTTCTAGAATCTTATGCACACTTAGATCCCTGTCTTTTCCCTAATATATCTTTTTTAAAGTTCGTTAAGAATACCCTGCATTACACTTAAATATCCTTCCCATCTTCACCTGATACTGATTCTAAGCATTATCATTCGTTACATGATTTTATAAGACTGTGTTCTACTTTTGCATTCATCATCTAATTAGTGGTCTATTTTTTACCTCATACTCCTCTTATGTAGGCGTCTTTCAAAATATTCACCTATAACCTTCTTATGTATCAATATTAGTATTTGTTTTGTGCTATTCTATTTTGTATTTTATATATTTTCCTTTTCTTCCTCATCAACATAATTTTTATTTTGAATCTCCAGATTTTAATGCTTGAAAGTTGTCTTCATGGGCTCATTCTTTCCTCCCCATATCCTTAAATAATTAATTGTTATAGTCCTAACAGTTCTCTGAAAGCTTTAAAATCTCGACTTTGATAATTTAGAGCATATGCCACACTATTGCTCTTTTCTCCTGATCCTTTACAAAATTTAAGATGGAGTGGTCACTTCTCCTAAGGATCTCATTATTTCCATCTATTGAATAGATGCTCTTTGCTGTAGAAAATCAGATGAGGAAAAAGTGAAGTATTACTCATTGGGTCTCAAACCATTGACAGGAGGAGATTATAATTAGAGTATTCAAAAAATTTTAACTGGTTTGCTTAAGATCACAGAATGCTCAAAGAGGTATTCCAGTACAGGCAATCCCTCATCACTATTATAGTATGATTGTATGTTAGATTTATACTGTTTTCCTAAATCTTCAACTCTTTCCTTTTGAAATCCAAATCATCTGATAACAATATCACTTCTTTTTCTTCTTCAATTCTTAGTCATCCAAATGGTCTCCAAAATATTTCAGTCTTTTAATTCCTTCTATTTCCTCAATGATGAGCATATTCTTTTCATTCCGTCTAGTCATCTTTTGTATAGTTTCCTTTCTAGATTAATGAAAAACCCTAGAGGTAGAGTTTTTGGGTAATTAATAAACACTTTATCAGTTAGGACAGCAAATAATGAATTGATGGTCATCCATTTGTCTTGTTAACCAAACACAAAACCATAGAAATCCACTTAATACCTTTTTGTCCCAGCCTAATTGCTGTGGGCTGCCTGAGTCGTCTTACATTAGTCCAGGTGTTTGGGGGCCAGCCAGATAAACGTATGGAGAGAAGAGATTTTCCAGAGTCAAACAAGTGTTAGGCTTTATTCAGGATCTTGGTTACATGTTCATATGCAGGCGAGTTCTTCCCCAGGAGAAAGGAACCCCCCTCCTCCTCAAGGAGCAAGGATCACATAGTGAGAGGATGGGGGCAGAAGAGGGGAGGGACCCCCGCAGGGGACCCCCTTCAGGCTTTCCTGCCCCCACTTAAGCTCTCCCAGCTGCATGGTCCACACGTGGATACCGTGCATGCTCTCAGCCCCTAGCTAATCAACAAAAAGGTGTGCTCAGACCACGGACCAATCTCAAGGGTGGGATGCTCTCCCCAGCAAGTTTCCACTGAGAAGAGGTGGAGAAACAAGAAAGCTGGAGTCTCACTCTTCAATTCCCAGCTGTTCCCTGGGGGGCCTCATGAGAGCTCGCAATCAAGAAGCCCTCATTTTTACCTGCCCGAAACCGTTCATGTGAGAACTGAGCTTACACCCCAACAACTTTTAATTATTTTGAAAATGGCGTTGCTTCTGACAGATGAAAAGCAACCCTAATTGGTGAAAAAGTAATGAGAGGGTGAACATTTTAATAAGGAGGTGGGCTAAAGGTCTTCATCTCCTCTGGTTGAGAATGTAACTTGATCGGGAGACTCGTCCACTTCCAGCAATCTGAAAAAAAAGAATACAATTCTACCCAGGCTTCTCAAATTGAACAATTTGGAGGTTTAAGGATATAAGTCTAATGTTTTTAGGACTAGAATTAACCTAGAATTGATTCTATTTACACTTTAATCTGAAGTAGGCTGTTCTAGTTAGGTGGGGTCTAGCCCAAGAGTCAGGAGCATGTTTCTGAAAGATTAGACCAGTGTCATCATCAGTACTGTCCTGTATCTGACTGACTGATCTACAAGTACTGGTACCCAAATGAGGAAAAAGAAAAAAGAACTCCTCCATTCAAATTTAATAATTGGGTATAATAAAAAAGTGATTTCTCTCACTTTCAATTGTCCCCATCTTAGTTTTTTTTCAACCTTTACTTGCTTCCTTACTGTGTCCTATTAACTACAACATGCTTATGTTTCCCATAAGTAAGTCCCAAATGAGGACTTGATCTTATGCATTCTTATTAAGTGTTTGCCTATATCTTGTCTGCAGTCATTCAGGGAGAACGAATAAACTACTTGAAAAAACTGTCCGTAGTTGATGCCTCCACTTCTTTTCCTCTTACTCTGTTCTTAATTCTGCAGTCTGACTCTTACTTTTATCATTTCATTTGAAACTACTTCTCCACAGTTATCAATACAGTTTTCCCTTCCACATTGTGGGGGTTAGGAGAACAGTACACTGGTGACCTAGAAAATCTTTGTAAAAATTTTTGACCTTCTCTTCTTATCAGAGAGGAAGTCTGATTTTTTTTTCTTTTTCTTTTATGGAGTGTTTATCATAAAATTTAGGTTTGTATGTATATCTACATATATAATACATACATATGTGTGTGCATGTATATATATATATATGTATAGGTAAATATATACACATATATACATATACGTGAAAATACTCATATTGTTATGTGGAAGAGATAATTGTACTTTCCTAATTGCCAAATCCAATTGCCTTTCTTCTATTTTCATCCTGCTTCAATTCAATATAGCCTGGGATACTGTTGGCCACATATTTCTTGTTACTCTCCTGTCTAGGTTATCCTGAAACTACATTTTCTTGTTTCTCCTCTCACCTGTCTGTGTGCTCTTTCTCAGGATCAAGTGGGTCAGGATTTGGCAAATTATGTAGAGTGGGATCTATAGCTTTTATGTAAAACCCCAAACTTTGTGGTTTTTACATTTTTAATGTAAAATTACATCCTTAGCTCACTGGATGAAAAATATTCTGAGCTCATATATCAAATAAAAACTGGAAGCTGCACAGATTTGTCTTGCAGTCCATAGTTTGCTAATACCTGATCTACATCATGCCCATTAAACTTGAGTACCCCTCAGTGTTTGGTCCTGAGCTCTCCTTTCCCTCTATATGATCTCACTGGGTGATCTCTACTACTCCCGTGGTCTCAAATATTATTTTCATCCTGAATCTCATATCTACTTTTCCAGCTCTAACTTCTCCTATTGGAAGATATATACTTCCAACTGCTTATGGAACACCTTGAGGCATTTAGATGGCTCGGTGGATAGAGAACTGGGACTAAGTGTGGAAAACCTGAGTTCAAATCTGCCCTCAGACACTCATTAGTTGTGTGACACTAGGCAACTTATTTAACATTTATTTGCTTTAATGCCTTGAAGAAGGAAATGACAAAACACTCTGATATCTTTACCAAGAAAATCTCATGGACAACATGGTCTATGGGGTCTTGAAGGGTCAGACATGGCTGAACAACTGAACAACAAATAGGAGATCTTGAACTAGATGTCTCATAGACATCTTAAATTCTCCAAGTACAAAACAGAACTCATCTCTCTCCCCAAAGTTTTCCCTATTCTGAATTTTCTTATTATTATCAAAGGCAGTAACATCATTCAAGTCACTCTGGCTAGGTATCATTTTAAAATCTTTCTCACTGCCTCCTCCCTTCCCCACTATTTTTAATATCTTTGATGTCCTATAAATTTTACCTTTGTAACATTGCTAATATGTTCCCTCTTTTCTTGCCTGATACTACTTGGACACTGATGTAGCTTTTTATCTCCTTATATCTGGGGTATGGCTATAGATTGTTACTTGCACTCCCTGCCTCAATGTGTTTTCCACTTGAGTCCATTCTATACTCTTCTGTCAAAATTATCTTCATGTATTAGTTCCGACCATCACATCCAAGCTTTCTTTTCAGTAAACTGGTGGCTCCTTAGCACCTACCTCCAGGTTCAAATGTTAAATCCCATGTTTAGAATATAAATCTCTTTATATTGCACACCTCCTTTCCAGTATTATGATACCTTGCACTATTGCAAGTATGCTACAATCCTGTGACACTTGTCTGCTTCCTATTTCTCACGTAAGATATCCCATCTCGTGACTCTAGATTTTCTCATTCTGTGTTTTCTGAACCTGAATCATTTCCTTCCTCCTCTTGACCTCCTGGTTCCCCTCACTTCTTTAGTTATCTCCAATTTATCCTATAGGATGAGGATTGTTCCTCATAGGCATGATGAGTTTGTCATTGTTTGTCTCTGAGGACAATAAGATCCCTCTGTCCATGATGGAAAATTTCAGAAACCACCTCAAAGATACTCATGTTAATGATATCACAGCAGGATTCAGCAGTTTTTTATGCATCACCCATAGTGGTGGTACCTAAGAAAATAATTGAAATATAAGGATAAGTATTGATTACCAAACTTTGAATAAAAAGACTAAAGTGGACAAATAAGCTATGCCAGAGATGCAAGATGCTCTGGATTGACTGAGAACCAACAACTCCTTTTTAGTCTTAGAATTTCATGGTGTATACTGTCAGATTCCTTTCTGAGGAAGAGAAAGGGGAAAAAAAAACTGCCATCGTGTATCAAGCTGGCATTTACCCATTGGAGCAAATACCCCAGACATCTCAGAGGCACCAACCAATTTAAAAAGGCTGATGAAGAAAGTGGTTGGAGACATGAAAGATGTCATAAGCTCAACAAAATTCTGGAAGAAAGGACTCTGAGAAAAGACACCATGAAAGGAGATTGTAGTCTGAATCAAGTCACAATTCCAAGCTTGCTCAAATAAGAATTTTGGGGAACTTTCCTTTGGATGAAATCTGGGATTGTTTCTTGCTGGAGCCGAGCTACCTTATTTTCATTAGAAACACTTTTTCATTCTGTAATATTTGGTATCTCTTTTTCTCTGTATATTTTAAATGGTTTTATGATAACCTGATGTTTTCAAAAGGATTATTAATTTTTATCTTACATCCACTTCAATCAAACCACAAAATCCCCGCAAATGTGAATAATTTAGAACAACGTTAACAACTTTGACTTAATTTTAACTGATCAATTAGAGATGAACAATCCTAAATATCATTATCAGTTCCCTGAGCCATCGCTTCATTTCATTGTAATATAATTAAATCATTTTTATAATTTGTCATGATTTATCATCTAGTGAATGAGCAAATCTATACCTTCTATTATCACATCTTATAAAGTTCATGCATGGTTTGATATTCTTGTCACTATGAATTCATTATGAAAAAATATTTTTGATCAGCATTCCTTACAGGGGTATATTTAGCAATGTTTAACATTGTGCATTAGTGGAGGAACATGCATGGAGTTATTAATAATAATTTACATTTCTGACAGTTTTTGAAACTTTTGTTTTTAAAGTTGAAATATTCAAACAGTGCATCATTTATGTAAAGTACTTTAAAGCATTTTTATCATATTTTATTTTTTATTTGAAAATATTGACTTACTCATTCTTTTTGAATATGGTGAAACTATCAGCTTGTCCTGTGACTGAATTCCAATGGCATTCCAAAGCAATATTTTTCTTATTTTAAGGATGTTAGGTTATAGTAGAAGACTATCTGAGCAGAAATTTCTGGTAACCTAGCTGAGCAAATAGTTTTGTCTTATTCCAACTCTACTTCACGTTTCAAAATGGCAAGATATATGTTACCCAATAAAAGACCAGCCAGAAAAAGAGGAAGTAAAATAAAAGCCTTCACAAGGAAAGCTTCTAAATCTATAGGCAAGAGAAGGAAGAAATGAGTAAACGTAAAAGTGACATCTTGCCAGTGAAAATATTCTTTAGCATAAAAGCAAACTTTTTAAAATAGAAAGATCTTAAATGGTGTAGTTAGTTTCAGAACTGGGATTTAACCTACAGCATGAGCACAGAGTTATAAAGCAGCTTAATAGAAGTATTTAACTAAAACAGTATGAGAAACATCTGAACTTTTGAAGAGCTTTTTTAAAAAATTATTTATTTTTAGTTTTCAATATTCATTTCCAAAAGATTTTGATATCCAAATTTTCTCCCCATCTCTCCCCTCTACCTCCCCAAGACAACTTGCATTCTGATTGCTGCCTTCCAATCTGTCCTCTCTTCTATCACACGCCTCCCTTCTTTTATCCCAATCTTCACCCTTTTCTTATAGGGCAATATGGATTTCAGTACACCATTACCTGTATTTCTTCTTTCCCAGTTGCATGCAAAAGCAATTCTCAACATTCATTCCCTAAACTTTGAATTCCAACTTCTTTCCGTTCCTTCCTCCCTACGCATCCCCACTGAGAAAGCAAGCAATTCAGTATGGACTATTTATGTGTAGTTTGGCTAAAGACTTCCACAATAATCATGTTGTGAAAAATCATTCCAGCCTGCCCCCTATTGATTCTATTCTCTCTTTAGACTTTGTCCCTCCCCTAAAGTGTTTGCTTGTAATTACTGCCTCATCCCATTAGCCCTCTTTTCTATCCCACCACCCCATTTATCACCTTTCTCCCTACTTTAGTGTGATCCAAGATAGATTTTCATACCAAGTTGACTACACGTGTAATTTAATCCTTAAACCAAATGTGGTGAGAATGAGTTTCACTTTTTCCCTTTCACCTCCGCCTTTTTCTGTCATTGAAAAATGTTTTTCTTGCTTCTTTTATAAGGAATAATTTGCCTCATTCAATTTCTCCCTTTCTCCTCCCAATATATTCCTTCTTCATCCCTTAATTTTATTTCTGAAGATATCATACGTTCCTATTGAACTCACCCTAGACCCTCTGTCTATAGGCATGTATGTATATACATATATACATGTGCATGCATATATATGTACAAATACATATACATGTCTGTGTGTGTGTATTATCCCTCCAACAACCCAAATACTGAGAAAAGTTTCAAGAATTACAAATATATTTCCATGTAGGAATGCAAGTAGTTCACCTTTAGTAAGTCCCTTATGATTTTTTTTCCCTCTTTACCTTTTCATGCTTCTCTTGATTCTTGTGATTGAAAGTCAAGTTTTCTAATCAGCTCTGGTGTCTTCATCAAGAATGCTTGAAAATCCTTATTTCATTGAATTACCATTTTCTCACTTGAAGCATTATACATAGTTTTGCTGGGCAGGTGATTCTTGTTTTGTATCCTAGTTCCTTTGACTTCTGGAAAATTACATTCCAAGCCCTTTGATCCCTTAATGTAGAAGTTACTAGATCTTGTGTTATCTTGATTGGATTTCCATAATACTTGAATTGTTTCTTTATGGGTACTTGCTATATTTTCTCCTTGACCTGGAATCTCTGGAATTTGACCTCAATATTCATGGGAATTGGGGTTGTCTTTTGGATCTCATTCAGGAGGTGATCAGTGGATTCTTTCAATATTTATTTTACCCACTTGTTCTAGAATATCAGGGCAGTTTTCCTTTGTAATTTCATGAAAGATGATGTCTAGGTTCTTTTTTGTATCATGGCTTTCAGATACTCCCATAATGTTTAAATTGTCTCTCCTGCATCCATTTTGCAGGTCAATTGTTTTTTCCAGTGACATCTTTAGCATTATCTGCTATTTTTTTTTCATTCTTTTGGTTTGTTTCTCGTAATGTCATTAGCTTCTAACTGCTCCATTCTCATTTTTTAAGAACTATTTTCTTCAGGGAGATTTTCACCTTCCTATATCACTTACCTAATTCTTTTTTTAAAGCATTCTTCTCTTCGTTGGTATTTTTTGGGCCTCTTTTGCCATTTCTTAGTCTATTTTTAAAGATTTTATTTTCTTCAGCATTTCTTTGGCTCTCCTTTAGCAAGCTGTTGACTAGCTTTTCATGATTTTCTTGCATCACTCTCATTTCTCTTCCCAATATTTCCTCCACCTTGGTTTTCAAAATCCTTTTTGAGTTCTTCCATGGTCTACTACAATTGCCTATTTATTCTGGAGGTTTTCCATGCAGAAGTCTTATAGTTTAAGTCTTCCTGTGGTAGTTTACAAGGTTCCTCCCCATCCAAAAGGGTGAAAGAAAGTATCTCTTCACCAAGAAAGTAACCTTCTATAGTCTTATTTTTTCCCTTTTTTGGGCATTTCCCCAGTCAATCACTTGACTTTCGACTCCTTTGTCAAGAGAAGTGTATTCTCTGAGGATCTGTAAGTTCTCAGTTCCTCCCAGATGGCACAGGCAATGGAGAGAAGTTACTCCTCTTCTGCCCTGCAGTCTGGTCATGGAGGTACTGCAAGGTTTTCTACCCAGTATCTGTGGGCATGATTCCTTCCCCACAACCGTTGCCTTGAGGTCCAATACTCCAGCACTTCTCCTCACTCCAGCGTTGTCATTCAGGGCTGAGACCCAGATAAGCAGCTCATTTCCCCGAGGATCTTTAGGATGAGGGCTCTAAAATGACTGCTGCCACCCTGGGGCTGCCAGGACCAGACCACATTTCCTTTTCACCCAGGTGGATGAGCTTTCTCACTAACCACTTAAGCTGTCTTTGCTGTTTGTGCATTGAGTAATCTGGGAACTGCAGGTGCTGCCCAGGATTACACACACCCTGAGTCCTGTTTCAGTCCTGAATGAGACACATCACAAGACCAAGGCTGGTCTGGTCTCAGTGTGCTATGCTCTGCTCTGAGACCAGTGAAATGAATCTTTCCTGATCATCTTTCTGGCTGTCTTGTGGTGGAAACCTCTTTCACTCTGTCATTTTGTGGCTTCTGGTGCTCTAGAATTTCTTTAGAGTTATTTTTATGGTTATTTTATGGGCTATGGGGCGAGACTATTTCAGGTTGTCCTTCTACTTGGCTATCTTTTCTGAGTCTCCCCGAAAAAATTTTAAAAAATGAAAAAAACAAAACAAAACAAACCAACATATTGCTCCAAACAAGAAATGGTCCTAAATGATGCACAATATAAAAATGAGCATGGGAGATAGGTGAATGAAAAGAAACATTTTTTTGAAATGTTAGAACCAATAAAAAAGGAAATATTGGAACAACACATATGGTGCTTGGAAAACATCATAAATGCCCTTGAGAATAGAGTTTAGCAAAAATGTTTGACTCATAACCCTAAAAGGAAAATGTAATTTATCGGAATGAATACTGTCTTTCAGGAAATCAAATGAGAATTTGCCTAGAAACATTGAAATTTCTCCACAGTTCTTTGTAAAGGAGGAGTCCTAAATTTTGCTTACCCCAAAACATATTTCAAAGAGTTCAAACAAAAAAAAATTAGTCATACATTAATGCTCATTGATAACAAAAGAAGAAGTGTAGGGAGGAAGCAGGGAAAACAGAAAAGAAAGAAAGTGTTCAGCACCACATAATAGCAGAAAAGTAGATATTTAATACTACTCCCCAAATTGCAATTTTTGTGGGAGGTAATTTGAGTCAATTGATTGTATAAAATCAGACCATAAATGTGTCATAATATGTTCACCACCTATGGATTGGAGTACCTCTGGCTTGGGAGCTACTGAGCCCTTTTCAGGCTTGTATTCTATCTTTGATGTCCACCTGATCCATTCGATTCTCATCTCACATCAAAGAAGCTGTAACATATATACTCAGCCACAACAGTCACAACAGCCACAACACCTCAAAGAGACAAGTGAAGACAGAAGACCGGAGGGAAGCCCAGGGACACTGTGGCTGGGAAGAATATTCACACGGGAAAGCCAAGGTTTTGATGGAAATACTGAAAAATAAGCCCAGGATGACTGGGGTCTCTGGGCAGCCTCCAACAGCCTGCAGTATTTACTCCTGTCTCCATTTCCCCATTGCCAACACTGGCCAGAGTGCTGCTCCTCCTCTTGCAAATGAACTCAACAGGTGTCATATCCAAATAGCAGTCCTGGGTGAAACAAGGTTGACAAATGAAGGACAGTTTACTGAAGTTGGAGCTAGATATACCTTTTTCTGGAGTGGGTGCAGTGAAGGGGAGCACTGTGAAGCTTGTGTGAGTTAGGTGGTATGCCTGCCAAAATGAGTGAACGACAGGGTCATGACAACGCGATTGCCACCTGCAGGAAAACACCATACCACCACCATCAGTGTCTATGCTTTGACCATGATAAACCTTGATGAAGTCAAACAAAAATTTTATGAAGATTTAGAGACCCTTGTCTCCAATGTGCCAAAAGAGGACTAGTTTATAAGTCTGGGAGACTTATTTCTAGAGTAGACTCAGACTACCAGACTTAGCAGGGCGCCCTAGGGAGGAATGGAGTGGAAAACAGGAACAGCAGTGGACATTACTGCTAAAGGCTTGTGCCTCACATGACCTTTGTATCACCAACGTTGTCTTCTATTTACCTAAATGCAATAAAGTCTCAAGGATGCACCCTCACAGCAAGCATTGGCATCTAATAGACTGTGAGATTGTAAGGAGGAGAGATAGGCAAGATGTGAGAGTGACAAAGGCAAAGTGTGGTGCAGAGTGCTGGGCTGATAACAGACTTATCCTTTCCAACCTAAATATTCACATTCATCAAAAGTGCCACTGCCAAGGCAAAATGACTACCAGAAGAAGTAATGTCAATAAATTAGAGATCTTCTGTGAGCTTGAACAGTTTATTGCTAACTTGGAGGGAAAGTTGAGCCAACACACACTTGGCAGCAAGGGAGCACATAGGAGTGGTCAACTTTGAGAGATTTGGTGTACAACACTGCATTTGCTCATCTGGGTCAGAACACTCACAAAGATCAAGAGTGGTTTAATGAAAATGATGGGGAAACAGAAGATGCTAAATGAAAAACGATAACTCCACAGAATTTACCAGCAGGATTGTTCATTCACCTCTAATAAGGCAGCATTTAATTCCATCAAAAGCAAAGTAGAAGCAAAGCTTAGAGAGACATAGGATTCCTGACTCACTATTAAGGCAGATGAAGTTCAGTATTTTGCTGACAGTAAAAATCCAAGTCACTTTTATGATTTTCTGAAAGCTATTTATGGACCAAAAACCTATGGTCATCACAACTACTCAGTGTTGATGGAGCCACATTGATTAGTGATAAGGACATGATCCTAGAGAGATGAGTTGAAAACTTCCATAGTGTTCTCAACAGACCATCATCAATCAATACATTGAACATTTACTTCAGGTTGAAGTCAATCCCTCCTTAGCTGAACTTCCAAATGAAGAAGAGGTTTGAGGTCCACTGGACTCCTTTCATGTGGCAAAGCACCTGGTGCTGATTCTATTCCAGCTGAGACTTACAAGGTAGGGAGACCATGGCTTGTACAAAAGCTGACTGAAATTTTTCAGGTTATATAGGAAGAGGTGGTTATCCCCCAAGAGTTCAAGGATGCCTCCATTTTTCATCTCTTTAAAGGTAAAGGGAATGGATTGTCCTACGACAATCACAAGGGGATCTCTCTCTTAGTCATTGTTGGCAAAATGCTTTCTATATAGCTCCTTAATAGGCAGATTAATGGAAATGGTCATATACCTGACAGGCAGCGTGGCTTCAGAAAGGGTCAAGGAACAGCTGATATAGAGTTTGCTGCCAAACAACTCTAGGAGAAATGCCAGGGGCAGAAGAGTGGTCTGTGCACAATGTTTGCAGAACTGATCAAGGCCTTTGATACTGTTAATCATGAGGACTTATGGAAAATCATGTCAAAATTTGGTGTCTGGCAGAAGTTCCTTAATGTACTTTAATTTCAGGATAGCATGTTTGCCTGGGTTTTGTATAATTGACAGTGCTCTCTCTCATGACTTCCCAGTCACCAATGGAGTGAAGCAGCACTGTGTGCTTGCTCCCATGCTTTTTAGCATGATGTTTTTTTCATGTTGAGAAAGGCGTTCAGTAAGGTTGAATATGGCGTCAAGGTGAAATAGTGTACTGATGGTATGTTATTCAATTTGAAAAGGCTACAACCCAAGTTCAAAGTGGAGGGAGTGTTGGGGCATGATTTTATGTTTGCAGATGATTATGCATTCAATGCAATCTCTGAAGCTGAGATGCAACAAAGTATGGATCAATTCTCTGCTGCCTGTACTAATTTTGGCCTAATAATTAACACCAAAAACCACAGGTGCTCCATCAGCCACGACCACACCATCCATCCCTGAATCACCATCAAATACAACAGATGGAGAAGTTTGGAATGCTGTGGATAAGTTCACTTACCTTCGTAGTGTACTTTCCAGGGATGTACACATTGATAGCGAAGCTGATGCAAGCAATGTCAGAGGTAGCTCAGTGTTTGGGAGGCACCAAGGACAAGTTTGGTGGAAAAGAGGTATTAGACTGACTACTAAACTGAAGGTCTACAGAACCATTGTGCTGACTTCATTGTTGTACATCTGCGAAATATGGACAGTCTACCAGCACCATGCCAGGAAACTGAATCGCTTCCATTTGAACTGTCTTAGGAAGATTCTGAGGATCACCTAGAAGGATAAGGTAACAGAAACTGAACTCCTTGCTCAAGGAGTACCCCAAATATAGAACTTGCAGATGACAAAGTGAGGTATGTGAATAGTTCCATAATTTCTTAATAATCTTAAGAAAAGAATGGAAAGAGATAAAAGAGAAATATGCTGGACAGGTGGTCTAGGGAAAGGAAGATTAGCGAAATAATTTTACATAATTATGATGTGTAAGTACATATCAATACATGTAAGGAGAAGTTGGGGGTAGGGAGCAGCTATTCCTTCAACCAACTTTCCTCTGAATTGCTTAAAGGAAGAAAACACAGAGAGAGAAGGACAGATGGACACAAAAATGTATTTTACTCAATAAAGGAAGAGAAAGAAAAGGGGGAAAGAGTGGAGGTTGTAGAAAATCATTAAAAAAGTGAATATTAAAGGAGTGATTTTTCCAGTACAAAGCGAAGTCAAAAAAGCACAAAAGATTTGTAGCTCTTCTTGAGATATTAATAAATCAAAATCTAAGGGGATATCTATCGCTGTGGAATGGATGAATAAGTTATCATTGCTGCAATGGAATATAATAATGCTGTTAAAAAACAGGAAAAAAAGTTTTACAGTGGCAACATCATAAAGAAAAAAAAATCTTTCTATGATTTAGGAACTCTTATCAGCATGAACAACACTCTTAAAGACAACTAATCATGAATAACACCACCCACCTTCTTATAGAGTGGGGAAGGACTCAAGATACAAAATTAAAAACATATATATATATATACTTTGGAAAGTTGTTTTAACTGATGTTTGGTAACAGGTTTTATTTTTCTTTAATTTTGAGTTGTAGTGAGGAAATAGAAAAGAAAGAAGACAGATTTTTGCTTATACACACATATACATATATAGACAAATATATCTGTTTATATATATGTATATGTACAGACACATATCATGCTATATACAAATAATATTAACATAGAGATGAAAATTTGGGAAATAGTATCTAAAACACATTTCTGTTTTGAAAATATTTATAATCATGAATTTCTGCTATATTGCATAACAAATCTGAATGGTTGTAGAGTAACTGTAATTTTGGGATTATGTATGTGACATCTGCCCTTTATTACTAACACAGGTTATCGCAGTAGTTTTTGCTAGTTATTTAATTGTATAGCTACATATAAAAGTTGTATCGCTTACATAAACTGAGAATAAGTATGTAAGGAAAATTAAAAATTATCCAGACGTACACACATTATACATACATACATGTATGTATGTATAGTGTGTGTGTGAATATGTTAATATTATAAACGAATCTGTATTTTTCTCCCTCCCTGCTTTCCCCCTCCCCAAGACAGCAAGCACTATGATACAGCTTATATATGTCTAATCATTTTAAAAGTTCCAAAAGGTAAAAACGACGTGAAATAAAAATTAGAATATTTCCGTTGACTAAAGGAATATAATTACACACATTTATCTTTTGGAGCTTAGCCCCATTAATTTTTGTTGAATATATTGTAATGGCAACGGATTTGGCAAGGTGTTGCTCTACTTAAAAAGATATCTTGAAGAAATATGAAATAGAATTCCTCCTTTTACCTTGTCAAGTTAGCAAATTTTGGACCAAGGTATATTTGGGAATGTCTACTAATAGTACAGAACAATGCTTTTGAAAATACTCAACACTTCAAGAAAACTCGTAAAAGAACCCTAAAGTACTAACTTGCCTGCCTTTTTATATCATCTGGAAAGAGGAAAATAAATACACTTTTATTCTTATTTAATAATGTCATTCCTATAGACTATAACCCAGGGCATCCAAATATTTCACACAATTAAAGGAAATTATCCCACACTCGAAACAACCTCAACACTAGCAAAAGGAACTAATTAATACTGATTTGAATCATCAAAAATGACCTTAAACATTACAGATATCTAACATGATCTCTTGGTATCATTCCATTTCCAGATATTTATACGTAAAAAGAAGATTTTAGACTATAGCACCTCTAAATTCTTTTGGATTCTGAATTAAGGTCTTCAATGCTTAATTGAACAAAGTACTTCGCAGACTCATTTGCAACCTGCTTGTATATAACAAGTTAAAAAGAAAAGCATCTATTCCTATTGTAACATGCATTAAGACATTTGTGACAACATACATGTAAGTGACAAAATGTAATCGAAATGGTGAACATTACAGAGCACGTGGAGAAAAAATATAATGAAGTGCTAAAATATTGAACATCTTGTTATAAAAGTGACGACAACAAGGTATAACCAGATATTAGAAGATCAAAGGCAAATTAATTTGCCTCTTAGAAGATTTTGATTAAAATTTTAAGGCCCATGTAATCATACGAACTAATAAAATGATTCACATGCAATACTATATGGGCTGACAGGTTGTTTCCTCCATTTGTTGATTGGTCCTTTCAGTCATGTTTAACTCTTCATAATCCCATTTGCGTTTGGTTTTGGATAAAGATCCTGGAGTGATTTGCCATTACCTTCTGCAACTCATTTTATAAATGAGAAACTGAGGCAAACTGGGTTTAGAGACTTGTCCAGGTCACAGAGTTACTAAGTGTCTGAGGCCAGACTGAACTAAAGATGAGTCTTCCTGACTCCAGGCTCTATGAAGTGTACCACCTAGCTGTCTTTCCTTTGATTCCTATAGCTACTTTAATTCTATGTTTTGTTTGGCATTGCAGCAATTGATTTTTAACAGAATTTTAATGTCTTTTTCAGATAATACTTTTAAGAAGTATTCTCTTATTGTCCTTAAGATTTCATAAAGTTAAAAAATATAGAACTAGATAGTACTTATTTGATTTTTAATGAATTTTAAAATCTCAATTTGGAAACATCTAATCTATTGAAATGAATTTCCAAAGAAGCTACCCACACTAGAACAACAAAACTCAAGGCGCTTCAAATGATCAGCAAATTTGTATACGTGGAAGGAATGAGAGAGAAGGGTGAACATACAGTCTTTTCCTACCAACCCATTGTCATTGATTAGATCAGAAGCATATGATATCTTAAGACTCATGTCTCATGCACCCATCTAATGTTTGAAAACATCTTTTCTTGGGCATTCTGGAAAAGGACTGTACTCAGAGCAGTTCTGAAAGGAAGGGCTTCTTTGAAAGATCTGATTCCTTAGTCTAGTTAAATTGTACAGATTCTTGAATAATTCTCCTTAAATCTGCCAGTTGTAAGAGTCAATACATTTTGGTATAGCCTCTTAAATTTTGCTTTTCCAATAACTTTTTAGTGCTGTGAAAACTAGCCTAAAACTTTTGCTTCTAATCCTATTAACAACAAAACTATAAAAATGACATCAAATTAGCAATCATAGTTCACTTCAGTCTTCAGAGAACTTACGTTTTTGCATACCTTTTGCTGTTCCTCTTTTTATCTAAGCCTTGTACCTGTTATACACACTGGCAACAATGGTCTGACAAAAAAATGTAAAGAAAGAATCTATAGGGATCTGATTTGTAATGTGAGCCCTTTTGGTTAAAGATTTAATATTTACCAAACCAGACTTGTATCTCCTATAATATAACAGATTTCACTGAAACATTTTTTCTGTAAACAAAACTGGAAAGTCTTTCTGAATTTTAATTTTATTAATGTCTAGAGATATGTGTGTCCTACAAGCCTTTCCATCATTGTTTAACTACTCCCACTTTATTCTGAGATATTTGAAAGAAAACTTGTGGTAATATGCATGATTATATTTAATAGTAAGTGGATGGAAAACTTAGGAAGCAATATCTAATTATCATAGCTCAGGCATCTAAATATTATTTCAACAATAAACACTCTATAGATAACTGCTCCTGGTTACAAAATTTTGCTATGGAAGGAAAAAGGAGGGACAAAGTTCTAGGTAAGGGAAGAATAATTCTCTATTTTAGCTTGAGTTCAGGGGAGAGTCATATATTAGCCAGTCATGCCATTAATAACATATTATAGCCATACTAATAGTTAGCCAGGTGGGAAAATTTCCTGTTAAGAAAAACAAATTACAAAATAGTGAAACTGCGACAAGAGGATCTTACCTTAGTTGTGCTAAGTTCATCCTATCGAATTTTACCAGGCATACACATCCTCATTTAGCAGGTCTCAGGTTTCACTTTATTTGGATGACTGGCATTTTCCTGAAAATGATGGGTTATTAGTTTAGTGGAAATTCAGACACTCATACTTGAAGTCAAACTTAGAATAATATCAATTACAGTTTCAAAGTATTTTACTTCAAACAGCAAATTTTATTTATCTGTGGCTTAGGGCTAGGTTTCTATTATTCTTCTGAAGTTGCAGTAACTATTAACAGTTATAACTTATACGTCTTACAGTTTAAGTCTATTCTGGAGTAGAAGTCAGTCATTTTAAACTTAAAAGTAACCACATCACATCACAGAGTTTCACAGGAGATGGAGGAAGGCCCTGCAGTAGCAGAGACAAGTAGGGCAAAATAGCAAACCATGAGATGAGTAGGGGGACTAAAACGCTAGGTCAAAATACTGGAAGCTGCCTGTGGCTAACTTTTATCAATAAAATAAAAAGTTTAATATAGTGAGTGCAGACAATCATTAAAAGGTTTAAAGTTAAAAGTTAAAAAAAGTTTAAAAGTGTTAAAGTTCAGCAAGAGCAATGAGGTATTGGCTCAACCTATGCTGGATTCAGAACCTGGTTTTTGATCAAAGAAATTATAAGTTTATTTATCTCATAATGGAGACCACATAATTGACTACAAAACATCCAGAAGATTGTGGAGTACTGTGAACTTAGAGATTTTGCTTATAAGATGTGATTTTAATACAACTACATAAATTTGGACTAGACTTAGTTTTTTTTGTAAGCAAATCTGTAAATTTTCGCCATTATAACTAAATGTGAGGTTCTCAATTCTAAAGCACTGAAAATTAGCAAATTTCCAACCCCAGTATCATTTATCAGTTTGAATCTTTTAGAATACTATAACATAACAACACCAGGATTGAGAAAATTGTTTACCTGTACCCAAATAGCAAGTTTCTCAAATTTAACAGACAAAAATCCCAAAACTTAGATCATTGAAATTATTATTATAATACTTAGAAGGAAAATACACCTAATAAATATTTAACAACTTTCTAACCACGTTTTACCAGTTGAATTTATAGAAATACTACACTGGATAGTAATAATACTAATCTGGATACTACATATAGTAGAAGAAGTTTATATACGATATATAACAACATAAGTTATTTTTCCAACAATATTAATGCTAAGAATTTTCATAATATAAGTATGTATTTAAAACATGAAATTAAAGTATTACAATCAAGTGACATCAACTTAGCTGAATACATTTCCAAATTATCTTATGCAGAAGTCATTCATCTCAGCACCTTTGCCATTTGTACTAATCTTCTCTAAAATCTAGTAAAGAGTTATCCAGTGTGGAGTAATTAAAATCAATGAAAGAAATGATCAAAATAACAATTAATATATACCTAGTTCTTACCATAAGTCAGGCATGTCTGAGTACTTCAAATCCTTACATAATTTTATTTTCACAACAATCCTTGGAATAAAGTTTTATCATCTCCTTCATTTATTAATAAACTGATGTAAACAGATATGAGAAGATTTGTTCAGGGTCACAAAGTTAATAAATTTCTGAAACAAAATTTTAACTCACATTTTCCTGACTCATTCACTACTTTCCAGTAATAAACTTTGATTCAGAATAGGAAATGTTACTTTTATTAATTATTTACCTCAATAACACAATGTGGTTCAGTGTAAAAGATAGCATATTGCATTTTATTAACAAAGTACAACTCAATTTAATTAAATAAAGATGTACAGTCACAAATTCAAAATGCAATTTTTAAAAAACACATAGAATGCAACAAAAGCATTTCTCAAAATCCTTATATGAATAAAAAAAAAGAGGATCATTGAATTGGAAGTATAACTAAAAATAACTAGGAAAAGAACATATTAAAAATCCCCAATTACATACCAAATTTGAAATGCTGAAAACCAAAGGAGAGATTAATAAAATTGAAATTAAGAAAACTACTGAACTAGTAAACAAAGCTAAGAGGCAGTTTTATGAAAAAAAAATAGAGAAATGTTGTTTAAAATGATTGGAAGAAGAAAAAATTATGCCAAATTACAAGTATCAAAAATGAAAAGAATAAACTCACAAGCAATGAAGAGGAAATTAAAACACTAATTAGAAACTATTTTTCCCTACTAATTTTGACAATCTTAGTGAAATGGATGAATAATTACAAAAACATAAATTATTTAGGTTAAAAGAAGAGGAAGCAAAATACTTATATTACGTCATCCCAGAAAAAGAAATTGAACAAACTTCAGTGATCTCCTTTGAAAAAAAAAATCTCCAGGACCAGGAAATTCTACAGTTTACAAGCAAATTCTATCAAGCAATTAAAGAAGAATTAATTCCAGCACTATATAGAGTATTTATGAAAATAGGCAAAGAAGGAATCCTACCAAATTCTTTTTATGATAAAAATTTTGTGTTGACACCTTCAACCAGGAAGAGTCAAAATAGAAAAAGAAAATTATAGATTAAGTTCCCTAATCATCATTTAAGCAAAAACTTTAAATAAAATATTAGCAAAATGAGTACAGCCACATATCACAAGAATAATACACTACAACCGGGTGGAATGTAAACCAGGAATGCAAGGCTGTTTCAATATTAGGGAAATTATAAGTGTAATTGATCATATCAAGAGCAAAACAAATAGAAACCATGTGATTTTCTAAACAGACGTCGAAAAATTTTTGACAAAGTGTACCACTCATTCAAATAATAAAAAAAAAACTAGAGAGCATAGGAATATCTGTAAGTATTATATGTAATAGGGATAAACTCAAGGATTTTCCAGTAAGATTGGGGGAGAAACAAGGATGTCTATTATCACCACTATTAATCAATATGGTACTAGAACTGTTTGCCTTAGCAGCAGCAAGAGAAGAAAAAGAAATTGAAGGGAATTCAAATGTGCACAAAACAATCAAAGCTACTACTCTGTTCAGATGATATCATTATATTCTTAGAGAATTTTAGAGAATCAAGCAAAAACTGCTTGAAATAAGAAGCACATTTAGCAAAGTTGCAGGATATAAAATAAACACATATAAAACATTGTTGTTTCTATATGTTACTTACAAAGTCCAAGAGCAAGAGGTAGAATGAGAAATTCCATTTAAAGTTATTGTAGACATTGAAAAGTATTTGAGAAGTTTCCTGCTAAAACAAACTGAAGAACTATATAAACACTATTACAAAACAATTTTCAAACAAACAAAGTCCGATCTAAATAATTGGAAAAGCATCAGTTGCTCAGGGGCAGGCCAAGATATTGTAAGAAAAATGGAAATTCTACCTCCATGGAGGCACTCAGATTTAATGTGGCCCCCATCACAAGAGCTCAGATTATATGTGGTGCACTTGTCCGTACAAACATCAGATTTCTAAAGTGTGTATTCAATATGTAGATCTGAAATAAATTTTCTTTTTCTTTGGCTGCAAATTTGGATAGAATTCATATGGGTAAGACCTGATATGTCAATATTTTGTGGTCCCAACACCCTTAAAATTCACACTTTGAGGGCTTGGTTTAGATTGGGAATCTTCCTGGAGGCAGGATGGAGATGGTGGGAGGGATGTAGGGGTGGTCAGGTGGTCTGGTGAGACTGGGGAAAGATTCAGGGCAGTCTTGATGGGAGTAGCCAGTGGCTGGGGTGATTGGAGGTCAAACACCAGGCTCCAAGAGAGTGGGATTTAGTATGGGAGGTAGCTGAAAGCTACCTGGAGGTAGCAGACAGTAAAAGACTGGGCTACGTTGAGGGTAATCGATATTTGGGCATAGTGGTGGTGAAAGATTTATGGCCTTGGCTTTAAGGCTGAGGACTGGAGGATTCAGGGAAAGTTCAAGGGGGCTCCAAGAACCTATAAGTCATCACTTTATATGATATGACTGCAAGTACTTCACCAGTGCTAACATTTCTATTTCTTACTATCTACTACTAGGTACTATGATAAGTACTTTACAAATTTTATCTTATTTGAACCTCAAAACAACCCTGGGACATAGGTGCTTCTATTATACTCATTTTATAGATGAAGAAAATGAGACATAACCAGGACATGGAAGTTTTCATTGAAAAAAATATTGTCGAACAATTCTGTATTAATAGATGCTCATTTAGGGAAAAATATTTAATTTTTTTTATTTTGTTATACACTTTAAAGTACAAAAACAAAAGATTGGAACTAGAATAGCAGAAAATCTGTGGCCCAGAGAAGGGAAATGAATTAACTTAAATCATAAAACTAGTGAATACTGGTAAAGTTAGAACATAGTAGCAATAGATGTTGGATAAGGTCAGAATGGTAGAAAGATATTTTGCTTTTGTTTCCTGACAAGAAAAAAAAAGTGAGAATGTTTTAATTGAATGATATCAAAGGAATGAAAAGCAAATAGCTTTAATCACTTATACATCATTTATTCAGTAACAGTTTCAGTTAGAAATGTCATAATATTTTTAATGCAGTGGCACCCTAAGTAATTTTGAAATGTGCTTCTAATCACACATAAAAATACTGAATTTTGTACAACATATTCCAAAAGATTATAGTAGAGCCCAATATTATAACTTTAGGAGTTTCACAGAAATTTGTGTATCACACTACACTTTTTTACTTGGTGATTTCATTGGTGTGCATGGAGTCAAACATGATTTCTACAATGGCGATGCTCAAATCCAATTAACTAGACCTGATCTATCTGCTGATCTCCAGTGTCTCATTTCCAAACGGCTATCGGACATCTTGAACTGAATGTCTCATTGTCACCTTCAACTGAACATGCCTACAACTAAACTCATTATCTTCCACCCCAATCTGCCCCTTTTCCTAATTTAGCCATTACTATTAAGGACATCACTATGTTGCTAGGGCCTATTGATGTTACCTTTATATAATCACTCATCTTTGTCTTCGTCTCTGTTCTGACACTGTCACCATTCCAGTGTTATCTCTAATCGCATCATTCCTGAACTACTGAAAAAGACAGCTGATATGTCTGCCTACTCCAAGTTTCTTTCTGTTCCAATCCATCCTTCACTAAGATGCCAAAGTGGTCTTCCTAAAGTTCATATGTGACAACGTCACTCACTACTCAATTAACCTCGGGGATTCCCTATCATTCCCGTGATTAAATCTAAAACCCTTTGGTGTTCATATCCCTTTATAATATATCCCTCCACTTTTGACCATCTTCTTAAAACTTGCACCTCGCTCATGTACTCTCTGATGTAATAATAGTGGCCTCCTTGTTGTTCCTAAAACAAGTCTTTCTGTCTCTTATTCTCAGGCATTTTCCCTGGCTGTCCTGCATCCCTGGAATTCTTTTCTTATCTCTGCCTCCTGACTTGCTTGACTTCCCTCAAATTTCAGCCAAAATCTCCCCTTTTACAACAAACTTTGCCTTCATCAATTGTTTAGTTATATCCAACTCTACATGGTCCTGTGGACATTCTGTATTTCTTTGTTATTTTCTTTTCCAGTGTTGCTATCTTAGAGATGAGTAACTGAAGCAAATAAAGGTCCAGTGGATTGCCCATAGTCATACACCTAGTAATTGTCTGAGGCCAGTTTAGAACTCACATTTACCTGACTCCAAGCTGGTTGCTTTATTCACTCTGCCACCTAGCTGCTCTTTAAACTTTGCCTGATCACGCTTAATTTTAGTGCCTTTTTTCTGTTGATTACTTTCTATTTATCTTGTATATAGCTTGTTTCTAGGTAGTTGTTTTATGGTTGTCTTCATGATTAGATTGTGAGTACATAGAGGGGAGGGAGCTTTCTTTTTCTTTTCCTTGTATTCTTTCCCTTACCATAATGTGTGGCACATAGTTGCTACATTTAGGTTAAATAAATCTAGGTGAAGGCAATTTGGAGAAATTCACTAGAAGGCCACTATGTATGCTGCCTGGTTTTCAAATAAAATGTAGAAATGGTCCTTAATCAGTATATCACTCACATTGTCTTGAATTGGAACACATAGGAAAATGATGATAGTATGCTTGATAAAAAATTTCTCTAAGATGACCCTGTTTGCAGTAGGAGTGTCTGAGAACCTCAACCAACATATTTGCAAGTGGCTGCATTATGTTTATTGTGGAACAAGATGCTTCTTGGGAGCTGAGTTTCTGTTTCTGGTCAGTTTATTGAGGTCAAAAGGACATCTGTTTTGCTTTGTTTTTTTGTACTAGCAGCAAACTTTGTATCATAGTTTTGAGAACTAGCTAGCAAGAGCTTCAATACAACAGTCTGTAAAAGCGAAATAGGAGATCAAGCAACTGGCTTTGATTGAAAAGAAAATGGTGTTCTCTTCATATTAGATCTACAGCATTCCATTCACAGAAGATCCTTAATAAAAGGCTATAGCATGAAATCATGAAGCCCCAGAGAGTCTAAGTGCAGTTTCAGTGACTAGCAAACAATTTCCTGTTATACCTCAAACTTTTTGTACTTTATGTATCTTCAATTTTTCCTTATAGCTTCAGCAAAAAGATACACTGATATTATACTGAATGTCACTCTGTAACTATAAAAATTCTGTGAAAACTTGATCATTCCCACGTCCTTCTCCACCTTCTCTTCTCTCATGCACAATTGAAGTGTCATTTATCTCTGGACTGCACATTACAGCTTTTGTTTCACTAAAATTGCACTTGTGAGAGAACTCTAACCAATTTTCTGCAAGCAGAGACTTGTATATTCTTAACCTAGTTAAGTGAGTAGGGGATGGGTGGGTGACAGAAAGAGTGAGGCAGCAGAAGATGGTGCTGCTATTTGTCATGAGGGAGAATAGGAATTATTGGGGACATGGCAACTATGCAAAACTACTTTTAATATTTTACTGAATCTTAAATATATATGTATGTATGTATGCCCACACACACACATGCATATATGTGTGTGTGTGTGTGTGTGTGTCTGTGTATGTGTACAGTAGCCAAGAGAGTTAAAAACTGGAACCTAAAATAATGCCAAGGATAGAAATACTATGCCCATCAGTGTATCCCATCCTTTAGTTTCAAAGATAATGTATGAGGATGTTTGTAGTACTGGATCCCTACCTAAAGAATTCTCTTCTCCACATATGGTAAGGATTGTCTGTGGGAAATGGTAATAAACAACTATTTACTTAGTACTGAAGGATTTTTTTAGGGACTAGGGTAAAGAAAATTTAGAATAAATGCTTTGTGAAGATGCTGTAACTTCAAAGAGAAAGAAAATTTCAGTACTCAAGTACTATCTTTGCTGCTACTTGAAGCAAAGATGCAGTGCTAAAACATTTTTGAGGAAATTTGGGATGGGAATCAATTGAGCCCACGAGACCCCAACCTCTGATATACCTTTCTGTAGCTCTATATTTTCTTCCCTCATATCGGTGGATCCTACATAAGTTCATTTTTCAATTAAAAAGTAATCCTATTTCTCGAAAGCCTTTGGGAAAAGATGCCAAATTAATATGGAAATTAAGTAAATCTCAGCAGCAAGTGATATCCCTCCTCTATATTCCCCAAATTAGCAAAAAGAATCAAATATGAAAGGATATGGAATTCACCAAATAATACATTCTCCAGCTTATTGTAGTATCCCTCCTTCTGAGGAATAATCCTCACCTGCATATGTGAAAGTCCTTGACCAGTGTATCAAGGCCAATACTACTGCAAGTGTCAATACTTTTATGTAGCTAACTCCTTACTTTCATCTCATAGTTCTACTTTGATAGAAACTGAGACCTGAAGTTAAGTCCTGTGAGATAAATCAGAATTCTGAATTTAAGTGTCTTCATGTGAAAATTTAATGGAAAACAGAAATAAGAACAAAAAGTGTTTTAAGAATTTATTCGTAGACTTCTTCGAAAAATGCATGCTTTCAGTGGTCTTGTTTCCTAATATGCAGGTGATGATCTGTACATAATATAGTTTCCTTAATAATTAGTAGGGGAAAATTTAATGACTTAACTTTTAGTAATGTTTTAAAAAACTAAATTCTCAGACAAAATATAGTGTCAACATATGATAGTTTCTGGTTTGACGGGATCTTCTAAAATTTACATTGTGGCAAAAACTTTAAGAATACAGATTCTTCATCAATCTATGCTAAGGCATCAGGAGTAATGTTGTATTTGATATTCTGAAGTGCTATAATTAATCGTACTATATTGAAGTCCTACTTTTTAATTATTTGTTCTTTTGGTGCTAGTTCTAAATTCAAAAGAAGTATTTTGATGGCAAGATTGTCAGACAAATTGACACTTTGATCAATTTTGTAACCTTAAAACTTTTAATTAGCCTGTTTATTTAGTTGCAACATTTTTATCTTAAGCATTTTCAAATCTCATTTCCTAATATGATCAGTCATATATATATATATATATATATATATATATATATATATATATATATATATATATATATATATATATATATATATATATATATATATATATATATATATATATATATATATATATACATATTCCTCTCTGATAGAACACAATCTTGCTATGCACACAGAGGAAGTCTTATAAATCAGTGATTTCTTTTCCCCACTCCTAGATTAGTGTGTGGCACACAGAAAAACTCAGTAAGCATGTATTGAATTGAATTGGATCACACACACACATATATATGCATATATGTATGTGTGCATATTCATGTATATATGTATACACATCAATATGTGTATGTATGGAAAAGAAAAGATAAATATTTTGTGTCAATCAATATTCTAAAATTTAGACATGACTTTGCTATCTCAATCTCCAACTTCAGTCACTGACTTTTTATTTCTGTATCTGAATGAAAACATTTTTTCCATTCATCATAATATTAACATAGAGTTACTTAATCACATGAAAATAATAATTGTGTGAGAGTAGCTAGGTGATGCAGTGAATAGATAACTGGCCCTGGAGTCAGGAGGACCTTGATTCAAATCTGACTTCAGACACTTTACACTTACTAGCTCAGTGACCTTGGACAAGTCACTTAATCCCAACTGCCTTGGCTTCTCCCCTCCACAAAAAAAAAGAAAAATAAAATGGTAAGTGTGATAATACTAAATAATAAAAATTAAGTGGTGATCCTCTATATTTTACCTTATAGATTTTACTACTTTTTGTCAACACAGTATAGTAATAATATTTCAGATTTATTACTAAGATGCAAATTTAAGAGCTATTATTACGCTAAGAGTTTTTTATTTTACAAACATTTCAAACATCAGATAACCACTGCTTCTCTAATGTATTATTTAACATCTATTATCAAGCGTAATATGTTGTCATGAGAAAAGCACTGATAGGTATTGGTAATTATGTTTTTTGTGTACTCTAACCAGTCACTTGAACTAGAAAGTTACAGATATTTTCATCTTCTCAATGAAGTTATGCAAGAATATATACTTCATCTTTCTTCTTGGTAATCACCCTTATTCAATAAGAACCTACATCATGTAATTTGCATGTGTCTAGGAGGGTAGAAGGTATCACAGTTTAGCTAGGTTAGTACAATGTTGTGGAAGAAGTATGACCAGGTTAGATACGGAGGCAAGTAGAATAGATTATAGTGTATTTCATAGAATTTTGAACTTTTCTCAAACTTTCTGATAGTTGTATTGGTATTTTCATCCCAATTTATTCATGTTTGTTTGTTTTTTACCTACTATGCACTAGTGTCTGTAGCAGGCTCTGTTGCTATTCATCTCTCCTTGAATAACACTTTAAAAATTCAAATTTTGAGAAATAAATAACTTCAAAAGCATATATAAGTAAGTTTACAAGATCACTTTTTCCTGGAAGGAGAGAATGAAGCAAGAAAAAAATTATGTGATTCAACATAGAAGAATCAAAGGCAAATATATGAAGAGTGCTCGGGTTGGGACAAGGGAGTGAGGAATGGAAAGAGGAAATAGGAGGATCAAAAAACAAATTTCTCCAACTTCAAGCTTTGCATGTGCCTGACTTTGATATTTTAGACATGATAAGGATGTCACATAATAATTACCATGCTTCTGTCATTTAAATGGTGGCACTTATATACTGCCAGGACCATAGCTGATATTATATCTACTGTGTTTTAAAGGCAGCTAATTTCAGAGGGTTTCTGCACTGGAGGTTTTAGCATTTCGTCATGCCCAGCCCAGTTTTATTTTTCTTTGTACTATATTACATTATATTATTACACTATATTACTAGAAGCATTTCTGTTATCATTCTGTATAACTTTTTCCCCTTATGTTTTAACATCTCTTTATTGTATTAGTCTACTCTATACTGACTATCAGCACATCCAGATCTCCCTGTAATTTAAAAATACAACTATTTCAAAAGTATTAGTGCAATTTTAATTTGTAAACAGCAAGAAGTGGTTAGTGTATACCGGGATGAATGAAAATGCTGATGTGTAAGTCTCGTTGCTGTGTGACTAACTTGGACTAAGTGGGACCAACATTTCAACAAACATTTATCAAATGTCTAGTATGGACCAAATATCATGTGAAATAAAGAAACAGCCCTTGCCTCTAGGAGTTTGCATTCTAAAGTGAATGCAACATAAATTGAAAGCATTTGCCAAGAAGAAGAGTTTTGGCCAGAGGCAGTCATTGAGATATTGACAAGGTGTGTGTGTGTGGGGGGTGGTATTTGAAGATAGATAGTCACACTTTTTTTCCCATTAGCAATGACAGTAATGATTTTGTTATTCTCTGCTGAGTAAGAGGTTAAAAAGGGAATGTTGTTAGATAAAAATGGTGGCAAAACAATAACAGACTGTTCCTACATTTTTTATACCGGTATAATGTCATGATTGTTAGATGGAATGAAGCTGAGGATCTGGGAAAAGCTGCGAATTTACTCACCTTCTAAATCCAGGAGCTATAAACAAGATCTTGTCCTAAACTGATTGAAGAACTGCGTGCATGTGTGGAGGGGTGGGTATTGGCTGAGAGGATAGTATCAAGGTTCCTTCCTTCTTCCTCTTCTTTCTCAGTTTCTTCCTCTCTGATTCCTGTTTCTTTTTTCTTCTCCCTGGATCTGTAATTCGTGGAATATCATCAGGTGACTGAGATAATAACAGTCTTAAATAACTGCAATTTTGGTATATGACTGCCTTCTAGAGGAGATCTTAGCATTTAAAGAGTTTGCACCTAGTTTCATATGACTCAGTGGCTAAAGTAATATTCAGAATTTGTAGAACTCCCCAAATCATTTCCCATGACAAAGAAGCTGCCAAGCTGCCTTGGATAATTGGAAGGAAAAGATATATATATATATACATATATATATATGTGTGTGTATGCATATGCATATGTATGTGTATGTACATATGTATATGTATGTGTATATACATATATGCACCTGTGTATACATGTATGTGTATATATGTATGTATATATACATATACACATACACATACACACACACACATATATATTTGCCTCTGACTTTAAAAGGTTAGAAAATAGTAGAATCGGTGCGGGGAGCCAAGAGGGAAGAGCAAAAACAAAAACTCAGTAGAGCTCTTCCACAAATGTATTCAGATACCTCTAAAAAGTGAGTCTGAAAAATGTGAGAGCTGTAGAATCCATTAGGAGACATTGTACCCCGCAGGACAGCCCAAAAGGTTGTGAGAAGGATCTGATTCACTAGGCAGGGTAGCACAGAGAGCATGGGCTGCACCAGAACAGACTTGGAAATAATGAAGCAGCTATCATCCTGACTGGTCTGAAATAGCAGTGACAGTGCCAACTCCCCATCCTCTCAGCCCAGGACTACAGTCTAGTGGAGCTCGGTGAGAGAGAAATACAGGTCACGCAAAAACAAAAACAGCTATTCTTGAGTCTTTGAGCCTACAGACTGAATATTTAAGAATCACCTACTTGCATACTTGAACTTCAAAGAGCCAAGATGGTGAAGTGCACTGTAAGTGCTCTCTCCCTCCCTTATTGACCTTGAAAAACTTAGAGAATATTGCCCCGGGAAAAATCCTGTAATAGTGAAGCCAACAGAAGGGGTACAGCATTCATTTACCATAGGGAGGTTAAGGAGATAGATAGGAAGGGTCCCTCTTGCTGTAGCCAAAGGGATCCATTGCAGGACTGGAGGCATCCCAGCAAGCCCCGTGGCAGTGAACCAGCAGTAGATCCTGAGTCCTGGGGAGTCGAGCCAGTAAGCACCAACAACAGGACACCAGGTGTACCTTAGCACAGCCAGGGAAATTTTTCATATACAAACACATGAGGTTCACCAATCACTGAGCCAGTCTGTGCTCTAGCACAGACCTGGGGAGGAAGGGAACTCCAGTGGTCAGTCCACTCCTCCACCACAGCTCACTCTGCAAGCTTCAGTATAACCCTGGGGAAACTCAGACAGAATTCACCTGGTCTAAACCTTGGCACATACCAGTCAGCTCAGCATCAGGTAAGCTACAGCATTATATATCTTCTAGTTGAAAGAAGCAGAGGGCACAGCAAACTAAGGCAGTAATGGGGACCTTAGATTTCAGCCCAAGAAATGTGGAGTAGAGTCCCCTACACCACAGAAGCAAAGATCTACTTCAAAAGCCAAGAACAAGGCAATCACCATGAAAAGAATGATATTAGGAAAACAAAGACTATAGAATCTCATTATGGGGGCAGAGAAGATCAAAATGTTAATTCAGAAGAGAATAGCAAAGGCACCACACCCACATCTGAAATATAAAAAGGAGATATGAATGGGGTTCAAACCCAAAGAGCATTCTTAGAGGAGCTCAAGAAGGGTTTTGAAAGCCAAATTAGAGAGGTAGAAGAAAAGTTGACCAATGGTTTGAAAAACAAAATCAGCTCGTTGTAAAAAAAAAAAAAAGAAAAAGAAAAACGACTAAATGTATAAGAAGGTAGAAAAGCTAACTATAGAAAATAACTCCTTAAAAGCAAAGGCAAGGGAAAAACAGAAAAGGAGGCATAAAAGCCAACTGAAGAAAAAAAAATTGTTAAAAATTAGAATTAGGCAAGTAGAAGATAATGACTCTATGAGGCATCAAGACTCAGTCAAATAAAATCTAAAGAATAAAATATAGCAGAAAATATGAATGAGCTCACCTGGGAAATAGATCCAGGAGAAAAAAAAATCAAGGAATTATTGGTCTATCAGAAAGCCATGATGAAAAAAAAAAGAGCCTGGACAGTATCTTCCAAGAAATCATGGAAAACTGACCTGAGATTCTAGATCCAAGGGCAAAGCAGTCACTGAAAAAATCCAACATTCACTTCCTGAAAGAGATCGCAAATTGAAAACGCCAAGGAAAATTGTTGCCAAATTTCACAATTATCGGGTCAAGGAGAAAATATTGCAACCTACAGAAAGGAAAAGAAAAAAAAAAACCTCAAATAGCAAGTAACTAAAGTCAAGATCAAACAGGATCTTGCAGCTTCTACATTAAAAGATCAGAGGAACTGGAATATGATATTCTGTAAGACAAAGGAGTTTGGACTACAACCAAAATTCAATTACCCAGCAAAACTGAGCATAAAGTTTTACACAAGGAGATGGATATCCAATGAAATAAGAGATTTTCAGACGTTCCTGATGAAAAGGTCAGAGCTTAATAAGAAATTTTATCTCCAGTGGCCAGATGTATTTAAAAGAAAATTCAATGAAAATTTTAAACAACTGTCGATTGCAATGCTATTTACACTATTTGAGAAAAATAATGAAGAAGGACCCCTACCAAATTTTGTTATGATACAAATATGATGCTGACACCTAAACTGGAAAGAGCCAAAACAGAGAAAAAAAATTTGGACCAATTTTCCTAATGAACATAGATGAAAAAATTAAATGAAATATTAGAAAAAATTAAAACAACTTATCATGAGAATAACGTATTTTAATCAGGTAGGATTTATACCAGAAATACAGGGCTGGTTCAGTCTTGGGAAAACTATCAATATAATTGATCATGTTAACAACAAAACAAGCAGAAATCATATGATTGTCTCAATAGATGTAGAAAGATCTTTTGGCAAAATATAACACCCATTCCTATTGAGAACACTGGATAATATAGGAAAAAAATGGAGTCTTCCTTACAATAATAAGTAGTATCTACCTAAAACCATCAGCAAGCATTTTATGTAATAGGGATAAGCTACGATACACTTCCAATAAGGTCAGCAGTGAAACAAGGATGTCCGTTATCACCACTATTTTTCAATATCGTACTAGAAATGCTAGCTTTAGCAAGAAAAGAAGAAAAAGAAATGGAAGGAATTTGATTAGGCATGGACAAAATTAAGTTATCTTTCTACAGATCATATGATAATATGCTTATAGAAACCTGGAGAATCAACTAAAAATTTCTTGAAATAATAAACAACTCCATCAAGTTTGCAGGATACAAAATGAACTCACAAAAGTCATCTCTAGTTCTACATATTATTACATAGCAAGAAAGAGAAAGAGAAACCTCATTTAAAATTATTGTAGACAATATAAAATATCTGGGAGTCTTCCTGCCAAAAGAAACCCAGAAACCAAATGAACACAATTACAAAACACTTTTCGCACAAATGAATTCAGATTTAAATAATTGGAAAAATCTCAGTTGCTCCTGGATGGGCCCAGCTAAGACAACAAAAATGACAATTCTATGTAAATTAATTTACTTATTCAGTGCCATACCAATCAAACTACAAAAATTATATTGTAGAAAAAGAAGAAATCAGGAAACCACAGCAGCTTCACATGATTCAAAACCCTGAATCCTGCTCTATTACTGTCTGTGGTGGCTCTACTCTGAGCCTTGCATGATCGACCCTTCTTCTTGGCCTTTTAGACTATCTTAGGGTGGAAATTTCTTTCACTCTGTTATTTTTTGACTTCTGCTGCTTTGGAATGTGTTTAGAGTAAATTTACAGGTATTTTAATGGCTTTGGGGGAAGAGTTCCAGCATGTCTCTGGTTCTGCTCCACCATCTTGTCTCCTTCCCTGCACCCCCAAAATGTAAGTTATTTATAAACAAATACTGTTTTGTTTGCATTTCCATTGCCTCATATAATACCGGTACCATGGCACTACATAATAAAATTCTTAATTGATTTGAACAGAAACAGCAAATTTATTATTTATTAATGCTATTAAACTTACTAAGTGTGCGTGTGTGTGTGTGTGTGTGTGTGTGTGTATGTGCACGTAATTTCTCATGTGATTTGTTTCAAAACCCTTTGGCATGCGTATTATATACATTACCATCAATACTCAATAATTATTAAATCTGAGACTTAGAGAGTTTAAATTACTTAACCACAACCAATAAACTCCTATGTATTTTAGGTATTGGGTATTAGTATTACATTAAGAATTTTTTTTTGAAAATGTGGGTCCTCATCTCTTCCTTTGTTTTCCATCTCACTTAAGTATGAGAATTTTAAGGAATCACATGCAATTTTTTCTTCAATAAGCATTTGAACATATGAATTAATGTCTATTTCTTTTATTTAGTCATTTCCACCCTTGTTTTTGTTTTATTTGGATAATTCATTTTCTTGAATGATTGGGATTAATTTGAATTTGAAGGAATGGGATTAATTATTTCATTTGTAGCTAATGCATTTGCGAGAATATAATTCAGTCTTTCAGGATTGTAAATTCAGCAGGTACTTTAATGATTTATAATTGTTTAAATGGTTTATCACCTTTATCAACATCAAAGATGTATGTTTAGACAAAAAAAATTCCGTGAATAATCATAGTTGTTATTAACAACTGAATATATAAAATCACTCAAAACAATTGAACCGTAACTCCCAAGTGGATTTGCTTTGGTACCACTGTTATAATAATTCACTTGTGTAAAGCGTAGTGGTCTGTCATATTCATGTGGTTTCTTCTTCTAATCCTTTAAGGTGTTTATATTAAGCACAATGTCTAATATAATTGCCCTGAGCATGCAAATAGGTAGATACTAACACTGAGGGAAAGCTTTGATGAAGTGTCTTAATTTATATGTTTAACTGACTTTCTATATTTATAGCATATCTTTTTATGTTTTGATAATTTTAGACAAACTAAATGAATACATGAAAAATGTAAAAGAAATAGTATAAACTAAAATATAAAATTTAAAAAAAAACATCATTTGGACAGTAGAATGTAGGAGAGGATTCAGAATATATAGCAATAACTTTCCATTTCAAGAAAGTCTATACATTAAATACTGGGTTTCAATTAAATATTGAAAGCTATCCATCTTTTCTTTGCTTCCTTATAGATTTTCTTTTCTCCTCTGATATGTACTTTTCCCCCTCTTCTTTTTTCCCTCCTCCTTTCCCCTGTCCTCCCCCAAGGCAACAACTAGTGTGAATATATTTATATAGAGACATTGATATATACCTATTCATATACATATATACACACACATACACACATGCATACATGCATACACATATAAACATATACTTTCCCCAGTAGATTCTACTCACAATCTTTGTTTTTAAGTTTTCAGATTTCTCCTAACTCCTCTATTTTATTTCTACCTGCTACTTCACAGTCCTAATTACTTAACCTATGCCCCACTAGAGATCCCTCTATTATCATCCCAAGAGTCCTTCCCTTATCCTCTCACTTCCATTGATCTAAAACATCCCTCGATATCCCCTTTTAACCTATTCCTTCTCCCTCCCCTCTAAAGAGTTCTCCTTTTTCCTCAATTGATTAGAAACTTATTTGTCTAAATTTATAAATTTTTTATAATCTTCTAGATGTGTATTTTTCTCTCTTGAACCCATTCCTGAGGAAAGCAGGTTTCTAGAACTAAGAGCCCATCTCCACTATATAATTATTCTCCATTGATTTTTCTTCTCATGCCTCCTCTATATAATAACTCTTTTAGCTGTTCTGGAATGGTTTTAGTTTTTGAAGTCACATTATAATCAGGTCTACCCCAATCTTTCTTATTATCAATTAGTAATGAAAGTCTTAGACATAGGTTTTTATATTTACCATACATAAAAAGTAAACATAACTTCTTTATTGAGTCCAAGGTAATTTGTTATTAGTATGCAGCTTATATTTCTCTTGGCTTTTGTATGTCAAGTCTGAATTGTTTTGTTTGTTTGTTTGTTTGATTGTTTTTATTAAACAAAGTCTTAAATGTCTGACAGTTCATTAAATGTCCATTCTTTTTTTTATTCACAATTATGCTTAATTTTACTGGGTGTAACATTTTCAGCAGGAAATCAAGTGCTTTTGTTTATATATATATATATATATATTTATATATATATATTTATATATTTTATTTATTTTTATTTAATATTATTTAATATATTTATATTATTTATATATATATATATATAATATATATATACATGTTGTTCTAATACTTTCTATCTTTGAGTGTTACCACTGCTAAATATTGTGTAAATCTAATTGTGTTGTTGACATATGTAAATTTTTTTTCTTATGGCTCATAACATTTTGTCCTTGATCTGAAAGTTTTGGAATTTGACTATAATATTACTGTGTGTTTTCCTTATAGAATGTCTTTCAGGTGGTGATAGGTGGATTTTTCTATTTCTATTTTGCCCTTTTGTTCTAATGGTTCAGGACAATTTTATTTCACTGTTTCTTGTATTATTGCATCAAGATTCTTGCTTTCATCATAGCTTTCAGGTGTTTATTATTCGTATGTTTTCTCTCCTTGTTATGTTCTCCAGATCAGTTGTTTTGTTTTTCTTATGAGAACTTTTACGTCCTCTTCTATTTTTCTCATATTTACACTTTTTTCTTTAAATTTCTTGACCTCTTCCAAAGTTACTGGATTCCCCTTGCTGAGTTCTTATTTTGAAGGAATCATTTTCTTCCTGAAGATTCTGGATCTCCTTTTATAATTTGTTGACTTTCTTTTCATAATCTTATTTTTGGGGATTATTCTTAATTTTCTTTTTAGTTTTTCTTCAATCTCTCTTTTTGTGGAGTAAGATCTTGAGAGCTTGAAAGTTTCTGATGTACTCTGCCATCTCCCGAGAATCCTCTCCTATAACATAAATTTTTAACTATTTCTAGTTAATCCTAGGCCTTTTTTTGGTTGAAGAAAAGTTTTAAAATACTGTTAATATTTGGATAAAGATATGACATTGTATATCATACCGTAACATTGATGGACAGACTAAAGGATGAGAAATTTAGGTAAAAGCAAAACCTTTCTTGACATTTTCTTTAGTCCTCGAGGATATGGATACAACCAGTGGTGTCAGTCCTGAACTACTGATTTTGGGAGACATTTATCATACTTTTTTTTTTTTGGCCACAATTCAGTCCTATTTCCTTTCTCTTTTTGTTTACTTGTTACCCATTCACTTTCCTTTCTATATAAATTTCTAAATAGTGTAAGATAATTCAGATATTTTCAGATATTCATACTTCAATAATTATTAAAGTGATGTATAAATATATTCAAAGTAAACTTTAAGCTGTATAAAGAAAAAAAATCACTACTTTCTTGTACTATGTTCTGTTTTGTTAGAGAAGTTTAAATTTAGTACACAATAAACTTAATGTGGCAAAATAAATTATTTCTAACAAAATGGCAACCTGCATTAGGACATCAGGGATTTTTGCAAATCTTAATTTTACAGTGGTAAAACTTTCATGAGAATATTTTCTAGGAATTTAAGTTGGAGGTGATACCAATTTATATCGTGTGAAAGGAATTAATGCACTAGAATTTTCCTGCAAAGATGGATTGGTTTTTTTTTTTTTTTGTACTTTTTATCCCTCTCCAAAGGAGGTTCATAAAATATCATAAAAATCATGTAAAGTAATAATTGATCAAAATAGATGATTTTGACCTGCAAAGCAATAGAATGACCAATGATTTTCAAACTATATTTTTCATTTGTTTTCTAATAGTTTATTTATTATCAAATATGTTATGAAGTAGAAAAATAGATGCATTAATTGTATTACGATGCTAGCTTTACCAAATAGTAAAAGAAGATATACCAATAGATTTCATCTAAGACCATTATTTCAAAAAAAAAGAACCAGTAATAGTTTGTTTGTTTGTGCATGTGGAGAACCACATTTGCAAACAGCTGAACTGTGATTGCTTATTAGCCCTGGTTCTCTCACTGGCGTAGTAAATAGCACTTGCTTCAAATCCTAAGAGACTTCAGCATTATTGAGGAGAGTGATTTTCAAGAACCGAAGCACTCACTATTTGAATCACTCATTCTACCATATTTCCTAATACTGAACTCCGACTTGTTTAAAGGAGAGTATAGGAAAAGGAAACGAGTAAGGACAAAAATAAAGCAGGCAAAACAAAATTTTTTACTTAATATTTTACCTTTACCATGGTTTTAAATGTCATATTGTTATAAATACTTTGGAAGTTCTGAAAAATTATCCATAGGTTATCAAATGTTTGCATTTTCATAGACTACTTAATTGTTATTATTCAAGAATTTCCAAGCTTCTGGTTATTTCAGTGTACACAAAATCTTAGTAATTTGGATAACATTTCAATATTCTCAAGGCATGCAATGTCATGTGTTTGCCATCTAAACCTCTTATTAAATATTTACTTTAACAACTAATTTTATTACTTCCTTGTAGTAGTAAGAGAAGCAGTATGGAAGAGTGATTTTTGGGTTCTGTCCTGATTCTGGCCTCATCCAGTAGTGTGATCCTGAACAAGTAATTTAACTTCTCTTTGTCTCCTTATCTGTTTTCTCATTTTTAAATAAGAATAATATAAACAGCTATTTCTCAATACTGCTAGGATGAATAAATGATGACATGTATCTTAAACACTTTGCAAATCGTAAGACACTTTGTGATTCTTTTGTTCATTTGTGTCTCACTCTTTTTGACTCAATTTGGGGTTTCTTGACAAAGATGCTGGATGGGTTTGCATTTCCTTTATTTTTCAGATGAGAAAATCAAGCAAATAGTGTTAAATATCTTGCCCAGTGTCACACAGGTAGTAAGTTTTTAAGACTGATTTGAACTCAATTCCTACAGACTCTGGAGCTGGTGCTGTAACTCTTAACTGTTTACATGTTCTTAATTCCTAGTAGACCTATATCCTCATGAGTCATGCAAGCAAATACTGTGTCTGAAATATAAGACCAAAATAATTCAGTCCAGATTTAAAAAAAAAAAATTAAAACAAAGCTAGAAATTTAATAAAAACAATGAATATAATATGATTTTAGTTTCTAAAATTCTCTTAGGCTCTCAGGACACATTGCTAAGGGATATATGTTTAATAGATAGCTATTTCACAGATAACACAAGGGAGGTGCTGGAGATTTTGGTTTCCAGCCTCTGACATGTTCACTTTTGACCTGATCAGACAAGAAGGAAGACAGCTTCGAGGGGTTAGTAATCAACTGTATTCTAGTCCAGTCTTCTGAAAAGGTTGTGGGAGAACCAGTTTCTACAGCATTCTCTAAGAACCTTTCTTTTAGGGACTAGGAATTGGTGTGTGGTGGCCGACTATCCCTACATCTTGACAAGGTCAATTGAGACGGGCACAGCTTGTGCACTTCCCTAAATTCACTCAAGCCTCAAAGTGGGCCAGTTCAGGCAGGTACATAAATGCATTTATGCATTGCTCAGGGTTTCTCCCATGGTTTTCCCATGAATTCCTCAAATCACTGACCAGTGCCCAGTTGTTTCATAGGGCAACAGACAGACAAAGCATCTTCCCAACCTTAAGCTCACAGATTAACTTCAGCAATATTCTTATTCTTCTCAAGCATAGTAAATATTACATTATATCACCCCTTGTCTCATGGTGCAACATTAGTAGAACTGTCGATAAGATTTTGGGAATGACTATATGGAATCCTTGGAATGTTTTCTGGGAGTTATTGTCTAGTACCTGAAAACTAGACATTGTCATGACCATTGATATTGAGAAACTTAACTAAAAAGTATAACAAAATCTTCCTTACATACAGTACATCAGCACTTTGAAAGTAAAAACATAATAAGGATATGAAATTTATTTTTTGGCTTGATGAAGAATCTAATTGAGAGGTCATTTATCTATCTATCTATCTATCTATCTATCTATCTATTTATTTATTTATTTATTCATTCATTCATTCATTTAATTAATTATTTAATTATTTATTTGTTTGTTTGTTTGTTTGTTTGTTTGTTTATTTATTTATTTTGATTGTGTCCTAAATATTTTCATAAAATTATGTCAGCATCTTTGAGGGTGTCTGATTAACTTCCTAGGTTTTTCCAGAAAGAAAATTGTCTTCCCTTTTGGGAGTTACTTTCACTACCTTTGGCAATACACATATTTTTAATCGCCTCCATCCCAACCAATTTTCCACTTCTTATAAATGGGTTGAAATTATTGTTTCAATTGTTCTATTGTTTCAACTCTCTAAAATTATTTTGGTAACCCACAAAAAGAGGAAATATTAAAAGAAAAAATCTGGGGAATGGAAATGAATTTCCTGAAGCAAATGATGTCCTTTAGGTCAGATGTAGACAGAGATGCTAGAATGAAGAGGGTTTAAAGAGATTGATTTAATATCAGTTGAATTTGCATTACAGGAAATAAGAAAAATGATATGTTGTTTTTTATTTTTCATGTGACTTCAAAGACTGAAAACCTAAACTGTTCAAATGCACAAAATGTAAGATTCTAAAACACAAAGCCTACTCCACAAAGAAGCAGTTTTTGGTGTTCTACTAGAGAAAAAAAAATGTAAAGATTTAAGGGTTTTTAATTCTTTTCCCTTAAGTCATGAATTCTTTTCCTACCTATTTTTAGCCTTGCTTCATATTCAAAAATGAGGACCTATTAGAATCTATTTACATAGAGACAACTGCTCTTTCCTTCTTGATCGAGATCTAAATGCTTTAAATACTCTGATGACATCCTGCGAGGATCTAGCTGCAGGTAGAATAGGCAGAAAAAAATCAAAAGTAAACAAAGTTTCAACCCACTGAGAGAACTGCTCCAAGCTTGGTAATAAAGACAGCAGGATTATATGCTGATTTTTCTTCAGGGAGAGAATGTTGAAAGTTTCCTGTTGATTGGTTCACTAAATCTTTCACTTTCATGTTCATTCTTTCTCCAATTTTTGCTAGCAGTTCCAGTGTTCTTTCAAGTAGGCAGTTTGATTTCCAGCAGTGTTAATTCTGGTCTCAGTCTGGAAAGGAAAATTATGAAAATCATACAGCTGATGGAATGGATAGTTTTAGATCCTCCATTTATGTTGCAAGTTTATTATCACCTTTTAAAATTACCTGCTTACGTTCATTTGGCAAAGTATTATAGCAGACAGTGAAAAGCTACACAGTTCAACATATCTTGCTTCAAAAATAGAAGTGAATAAGGAATTCTTTACTGGTCTATCAAATTGATGTTAATGAACAAGATACAAAGATAAAGAAACATTGCACTCTCTTCTACCTCCTTGTCACCATAATGAGAGTTGTAAAAAGGCAGCAAGAGATCCAAAGGAAAGAATAGAAATCATGACTTAAATCTCACACCTTAGAGAGGGATTCTTTTATGGTTACATTCCATATTTTATCACATGTTCTTTCTTGTTGATTTAATATCTCTAGCATCCCTTATTGCAGAATTTTGTTGTTTCCACCATAAGGATGGAGTACAAATGAATTATTTTCCCATAAAACACTGTGGATTACTCCAACTGGATTTGTGTCAAAGGCAACATAGTGTAATGGGAAGAATTTTAGATCTGGAGTCAGTAAAGACCTTTAATTGTACCTTATCTTAGTGGTTATGTAAAGCTGGTGTTTAAAAACTACTTATGTTTTGAATTGAATGACTCATTATCAAGTTACAACTCTTCTAAGGGTCAGTTTCCTAATTCATAACGTGTCTATGAAAGTATTTACAGTACATACTTCACTGGGATACTGGGAATAATACATCTTGCACAATTTGAAATGGTATGAGAAGGTCCATTGCTAATGTTATGAGTATCGTTATTGAAGACAGATATCAACGTAACTTTATTCGCTTTCCTTCCAATCATTTGATCACTTTTTCCTATGTACATTAGTTCCTCATTTAAGCTTAACAAGGCATCTCATTGGAAGGCATGCCATTCTCCTCTGCTTCCTAGAAGGAAATACAAAATCTTTGAAAAGTGCAAGGATCTTTTTCAGGATTTGCTCCTAAATTGACCCTCCCCTTTTCTCAGGGTAGATTTTCACTGCAGAGAGCTGTATTCTCCAGGCATACCTTGGGTTGTATGTCACTGAGGAACTAAGGATAGGATATGACAAAAAACCTTATATTATAATAGTAGTTTAAAATACATGTGAATGGAATGCCCTTTAAGGGCATTTCATTATTTCTAAGATTTTTTTTCAAAAATTGTTCCAATGTCAAATTGTTTTCATGGTTGCAAAGAGACTGGGAAAGTTTCCTTTCTCAAGCTATATTCTTAAAAATGTTTACACAGAGGAAATCATTGGAAAGAAATGAATCACAGATACTGTTCATTAAGCAGCACAACGAAATCCTGCTTCAAGCATGTACCTCTTCATTCTTCAATGTGCTTTTCTGAGATACAAACATTTCTTGGCTAACTGCAAAGGGGTAAAGGACATTTTTTGGCTGCTTTAAAGAGGTACCAAACATAAGTTTGACAACTAATCACACATCTCCAGAAAGTGAGTCAGTGTGCAAGGATCTGGCTCAACAGGCATTAAAATGCAAGAATACATAGAGTATTTCAGACAGATGGAGGTAAATAATTTATCTTGTGATAATTTCAATGATGAATACCTATGAAAGATTTTTACTTGCCTAGTAGCAGACCCACTTTTTAATTTTGTGAAAAATTTCTTGAACAACACCATAAAGGATTATATTAGCAGAATATAAACAGAAGATACTGTAAACAGGCTTTAAAAAGAAAACAGAGATGTTTACACCTCATGTCACTTAACATTCTGCTAATTACATTTAATTGTTGAGAAAGTATTAGCTTTGCACATGGGTGACATGTTAAGATGTTTATGCTTGAAAGTTTTACTTTCATTGTTACACAGAGGAAATGAATTAAAATGCATCCTGAAACCATGTTTGCAGATAAAGAGCAAGATATTCAGGATTGATCAGATATGGCTAAAACTATATAAAAGCAGGGATACAATAAACCATCATTCAATGAATTTGAGCAAAACAGTTACAGTCTGATTTTTTCTTCTTCAGAGAAATTGGATCACTAGAGCAATTCAGTAGTACACAGAAGTTTTTCTCATCATTTTGCAGAGAAATTAAATTTATCTTTATAGCCTGTGTGACTCATGAGTTGAATTGGAAGACAAAGGTGGTCTAAAAATAGTTGGAAATACTCCTGATTAATCACGTATTTAAGATAAAACCAAGTCATATCTTGAATCTCCCCCCCCACTCTCATAATTACCATTTTTCTGAACTAAATTGAAATATCTTGAAAAAATCTAGTGAAGTTCTTATCCATTTAGATAGATAGATAGGTTAATTCTTGTGAAATGGCAATTCCTAGACCTCAACTTATACAGCAACCTTACCACCATGTTAAAAAAAAAAAATTATAGGCAATCAAACAAACCAGCAACAACAAACGCGCTCCTTGGTGAGGGAGGATAGGAGACTTCTTATACAGGACAAGGATGAACTATATATTTCTCTATGTCTCTCCATGTCTGTCTTTCTCACCACTTACCTATTTAAAATGACCTCCTAATATCATGGCCACTTTTATTAACTATGCTATCCTGCCTCCTATATGTAAATATATTGAAACTATTGTAACAATTTTTACCCATGGTTAACATAGCACAATCTCCTCCCTCCCTTTTATTCTGAAGTCAACATCTCTCTTCTTGTGTCATAATGGCCCTTTAAATCATATTTGAGAAATTGGAAAATCCAGGATAGCCCAGTGGCAGGAAGAAATATAATGAGTAGAGCCCCCCCCTCTTAAACATCCTGCAAACAGAACCTCAAAATACCCCTGTTCAAATCCTGAAGGGAACATCAAAGAAAAAGTCACAATGAATCGTTTTTGAGACCAACTAAACACTGAGAGATATACATGCAGCACAGAATTTCCCAGTATATGGGAGATGACATGCATCAGAAAAAGAGGAGGTATGAGATATAGATAGGAGTAGCATCAGGTATCAACATGCAGCTTTTACTTCTTCCATCTAATTCCGGTTCACAGATCTAGTGCTAATTGAGGAGATCTGTATCCAGGGGCAGTGTTCTGGAGTAAGGAAAGATCTTAGACCTTCTGCAGTTTACTGAAAGAAGAGGAAATTCACAAGAATTAATGGTATTTAGAATCCAGGAGTAGAGTAAAATACTATGGAGACACTATCAGAATTACTCATGGTTTAATAGTCACCATTCTAAAGAAATGGAGAACTTGGAATATGATATTTCTCAGGGCAAATGATAAAGACTTATAACCAAGAATAACTTACCCAGCAAAAATATTTTCCAACAAGGTGTGTGTGGGGGCGGGGAATATTATTTTAAAGAAATAGGGCCTTAAAAACATACCTAACAAAAAAGATCAGAGCTACATAGAAACCTGGAAGTTCAAACATGATTTAAGAGAAATAAAAAAAAAATGAAGTCATCAATGAATAAGGCACAAAAGAGGGACACCTGCATGCATTCAAAATGGTGAGATGATAGATGTGTCCCATTAGATTGCTTTAATCATCATGTGTCAGATAGAGAGCTTATTTAGAAGGAAGACTTGGGATATGTTCTTTAAGGCCTTAATCTTTAAAAACATATGAAATGGAAAGAAATGCGCTGAGAGGAGTGGAAGAAAAGGGATATTAGTGAAATTTTTGTCACAAAATCAGAGTGCACATATAGAAGTTACAAAAGTCTATGCAACCAAAAAGGAACTGGTATGAAGGGAAAGCAGATGATATTTGAACTTAATTCTCATCTGAACCTGTCAAAGGGGTAAAAATATACACAGAGGCAAGCAAAGAAATGTATTTTATTCAACATAGAATAAGGGGAAAGGGAAGAAAAACAAGAAAAATTAGAGGGAGAGTAGGTTAAAGAAAGTATTAGTTCTAAGCAAAATAAACTCTAAACAAAAATGTAAAGAAAACCAGGTTTATATTTTTAAGATGGGAAAAATGAGAATTTGAAAGAATATGCATCAGTTGGAAAATAGTCAAATTTATGACACGTACATTTGATAACAAAATGTTGTTATGTAAAAAAAAAATAGTGAAAGGGATAGTTTCAATGACACCCGAGAAAATTTGTATGGTCTGTTGCAGAATAAAGTAAGTAGAACCAAGAAAGCCATTCATACAATAAAAGCAATATTGTAAAGACAAATAACTTTAAAAGAATTAGGAATTCTGATACAATGAATTACCAAGCACGATTGTGAAGGAATAATGAAGAGAACCACATAAAGCAAATGCAAACAAATACACACAGAGTGACTCAGAAATAAATACATGTCTCATATATACTTTTATATGTTTGTATATAAGATAACTGTAGAATAGATATTGACATACTTTCATTTAGAGCAATTTATAATCTGGCTCCTTTCTCTACCTCCTGTCTCCTTCCATATTACTCTACTTTACTTACTCTGGTGTCTAGTGACACTGAACAAGAGGTATTCCTCATTTGATTGTGCATCACTTTATTGCACTTAGGAGACACTCAATTTTTTTAGTCATCGAAACTTTGTGGCAATACAATATCAAGCAATTTTATCACCACCATGTTTTTCTATCATATGTTCACATCATGTCTCTGTGTAACATTTTTGTAACTGTTGCAATATCTCAAACTTTCTTCATTATTGTTTTATCTATTATGGTTTCATTATTATTTTATCTGTGATTAGTTATTTTAATTCTCTCTCTAATAACCCATTCCCTTCTACCTATGAATATCTGCATGTTTCCCTCATCTTGAAAAAAAATATCACTTGCTCCTTCAATCCCTTATGTAATTCTATATCTTTCTCCCCTTTGTAGCTCAATGCCTCAAAAAAGGATTTTCTACAATAGGTGCCTCCACGTTTTCATGTCATTCTTAACTCCTTTCAGTCTGCTTCCCTCTTCATCATTTTACTGCAACTACTCTTTCCAAGGTACTAAAGATCTCTTAGTTGCCAAATGCAATGAAACTTTTTTTATCAGTTTTCTCACCTTGACCTCTTGATAGCGTTTAATATTGTCAATCATTTTCCCTTCCTTGATACTCCCCAGATTTTAAGGGCACTTAATTACTTATTGTCCTCATCCTACCTATTTGATAATTACTCTGTTGTTTTTTTTTTTTTTAACTTTTCTGGATTCTAATGGCCTTCAAAAACAAGTGTGTCTCACATATTGTTCCTGCTTCTCTTATGTAATGCCTCTATACTACTGCATATATGTATATATATATATATATATATATATATATATATATACACACACACACACATATATATACATATATAATTTATTGATTGTTTAATTCTTAATATTCACTTCCACAAGAATTTGAATTCAAAATTTTCTCCCCATCTCTCCTCACTTCTACCCTACCACAGCATGCACCCCATACACCTCTTCCTCCAGTGTGTTCTTCCTTCTATTACCCACCCTTCTTCCATCTCCCTTCCCCTCTATTTTCCTATATAGTAAAATAAGTTTCCATAATTCATTGCCTGTATATCTTACTTTCAAGTTACATGCTAAAACAATTTTTAACATCCCTTTTTAAAGCTTTGAGTTCCATATTCTCACCCTCCTTTTCCACCCACCCTCACTGAGAAAACAAGCAATTCAATATAGGTCATACATGTGTAACAATGGAAAGCACTTTCATAATAGTTATGAGGTGAAAGACTAACCACATTTTGCTCTATTATCCTGCTCTTCATTTATTCCATTATCTCCTTTGACCTATCCTCCCCCAATACTGTTTGCTTCTGATTACCCCTTTCCCCAATTTGCTGTCTATTATATTATGTTCCCTCTCCTATCCTCTTCCCCCTTGCCTCCCTGCAGGGCAAAATAGACTTCCATATCAAAATGAGTGTGTATTATTCCCTACTGAAACCAAATCCCATAAGTTTAAGGCTCAATTATTTACTTTCATCTCCCCCCTGTTCCACTCCATTGAAAAAACTGTTTCTTCCCTCTTGAATGTGAAATGACTGACTACATTCTACATATCCCCTTCCCTTACCCCTAGTATATTCCATTTGACAGTAAATTTTATTTTTTAAGTATTATCTCTTCATATTCACCTCACTCTGTGCTGTGTGTGTATACATACACACACACAGATACCCTTGCATATACATATACATATATCTACGCACATACACACATATGTGTTTATGTGTATATATACATATACACATATATGTGTATATATGTATGTGTGTATGTATGTATGTGTGTGTGTATGTATGTATGTATGTATGTATGTATGTAATGCCTCTAACTACGCTAATACTGAAAAACATTTCGTAAGTTAAAAATGGCATCTTTCCATGAAGGAATGCAAACAATTCAACTTTAATGAGTTATTTAAGGGTTCTCTTTCCTGTTTACCATTTCATGGATCTATTGATTGTTGCATTTGAAAGTCATACTTTCTATTTAACTGTGGTCTTTTCAACAAGAAGCCTTGGAAGTCCTCTATTTCACTGAAATTCCATTTTTCTCCTGAAGGATTTTGTTCAGTTTTACTGGATAGATGAGTCTTGCTTTTAATCTTATCTCCTTTGAACTCTGGAATATCATATTCCAAACCCTTTGATCCCTTAGTGTAGAAGGTGCTAAATCCTAGGTTATCCTGATTGTATGTCCACAATACTTGAATTGTTTCTTACTAGCTTCTTGTAATATTTTCTCCTTCACCTGGGAACCCTGGAATTTGGCTACAATATTCCTAAGAGTTTTTCTTTGGATATCTCTTTCAGGACATGATCAGAGAACTCTTTCCATTTCTACTTTACCCTCTTGTTCTAAAATATCAGGCAGGTTTCTTGGTAATTTCTTGGAAGATGATGTTGAGGCTCTTTTTGATCATGGTTTTCTGGCAGATCAATAATTTTCAAATTATCTCTCTTGGATCTATTTTCCATTTCAGTTGTTTTCTGATTGAGATATTTTACATTTTCTTCAACTTTTTCATTCTTTTGATTTTGTTTTATAATTCCTTGGTTCCTGAGGAAGTCATTAACTTCCATGTGCACCATACTAATTTTTAAAGAAATACCTTCTTCAGCGAGCTTTTGAACCTCCTTTTCCATTTGGCTAATTCTGCTTTTTAAAGCTTTCTCCTCCTCTTTGTTTTTTTGGACCTCCTTTGCATTTTGGTTAGTCTGTTTTTAAAGGTGCTACTTCTTCATCATTTTTAGAGTCTCATTTAGCAAGCTCTTGACTCTTTTTTCATGATTTTCTTGCATTGCTCACATTTTTCTTCCCAATTTTTCCTCCACATCTCTTACTTGATTGACAAAGTCCCTTTTGAGCTCTTCCAGGCCCTGAGATCATTTCATAGTTTTTGGAGGTTTTGGATGTAGTAGCCTTGACTTTGATGTCTTGCTCTGATAGTATGCTTTGTTCTTTCTTATCCAAAATTATGGAAGAACATACCTATTCACCAATAAAGGAACCTTCTACAATCTTGTTTTTCTCTTTTTTGGGCATGTTCCCAGCCAGTTACTTGATGTTTTGGTCCTTTGTCAAGTGGAGAATTTACTGTAGAAACCTGTAAGTTTTCAGTTCCTCCAACGTGGCACAATAAAGGGAGAGGAATTTACTTTTCTCTTGGCCTGCACTCTGGTCTGGGAGCAACTACAAGCACCCTTTTCTGCCCATGATCTGCAACTTTGATTAACTCACAACAGCTGTCACCAGTTCCCCCACTCCAATGCTCCTCTTCACCCCAGGACCACCAATCAGGATTGAGATCCAGGCCAGCTACTCGATTCCCCCAGGTCTTTAGGCCAAGGGCTCCAAAAGTGGATGCTGCTGCTGCAGTGACTCCTGTCTCCTTGGAACCAGGGCAGGGATCAGATATCAAACCCCTTTCACCCAGGTGAAAGAGCTTTCTCTGACATTTGAAGCTTTCTTTGGCATTTGTGGGTTGAAAAATCTGGGAATGGCAGTTGCTACCTGTAATTATTCTCCCTGAAGCCAGCTCCAGTTCTCTTTTTGCGGGTGGCGCAGGCTGACTGTGCTCCACTCCCTAGCACAGTGAGATTGACCTTTGCTATCAGGCTTCCAGAGTGTTTTGGGCTGGAAATCTCTTTCAGTCTGTCGTTTTGTGGCTTTTGCTGCTCTAGGATTTGTTTACAGACATTTTTTATAGCTATTTTATGGGCTATGGGAGGAGAGTTAGAGCAGCTTCATCTTTTTACTCCAGCATCTTGGCTCTGCCCCCTTGCACTATTTTTTTAAAATTGCCATCTCTATGCTGATGATTCTGAAATCTACTTGTCATGCCTCAACTTCTCTGCTTATCTCGAATCTCACATTTCTGTCTTTCAGACATATATTGAAGTAGATAGCAAATAGACATTTCTTTCTCTCTAAATGCTACACTTTTACTTTTCTTCCCTTCCCTTTCTTTCCCTTTCCTATTATTGTTGCAAGCAGCACCATCCTTCCAGACCCTCAGACTCACGACCTAAGAGTTATCCTCAACTCTTCAGTACCCTTCAATCCTCATTTTCATTATAATGCCAGGACTCATTGATTTTGCCTTCACAACATACTACAGATATTACATTATCTCTTCTGACACTACCACCGTTGTAGTTCAAGTCCCCTTTATCTGATTCTTGATTATTTTAATAACTGTCTGGTAGTTTTGTGTGCCTTGAATCTCTTTTCACTCCAATCCATTCACTTTTCATCCACTACATTGACTTGCATAAAATATGAACCAGATCACATAACACTTCCCCTCCAAAATTCTTCTAGGTTCCTATTGCCTCCAGTATCAACTAGAAAATATTCCATTTGCCTTTTAAGGCGTTTTGTAACTTCACTCCCATATATTTTTCCAGTATTGCTGTATCTTAATCCCAAACTAGTACTCTTTGATAAAGTGATGGTTTCCTCTTGCGTTTTCTACCAAGAAGACACTCCATCTCTCACCTCTATTTCCCCAATGCCTCTCTCCTTAGTTCTACTAAATGACTTCTTTTAATATCTAACTAAATTCTCACATTTTACTAAAATATTTTTCTAAACTTCTTTTAATTCTAGTATCTCCATTCTATTTTTTCTTATTTATCACATATATACATAGCTTTGAATATATTTGTTTCCATCTTATCTCTCGTATTGGGTTATCAACTCCCCACGTTGAGTAACTTTTGGTCCTTTTTGTATTGCCAACACTTAGCAAAGTGAATGGTACAGAGTATGCTTCAAATAAGTGTTTTTTGATTGATTATTTGCTATTGAAGCAAATATTATGTATGCCATTAGTTGAACTTACTCATGTTTTACTTACTTTCTAACTACTTTGAATGGAGCTTCTTTTATTACTTTGGTATATTGTCTTTGGTTGTACTTTGTATTATGTCCATAACATTTATGGCTACATTTTTATAGAACAACTTTGATGAAGTTATTCATAACTTTACTTAATTTCTTCATGAATTATCTGAGGTTTTTTAAGAGCAATATATGCAAATATGAATGATTATGTCTCTTCTTTACCAGTGGTCATATCTTTAAATTTCTCCTCTTGTCTTATTGCTGTGATCACCATTTATAAAACATCAATAGTGTGGAGAGTGGGAATCTTTGCTTGTCTGCAGTTTGTACTAATAAGTTTTCTCATGTGCCTGCATTTCAAATAATGCTTCATATTGAATTTAATTTCATGTGCTGAATGACATGAAAGAAAGAAAATTCATGATCCTGTCTTTTAAGGGTTTTAACATAACTTCATGCTACAATTTGTGAAGAGATTTTCTACATTTATTTCAATTTGTAGAGTTCTCATCCGGCTATTTATGTTATACATACATATGTATATATACTCATGCTTTATTATTCAAATTTCCTTCTGTTCAAATATATTTACAGAAATGGTATCAGGTTCTGGATATATTGCTTTTTCTTACTGTGATAATTTTATTTCATAATTTCCATTACTATTAGTTAGTTACGTTAGGGGATAGTATACTTTCTCTGCTTTGACTTTATGCAGTGGCACTGCAACATTCACAGTTCCTTACAGCAGCCATCACTATACTGGCACAATTGTGAAACGTGAAATACAACTGACTATTTACACGGAAGACAGAAAAAAAACACTTATTTCGACACCAGAAAGCCAAATCCGTCACAGTAACAAATAAATACATACACAATAACAATGCTGAGGGCAATACCATTCCCATGACTTCCCTCTGTTAGTCTTCCCTAAAACCAGCTCCATTAAACAAATCACAAATAGACTCCCTTAAAGAAAGTCACAAACAATCTTTTTTACTCATATTAATCAGGTACCTGCTTACCTGTATCCATAATAGCTCTGACTGCTCTCTGACTGAATTTCCTCTAAACTCTGCTCTAGGTCCTTCTCTTCCTATTCCACCCTTCCTCTTCCACCTGTTCAGTAAGCTACTCTCTCCACAGGCTCCACATGATTCAGACTTCGAAGTGATCCAAGAAGCTCACATGGGCCTGAGAATGAATGGAAAATGGGAAAAATCTTCTCATTTAATTTACAATTACACTCTCCTCTTCCAGAGATCAAGCTCGATTTAAATTAAATCCATATAATAAAGAATTCAATATTCATTTTTGAAAATAGATATTGTAATGAGCACTCATTTTTCCTCAGATTTTAAAACAATTCATTTTAAATACATATGGTTTCGAATTGATTTTGTTTTCTGTTTTCAAATGTTTACTTATAGGTTTACAGATTACGTCTTTTTTACTCTTCTTCTGAGATTATGTTAATTAAGATCTCTTGAAAGTTGGGGGTCAACAGTGAGATTGTAATCTCCTTTGAAACTGCAGAAGAAAATATGAACCAGTGTAAAGCCCAAAGAGAATTCTTGGAAACATTCACTCAAGAAAGATTTTAAAACAAATTAGGCAAGTAGAAGAAAAACTTTTCAATAATTTTAAAAAATAGGAAAAAAGAAATCACCGAAGAATTTAAAATGGAAATTGGACTAATAGAAAAGGAGGGGGGCACAGCCAAGATGGCGGAGTGAAAGCAACTACTCACCTAAGCTCCTGGACAAATTCCTCTGGATACCTCTGAAAGGAGAATCTGACCAAACTTTGGAGGTGTGGAATCCAGTGGGTGACAGACTTTCACAGATTCGGAGCCAAGGTTAGACTGGAAGGTCCGCAGGAAGGATCTGTTCCCCGGGGTGAGCTCCATCACACAGCGCAACGTGGTCAGCGCAGCAGGGCGGAAGGGACCTGAGAAGCCCGAGAGTGGCGGGCGAAACCAGTGGAGCAGACCAGCAAAACCGAGCCAGTGAGAGCCGCTGAGCGCCAGATATCAGCGCAGCAGCCCTTGAAACCTTCAGCCTGAAGACTAAACTTCGGTAAGTCATCTACTTGAACTTCCGGGAGCCAGGATGGCGGAGTGATCAGTAAATGTTCTCTCCTACCCCCTGATGACCATGAAAGAACCATAAAATATTTCCCCAGAAAAATCCTGGATCAGCGGGAACAGCAGAAGGGGGCAAATAGTCTCATAACACCAGAGGCTAGGAAAATAGCAAAGGGTGATTCTTCCTACTGTGGCGGAGGCGATCTGGAAGGACAGACAACCCAGGGCAAAGAAAATTCGCACTGAGACAAAGGCAAGCCTCAGGGCCGGGAGAAGAGCCCCAGGACGGGTGGGAACACGCATTAGCATCTAGGCATGCCTCAGCGCTCCAAGGTAACAGGGAAGACAATAGGGAAGCTGGGATCACCATCCCCTGACCTTGCCTTTGCCTCAGGTCAGCTGAGGAGATCTCCTGTGACCAGACCACCACTACCACACACTTAACAAGCAAACCCCAGGGTTGATCTGGGAAACAAAAAACAAAAACCTGCTTTTAGCTTCTTCACACATTAGCTCAACACAAAGTTCTGTACCTTCTGACTGAAAGAACCAGAAGCTACAATACTCAGCCAACATCATGAATCGGAAAAAGCAGAAGAAAAGTAAAAAAAAACCGTAGAATCTTTCTATGAGGATAAGGACCAAAACACAAACACCAAAGAGGTCAGAGCTGAGACTGTACTTCCATGTGAAACTTCAGAAGGGACTATGAATTTCTCGCAAGCACAACTAGATTACCTGGAACAGCTGAAGAAGGGAATAGAAGAAAAACTGGCCAATGATTTTAAAATTATAAAAAAAGAATTCACTGATGACAACATCACTCTGAAAAGGAAAATTGAACAAATGGAAAAGGAAGTTCAAAAATAAACTGGAGAAAATAATTCCCTAAAAGGAAGAGTTAATTAAACAGAAAAGGAAACCCAAAACCTAGTTGGGAAAATTGATCAAATAGAAAAGGAAACACAAAACCTAACTGGGAAAATTGGTCGAATGGAAAAAGAAGTACAAAAATTAAATGGAGAAAATAGCTCCTTAAAGGGAAAAATTGGTCAGATGGAAAAGGAGATGCAAAAGTTAACTGAAGAAAACAATACGATGAAGATTAGAATTGGGCAAGTAGAAACTAATGACTCAATGAGGCAACAAGAATCAGTCAAACAAAATCTAAAGAATGAAAAGATAGAAGAAAATCTAAAATAGTTAATTGGAAAAACAACTGACCTGGAAAATAGATCCAGGAGAGAAAATTTAAGAATTATTGGCCTGTCAGAAACCCATGATGAAGAAAAGAGTTTGGACAATATCTTCCAGGAAATCATCAAGGAAAACTGCCCAGAAGTACTAGACTCAGAGGGCAAAATAGTCATCCAAAGAATCCACCGTTCCCCTCCTGAAAGGGATCCCAAACTCAAAACCCCAAGAAATATCGTTGCCAAATTCCAGAGCTATCAAGTGAAGGAGAAAATACTACAAGCAGCCAGAAAGAAACAATTCAACTATCAAGGACATACAGTCAGGATCACACAGGACCTTACAGCTTCTACATTAAAAGATCGAAAGAATTGGAACCCAATATTCCATAAGGCAAAGCAGTTGGGACTTCAACCAAGTATCAACTACCCAGCAAAATTCAGCATAACATTTCAGGCAAGGAGAAAGTCATTCAACGAAATAAGGGAATTCCAGAGCTTCCTGACCAAAACACTAGAACTCAATAGACAATTTGATCTTCAAATGCAGGTCTCCAGAGAATCATAAAAAGGTAAACAGAGGGGAAAAAACAAAAACAAAAACTTGCTACTCAATTAGGGCAAACTGTTTACCTCCCTATAAGGGAAGATGATACCTGTTAATCTTGAGAACTGTGCAGCTATTATGATAAAAGGGATGTACGTAGAGGGAACGGGTATAAAGAAAATGATGTCATGTCAAAAACATGATTTAAGTATGAGAAGGGATTGTAATAGGAGGTGTGAAAAGGAGGAAGCAGAAAATGGCAAATTACATCACAGGAAGAAGTACAAAACTATAGTAGAGGGAAGGAGGGGAGGGAGATGAGCATTGTTTGAGAGGTACTCTCATCTGATTTGTTCAAAGGAGGGAACAATAATCTTAAGTAGATAATCCTAACTAGCTCTATAGGTAGTAGGAAGGAAAGGGGGAAGAAGGGGGAGGGTGGCTAAAATGGAGGGAAGAAACAATAAGAGTAAAGGGGAGTAAAAGGGAGGGGGGCTAAAAGAAGGAGGGGAAGGCTGCAGGAGGAGGGGGAGAAAAGTGAATACTATTGAGGAGGGGAAGGGAGACGTGAGAGCTAAAAGCACAAATGGTGGGAAAGAGGATGGAGGGAAATACACAGATTGAAATCATAACTGTGAATGTGAATGGAATGAACTCTCCCATAAAACGGAGACAGATAGCAGAATGGATTAAAAGCCATAATCCAACAATATGCTGCTTACAAGAAACACATTTCAAATGGGGGGATACACATAGGATAAAGGTCAAAGGATGGAGCAGAATATATTGTGCCTCAGCTCATGTAAGAAAGGCAGGATTAGCTATCCTAATCTCACACAAAGCAAAAGCCGAAATAGATTTAATCAAAAGGGATAAGGATGGAAACTATATCCTGCTAAAAGGCACCATAGACAACGAAGCAATATCATTACTAAACATGTATGCTCCAAGTGGTATAGCATCCAGATTCTTAGAGGAGAGGTTGGGGGAGCTGAAGGAAGAAATTGACAGCAAAACTATACTAGTGGGGGACCTCAACCTCCCCCTCTCTGAACTCGATAAATCTAACCTCAAAATAAACAAGAAAGAGGTTAAGGAGGTAAATAAAACTCTGGATAAGGTAGATATGATAGATCTTTGGAGAAAATTAAATGGGAATAGAAAGGAATACACCTTTTTCTCAGCGGTACATGGAACATTTACAAAAATTGACCATGTACTAGGACATAAAAATCTCACAATCCAGTGCAGAAAGGTAGAGATAATCAATGCATCCTTCTCAGATCATAATGCATTAAAAATTACATGTAATTAAAGGCCATGGAAAGAGAAACCAAAAATCAATTGGAAACTAAATAATCTAATTCTAAAGAAGGGTTGGGTTAAAGAAGAAATCACAGAAACAATCAACAATTTCATTCAAGAGAATGACAATAGTGAGACCACATACCAAATCTTATGGGATACTGCAAAAGCAGTTATTAGGGGAAGTTTTATACCTTTGAATGCTTACATAAATAAAATAGAGAGAGAGGAGATAAATGACTTGGGCTTGCAGTTGAAAAAGCTAGAAAAAGAAGAAATTGAAAATCCCCAAGTAAATACCAAATTGGAAATACTGAAAACCAAAGGAGAGATTAATAAAATTGAAATTAAGAAAACTACTGAATTAATAAATAAAACCAATAGCTGGTTTTATGAAAAAACTAATAAAATTGATAAACCTTTGGTCAATCTGATAAAAAAAAGAAAGAAGAAAATCAAAGTACTAATATTAAAAATGAAAGGGGTGAACTCACCTCCAATGAGAAGGAAATTAAAACAATAATTAGAAACTACTTTGCCCAACTTTATGCTCACAAATTCGATAATCTAAAGGAGATGGATGAATATTTAAAAAAATACAAATTCCTCAGATTAACAGAAGAGGAAGTTGAATACTTAAACAACCCCATCTCAGAAAAAGAAATGGAACAAGCCATCAATGAACTCCCTAGGAAAAAATCTCCAGGGATAGATGGATTCACAAGTGAATTCTATCAAACATTTAAAGAACAGTTAATTCCAATACTACATAGATGATTTTTGAAAATTGGGGAAGAATGAGTCTTCCCAAATTCTTTCTATGATACAAATATGGTTTTGATACCCAAAACAGGAAGAGACAAAACAGAGAAAGAAAATTATAGACCAATTTCCCTAATGAATATAGATGCAAAAATTTTAAATAAGATTTTAGCAAAACGAATACAGCATCTTATCACGAGATTAATACATTATGATCAGGTAGGATTCATACCAGGATTACAGGGATGGTTCAGTATTAGGAAAACTATTAGCATTATCGATCACATCAACAACAAAGCCAACAAAAATCACATGATTATCTCAATAGATGCAGAAAAAGCTTTTGACAAAATACAACATCCATTCCTACTAAAAACACTGGAGAACGTAGGAATAAAGGGAACTTTCCATAAAATAATAAGCAGTATCTATCTAAAACCTACAGCAATCATTATATGCAATGGGGATCAGCTAGATGCATTCCCAATAAGATCAGGGGTGAAACAAGGATATACATTATCACCACTATTATTCAATATGGTACTAGAAATGTTAGCTGTAGCAATTAGACAAGATAAAGATATTGAAGGAATAAGAATAGCCAAAGAAGAAACTAAGTTATCACTCTTTGCAGATGATATGATGATCTACTTAGAGAATCCCAGAGATTCAAGTAAAAAATTACTTGAAATAATAAACAACTTTGGCAATGTTGCAGGTTACAAAAGAAACCCACACAAATCTTCTGCATTCCTATATATTAGCAACAAAGTCCAACAGCAAGAGATAGAAAGAGAAATCCCATTTAAACCTAGGGTAGACAGTATAAAATACTTAGGAGTCTACCTGCCAAAACAAACCCAGGGATTATATGAACAAAATTACAAGACACTTTTTGCACAAATAAAGTCAGATTTAAGTAAGTGGAAAAACATTAGTTGCTCATGGGTAGGCCGGGCTAATATAATAAAAATGAAAATTCTACCTAAATTAATTTACGTATTTAGTGCCATACCAATTAAACTATGAGACAATTATTTTCTATAGCTGCATAAAATAATATCAAAATTCCTTTGGAAAAACAAAAGGTCTAGAATATCAAAGGGACTAATGAAAAGAAATGCTTGGGAAGGTGGCCTAGCGCTACCAGACCTCAAACTGTACTATAAAGCAGCAATTATCAAAACCACTTGGTATTGGCTAAGAAACAGAGAGGTAGACAAGTGGAATAGACTTGGCACTCAAGATGCAGTAGGCAAGGAATATAGCAACCTTCTGTGTGATAAACCCAAGGAACCCAGCTTCTGGGATAAGAACTCACTCTTTGACAGCAATTGCTGGGAAAACTGGAAAACAGTGTGGAGGAAATTAGGCATGGACCCATACCTGACACCGTACACAAGAATAAAGTCCAAATGGGTACATGATTTAGGTATAAAGAGTGATACCATGAATAAAGTGGAGAAGCAAGGAATAGTGTATTTATCAGATCTATGGAGAAGAGAAGAATTCTTTACTAAAGGAGAGATAGAAAGCATTATGAAATGCAATTGGATAACTTTGATTACACTAAACTGAGAAGTTTTTGCACAACCAAACCCAATGAAACCAAAATCCAGAGGGATGTAGTAAATTGGGAAAGAATTTTTACAGCTAATCTCGGGGATAAAGGCCTCCTTTCTAGAATATATAGAGAACTGACTCAAAGGTATAATCATAGAAGTCATTCCCCAATTGATATATGGTCAAAGGATATGAACAGGCAATTTTCAGAAGAAGAAATTAAAGATATCTATAATCATGTGAAAAAATGCTCTAAATCAGTATTGATTAGAGAGATGCAAATCAAAACAACTCTGAGGTACCACATCACACCTATAAGATTGGCAAACATGACAGAACAAGAAAATGATAATGCTGGAGAGGATGTGGGAAAGTTGGAACACTAATTCATTGTTGGTGGAGCTGCGAGCGCATCCAACCATTCTGGAGAGCAATTTGGAACTATGCCCAAAGGGGTACAAAAATATGCATACCCTTTGACCCAGCAATATCGCTACTAGGACTGTATCCCCAAGAGATCATAAAAATGGGAAAAGGTCCCACATGTACAAAAATATTTATAGCAGCACTTTTTGTAGTTGCCAAAAACTGGAAGTCTAGGGGATGTCCATCAATTGGGGAATGCCTGAATAAATTATGGTATATGAATGTAATGGAGTACTATTGTGCCATAAGAAATGATGAACAAGAAGACTTCAGAGAGGCCTGGAAGGACTTACATGACCTGATGCTGAGTGAAATGAGCAGAACCAGGAGAACTTTGTGCACAGCAACGACCACAGTGAGCGAGAGTTTTTTCTGGTAGACTTGGAATTTCGTAATAACGCAAGAACTTCTTTAAAAAAAAAAATCCCAATGGTGGTTCTCAAGGCAAAATGCCTTTCACACTCAGAGAAAGAAATATGGAAGTCATTCGCAAAATGTAACAGATCATGTTTGTGTATGTGTAAGTTTTTGTGTTTCATGATTTGATTTGTTATATGATTTCTTTCATTTATTTTAGTCTGACTACATAGCATGACTATAGTGAAAATACACTGAATAGGAAAGTATTTGTAGAACCTATATAGAATTGTATGCAGTCGTGGGGAGGGAGGGGGGTAGTGGGGGGTAGGTGTGGGGGGGATAAAATCTCAATTGGATGGCAGTGATTGTTAAACATTACAAAATATAAAAATAAAAAAAAAGAAAAGGAAATGCAAAACCTAGTATGAAAATTCTACAAAAGTAACAAAAACAAAAAAAAAGCAGAATACCTAATTGAGAAATTGGACAAAAGAAAATGAAAGTACAAAAACTAACTGGAGGAAATAACTCTATAAAAGGAACAACTGGACAGATGGGAAAGGAGATGCAAAAGTTAACTGAAGAAAATAATTTGAAAAAAATTAGAATTACGCAAGTAGAAATTATTGATTCTATGAGACATCAAGAAGCAGTCAAATAATCTAAAGAAGAAAAGATAGGCAAAAATGCAAAACACCTCAGTGGAAAAACAACTGATGTGTGCAATAGATGAAGGACAGAAAATCTAAGAATTATTGGTCTACAAGAAAGCCATGATGAAAAAAAAAAGACTGGACAAAATAATATTAAAATTCATTTGGAAAAACAAAAGGTCCAGAATATCAAAGGGACTAATGAAAAGAAATGCTTGGGAAGGTGGCCTAGCGCTACCAGACCTCAAACTGTACTATAAAGCAGCAATTATCAAAACCACTTGGTATTGGCTAAGAAACAGAGAGGTAGACAAGTGGAATAGACTTGGCACTCAAGATGCAGTAGGCAAGGAATATAGCAACCTTCGGTTTGATAAACCCAAGGACCCCAGCTTCTGGGATAAGAACTCATTGTTTGACAAAAATTGCTGGGAAAACTGGATAACAGTGTGGCGGAAATTAGGCATAGACCCATACCTGACACCGTACACAAGAATAAAGTCCAAATGGGTACATGATTTAGGAATAAAGATTGATACCATGAATAAACTGGAGAAGCAAGGAATAGTGTATTTATCAGATCTATGGAGAAGGGAAGAATTCTTTACTAAAGGAGAGATAGAATGCATTATGAAATGCAAAATTAATAACGTTGATTACATTAAACTGAGAAGTTTTTGCACAACCAAACCCAATGCAACCAAAATCCGGAGGGATGTAGTAAAATGGGAAAGAATTTTTACAGCTAATCTCGGGGATAAAGGCCTCATTTCTAGAATATATAGAGAACTGATCCAAATGTATAACCATACAAGTCATTCCCCAATTGATAAATGGTCAAAGGATATGAACAGGCAATTTTCAGAGGAAGAGGTTAAGGCTATCTATAATCATATGAAAAAATGCTCTAAATTGCTATTGGTTAGAGAGATGCAAATCAAAACAACTCTGAGGTACCACATCACACCTATAAGATGGGCAAACATGACAGAACAAGAAAATGATAAATGCTGGAGAGGATGTGGGAAAGTTGGAACACTAATTCATTGTTGGTGGAGCTGCGAGTGCATCCAACCATTCTGGAGAGCAATTTGGAACTATGCCCAAAGGGCTACAAAAATGTGCATACCCTTTGACCCAGCAATATCGCTACTAGGCCTATATCCCCCAGAGATCATAAAAATGGGAAAGGGTCCCACATGTACAAAAATATTTATAGCAGCACTCTATGTAGTTGCCAAAAACTGGAAGTCTAGGGGATGTCCATCAATTGGGGAATGGCTGAATAAATTACGGTATATGAATGTAATGGAGTACTATTGTGCCATAAGAAATGATGAACAAAAAGACTTCAGAGAGGCCTGGAAGGACTTATATGACCTGATGCTGAGTGAAAGGAGCAGAACCAGGAGAACTTTATGCACAGCAACAACCACAGTGTGTGAGAGTTTTTTCTGGTAGACTTAGATTTTTGTAATAACACAAGAACTTCTTACCAAAAAAAAAAAAAAAATCCCAATGGAGGATCTCAAGGCAAAATGCCTGCCACACTCAGAGAGAGAAATATGGACGTCACTCACATATTGTAGCAGATCATGTTTGTGTATGTGTATGTGTTTGTGTACCATGTTCTGATTTGTTATATGATTTCTTTCATTTATCTTAGTCTGACTACATAGCATGACTATAGTGAAAATATACTCAATAGGAAAGTATATGTAGAATCTATACAGAATTGTATGCAGTCGTGGGGAGGGAGGGGGGGAGTGGGGGGTAGGTGGGGCGGATTAAATCACAATTGTATGGCAGTGATTGTTAAACATTACAAAATAAAAAAATAAAATAAAATAAAAAAATAAAATTAAAAAAAAAAGATCCCTGACAATGTCCTACAAGAAATTATCAAGTAAAAATTCCTAGAATTCCTACATCAAGAGGGCTAAATAGTCAATGAAAGAATCCACTGTTCACCTCCTGAAAGGGATCCCAAACTAAAAACACCACTGAATATCGTTGTCAAATCCCAGAACTATCAAGTGAACCAGAAAATATTGCAGGCATCCAGAAAGAAACAATACAGATATTGAGAAGATACAGTCATGATCACACAGGACCTTGTAGCTTGTACATTAAATGATTGAAAGGATTGTAGTATGATATTTTTTAAGTAAAAGAGCTTGGAATAAAAACAAGGATCAATTACCAGTAAAACTGAGCATACTATTTTAGGTCAGCAGAAAGACATTCAGTGAAATAAGGGATTTCCAGAAATTCCTGATGAAAAAGCCAGAGGTGAAAAGAAAATTCAATCTTCAAACACAAGTCTCAAAAGAGGCACAAAAAGGTAAATAGAGGAAAAATTGTTACTTAATATGGGCCAACTGTTTACATTCGTATAAGGAAAGATGATACTGGGTAATCTTGAGAATTGTGTATTCAGTATGAGATATAAAAAGGATATACATAGATCTAGGGAGTGGGTATAAAGTAAATGATGTGATGATAAAAATATGATTTAAGGCTGAAAAGGGATTGTAATGGTATATGTGAAAAGGAGGAGGCATAAAAAAGTAAATTCCACCAGAAAAAGAGGGACAAAAATATGTTACAGTAGAGGGAAAGAGGGAGGGAGATGAGCATTGTTTGACATTTACTCTCAAGTAATTTGGTTCAAGGACAGAACAAAAAACTCAGTGAAGAACAGAAATCTAACTAGCTCTATAAGCAGGAGGAGGGGAATGGGGAAAGAAAGGAGAGGGGAAAACAAAAGGGATGGAAGAGATACTAAGGAAAAAGGGGAGTAAAAGCAAGAGGGGATAAAAAAAGGGAGGGAAGACTGAAGGAGGGAGTGGTCAAAAATTTAACTTCTATTGTGAAGTGGAAGAGAGAAGGAAGAAATAAAAGCATAAATGGGGGGGAAATGAAAGGCACAGAGAGTAATCATAACTGATTGTGAATGGCATGAATTCTCCCATGAAACAGAGATGGATAGTAGAACATTAAAAAACATAATTCAAAAATATATTGTTTACAAGAAACACATTTGAAATGAGGAGATACACACAGGGTAAAAGTGGAAGCTGGGAGCAGAATATATTATGCTTCAGCTGATGTAAAAAAAAATCAGGAGTAGCAATCCTAATCTCAGACAAAGCCAAAGAAGAAATAAATATAATCCAGAGAGATAAGAAAGGAAACTATATCCTGCTAAAATGTGCCATAGATAATGAAGCAATGTAATTGCTAAATCTATATGCTTCAAGTGGCATAGTATCCAATTTCTCAGACTATAATTTAAGATAGTTACAAGGAGAAGTGGACAACAAAAAATACATTAGTGGGGACATCAAACTCCCACTCTTGGAATTTGATAAATTGGAACTCAAAATGAACAAGAAAGAAGGTAAAGAGATGAATTAAACTCTGGACAAGGTAGATATGATAGGTGTGTGGAGAAAATTGAATGGGGGATAGAAAAGACTAAACCCTTTTTGTCAGTAGCACATGGCACATGTACAAAATTTGACCAGGTACTAGGCCACAAAAGCCTCAGAATGCAGTGCAGAAGTGCAGAGATAAGCAAAGCATCCTTTGCAGATCATAATGCAATAAAAATTATATATAATCAAAAGCCATGGAAAGATACCCCAAAAATTCACTGGATGCTAAATAATCTACTCCTTAAGAATGAGTAGGTTAAAGAACCAAGGATAGAAACAACCAACAACTTCATTCAAGAGAATGATAATAACGAGAAAACCTAACAAATCTTATGAAATACTTTTGCTTAACTTATTACATTGAGACAATTTTTCCTATTCTCCGTGTTCCTTTCTCTTTCTCCCTGTACATTTCTCTCTCAATCATTAATTTTATTTTTTGTTATCATCCATTCAAGAAAAACTCACACCTGTACCCTCTTTCTGTATATACTCCTTCTCGCTACCCTAAGAATGAGAAAAAAACAAAGTCTTATGAATTAGAAGTATCAACATCCTATTTAGGAATGTAAACAGCTTACGTTTATTAAATCTCTTATGACTACCCTCTTTTATTTACCTTTTAACCTGTTATTTATTCTTCAATTTGAAAGTCAAATTGTACATGCAGTTTTGGTCTTTTCATAAAGAATGCTTGAAAATCCTCTATCCCTTTGAATATTTATTTTTCCCCTGAAGGATTATACCCAGTTTTACTGGACAGTTGATTTTTGGTTATAATCCTAGCTCCTTTTTCCTAATGGAATACCATGTTTCAAGTTTGAAGACACTTTAATGTAGAGGATGCTAAATCTTGTGCTTTGCTGACTGTGATTTCACTGTAGTTGAATTGGAATGGCTACTTGCAAAATTTTCTTCTTGTTCTGGGAACTCTGGGATTCACCTGTAATATTACTGGGAGGTTGTATTTTGTGTTTTCTTTCAATATGGGATCTGGGGATTCTTCTCCAATATTTATCATCTTCCTATTTTTTCATATTAGTCAAACTGATAGGTGTGATGTGATACCTCAGAGTTGTTTTGAATTGCATCTCTCTAATCAATAATTATATAGAGCATTTTTTTCATCTGACTATAGATGCCTTTAATTTCTTCTTCTAAAAACTGCCTGTTCATATGCTTTGACCACTTATCAACTGGGGAATGATGTGGATTCTTTAACATTTGAGTCAGTTCTCTATATATTTTTGAAATGAGGCCTTTAGGGGCAGAGCCAAGATGGCAGACTAGAAAGACACACTTATGCAGGGCCCTCCCCACAGCCCATAAAATACCTGTAGAGAGGGACTCCCAACAAATTTTGAAGTAGGAGAAGTGGAGAACAAAAGAGTGGAGGAGATTTCCAGCCCATGGTGACCTGAAAGGCCCACAGAAACATTGGTTGCACTGGACAGAAAGCCTAGCTCAGAGCCCAGCCCAGCCTTGGCCGATGCAGTGTGGTGCAGCACTGTGTGATGAGACTCTGGGAGGAGGACTCTTTGGGGGTGGAATCTCCAGTCACAGTAGTGGGTCCTCAAATCCCTTGGCCCACAGGCACCAAAGGTCAGTGACAGGGTTTATCAGCTGATCAGGAAGGGAGAAGGGTCTTCCCATAGCTCTGGGAGCAGGCAGCAGCCACAGAGCCTGCACACCAGCTGTACAGATGGCTCCATAGTTGGAGCATAAAAACCCCTGGGGGCATTGAAGAGCTGAGCATTACCTCAGCCCTGGGTGGAGGCCCTGGGAGAGCTGGTTTTCGTCTCAAACTGAATGGTGGCCCTGCCCATCGAGCTTATCTGAAAATCAGCCCCCAGAGCTGACTTGAGAGAACTGGAGGACAGGTGGCTGTGGAGAGGTAACTGCTAAAATTCCAGGCATAAAAATCCCTCTCTGTGTCCAGACCAGTACATGCTTGATTGTGCCACCTTGGAGGAACTGAGATCTCAGATATTCCCAGAGTATACCCTACTCTTGACAAAGGACCCAAAAGTCAAAAAACTGGTTGGAAAAATTCCCCAAAAAGGAGAAAAAAATAAGACCATAGAAGGTTACTTTCTTGGTGAACAGATATCTCCTCCCATCCTTTCTGATGAGGAAGAACAAGGCTTACCATCAGGGAAAGACATAGAAGTCAAGGCTTCTGTATCTCCAACATCCAAAATAAAAATTCAATGGGCTCAAGCCATGGAAGAGCTCAAAAAGGATTTTGAAAATCAAGTTAGAGAGGTGGAGGAAAAACTGGGAAGAGAAGTGAGAGAGATGCAAGAAAAGCATGCAAAGCAGGTCAACACCTTGCTAAAGGAGACCCAAAAAAATGCTGAAGAAAATAACACCTTGAAAAACAGGCTAACTCAATTGACAAAAGAGGTTCAAGAAATGAGGCCTTTATCACTTTGTACTAGTTGCAAAGATTCTTTCCTAGTTTTCTGCTGCCTTCCTAATCTTGGTTGCATTGGGTTTTTTGTCATTTTTCTTTGTACCAAAGCTTTTGAATATAATGTAATTGAAATTATCCATTTTGCACTTCACAATGTTCTTTACCTATTATTTAGTCAAAAATTTCTCTATTTTCCATAAATCTGATAGATACACTATTCCTTGCTCCCTTGATTTGTTTATGTTATCAGTCTTTATTCCTAGAGCATGAATCCATCTTTAATTTATTCTTGTGGACAGTGTCAGGCATTGATCATGCCCAGTTTCTACCACACTGTTATCAAGTATTCCCTGCTATTTATTTTTGTGAAACTAGGAATTCTTATCTCAGAATCTATTGTCCTTGGGTTTAACAAAGAGTAGATTGGTCTATTCGTTGACTATTGTGTCTTGAATGCCTAACCTATTTCAATGATCTACCCCTCTGTTTCTTAGTCAGTACCAAGTGATTTTGGTGAGTGTTGCTTAATAATACCATTAGAGATCTGTTAGACCTAGGCCACATTCTGCAGCTTTTCTTTTCATTAGTTCCCTTGATATTCTGGACCATTTGCTCTTTCAGATGAATTTTGATATTATTTTCTCTAGTTCTAGCAAATAATTATTTGGTATTTTGATTTGTATGTCACTGAAAAAGTTAATTGATTTAGGCAGAATTATCATTTTTATTATATTGCCTTAGCCCACACATGAGCAACTGATGCTTATCCACTTGCTCAGATCTGACTTTATATGTGAAAACTGTTTTGTAATTGTGTACCTATGGTCTTTGGATTTGTATTGGCGGGTCGACTTCCAGATATTTTATGGTGTCTAACATAGCTTCCATGGGATTTCTCTTTCTCTCCCTTGCTGTTGGAGTTTGTTAGTAATATACAAAAATACAGATGGCCAAGATAGGTTTATTTTGTTACCTTCAACTTTCCAAACTGTTTATTATTTCAAGTACTTTTTTACTTGATTCTCTGGGATTCTCTTAGTATACTATCATATCATTTGCATTTTCTAATTGCTTCAGTTTATTTTCTTATCATATTTCTGCAAAATCTAGTACCATATTGAGAAATACTGGTGATAATGGACGTCCTTCTTTCACCCTGATTTTACTGAAAGGAATCTAGCTTGTCTCCATTGCATATAATGTTTGGGGAAGGTTTTAGAGTAGATACTGCTTATTACTTTATGGAAAGTTTCATTTATTCCTGTGCTCTCCAGTGTTCTCAGTAGAAATGGGTATTGTATTTTGTCAGAAGCTTTTTCTGTACCTATTGAGATAATCATGTGTTTTCTGTTAGTTTTGTTTTTGATATGATAAATAAAGCTAATAGTTTTCCTAGTATTGAATCAGCCTTGCATTCCTGGTATAAACCTTACCTGATCATAATGTATTATTGTCGTAAGTTTCTGTATTCTTTTTGGTAATATCTTATTTAAATTTTTTACATCAATATTCACTAGGGAAATTGGTCTTTAATATTCTTTCTCTGTTGTGGCTCTTTCCGATTTAGGTATCAGCATCATATTTGTATCATAAAAATAGTTTGGTACGACTCCTTTTCCAGCAATTTTCCAAAATTGCCTATATAGTATTGGAATTATTTGCTCTTTGAAAGTTTGATAGGATTCATTTGTAAACATCTCCAGCCCTGGAGATCTTTTTGAGGGAATTCATTGATGCTTTGGTCAATTTCATTTTCTGAAATAGGGTTATTTAACACTGAACGTAGTCTTCTGTTAATCAGAGCAATTTATATTTTTTAAAATAGTCATCCATCAAATCTAGATTGTCTAATTTATGAGCACACTGTTAAGCTAAGAAAATTCTAATTATCATTCTAATTTCTTCCTCATTGGACAATAGTTCAACCTTTTCATTTTTGGTATTTGTAATGTGGTTTTCTTCTTTCTTTCTTTCTTTTTAATCAAATTGATCAAAGGTTTATCATTTTTTTTTGCTCATTTTGGAAAACCAATTCTTAGCTTTATTTATTACTTCACTAGTTCTCTGAATTTCAATTTTATTCTTCTCTTCTTTGTTTTCCAGTATTTCTAATTTGGTATTTACTTGGGGATTTGCAATTTGTTATTTTTTCTAGCTTTTTGAAATTCATGCCCATTTCATTGATCTCTTCTTTCTCCCTCTTATTCTGTAGACATTCAAAGACATAAAACTTCCCCTAAGAATTACTTTTGCATTATCCCATATGATTTGGTAGACTGTCTCATTATTGTTTTTCTCTTGAATGAAGTTGTTGATTGTTTCTATGATTTGTTGTTTAACCCATTCATTTTTTAAGATTGGATCATTTAGTTTCCTAATAATCTTTGGTTTATCTTTCCATGACTATTGATTACATATAATTTTTATTTCATTATAATATGAGAAGGGTGCATTTAGTGCCTCTGCCTTTCTTCACTGGATTTTGAAGTTTTTGTTGTCCCATACAAGGTCATTTTTTGTATATGTGCCCTGAATCACTGAGAAAATGCTATATTCCTTTTATCCCTGTTCAGTTTTCTCTGGAGATCTATCACCTCTACCTTACCCAGAGTTTTATTTACCTCCTTAACTTCTTTCTTCTTTGTTTTGAGTTTTAATTTAAAAAGTTCTGAGAGGGAGAGGTTAGGTCCCCCATTAGCATAATTTTGCTGTTGATTTCTTCCTGTAACTCCCTTAACTTCTCCTCTTAGAATTTGGATGCTATACCGCTTGGAGCATATATGTTTAGTAATGAAATTGCTTTGGTGCCTTTTAGCAGGATGTAATTACTTCCTTATCTCTTTTGATTAGATCTATTTCTGTTTTTGCTTTTTTGATATTAGGATTGCTATCCCTGCTTTTTTTCATCTTCTGAATCACAGTATATTCTGCTCCAAACTTTTACCTTTATCTGGTGTGTGTTCCCATTTCAATTGTGTTTCATGTAAACAATATATTGTTCGATTGTGTTTTTTAATCCATTCTGCTATCCACCTCCATTTTATGGGAGAGTTCAACCCAATCCCAATTACAGTTACGATTGATTATCCTCTGCACCTTTTCCTGCATCACCTTTCCTCCTGTTCATGTTTTTAGTTCTCCCTTCTCCCTTCCCCTACACAATAGAGATTTTATTTTTGACCAACAATTCCTTTAATCTTCCCTTCCTTTCTTAAACCCCCCTCCCTTTTACTCCCCATCTCTCCTACCACTTCTTCCCTCCATTTTCTTTCCCACTTCCTCTCCTATACCCTGTTGAACTAGTTGAATTTCTATACTTAGCTGAGTTTGTTGTTCCTTCCTTGATCCAAATCAGATGAGTGTAAATCTCAAAGAATGATCATCTTCCTCCCCTCTTTCCTTCTAGTGGAATATATTTTTGTGCCTCTTGCTGTGAGGTAATTTACCTTTTTATGCCTCCTTCTTTTCACATCTCCCATTACAATACATTAGCACCCTTAAACAAAATTTGTTATCATCACATCATTTAATTTATACCCATTCCCTCTATCTGTGCACATCCCTTTTATATATCACAATAAATACACAATTCTCAAGAACAGCAAGTATCACCCCCCTTATAGGGATGTGAAGATGCCTATTTTGAATAGCAACTTTGTTTTGTTTTTCTCCTGTTTATCTTTTTATACCTCTCTTGAGATCTATGCTTGAAGATCGAATTTCCTATTGAGCTTTAGATATTTCATCACGAACATCTGGAAATCTTTTATTTCATTGATCTCCTTGCCTGAAATATTGTGGGCAACTTTGCTAGGTAATTGATCCTTGGTTGTGGTCCAAGCTCCTTTGTCTTACAGAATATCATACTCCAATCCCTTCAGTTTTATAATATAGGATTTTCAAGGTCCTGTGTGATCCTGACTGTAGCTCCTCGATATTTTAATTGTTGTTTTCTGGGTCCCAGAAGTATTTTCTGGGATTTTGGCAATGATATTTCCTGGTATTTTTAGTTTGGGTTTTCTTTCAGGAGATGAACAGTGAATTATTTTTATGACTATTTTGCACTCTGAAGCTAGGACTTCAGGTCAGTTTTCCTTGATGATTTCTTTGAAGATAGGTCCAGGGTCTTTTTTTCCATTGTACCTTTCTGGTAGATCAACAGCACTTAGATTTTCTCTCCTAGATCTATTTTTCAGGTCAGTTGTTTTTCCAGTGAGACATTTTGCATCTTCTTCTATATTTTCATTCGTTAGATTCTGTTTAACTGTTTCTTGATTTCTCATAGTCATTTGTTTCTACGTGCCCAATTCTAATTTTTATCAAATTGTTTTCTTCAGGTAACTTTTGCCTCTCCTTTTCCATCTGTCTGCTTGTTACTTTTAAGGAGTCATTTTCTCCAATTTGTTTTTGTACTTCCCTTTCCCTTTGTCAAAGTTACCAGTTAGTTTTTTTTTGCCTCGTTTTCTACTAGTCCAATTATCCTTTTAAATTCTCCCATGATTTCTTTTTTCATATACTTAATATCATTGGTCATTTTGCCTAATTTTGCTCTTAATTTCCTTCTTGGCCTCTTCCAAGAATGCTATTGGGGCTTGAGACCAGTTTGTACTGCCTTCTGAAGTTTCAAATAGGAGTACAGTCTCAGTACTGCCCTCCTTGGTATTTGAATTTTAGATCTTGCTCCCATAGGAAGATTCTAATGTCATTTCTTTTCTGGTTTGCTTCTTTCTCACGATGATCACCTTTTTTCTGGCTTTTAAAGTCATTCTCTGCTTCTGCAGCACAGGGAGTCTGTCCCATAATTCTTGTGTTTTGAACTTGAAGCCTTGTCTATTGTGGCCTTTGGTTCTTTCTGCAAGAAACTAGAATGCTGTAGCTTACCTGGTGGGGAGCTGGCTCTTGGGCCAAAGCAGAGGCCAGGTGAAGTCTTTCTCAGTTTCCCTGGAGTTACCCTGGAGCTAACTGTACTAAGCGTGGGGGAGGGGTGATCTGGTGGCGGGAGGTCTCCTCTCCTGAGCACAGGTAGCCTCTGTCGTTGGTGAGCCCTGTTTGTGCCAGTGTATTTCTGATTCCCCTGGCTATGCTGAAGTATGCCTGAGGTCTTTGTGGTGGGAACTATGGGCTCTAACCCCATGGGTCTCAGAATCTCCTCCTGGTTTGCTGAGGTGGGGCTGTCTGGTGCAGCTCTGTTCCTGCTCTGGTCATTTTCAGTCACAGCAAGAGGCATCCCCCTTTATGATTTTTCTAGTGTCACTGGCTAAGAGACTGTTTACCCTTGAGGCTGATCCCACTGTTTCAGGATTTTTCCTGAGGAAAATTCTCTGAGTTTTTCCACATCAACAAGGGAGGATAGAGCATTTATTCATCACTCTGCCCTCTTGGTTCCCAGATATTCATGTAGGTGACTTACATATATGTAATTGGTGGGCTGATAGTCTCAGGAGCAGCTGCAGCATTTAACTCAGGTTCTGCAGTTCTCTCTTGCTCTGTTCCACTGAACTGCCACACAAAGCTAACACGTTTGAGATTCCATAGTGCTGCTGCTCCTTCAGACTGCCTGGGGCTTCCTGCTCTGCTTTGATATGGCCGAGCCTGTGTTGGAACAACCTGTGTAGTCCTCCAACCGCAAGCAACAGATCCTTCACATTGACCTTCCAGCCTGTCCTGAGTTGGAAATCTGCCACACTCTGTCTCCTATTGGATGTTGCCACTCTAAAATTTGTTCAGATTCTCTTTTTAGAGGTATTTTAAGATGTTTTTCTTATTGCTCTCACTCCACCATCTTGGCTCTAGATACATCTTTAAGGATCAAAGAATCATTTTATTAAAAATTTGTAGCTAGAAGTGATTGTCTTTTGTGATGGAGGACAGCTTCTCCATTTGAAACATATGAATACTAAGGCTAGTATTCAGGAATTACACATTACAAAAGTCATTGGGTGAAAATTCACAAGAACATTAAAGGTCATCAAAACTACCTTTTAATTTAGTAAATGAGGAAACAGAAATTCAAGAAGTTTTAGTGACTTGCCGAGCTTCACAGCGAAAAAGGTTTCAAAAGTGAGACTTCAATTTAAGTTGTGATTCCAAGGCCAGCTCACTATCAACTGCAACATTGTAAATGAGAGGCATCATTTGAGCCTAATTTCTTTGGCTGCAAACTCAATTCACTTTTTTTTTCATGGCACTGTGCTACTTCCCTATTAAAAAGCTTATTGGGGGGGCGGAGACAAGATGGCGGAGTGAAAGCAACGACTCACCTAAGCTCCTGGAAAAACTCCTCTGGATATCTCTGAGGGGAGAGTCTGACCAGACTTTGGAGGTGTAAAATCCAGTGGGTGACGGACTTTGACGGATTCGGAGCCCAGGCTGGACTGGAGGGTCCACGGGAGGGATCTGTTCCACGGGGCTAAGACCCTGGCGCACAGCGCAGCGAGGTTGGCACGGCAGGGCGGAGGGGACCAGAGGAGCCCGAGAGTGGCGGGCGAGACCAGTGGAGCAGGAGATAAGCCAGGCCGAGCCGGTGAGAGCCGCTGAGTGCCAGACATCAGCGCAGCAGCCCTTGAAATCTTCAGCCTGAAGACGGACTTCGGTGGGTCACTACTTGAACTTCCAGGAACTGGGATGGCAGAGTGATCAGTAAGTGCTCTCTCCTCCCCCCTGATGACCCTGAGGGAACCATAAAATTCTTCCCCTGATTAATCCTGGATCAGCAGGAACAGCAGAAGGGGGCGGGTGGTCTAATAACACCAGAGGCTGGAAAAGTGGCAAAGGGGGATTCTTCCTACTGTGGTGGAGGCGATCTGGAGGGACAGACGACCCAGGGAAGAGAAAATTCGCACTGAGACCCAGGCAAGCCTTAGAGCCGGGAGACGAGCCCCAGGAGGGGCGGGAACACGCGTTAGCTTCTAGGCGTGCCCCAGCCCTCCAGGGGAAAAGGGAAGACAATAGGGAAGCTGGGATTACCATCCCCTGACCGTGCCTTTGCCTCAAGTCAGCTGAGGAGATAGCCTGAGACCAGACCACACCTCCCACACACCTAACAAGCTAACCCCAGGGTTGATCTGGGAAACAAAAAACAAAAACCTTCTTTTAGCCCAGACACACATCAGCTCAACTTAAAGATCTGTACCTTCTGACTGAAAGAACCAAAAGCTACAACACTCAGCCAACATCATGAATCAGAAAAAGCAGACGAAAAGTGAAAAAACCATAGAATCTTTCTATGGGGATAAGGACCAAAACGCAAACACCAAAGAGGTTAGGGCTGAGACTGTACTTCCATCTGAAACCTCAGATGGGACTATGAATTTCTCGCAAGCACAACTAGATTACCTGGAACGTCTGAAGAAGGATATAAAAGAAAAACTGGCCAATGATTTTAAAACTATAAAAAAAGAATTCACTGATGAGAACATCACCCTGAAAAAGAAAATTGAAGAAATGGAAAAGGAAGTTCAAAAATTAACTGGAGAGAATAATTCCCTTAAAGGAAGAGCTAATCAAATGGAAAAGAAAACTCAAAACCTAACTGGGAAAATTGGTCGATTGGAAAAAGAAGTACAAAAATTAAATGGAGAAAATAGCTCCTTAAAGGGAAAAATTGGTCAGATGGAAAAGGAGATGGAAAAGCTAACTGAAGAAAACACTACGATGAAGATTAGAATTGGGCAAGTAGAAACTAATGACTCAATGAGGCAACAAGAATCAGTCAAACAAAATCTAAAGAATGAAAAGATAGAAGAAAATGTAAAATATTTAATTGGAAAAACAACTGACCTGGAAAACAGATCCAGGAGAGAAAATCTAAGAATTATTGGCCTGCCAGAAACCCATGATGAAGAAAAGAGTCTGGACAATATCTTCCAGGAAATCATCAAAGAAAACTGCCCAGAAGTACTAGACTCAGAGGGCAAAATAGTCATCGAAACAATCCACCGTTCTCCTCCCGAAAGGGATCCCAAACTCAAAACCCCAAGAAATATAGTTGCCAAATTCCAGAGCTATCAAGTGAAGGAGAAAATACTACAAGCAGCCAGAAAGAAACAATTCAAATATCAAGGACACACAGTCAGGATCACACAGGACCTTACAGCTTCTACATTAAAAGATCGAAAGAATTGGAACCCAATATTCCGTAAGGCAAAGGAGTTGGGACTTCAACCAAGGATCAACTACCCAGCAAAGTTCAGCATAACATTTCAGGCAAGGAGAAAGTCATTCAACGAAATAAGGGATTTCCAGAGCTTCCTGACCAAAACACCAGAACTCAATAGACAATTTGATCTTCAAATGCAGGTCTCCAGAGAATCATAAAAAGGTAAACAGAGGGGAAAAAACAAAAACAAAAACTTGCTACTCAATTAGGGCAAACTGTTTACCTCCCTATAAGGGAAGATGATACCTGTTAATCTTGAGAACTGTGCAACTATTATGATAAAAGGGATATATGTAGAGGGAACGGGCATAAAGTAAATGATATCATGTCAAAAATATGATTTAAGTATGAGAAGGGAATGTAATAGGAGGTGTGGAAAGGGGGAAGCAGAAAATGGCAAATTATATCACAGGAAGAAGTACAAAACTATAGTAGAGGGAAGGAGGGGAAGGAGATGAGCATTGTTTGAGAGGTACTCTCATCTGATTTGTTCAAAGGAGGGAACAATAATCTTAAGTAGATAAGCCTAACTAGCTATATAAAGTAGTAGGAGGGGAAGGGGGAAGAAAGGGGAGGGTGGCTAAAAGGGAGGAAAGAAGCAATAAGAGTAAAGGGAACTAAAAGGGAGGGGGGTCAAAAGAAGGAGGGGAAGGCTGCAGGAGGAGGGGGAGAAAAGAGAATACTGTTGAGGAGGGGAAGGGAGACGGGAGAGCTAAAAGCACAAATGGTGGGAAAGAGGTTGGAGGGAAATACACAGATTGTAATCATAACTGTGAATGTGAATGGAATGAACTCTCCCATAAAACGGAGACGGATAGCAGAATGGATTAAAAGCCATAATCCAACAATATGCTGCTTACAAGAAACACATTTGAAATGGGGGGATACACATAGGATAAAGGTCAAAGGATGGAGCAGAATACATTGTGCTTCAGCTCATGTAAGAAAGGCAGGAGTAGCAATCCTAATCTCAGACAAAGCAAAAGCAGAAATAGATCTAATCAAAAGGGATAAGGATGGAAACTATATACTGATAAAAGGCACCATAGACAACGAAGCAATATCATTACTAAGCATGTATGCTCCAAGTGGTATAGCATCCAGATTCTTAGAGGAGAGGTTGGGGGAGTTGAAGGAAGAAATTGATAGCAAAACTATACTAGTGGGGGACCTCAACCTCCCCCTCTCAGAACTTGATAAATCCAACCTCAAAATAAAGAAGAAAGAGGTTAAGGAGGTAAATAAAACTCTGTATAAGTTAGATATGATAGATCTTTGGAGAAAATTAAATGGGAATAGAAAGGAATATACTTTTTTCTCAGCGGTACATGGAACATTTACAAAAATTGACCATGTACTAGGACATAAAAATCTCACAATCCAGTGCAGAAAGGTAGAGATAATCAATGCATCCTTTTTAGATCATAATTCATTAAAAATTACATGGAATAAAAGGCCATGGAAAGAGAAACCAAAAATCAATTGGAAAGTAAATAATCTAATTCTAAAGAAAGGTTGGGTTAAAGAAGAAATCATAGAAACAATCAACAATTTCATTCGAGAGAATGACAATAGTGAGACAACATACCAAAACTTATGGGATACTGCAAAAGCAGTTATTAGGGGAAGTTTTATATGTCTGAATGCTTACATAAATAAAATAGAGAAAGAGGAGATCAATGACTTAGGCTTGCAGTTGAAAAAGCTAGAAAAAGAACAAATTGAAAATCCCCAAGTAAATACCAAATTAGAAATACTGAAAACCAAAGGAGAGATTAATAAAATTGAAATTAAAAACCTATTGAATTAATAAATAAAACCAATAGTTGGTTTTATGAAAAAACTAATAAAATTGATAAGCCTTTGGTCAATCTGATTAAAAAAAACAAAGAAGAAAACCAAATTACTAATATTAAAAATGAAAGGGGTGAACTCACCTCCAATGAGGAGGAAATTAAAACAATAATTAGAAACTACTTTGCCCAACTTTATGCCCACAAATTCGATAATCTAAACGAGATGGATGAATATTTTAAAAAATACAAATTGCCCAGATTAACGGAAGAGGAAGTTGAATACTTAAACAACCCCATCTCAGAAAAAGAAATTGAACAAGCCATCAATGAACTCCCTAGGAAAAAATCTCCAGGGCCAGATGGATTCACAAGTGAATTCTATCAAACATTTAAAGAACAGTTAATTCCAATACTACATACACGATTCTTGAAAATTGGGGAAGAAGGAGTCCTCCCAAATTCTTTCTATGATACAAATATGGTTTTGATACCCAAACCAGGAAGAGACAAAACAGAGAAAGAAAATTATAGACCAATTTCCCTAATGAATATAGATGCAAAAATTTTAAATAAGATTCTAGGAAAACGAATACAGCATCTTATCACGAGATTAATACATTATGATCAGGTAGGATTCATACCAGGACTACAGGGATGGTTCAATATTAGGAAAACTATTAGCATTATCGATCACATCAACAACAAAGCTAACAAAAACCACATGATTATCTCAATAGATGCAGAAAAAGCTTTTGACCAAATACAACATCCATTCCTACTAAAAACATTGGAGAATGTAGGAATAAAGGGAACTTTCCATAAAATAATAAGCAGTATCTATCTAAAACCTTCAGCAAGCATTATATGCAATGGGGATAAGCTAGATGCATTCACAATAAGATCAGGGGTGAAACAAGGTTGTCCATTATCACCACTATTATTTAATATGGTACTAGAAATGTTAGCCGTAGCAATTAGACAAGATAAAGATATCCAAGGAATTAAAATAGCCAAAGAAGAAACTAAGTTATCACTCTTTGCAGATGATATGATGATTTACCTAGACAATCCCAGAGATTCAAGTAAAAAATTACTAGAATTAATAAACAACTTTGGCAAAGGTGCAGGTTACAAATTAAACCCACACAAATCTTCTGCATTCCTATATATTAGCAAGAGATAGAAAGAGAAATCCCATTTAAAGTTAGGGTAGACAGTATAAAATACTTAGGAGTCTACCTGCCAAAACAAACCCAGGGATTATATGAACACAATTACAAGACACTTTTTGAACAAATAAAGTCAGATTTAAGTAAATGGAAAAACATTAGTTGCTCATGGGTAGGCCGGGCTAATATAATAAAAATGACAATTCTACTCAAATTAATATACCTATTTAGTGCCATACCAATTAAACTATCAGACAATTACTTTCTAGAGCTGGACAAAATAATATCAAAATTCATTTGGAAAAACAAAAGGTCCAGAATATCAAAGGGACTAATGAAAAGAAATGCTTGGGAAGGTGGCCTAGCGCTACCAGACCTCAAACTGTACTATAAAGCAGCAATTATCAAAACCACTTGGTATTGGCTAAGAAACAGAGAGGTAGACAAGTGGAATAGACTTGGCACTCAAGATGCAGTAGGCAAGGAATATAGCAACCTTCGGTTTGATAAACCCAAGGACCCCAGCTTCTGGGATAAGAACTCATTGTTTGACAAAAATTGCTGGGAAAACTGGATAACAGTGTGGCGGAAATTAGGCATAGACCCATACCTGACACCGTACACAAGAATAAAGTCCAAATGTGTACATGATTTAGGTATAAAGATTGATACCATGAATAAACTGGAGAAGCAAGGAATAGTGTATTTATCAGATCTATGGAGAAGGGAAGAATTCTTTACTAAAGGAGAGATAGAAAGCATTATGAAATGCAATTGGATAACTTTGATTACATTAAACTGAGAAGTTTTTGCACAACCAAACCCAATGCAACCAAAATCCGGAGGGATGTAGTAAATTGGGAAAGAATTTTTACAGCTAAGCTCGGGGATAAAGGCCTCATTTCTAGAATATATAGAGAACTGATCCAAATGTATAATCATACAAATCATTCCCCAATTGATAAATGGTCAAAGGATATGAACAGGCAATTTTCAGAGGAAGAAATTAAAGCTATCTATAATCATATGAAAAAATGCCCTAAATCGCTATTGGTTAGAGAGATGCAAATCAAAACAACTCTGAGGTACCACATCACACCTATAAGATGGGCAAACATGACAGAACAAGAAAATGATAAATGCTGGAGAGGATGTGGGAAAGTTGGAACACTAATTCATTGTTGGTGGAGCTGCGAGCGCATCCAACCATTCTGGAGAGCAATTTGGAACTATGCCCAAAGGGCTACAAAAATGTGCATACCCTTTGACCCAGCAATATCGCTACTAGCACTATATCCCAAGAGATCATAAAAATGGGAAAGGGTCCCACATGTACAAAAATATTTATAGCAGCACTCTATGTAGTTGCCAAAAACTGGAAGTCAAGGGGATGTCCATCAATTGGGGAATGGCTGAATAAATTATGGTATATGAATGTAATGGAGTACTATTGTGCCATAAGAAATGATGAACAAGAACACTTCAGAGAGGCCTGGAAGGACTTATATGACCTGATGCTGAGTGAAAGGAGCAGAACCAGGAGAACTTTATGCACAGCAACAACCACAGTGTGTGAGAGTTTTTTCTGGTAGACTTAGATTTGTGTAATAACACAAGAACTTCTTACCAAAAAAAAAAAAAAAACCCAATGGAGGATCTCAAGGCAAAATGCCTGCCACACTCAGAGAGAGAAATATGGAAGTCACTCACATATTGTAGCAGATCATGTTTGTGTATGTGTATGTGTTTCTGTATCATGATCTGATTTGTTATATGATTTCTTTCATTTATCTTAGTCTGACTACATAGCATGACTATAGTGAAAATATACTCAATAGGAAAGTATATGTAGAATCTATACAGAATTGTATGCAGTCGTGGGGAGGGAGGGGGGGAGTGGGGGGTAGGTGGGGGGGATAAAATCACAATTGTATGGCAGTGATTGTTAAACATTACAAAATAAAAAAAAAATAAAAAAAATTAAAAAAAAAATAAAAGCTTATTGCTTTTAGAAGGATGGGAACTGAAGCTATTCAGCCACTCCATTTTCTTTTTATTGGGAATTAAAACCATTCATATTTAGTATGATTAATGGGAAATTGTCTTTTAAATTCAATTAAATGAGTATATACCGATAGAGGTACAGAAACATACATATTATAGACAGACAAATAGATCGACAGACAGATAGACAGAAAGACAGACAGACAGATAGATAGAAATAAAATGTGTCTAGTTAGAGATATAATTATAGAGATGGAATTATTATCTGTCATAATTCATCATCAAATCACAGTTTATTCCTTTACTTCTCATACCTCCCACATAATTTCCATTAGTCTTCCTTTTGTAGCTCATATTGAACATTAAGACAGAATATTTCTTGTATGCTCCCTCACAAACAAAACAAAACGGAAGAAACCAACAAAACCTTATTTGCTAAGTAACATTAATTTATATTTCCCCTTTCAAAGAAAAGTCATTTTCATTTAACACTATTACCTAGTCTTTTGTCTTCAGGGATACTCTAGAACATGGGTGGGCAACCTGTGGCCTAGAGGCCACATGTGGCCTTCTAAGTCCTTGGCTGAGTGATCTTTTGACTGAGTCCAAGCTTTATTGAAGAAATATTTTTATGAACGATATTTATTCTGGAAGTTTAGACTCAGTCAAATGGCTGCAATTCAGGGTCTAGCAGGTCATAAGTGGCTTTGCCACAGAAGGTTCTCAATCTCTGCTCTAGAATCCATTTCTAGAAATTTTACTTGCTAATGGCATTTGCAGAGTAGACTGCATGTTTGGGAAGCTGATTTTGTTCTTTGCATTCTTTACTTTTCTCATTATTTTTTTTTCTTTCTCTTTTGGCATCATGAAATTCATCATTTGATCCATTGAGTCCTATACTAGACCCTTTGTAGTTTGTACTTTGTGTCCTCCCCTCATTTATATTTCTTACTAACTAATCACACAATTTGATCTTGGAAAAGTTAATTTTCTAAATATTTAAATATTTTGTTCTTCATACTGTTCTCAAGGAATTATTTAAAGTTGCCTTTTTCATCCCTTTAAAGCTTCTGTGGAATTGCTTTATTATGTGTAGAAATCTCATTCTGCTATTGTGAACCAGCTCCTAGAATCCTCTCTGCAGTCTTTCTATCCTTAGTTCCTTATTTTTCAACTTCCTCATGGAAGGGAGTGGAATAAATAGATTCTCTTTCAAATCTATTCTTTAATCTTTGTTCATGCCTAATTGCCGTGGGCTGCCTAGGTCATTTTACCTATATCAGGCCTTTGGTGATCAGCCAGATAAACAAATGAGAGAAGAGACCTCCAAAGTCAAACAGGGGTGTAGGCTTTATTCCCAATACAAGCTACATGTCAGCATGCAGGGCTAGTGCTCCTCGTGGGAGCCCCCTTCTCCCTCCTGAGGAGCAAGGAAGAACAACAACAACCACTCAGGCTTCTTTGTCCCCATTTAAGCTCTCCCCCTGCTAGTTTGCTCGTGGACACTGTGCATGCTCTCAGCCCCTTAGCTAATTAACAAAAGGTGTGCTCAGACCACAGACTAATCTAAAGGGTGGGACGCTCTCCCCAGCAAGTTTCCACTGAGAAGAGGAGGAAAACGAGATAGCTCGTGTCTCACTCCTCAATTCCCAGCTGTTCCGTGGAGGGCCTCGTGAGAGCTCAGCGGTTTCAAGAAGCCCTCACTTTTAGCTGCCCGAAATCATTCACGTTAGAACCGAGCCTACCTTAAGAAATCTTCACGAGAGTATTGCTGCCCCTCTACATATTTTAGCTTATTTCTTACTGTAAGATTCCTCCTGTATTAACACACTATATATATATGTGTGTGTGTGTGTGTGTGTGTGTGTGTGTGTGTGTGTGTGTGTGTGTGTGTGTGTGTATGAATTTACTTTCAAATGCCTTATCCTGTAATATTAAATTCATATCAGAATACTCTCCTGAGTTTTCCCTTTATACCTTTTTTGATACTTTTTGTATTTAATCAATTGATGTATTTTCTTCTAAGTATCTCTGAGAAGCAGCTTTCATGCTTTCTTCTTCTCATGTTTATTGAAATTGCAGCAACCAACACAAATATTTACCAGCTCACTAGCCTTATAACATTTGTTTAATTTCTTGGTCTTTCTCTGTTATCATTCAAATGATTTAGCTTCTTTTTTTAAAAATGCGTCCCTATTTAGTTTGATTACACGTTGAATTCCTTGCTTACTTCTAGATTAATTTGATGGTTAATTCCTTCATTTTGCTAAATATACACTTACATTACATAAATGTGCATTAACCTTTGTTGGATATATTATTTTGTGGTCCTCATCAATATTTGTTATATGTAAACACATACTCCAAAATTTTCTTTTTATTCTTGGAAAGACAAATTAAGCTTATCTTAATGTGATTGGTTATCTTTAGGACATGAGATATTTTCTCCATTTTATTCCCTCAAATGTTATATAATTATGGAGATTAATCTGTATTTCATCATCTTCCAATATCTCTGGGCAATTTTCTTTTGTGATTTATTGAAGTACGTTATTATTATTTTTTCTGTGGTATTTTGGCTATAAATGCACTTATTTCTGTCAATATTTCTCCTTCTGTTGTCCCATCAATAGCCTTTGCCTACTAATATCAACCTCCTTTCCCTGGCTATTATTATTGGATAAGAATTCTGGGTTCTAAGGTGTTTCATTAGGACAATAACACAGAGGCATTCTAGGTATCCACTGCATTTGGATATTTTATTCTACTCTTAAATCCCCATTTTCAGTATCCCCATCTGCTTTCTTAATCTGAGATTACTCCATCAGGTGGCTAATGGAGTGGAAAGTGGAAGAGTAGGGAAATATTTTCTGAGATTCTGTTGAGAAGAAACTCCTAAAGGTCATCTTGCTTACCTTTCTTTTGTTTGCAGATTCAACCCCCTCCTGTTTAGCATTAAAGACTTAGGATGACCTTTGTACTAATAGTTCATTTCTTCTTCCATTATTTTCTTTTTTTAACACACATTACCATTTAGTCATGTTGTGACAGTAGAATCAGCACAAAAGAGAAAAACTGCCAAGAAAAAAATCAGAGAGAGAAAACAGTATGCTTCAATCTGAATTCAGACTCCATAGTTCCGTTCCTTTTTTTCTGAATGTGGATGGACTTTTCCTTGAAGAATTTTTGGGAATTGCCTTAGAAGATTATATTGTTTTTTTTTTTGTTTTGTTTTTTTTTTTTGTTTTTTTTTTTTTTTGTTATAAACTATTTATTAAGAGACAAGGCCAGTGAAGTCCTTTACTTCTTCTTGGACACACCCACAGTGCGACCTCTGCGGCCTGTAGTCTTGGTGTGCTGGCCTCGAACCCGGAGACCCCAGAAGTGCCGAAGCCCACGATGTGCCCGAATCTTCTTCAGTCGCTCCAGATCCTCACGCAGCTTATTGTCCAGACCGTTGGCCAAAACCTGGCTATATTTTCCATCCTTTACATCCTTCTGCCTGTTAAGGAACCAGTCTGGAATCTTGTATTGCCGGGGATTCTGCATGATGGTGATAACACGCTCTACCTCATCTTCAGTGAGCTCACCAGCCCTCTTGGTGAGGTCAATGTCTGCTTTCCTCAGTACTACATGAGCATATCTTCGACCCACACCCTTGATGGCTGTGATGGCAAAAGCTATTTTCCGCCGTCCGTCAATGTTGGTGTTGAGCACTCTCAAAATGTGCTGGAACTTCTCGGGGATTACAAGAGACATGGCTGCAACGGCGGCGTGAGAGCCTTCTCTGGAAGAAGAAGATTATATTGTTGATAAGAGCTAAGTCTATCAAAGTTGATAACCACATAAGGTTGTTACTGCTGTGTAAAATGGTCTACTGGTCCTGCTTACTTCACTCAGAATCATTTAATATAAATCTTTGCAGGTTTTTCTGAAACCTGCCTCCTCATCATTTCTTACAACATAATATAATTTCACTATATTCTGATATCACAACCTGATCTGCCATTCCCCAGTTGATGGGCATCTCCTCAATTTCTAATTATTTGCCACCACAAAAAAGAAACTATTATAAATACTTTTGTACATGTGTGTTATTAACCTTTTTTGTGATCTCTTTGTCATGCAGACCTACTAGTAGTATTGCTGGATTAAATGGCAAGTACACTTTTATTGCCTTTTGGACATGGTTCCAAATTGCTTTCCAGAATGTTTGAATCAGTTCACAACTCTACCACCAATGCAGTATTGTTTTAATTTTCACACATCCTCTCCATCATTTATCATTTTCCTTTTCTGCCACAGTAGCCAATCTGATAGGCATGAAGTAATATCTCAGAGCTGTTCAATTTGCATTTCTCTAATAAATGTTGATTTAGAGCACTTTTTCACATGACTATAGATTTAAAAAAAATTCTTTCATATGATATAAGTGGAAAGAAAAGGGAAGGTGGCTGATTATAGGGAGAGCAGATTTACCGACACAGTTGTTGGAAGCTAAACAATGGTAAGGAGGGATGCGATGAAAAGAGAGAGAAAAGTATAAATTGAGGGAAAAAGCATGGATAGACAGACACAATTAGTAATTATAACTATGAATGTGAATGGGATGAACTCTCCCATAAAATGGAAGCAAATAGTAAAGTAGTTTGAAAAGCATAATCCCCAAGTTGTTGTTTGTAAGAAACATATTTGAACATAAGTGATACACACAGTGTAAAGATAAAAGATGATATATTATAATTCAGCTGAAAAAAAAAAGCTAGAGCGGAAATCCTGCTCTCAGACAAGACAAAAACAAAAATAGATCTAATTAAAAATGGTAAGGAAGGAAACTGCGTTTTGCAAAAGGTGTTATAGGCAGCCAAGTAATATCTATATCTACACATATATATTCAAGTGGCATATAGGTAAACTCACAATGTTGTCCTCTTTTGAGTTTGTGTTTTCATCTTCCCTGTTACCATAGTAACTTTCTATGGTCAATGTTCTATTTTTCGTTATTCTTACTCTATTTTGTCCACATTTTTCTTTTAAAGTTTAGCTCTCCTCCTGGGGCACAGGAGGCATTGTCACAAGCTTCTTGTATTGAATGTCAGTGACTTGGTTACTGGCTTAATGTACTTGGACATCAGGTGTTGCATGATAGTTTATTGCTCTGGGCTAGCCTGGACTAGCTTTGCTTGCTGTTACTGGATTTCCAGGGCTGGCAGTTTGCCTTCTGAACTGTAACTGGAAGCCTCATGCTTGCCACTCCACTGGCCTGCTGAGCCAGGACCAAGGGGTCCCAATTGCTGATCTGTCGTGTGCCTGACAGTCTTCAAATGGTTTGCCTAAACACTATCTGCACTCGGCTGCAGTCCCATTTTACTTAAATTAGACAAACTTTTCCTGAAGTTCTCCTGAGGTACCTTAAACTGAAAAGTTGATTCATTACATATTTTTGTATGTTCTGTTTACTCCAGAATCCACTTAGAGGCATGACTTAATATAGTTTTTGAGGGTAACTTGGGAGAACTCAGGAAACTTCCTGGTTTCTCTCCACCATCTTGGCTCCTTCTTCCACTATTTCCACATACAACTCCCCATTTCTTTATAGTCTTCTTCCTTTCTGTACTCTCCGAGAGTCTCAATACTGCATAGTTTGAAATCATCTACCCAATTTGGGACTGATTATCCTCTTTCCTCGCTCCCCATCACACATTACCAAGTGATTCCTTCCAATATCTGTCCAAAACTGAAATTGACTTGAAGCACACAAGGACATCCCATACAATATAAGCATAGTCTTTAAGTGGGAGTTCTAGGATGGATGGATGTCTGGGACATACTCTTCACTTTTTTTCTATTAATCTCTTTATTTTTGGTTCCTTCAGTTTTTTTTCTCTTCATGAAATGATTACCTTACATGCATCTAGATACATTATTATATCTGTTCAACTTTGCTTAATGTTGCTAAGCTATTTTTAATAATGATTGAGAGGTTTCACCCTTGTTTATCTCTCAGTACCTCATCTTCCTTTTACTCTCCTCTCTTCACATCACAAGAATATCAGTAAACCCTTATCTTGATTATAGACAATGCTATTAGATTAGACAGAATTTCTGAATAAGAAAAAAGCTTGATAGTAGAGAAAAATATACATGGAGAAATAAAATGTACATAGCATAAAAACATTAAATATATGATGTAATAAAATGAAAAACATCTCAATCTACTAATGGATGGATATAACTATATGTCTATAGATATTTAATCTCTTTAACATCACCAAATTTTCTCCTGGAATTTCTCTACCATGCCCCATCAAAGAGCTATGTCATATAACAATAATTTTTTAAGAGTTAAGAAATATTTCACCCAGCAATATCACTTCTAGGACAGTATCCAAAACAGATCATAAAAATGGGTAAAGGACCCACATATACAACAACTATTTATGGCAACTCTTTTTGCAGTGGCCAAGAATTAGAAATTCAGGGAATGTCCGTCAATTTCAGAATGGCTGAACGAGTTGTGGTATATGAATGTAGTGGAATACTCTTCTGTTATAAAAATGATGGGTAGGCAGACTTCAGGAAAACCTTAAAAGTCTTACATGAAATGATGTTGAGTGATGTGAGCAGAACCAGGAGAACATTGCACACAGTAACAGCCATATTGCTCGATGACTGACTTAGATAGACTTAGTTCTTCTCAGCAGTGAAAAGAGCTTAAACAATTCCAGAAGATTCATAGAAAATGCCATAAACATTCAGACAAAGAAATATGTTTTCTCAAAGCAGATTGAAGCATACTATTTGCGATATTTTGTTTTGTATTTTTTTATTTCTCGTGATTCCTCTCGTGCATTCTATTCTTCTATACAGCATGACAAATATGAAAATACATTTAATAAGAATGTATATGTAGAGCCTATATTGGATTGCACAGTGTTGTGGATGGGGCAGGCGAGAAAGAGGAAGAAAATTTAAAACTTATGAAAACAAGTAAACAACTAAAAAAATAATAATAATTAAATTGTAATAATAAAGTAAAAAAGAATTGACCCAAAAAGTCCAAAATATATGCATATGTGGACTTCTCAGGTCTACAATGAAGGGAAGCGAGTATTTTCTAACAATGAGAGGCAACATCACATAATTCTTCATCAAACTTATGAACAGATGCTTTCGTTCTAAACCCATTGATATAAATCATGAAAAAGTTACTTTTACAAAATTCTATTTTTATTTTATTTTATTTTATTTAACTTTTAACATTCATTTTCACAAAATTTTGTGTTACCAATTTTCTCCCCTTTTATCCCCTCTCCCCCCAAACACCAAGCATTCTAATTGCCCCTATGACCAATCTGCTGGCTCTTCCATCATCCCTCTCTGCCCTTGTCTTCGTCCTCTCTTTTGTCCTGTAGGGCCAGATAGCTATCTATACCCCTTTACCTGTATTTCTTATTTCCTAGTGGCAAGAACAATACTTGACAGTTGATCCTAACACTTTGAGTTCCAACTTCTTTACCTCCCTCCCTCTCCACCCCTTCCCTTTGGAAGGCAAGCAATTCAATATAGGCCAAATCTGTGTAGTTTTGCAAATGACTTCCATAATAGTTGTGTTGTATAGGACTAACTATATTTCCCTCCATCCTATCCTGTCCCCCATTATTTCTATTCTCTTTTGATCCTATCCCTCCCCATGAGTGTCAACCTCAAATTGCACTCTCCTCCCCATGCCCTCACTTCCATCATGCCCCCCCCCCACCCTGCTTATCCCCTTATCCCCCACTCTCCTGTATTGTAAGATAGGATTTCTTACCAAAATGAGTGTGCATTTTATTCCTTCCTTTAGTGGAATGTGATGAGAGTAGACTTCATGTTTTTCTCTCACCTCCCCTCTTTATCCCTCCACTAATGAGTCTTTTGCTTGCCTCTTTTATGAGAGATAATTTGCCCCATTCCATTTCTCCCTTTCTCCTCCCAATATCTTTCTCTCTCACTCCTTGATTTCATTTTTTTTTTAAGATATGATCCCATCCTCTTCAATTCACTCTGTGCACTCTGTCTCTATGTATGGGTGCGTGTGTGCATGTGTGTGTGTGTGTAATCCCACCCAGTACCCAGATACTGAAATGTTTCAAGAGTTACAAATATTGTCTTTCCATGGAGGAATGTAAACAGTTCAACTTTAGTCAGTCCCTTATGACTTCTCCTTGCTGTTCACCTTTTCATGGTTCTCTTCATTCTTGTGTTTGGATGTCAAATTTTCTTTTCAGCTCTGGTCTTTTCATCAAGAATGCTTGAAAATCTTCTATTTCATTGAAAGACCAATTTTTCCCCTGAAGTATTATACTCAGTTTTGCTGGGTAGGTGATTCTTGGTTTTAGTCCTAGTTCCTTTGACTTCTAGAATATCCTATTCCATGCCCTTCGATCCCTTAATGTAGAAGCTGCTAGATCTTGTGTTGTCCTGATTGTATTTCCACAATACTTGAATTGTTTCTTTCTAGCTGCTTGCAATATTTTCTCCTTGACCTGGGAACTCTGGAATTTGGCCACAATGTTCCTAGGAGTTTCTCTTTTTGGATCTCTTTCAGGCGGTGATCTGTGGATTCCTTGAATACTTATTTTGCCCTCTTGCTCTAGAATCTCAGGGCAGTTTTCCTTGATAATTTCATGAAAGATGATGTCTAGGCTCTTCTTTTGATCATGGCTTTCAGGTAGTCCCATAATTTTTAAATTGTCTTTCCTGGATCTATTTTCCAGGTCAGTTGTTTTTCCAATGAGATATTTCACATTATCTTCCATTTTTCCATTTTTCTGGCTTTGTTCTGTGATTTCTTGCTTTCTCATAAAGTCCTTAGCCTCCATCTGTGCCATTCTAATTTTGAAAGAACTATTTTCTTCAGTGAGCTTTTGAATCTCCTTTTCCATTTGGCTAATTCTGCTTTTGAAAGCATTCTTCTCCTTGGCTTTTTGAACCTCTTTTGCCAATTGAGTTAGGCTAGTTTTTAAGGTGTTATTTTCTTCAACATTTTTTTGGGTCTCCTTTAGCAGGGAGCTGATCTGCTGTTCATGCTTTGACTTCATGTCTCTCATTTCTCTTCCCAGCTTTTCCTCTACATCTCTAACTTGATTTTCAAAATTCTTTTTGAGCTCTTCCATGGCCTGAGCCCATTGGGTGGGCTGGGACACAGAAGCCTTGACTTCTGTGTCTTTGCCTGATGGTAAGCATTGTTCTTCCTCATCAGAAAGGAAGGGAGGAAATGCCTGTTCCCCAAGAAAGTAACCTTCTATAGTCTTATTTCTTTTCCCTTTTCTGGGCATTTTCCCAGCCAGTGACTTGACCTCTGAATATTTTCCTCACACCCACCTCGCCTCCTGATCCTCCCAGCCAGCGTTTGGGGTCTGAGATTCAAATGCTGCTTCCAGCCTCAGGGCTTTTGGCCGGGGCAGGGCTGCTATTCAGTGTGAGGTTAAGTTCAGATGCTCAGGTCAGGGCAGGGCTGCCTCTCAGGCTCATTTCCCTCAGGGGGTTTATGCACAGACCTTCAACAATGGATCCAGGCTCCTGCCCTCCTGGGGAGCCCCAGTCTGCCTCCACCCCTCAGTTTCTACCTCCCAAGGGGGCCCGAGCCATGGGGGTACCCCACTCCCTCCTCGACCCACCAAAGAGACTCTTGCACCGAGCCCCGTCACCTGTGGGTGGAGGGACTTGTGTGGCCACTGGAGATCCCGTCCCTGAAGCCCTCTCGGATCTTTTCCTCTCGGTGCCAGGGCCGTGGCAGGCCTGTACTCAGCTCCCAGTCCTGTCGCCCAGTCCGCAGCGCGAAGCACCTTTTGCGAGAGGTTTACAGGTCTCTCTGGAACAGAAATCTCCCTCGCTCCAATGTTCTGTGACCTCTGGGTGCAGAATTCGCTGTAAGTTCCTTCTTTGTAGTTGTTCTATGGGTTGTGGGTTCGGAGCTATGTGTATGTGCATCTTTCTACTCCGCCATATTGGCTCCGCCCCCACTTTTATAAAATTCTAAATCACATATATACATAAAATAAAAATACCAATAACTTTAATTCAGAGAATAGTTTTCAGCATTTTTAATTAGATGATTATCTCAAATGACATTACCTCATGTCAGATAGTCCCAGTTTAATATTATTTCAAAAATTTTCACCATCCCTAGTCAGTTAAAATTCAGATGTCCCTCAACTTTTGCTAATAAAATCTTGTAGATGAAAATAATGGGGAGAATTTAGTTATGCCATGATGAAGTGGTAAATATTTCTTATTCATTGCAGCCTCAAACAGTTTGTTTCACTTGACATTGCTACAATTATTCAATGGAAATTGACTCCCATGATTAATAATTTCTCCCATATATGAAGGAGAAACAAACAACAGCACTGTTTAGAGAGAACAAATTCTGTCAGATTAAAAAAAAAAAGGAGAAAAAAGTTCTTAATCAAATGGATATTTTACCCTATAGCAAGGTAGGAGGGGAAGGGGATAAGGGAGGACAGATTGGGGGAGGGTTTAGTCAGAAGAAAAACACATTTGGGGGGAGAGGGGTGAAAGAGGAAAGAAAAGAAAAGAAACAAAGTGGGGATATGGTGGAGTGAGATACAGTTAAAAATGATATCTGGGAATAAAAATTTTGAAACAATTTTCTATGATAACGTCCTCATTTCTCCAACATGAAGAGGACTGAATCAAATTTATAAATGTAAGTTCTATTCCCCAATTGATAAATAATCAAAATATGTGAACAGTTTTCAGATGAAATAACGAAAGGTATCTTTAACCATATAAAAAAATGTTCCAACTTACAATTAATTAAACAAATGCAAATTACAACAATTCTGAGCTATTACATTATAACTATTAGATTGATTAATAAGATAGAAAAGGAAAATGACAAATGGTGGAGGGGATGTGGGGAAAATAAAACATTAATTCACTGTTGGTGAAGTTGTGAACTGATTCAACCATTTTGTAGAGCAATTTGGAACTTTGCCCAAAGAGCTAGAAAACCATGTATACCCTTTAACCTACTAATGCCACTATGTCTATATCCAAAAAAGGATTTTTAAATTGTACTTATATGTAAATACAGATTTATAATTGCTTTTTTCTGGTGACAAAGAATTGGGAATGGAGGAGATGTCTATCAATTTGGGAGTGGCTGAACAATTTGTGGTATGTGATTGTGATGGATACTATCATGCTATGAGAATTTATGAGTAGGATGCTCTCAGAAGAGACTTGCATGAGCTGATACAAAGTGAAATGTATTCTGTACAGAGTAACAGCAATCTCATAAGATGATCATCTGTGAATGACTTAGCTTTTCTCAGCAAGACAAAGATCCAAGACAATTCAGAAGCATTTAAATTGACAACTGTTATAAATTTCCAGAGAAAGAACTGATCGTGTATGAATACAGATTAAAACATTAAAACATAAATTAAATAGAAATATAAATTTATGATAATATGTTTCGGAAAGTGTCTTTGTCCATTATTATCTGTACAGTTTGCTAATGATTTAAAATACTTTTCCACAGATGAACTTCCAAAAAAACTGATTCTTTTAATAATTATAGTTTCAGAAACTCAAAGATATGTATATTTATTTTAACAAAGTAATTTACAAGATTTTTGTACCATATTCTTGAATAAGGTGCTTTTAATTGAAGGGGAAAAAAACTACAGGACAATAAAGAGGCTAAGATCACAGAATTTCATTGATAGTATTTCATCTCTGAATGCCCTGTTGGTTGGAAGCAGATTTCCAAAGAGAAAACGTGCCCAATAAGTGACAATGTTTTCAGTATAATCTTCATGAGAACGTCTACCCTCCAACAAAAACCAGTCTATTCATAGGGGAGAAATAGAAGAAATGAGGGTATTTATAAGGGGAAAAAAGCATAGAAACAAAGTAATGTTCTTTTAGCTGAAATTTTCATTTGACATTGAATCATGGGCTTGAAATCAACAGGAAAATATATTTTAAATAGCCATCCATATTGGAAATATAAATTGTTTCATGTAGTATGTCAGTTCTAAAATTATAACAACAAATATAAGAATTATACGAAAGGATTGGAGGACCATTTTGCTATTTGTATTGCTACTGACTAAATATTCTCATATAAACTTTCACTAACTCTAATGCTTTACAAATCTCCTATCCACTTCTCATTGATCATTTCCCATAGACACTTCAGGTGAAATTCCAGCCTTTATAGCAGCTCCAGTGATTAACATCACTATCTCCAGAGACATGATTGACATTCCATTGCTAAAACAAAAAAAAAAGTAAATTCCATTCATAGAAATAGTAAACTTGTATTTCCCACAAGAATCCCTGTGTTGTTCAGTTGTTTCACTCTTGATCAAATTTTGTCACCCCATTCGGAGTTTTCTTGGCAAAAAATACTGGAATGGTTTGCCATTTCCTTCTCCAGCTCATTTTACAGTTGAAGAAACTGAGACAAAGAGATTTAAGTGATTTGTCCAGGGTCACACAAAAAATATTTGTCTCAGGTTGAATTTGAACTCAGATCTTTTCTGCTCTTGGCCCAGTTCTCCATTCACTGTGATATCAATCCTCACCCTAATAAAATATATGCTGTCACTTTTATAAATTTTTTTTGCATCAGATAACCTATTATCCAATTCACTGTCCAAGAAGCCTCCATCAAGATGTAGTCAATCAGCATTTCTCTTCAGTAGCCATCAGGAAATACGTTCCTCTAGGGAAGGTAGATTATCTAAATGCCACGAATACGAGTACCATTAGCACCACTAGCTCCCAAAACATAAATGAGATTGATATGTGAGTTGATATGGAATCTGGTTAGTCACCTGATCTATGTACTTCTCAGGCAAGGCTATCAATGCTGTCTTGTATGATTTAGCTCTGAACAGAGCTCTGCAACCCTTCTAGACAACTTTAATCTTTGTAATTTTTTTTAAGATAGTACACATATTCACTTTATACCATGTTTAATGGTACCACATATACCATTTCTTTATTGTAGTAAAATGACAAATAGCTTTGACAGGCTGCTCCCAACCACATGGTTGTTTACAAGACTGTTACTTGATCTGAAATTTATCTAAAAGATTTATAAGTTGACATGTATAGAAATGATAGGTGATGGGAATTATATATAACAGCAATTTGTAGCCATATAAAAATAGCAGATACATTAAGAGTACATGTGAAAGAAAGAACAATTGGAGTGACAGACCTGTGTTTCAATCTTGGCTTTACATTAATACCTGTGTGAGCTTTGGAAAGTCATTTAAACACTGAGCCATAGTTTATTTATATATAAAATGAGAGAGATGAGCTAGATGGCTTCTGAGGTTTCTCTTGGTTCCAAATCCGTGATCTTATACTCCAATTTTCTGCTTGGAAATGTATTTAACAATAAAGGGTGAGGTAGTGGTTACAAAAGACACATAGGACACAGTTCTCTCATCCAGGAATGTGTAATCTAAAAAAAAAGACAAAAGGATGAAACTTTTATATAACAGTATAGCACAGTACATGATTAAGTGCAAAAATGAGTCATCCTGAAAATGGTTGAGAAATTCTGAGGAGGAGGATGTAAGTCTGAGCTAGGGCAGTCAATGAAGATTTCATGTGGAGGAAAGATTTGAGCTGAACTTTGAAAATAAACAAATTGCACATGTGTTTCAAAGTCAGGGTATGAGCACTGTATGTCAGTGTAATTTCTGAAAAATTTATTGAGAAGCCACTAGCATTTTTTTGAATAAGGAGAGCAAGTTTGACAAAATATCGTTCCCCCTCATAGCTGGATACTCTCAGATTACTTAAATAATTAAATTTTCTCTTATATGTTCCTTAATGTATATGCTGGATTCAATTTTATGTTTCCTTCTTTTTATCTTCATAGAGCCCATGAAACATAAAACAGGTATTACCAGAGCCATATTAATGATGAGAAAATTGAGACAAGATAGGTCAAGAAATCTGTCCAAGGTCATTCAGCTTCTGAAATAGTTACTATGTCTTATGAGTCTCAGTCCAATGCTCTTTACATTTTGATTGACTATTTAGCTACCAGAAGTACTATGGATAAGATGAGATAAGTAAGGCTCATGATTATTTTTGGAGTGGATTATGTTGTTAAGTGTTATATTAATCACTATAAGACTGGCTAGAAATAGTTGTAATTTTTTCGATAATTTATTTGAGTAAGCACAAACACAAATATTATATGCAAGTAATTGGAATTGTATGAGATTCATCAGCATGTATACTCATTAGTATGTGAGACCTTGGGGGAATATCCCATTATACTAACAGACTTATTAGAGTACTGCAGAATATGAATCAATAATAGACATTACAGTTACACATATAAAGACAATGAACAGGATAGTATGCATGTATCACATACAGATGGAAGAAAATATGGGTCAGTTTAACATGCATTTGGATTAAATATCCATTATATATATTAAGCCCTCAACAAACCTTGACTCTCTGAAGCCATATCATTAAGGCGGACAGCAGGCCAAATTCAAACTGAAAAACACAGTCAGCCTAGCTTGTCATGGTAGTGTGAATTCATAGAGTACTTTCCAGGAAGCATTAGGATCACCTGAGGAAAAATGAACCAATTAAATTTTTTCCATCCTCCCAAAAGTTGTCTGTAGGCTCAAAGAAGACTTCCTGGAGAAAGAATTTTGAAAGTTGTCCCAGAGAAAGGAAGAGCTGATTTGGTTTAGCAATGCTAATTGTCAAGAACCAAAATTTAAATTTACTTTCTGGCTTAATTTATTACACTAGTTGGCAGTGAATGGAATGAAGTTAGTCAAGACTTCTCAGTGCTTTAACAAAAGGCTTCTAGTAGATGCTTAGGCCTAAGTTTCAGTTTCCCACAAATCATATGCCACATCAACATAACACAATTCCCCTTGGGTTGCCACATCAACATAACACCCCCTGCTTTGGGTTGCTAAATCAGCACAACACAACCTCTCCCTTAAACCCTTGGGTTGCCAAATCAGCATAATGCCTATTGGTTGTTCAGAGGGTAGAGTGTCTTGTTCAGATTGTGACCCTGCCTCCCAACCAATGGGAGTAAAAGGTCAGTAGTGGCAGTGGCGTGGGTGGGATCTGCCTTAGGGCTGTATAATCCTTGTTTTTGCGTTCTGTAATTGCCTCACTCTCTTGACTGCCTGTCAGAGAGGAGATGTCCTTTCTCACAAGATTGTAATAAAACCTTACTGCTTTGCTTCTATGTTGAGAAGTCTCTGATTTTTATTTGAGTTGGTGGTATCTGACCCACACAGCAGGAAATTATAGGGCCCTCTTGTTTAATTAAAGGTATTTAAAATAGAATTCCTCTGAAAGGAATATGTGTGTATTCCCTGGTCCTGGATGCATTGCTATATCTTGATATTGCTTGAGTTCTAACCTACATTCTTAAAGCTATATCTAAGCTTTAGCAAAAGACCAATCCATTTTTTTTATGATTTACTTTTATTATTAAGCAAAAATATAGGTTTGTTTTTTAAGAAGGAAAGCAAAATATGTTAATCTTTCTTGGTCTAATTTAAACTTAACATTCCTACTATAAATATGCTATTTTCAGTGGGTTAAGATATCTAACTTTGTCCTAGTTTTTGTCTGGTATTGACTATTCTATACATCATTGCTAGTCACTCTGTAGGCTACTATAGAACCAATCTCAAGTTTCTGAGGATACCTAAACACGAATGCTAATGTGCAAGTATATAATGTGTGTTAAATTGTTTCTCTGTAATATTTCTTTTTTTCCCTGCAAGGCGGATGCTGTACATCTGTACATAAACAAAACTCTCCTTGTCATGCAATGGTTGTATTTTGTTCATCTTTTACTTTTTCTTGCCTTCTCTTGGCTGAGCATATGCAATGTGTGATCTCCTCTGAGATCAACACTAATACCATCTCATCCCTTTGTGAAAATGAGATTAGAATTCTAAATGTTCACAGTTCAACCAGGTTTAATGAAAAATGATGGGAATTATCACAAACACACAGCTTAAGAAGGATGGAATGGTATTTGCATATTATTAAATATCAGAATTATTTCAGTTATTTTTAGACCTTTATTAATCTAAGGAATTTATAAAAGCCTAATTTAAAATGCTTAAGAAAAGCTCTTTTGTAATCCTATTCCATTGAAAAATTTCCAAGAAATGATTAGATTGTCACAAAGCAAGCAAATCTTGGGTTTCAGGCCAATCTAAGGGAAACTCCAATTACTGGTTTGGATTTTTTGTTTTTGTTCTTGTTTTGTAACATCTTGATACAATCAATTTGATTCTCAACATCGATTCAAAAAGTGTTGCTCTTGAATAATGACTTCAGTTTTCACACTCTCATTGTTCTACTTCTTTGTTAATATAGTGCTGTACATATTATCTACCAGTGTCTCAGTACTCAAGAAGTGAGTGGTGAGTTTGAAAATGAAAAGTACAGGGAACTATAAATGGAGGCTAGGCAATTTTCTAAATGTACTTTGGTCATATTCCTATGGGTAACAGGGAGAGTACAAACCACAGAAGGTAAATGCATTCATTGCAGTAAACAACCAAATTGCAAATCTCTCTCTCCCCAAAAATTTCTTACTCATCCATCTACCCTTTCAATTATGGAAACTCATGTAGAATGCTGAATATTACTGATTTTTGTTTTGTTTTAGTTATAAAATTGCCTCTGATATTATTTAGTCGTGGGGGTAGCAACGACAATGACAACAGTGTATTCTTGTAATAGTCTAAGAAAAACTACATTTTCGAAAATATTTGTTTGGCATTAAGCAGTTTGGAAATTACTAAGCCTACAAAATACTTTTTAAAAAGGTTGAAAATTTTAGTTATCATTTTACAAAGAAGGAAACTGATTCTCAAAGAGTGGAAATGACTTTGGCAGGCTCAATAAAAATAAATGGTAACATTTTGACTCCAATATTTTGGATTATTATTCTTTCATCAAATCAAGCTGTGGCCTTGCCAGTGCAAGAACAGTAGCAGAGATGCAAAAATACATAACATTCTGTTCATGCCGTTAAAGAATTTGAAATACAATAACAGATAAGATACAATAAGAAGGGATAGAGGAGAAGTATTTCTGCGATTGCATTAATATAGTAAATAACTCCATGTGGAAATTTCCTTTACTAGTGCAGATCTGCAAATTCTCTTTAATTCTAGCTAAAATTTTCTAGACCAGAAAAGAGTTTAAATGATCTTCCCAGAGTCACTCTATCATTGAGTCCTCAGTAGGATTCAAAACCAAGTCCTTTCTTTATCCAATTTTCCATTATATAAATAAATATAAATGTTGTATAAATATATATATATATATGTAAAGGTTATAAAATGTATATTATATAAATAAAATGCAAATATAAAATGGCAACAGGTCACATGAAGGAGAGATCAGTTTCACCTGGAGTAATATTAGAATATATTTTATTATATTCCCTGACTACCTGTAAGAATTTTTAAACCTACAGTGCTTAGCCTAGTACCTGGTGCATAGTAGGCACTTAAATAAATGCTCTCTCATTTACTAACTGAATAAAAATTGCTTTGATATTTGATTAAAATGAACATAAATATTATAAGACTGCAAAACTGGAAAGCATTTAAGAGGTCAAGTAGCTCAATATTTTCTCATTTTACATGTTAGAAAACTGAGACGCAGAAATGGAATTTGTCCAAAATCAATGAAACATAATATTGTAGATGATTTGAAGATGTACTAGATGTCAGAAGCCAACTGGTTAAAAACAGTCACATCTGAACTGCTCAGGTGGTTAAAAGAAAAAAAAAGCTAATTGTATGTGTGTCTCTGTATGAAATTTAAAAAAAATTGTTACACTAACAGTACAAATAAAATAATAAAATAAAATCTTGAGTTGCCAGACCCATTATGATTTGGTGTTGAGTTCTTTTACTTTTAATTGCATTTAATAATAAATTTAAATACATCAATTCCAGAGGGGGAATAAAAAACATTAGTGATACTCTCATGACCCAAACTTTACCACTGTTTTATATGAAAGGGAACAAATTAAGTATTTATACAGCAGTTTCTGTGTGCGTGAACTATGTTAAAAGTTGTAAAGTAGCATGTCGTTTAATCCTCTCAATAGTTTTCTGAGGTTGGTTCTGTTATTCTGTCCCTTTTATATTCTTTGAGACAGATATTAGGAGTCCTTTCTGTTCCTTAAACTACATTCCGTCTCACCACTTAACATTTTCTTTAGCTGTCTCCCAAGTTTGGAACGTTCTTCCTCCTTGTCACAACACCTCTCCATCCCCATCCTGTATGCTATAGCAAGCCTTCCTGAGTTATCTTAATTCTAGTGCTTTCTCTTCATTTTTTATTTCCTATATGTCCTGTATATAGTTTGTGCTTTTTGTTTTTTAAAATGTCATCTTCCTAATTAAATAGTGAACTCTGTGAGACAGAGCTACATTTTTTTCTTTCCTTGTATTCCCAGGGTTAAGCACCGTTCTTGACAAATAGTAGACACTTAATACTTATTGAATTACTGACTGATCTCAGTCAATTCTTGATCTACAGTTCTTACCTTAGCCACTTATATGTGATTTTATACAGAAAAACACATCCCTATGGTTTCCCTTTTACCTGTCAAGCATTACTGTTATTAAAAATCTTAGGTTTCTTTTATTTATTTTTTAATTTTTGAAAAGAAAGCTACCTTGTGTTCTTTATTCCTACTCCTGTATATTAATTGATGTCCTCAAGTAAATCATTAGAAACTTCTTTTCAGGTTTACATTGATTATTTTTTGATCCAATTATTAAGCCAGTTTAAAATCATTAACCATGCTATCATTATCCTTACATTTTCTCCGACATTATTAACAATAAAATCATGAATGATTTTGCCAAAAGCTTTTCTGAAAAGATATGTCTAAGATTTTCTCATGAAGACTTGCAGGGGTGGTGTTAAGATGGTGGAATAAAGGAACCAATCAGCCAAACTCTCCCCAAATTTTCTCCAAAAAACCTTAAAATTGCATCTGTTTAGGACAATAGCCTCTAAGCTGTCTGGTCCTGACTAAGGAATACAAATATCTATCAGTGGAACAGAGAAGACATACAAAACACAGTAGTACGTAATTATGGTAAACGTGTGTTTGACAAATATTTATTTGAAAACTAGTAGAAAAAAAAGAAGTTTTACCAAATTATTTTTGTGATACAAATACAGTTTTTCATTCCTAAATCAGAGAGAGCAAAACAGAGAACAAAAACTAGAAATCAATTTCTTTAACGAATATGAAAGCAAAAAAATTCATCAAATATTAGCAAGTATATCAGCACAATACCAAGTATCAGAAATATCAAGCATTAGGACCATGTAGGATTTATACCATAAATGCAAGGTTCGTTGTAATTTAGGAAAAATATCATCATTAAATATATAATAACAAAAACCAAAAAAAAAAAACAAAACATATATCAATAGATGCACAAAAAACTGTGAAAAACTGTAGCACCTATTCCTAATAAAAATAGTGTAAATCACAATATTAAATGAAGTTTTGCCTAAAATAAGTAGTATCTATCAAACATTCTATAACAGGAATAAACTAGAAGCCTTCCCAATAAGAGTAGGGATGAAGTAAGGATATCCATTATCACCATTATTATTCAAAATTGTATTAGAAGAGCCAGCTGTAAAAAAGAGGAGAAAAAAAAAAAAACAACAACTGAAGGAATTAGAATGGGCAGGGAGAAAGCAAATGTATCACCTTTTTGTAGATTATATGATGTATAGAATCTTATAAAATCAATAAAAAGATCTGAAATGATTAACAACTGTCATAAAGATGAAGATCATAAGAGTACTCACAGAAATCATCAAAATTTCTATTTATTAACAACAAAGTTCAACAACAAGACCTAGAAAGAGATATTCCATTTAAAACAGAAGCAGACATTATAAAATATTTGGAATTCTATCTGCCAAGATAACTTTAGGAATTATATGATCATAATTGCAAAATATTTCACACAAATAAAGACAGATTGAAACAATTGGAAAATTTTAACTGCTTGTGAGTAGGCTGATGCAATTTTTAAAGGGACAATTCTATCTATGGTAATTTATTTATTCAGTTCAATACCAATAAAACTACTAAATAGATATTTTGTAGAGGTAGAAAAGTATTAAAATTCATCTGGAAGAGGAAAGGTTAAATAATATTAGGGGAATCAGTAAGAAAATTAAGAAAGGTTGCACAACAGAAATAGATTTGAAATCCCATAACAAAGTGATAATCAAGAAAATAATCAGGTACTGGATAAAACAAAATAAAGTAGTAAATTAGAAGAATAGATTAGAAGCCCAATATCCAGAAATTAAAATATGCAAGATTTTGAGATAATATTTTGGCAACAATTTCTGGGAAAACAGAAAATTAGTTTGGCAGACACGAGGCGTAGGCTAACACATTATACCACATACAAAATATGATGAAAATGAAGAAATGATATTGACTTAAAGTGAGATATCCTCAGCATGTTAGGGGACCACGGGAAAAAAAAATCACCTTTTAAATCTATTTATAAGGATCAAAGAGTAGATGCAGAAAATCATGAGTAATAAAATGGATACTTTTAATTATATAAAATTAAAGTTGTTTGCACAAATTAATGCACTCAAAGTTAGAGAGAAACTGAGAAAGTGGAATAAATGTCTAATGCAAAATTTCTCCAAAAACTTCGTTTCATTTCTCAAATATAAATGGAACTCAAAAATATCTCATACCCTACATTAAGATATGGTCAAAATGGAAAAATGGAGAAAAAAATAACAAAACTTTAAACAAATTAGAAGATGTGGAGCCAAGATGGTAGAACAAAAGCAGAAATTTCCTTGAACTCTACCCCAAACACCTTAAAATGCCTATAAAATGCCTCTAAATTAAGTCTACAGCAGTAGAAACCACAAAATAACAGAATGAAACAGATTTTCAGCAGAAAACAACCTGCAAGGTTGACAGAAAAGACAAATTGCACCTGCAGCAGAGAGGAGCTCAGTCAAGTGTTGGCTGTGTTGGCACAGATAGGGGTGAAACAGGGCTCAGGGAAATGAATCACTAGCAGCTATGGTGACTTCCAAGCTTCTCAACCCACAAAGGACAAAGAGAACTTTGACCATCAATCAGTAGGAAAGGGCTGTGGGATTCTGGTGAGAGAGAAGTGTTGTCCATCTCCAGCCTGAGCTCCAGGGCATCAGACGCTGTAATAGCAGCAGTAGTTGCTTCCAAAACTCTGTACCTTGAGATGGTGGAGGAATCTTGTAGATAATCAGAGGATTTCAGGAATCTGTTTTCTGGCTCTGAGACAGGATTATCTTACTTTGCCCATGCTTGAATCTGGGTCACAGTTCTGGGTGGCAGTCTTGCGGTTAGGAAGAGAACTGTCATGGCAAAGTTTATGGCAATAGTGGACAGGAAATCCTCCTCATAGTTCTAAGGCAGAAAGGAGTTCTTTTGGCTGCTCACAGACCAGACCACAAGCCAGGAGAGGAGTAAACAGTTCTCCTTTAATCTTACAACCTTGGAAGAACTAAAAATTTACAAATCCCTAGAAATAACAGAAAATACCTGCACATAAACACTGAAGTTTGGAATAGAACAACCTCCACTTAACAAAGAGCTCAAAAATCAAGTGATTGGCTGAGAAAATGAGAAAATGGTGGGGGAAAAGAATCAGACTATAGAATTTTACTTTACTGACAGAGAAGGCCAAAATATACAATGAGGAGAAGAAAATAATGTCAAAGTTCCTACATCCAAAGACTACAAGAAGATGTGAATTGGTTTCAGACCATGGAAGAGCTAAAAAAGGATTCTGAAAATCGAGTAAGAGATGTAGAGCAAGAATTGGGAAGAGAAATTAGAGTAATGCAAGAAAATCATGAAAAATGAGTCAATGACTTGCTAAAGGAGACCCCAAAAATGCTGAAAAAAATAACACCTTTAAAAACAGACTGATCTGGGGAAGCAGTGGGAAGCTTGAGGTGGCCCAGGCCTGGCCCAATGGGTTGAAATTCCAGCAAGCCCTGAAACTTGTGGCAGGCAAGCTGGCGGGGGAGAGGGGAGTGGACCAAGGGATTTTCCTTTCCTGGCTGTATTTCAGTTCCAAAGAGATGAAAATGTGCTCAAAACGCTGCATTTGTGTCAAAGATCTTCCTGGCCAGGTAGAAGAAAGACACCACTGGGACAGATAAAATTTACAGGTTCTGAAGGTTCAGAAGAAGTTGCCTCTCTGTGAGCAAAGCTTTTCCTATCCTGATGGGGATAGGATAGGAGTTAGAAGTTATATATTTTCTATACTTTTGAGCGTAGCATGACATTAAGAATGTGCAAGTCACACATGAGAGCAAATTTTAATTTTAAGATATCATTAATAGCTAAATTTCCTGCCATATCATTCAGTCTGTCCCTTTGAAACTAAGGATTTCCTTCAATCAGCAGTATGCCAGGAATACTTACAGCTGCTTACAGTGGGACAGTCTGGTGTAGTCAATCATACCAGTTGAAAAAGAGCTCACACTAGCTCAAGTGATTCATAGATTTTCATCCTCCTAAAGACAGGTATCTAATTAAACATTTTTCAACGTTTTTCTAGGCCCTTGCTACCTGGTTCTGAAAACACACTTCTGGGGGTGGAGTCAAGATGGCAGGGTAGAAAGATGCACATACTCTAGCTCTTCTCCCACAGCCAATAAAGTACTTGCAAAGAAAGACTCAAAAATTCTAGAGCAGCAGAAGCCACAGAACGATGGAGTGGAGGAGATTTCCAGGTCAGAGTGACCTGGATGGCAGATGGTAAAGGTCTGTTGTGCCTGGAGGGGGAGATGAGCACAGCCCAGCCATGGTCACATGGCGTTGGGAGGAGTAGGACCAGAGCAGAACTCAGGGGCATAATCCCCAGGAGCAGCAGAACTCTCATATCCCTCAACCTACAGGCACTAAAAGCAGATTCAAAGGTGAGGGAAAAGGTTTTTTCCAAATTGGTGAGAGTGAAGCAATGTCCTCCCCTAGCCCTGGCCCTAGACAGCGGAGGCAGAGGGAGCAGCAATAGCAGCAGCAGCTGCAGTGGTGGTGGTAGCACGTAGCAGGCAGCAGACAGCTTCCATTGTTGGGGTGCTCAGCTTAAAGCCTCTGGGAGAACTGAGGAGATGATCTGAATCTCAGGCCTGAGTGACACCACTCACCCACCTGAACCACCTGGGGGAATTTAACAGTTGAGCTAAATATCAGCCACAATCCAAGCCCCAGAGTAAAATCCTTTCCCTGAATTGTGCCACCTTGGAGGGACTGAGAATTACAGATCAACAGAGTCTTGACAAAGGACTCAAAAGTCAAGTAACTGTTTGGGAAAATTCCCAAAAAAAGAGGAAAAAAATAAGACTACAGAAGCTTCCTTTCTTGGTGAACAGGTATTCTCTCCCATCTTTTCAGATGAGGAAGAAAACTGTTTACCATAAGGAGAAGACATAAAAGTCAAGGTTGCTGCATGTAAAATCTCCAAAATAAATATGCAATGGACCCAGGCCAAAGAAGAGTTCAAAAAGGATTTTGAAAATCAAGAAAAAGAGGTGGATTAAAAATTGGGAAGAGGGGGCGGAGCCAAGATGGCGGAGTGAAAGCAATGACTCACCTAAGCTCCTGGACAAACTCCTCTGGATATCTCTGAAAGGAGAATCTGACCAAACTTTGGAGGTGTGGAATCCAGTGGGTGACAGACTTTCACAGATTCTGAGCCCAGGTTAGACTGCAAGGTCCACGGGAAGGATCTGTTCCGCGGGGGTAAGCCCCCAGCGCACAGCGCAGCGTGGTCAGTGCAGCAGGGCGGAAGGGACCTGAGAAGCCCGAGAGTGGCGGGCGAAACCAGCAGAGCAGGAGACAAGCCAAACCGAGCCGGTGAGAGCCGCTGAGCGCCAGATATCAGCGCAGCAGCCCTTGAAACCGTCAGCCTGAAAACTAAACTTCGGTAAGTCACCTACTTGAACTTCCGGGAGCCAGGATAGTGGAGTGATCAATAAATGCTCTCTCCTTCCCCCTGATGACCGTGAAAGAACCATAAAATGTTTCCCCAGAAAAATCCTGGATCAGCGGGAACAGCAGAAGGGCGCAAATAGTCTCATAACACCAGAGGCTAGGAAAATAGCAAAGGGTGATTCTTCCTACTGTGGCCCAGGCGATCTGGAAGGACAGACGACCCAGGTCAGAGAAAATTCTCACTGAGACCCAGGCAAGCCTCAGCACCAGGAGACGAGCCCAAGGAGGGGCGGGAACACGCATTAGCATCTAGGCGTGCCCCAGCCCTTCAGGGGAAAAGGGAAGACAATAGGGAAGCTGGAAACACCATCCTCTTACCTTGCCTTTGCCTCAGGTCAGCTGAGGAGATCTCCTGAGACCAGACCACCACTCCCACATACCTAACAAGCTAACCCCAGGGTTGATCTGGGAAACAAAAAACAAAAACCTGCTTTTAGCCTCAACACACATCAGCTCAACAAAAAGATCTGTACCTTCTGACTGAAAGAACCAGAAGCTACAACACTCAACCAACATCATGAATCGGAAAAAGCAGACGAAAAGTGAAAAAAACATAGAATCTTTCTATGGGGATGAGGACCAAAACACAAACACCAAAGAGGTCAGAGCTGAGACTGTACTTCCATCTGAAACCTCAGAAGGGACTATGAATTTCTCACAAGCTCAACTAGACTACCTGGAACAGCTGAAGAAGGAAATAAAAGAAAAACTGGCCAATGATTTTAAAATTATAAAAAAAGAATTCACTGATGAGAACATCACTCTGAAAAGGAAAATTGAACAAATGGAAAAGGAAGTTCAAAAATTAACTGGAGAGAATAATTCCCTAAAAGGAAGAGTTAATCAAACGGAAAAGGAAACCCAACATCTAGTTTTGAAAATTGATCAAATGGAAAAGGTAACACACAACCTAACTGGGAAAATTGATCGAATGGAAAAAGAAGTACAAAAATTAAATGGAGAAAATAGTTCCTTAAAGGGAAAAATTAGTCAGATGGAAAAGGAGATGCAAAAGTTAACTGAAGAAAACAATACGATGAAGATTAGAATTAGGGAAGTAGAAACTAATGACTCAATGAGGCAACAAGAATCAGTCAAACAAAATCTAAAGAATGAAAAGATAGAAGAAAATGTAAAATATTTAATTGGAAAAACAACTGACCTGGAAAATAGATGTAGGAGAGAAAATCTAAGAATTATTGGCCTGCCAGAAACCCATGATGAAGAAAAGAGTCTGGACAATATCTTCCAGGAAATCATCAAGGAAAACTGCCCAGAAGTACTAGACTCAGAGGGCAAAATAGTCATCAAAAGAATCCACCGTTCCCCTCCCGAAAGGGATCCCAAACTCAAAACCCCAAGAAATATAGTTGCCAAATTCCAGAGCTATCAAGTGAAGGAGAAAATACTACAAGCAGCCAGAAAGAAACAATTCAACTATCAAGGACATACAGTCAGGATCACACAGGACCTTACAGCTTCTACATTAAAAGATCGAAAGAATTGGAACCCAATATTCCACAAGGCAAAGGAGTTGGGACTTCAACCAAGGATCAACTACCCAGCAAAGTTCAGCATAACATTTCAGGCAAGGAGAAAGTCATTCAACGAAATAAGGGAATTCCAGAGCTTCCTGACCAAAACACCAGAACTCAATAGACAATTTGATCTTCAAATGCAGGTCTCCAGAGAATCATAAAAAGGTAAACAGGGGGGAAAAAACAAAAACAAAAACTTGCTAATCAATTAGGGCAAACTGTTTACCTCCCTATAAGGGAAGATGATACCTGTTAATCTTGAGAACTGTGCAGCTATTATGATAAAAGGGATATGTGTAGAGGGAACGGGTACAAAGTAAATAATGTCATGTCAAAAATATGATTTAAGTATGAGAAGGGATTGTAATAGGAGGTGTGAAAAGGGGGAAGCAGAAAATGGCAAATTATATCACAGGAAGAAGTACAAAACTATAGTAGAGGGAAGGAGGGGAAGGAGATGAGCATTGTTTGAGAGGTACTCTCATCTGATTTGTTCAAAGGAGGGAACAATAATCTTAAGTAGATAATCCTAACTAGCTCTATAGGTAGTAGGAGGGAAAGGGGGAAGAAGGGGGAGGGTGGCTAAAAGGGAGGAAAGAAGCAATAAGAGTAAAGGGGACTAAAAGGGAGGGGGGCTAAAAGAAGGAGGGGAAGGCTGCAGGAGGAGGGGGAGAAAAGTGAATACTATTGAGGAGGGGTAGGGAGACGTGAGAGCTAAAAGCACAAATGGTGGGAAAGAGGCTGGAGGGAAATACACAGACTGAAATCATAACTGTGAGTGTGAATGGAATGAACTCTCCCATAAAACGGAGACAGATAGCAGAATGGATTAAAAGCCATAATCCAACAATATGCTGCTTACAAGAAACACATTTCAAACGGGGGGATACACACAGGATAAAGGTCAAAGGATGGAGTAGAATATATTGTGCCTCAGCTCATGTAAGAAAGGCAGGATTAGCAATCCTAATCTCAGAGAAAGCAAAAGCCGAAATAGATCTAATCAAAAGGGATAAGGATGGAAACTATATCCTGCTAAAAGGCACCAAAGACAATGAAGCAATATCATTACTAAACATGTATGCTCCAAGTGGTATAGCATCCAAATTCTTAGAGGAGAGGTTGGGGGATTTGAAGGAAGAAATTGACAGCAAAACTATACTAGTGGGGGACCTCAACCTCCCCCTCTCTGAACTCGATAAATCTAACCTCAAAATAAACAAGAAAGAGGTTAACGAGGTAAATAAAACTCTGTATAAGGTAGATATGATAGATCTTTGGAGAAAATTAAATGGGAATAGAAAGGAATACACCTTTTTCTCAGTGGTACATGGAACATTTACAAAAATTGACCTTGTACTAGGACATAAAAATCTCACAATCCAGTACAGAAAGGTAGAGATAATCAATGCATCCTTCTCAGATCATAATGCATTAAAAATTACATGGAATAAAAGGCCATGGAAAGATAAACCAAAAATCAATTGGAAACTAAATAATCTAATTCTAAAGAAGGGTTGGGTTAAAGAAGAAATCACAGAAACAATCAACAATTTCATTCAAGAGAATGACAATAGTGAGACAACATACCAAATCTTATGGGATACTGCAAAAGCAGTTATTAGGGGAAGTTTTATACCTTTGAATGCTTACATAAATAAAATAGAGAGAGAGGAGATCAATGACTTGGGCTTGCAGTTGAAAAAGCTAGAAAAAGAAGAAATTGAAAATCCCCAAGTAAATACAAAAGTAGAAATACTGAAAACCAAAGGAGAGATTAATAAAATTGAAATTAAGAAAACTACTGAATTAGTAAATAAAACCAATAGCTGGTTTTATGAAAAAACTAATAAAATTGATAAACCTTTGGTCAATCTGATTAAAAAAAAGAAAGAAGAAAATCAAAGTACTCATATTAAAAATGAAAGAGGTGAACTCACCTCCAATGAGGAGGAAATTAAAACAAGAATTAGAAACTACTTTGCCCAACTTTATGCCCACAAATTCGATTATCTAAAGGAGCTGGGTGAATATTTAAAAAAATACAAATTCCTCAGATTAACAGAAGAGGAAGCCGAATACTTAAACAACCCCATCTCAGAAAAAGAAATGGAACAAGCCATCAATGAACTCCCTAGGAAAAAATCTCCAGGGATAGATGGATTCACAAGTGAATTCTATCAAACATTTAAAGAACAGTTAATTCCAATACTATATGGACTATTTTTGAAAATTGGGGAAGAAGGAGTCCTCCCAAATTCTTTCTATGATACAAATATGGTTTTGATACCCAAACCAGGAAGAGACAAAACAGAGAAAGAAAATTATAGACCAATTTCCCTAATGAATATAGATGCAAAAATTTTAAATAAGATTTTAGCAAAACGAATACAGCATCTTATCATGAGATTAATACATTATGATCAGGTAGGATTCATACCAGGACTACAGGGCTGGTTCAGTATTAGGAAAACTATTAGCATTATCGATCACATCAAGAACAAAGCTAACAAAAACCACATGATTATCTCAATAGATGCAGAAAAAGCTTTTGACAAAATACAGCATCCATTCCTACTAAAAACATTGGAGAACGTAGGAATAAAGGGAACTTTCCATAAAATAATAAGCAGTATCTATCTAAAACCTTCAGCAAGCATTATATGCAATGGGGATAAGCTATATGCATTCCCAATAAGATCAGGGTTGAAACAAGGTTGTCCATTATCACCACTATTATTCAATATGGTACTAGAAATGTTAGCTGTAGCAATTACACAAGAGAAAGATATTCAAGGAATAAGAATATCCAAAGAAGAAACTAAGTTATCACTCTTTGCAGATGATATGATGATTTACCTAGAGAATCCCAGAGATTCAAGTAAAAAATTACTTAAATTAATAAACAACTTTGGCAAAGTTGCAGGTTACAAAAGAAACCCACACAAATCTTCTGCATTCCTATACATTAGCAACAAAGTCCAACAGCAAGAGATAGAAAGAGAAATCCCATTTAAAGCTAGGGTAGACAGTATAAAATACTTAGAAGTCTACCTGCCAAAATAAACCCAGTAATTATATGATCCCAATTACAAGACACTTTTTGCGCAAATAAAGTCAAATTTAAGTAAGTGGAAAAACATTAGTTCCTCATGGGTAGGCCGGGCTAATATAATAAAAATGACAATTCTACCTAAATTAATATACCTATTTAGTGCCATACCAATTAAAGTATCAGACAACTATTTTGTAGAGTTGGATAAAATAATATCAAAATTCATTTGGAAAAACAAAAGGTCCAGAATATCAAAGGGACTAATGAAAAGAAATGCTTGGGAAGGTGGCCTAGCGCTACCAGACCTCAAACTGTACTATAAAGCAGCAATTATCAAAACCACTTAGTATTGTCTAAGAAACAGAGAGGTAGAGAAGTGGAATAGACTTGGCACTCAAGATGCAGTAGGCAAGGAATATAGCAACTTTCTGTTTGATAAACCCAAGGACCCCAGCTTCTGGGATAAGAACTCATTGTTTCCCAAAAATTGCTGGGAAAACTGCATAACAGCGTGGAGGAAATTAGGCATAGACCCATACCTGACACCGTACACAAGAATAAAGTCCAAATGGGTACATGATTTAGGTATAAAGACTGATACCATGAATAAACTGGAGAAGCAAGGAATAGTGTATTTATCAGATCTATGGAGAAGGGAAGAATTCTTTACTAAAGGAGAAATAGAAAGCATTATGAAATGCAAAATGGATAACTTTGTGTACATTAAACTGAGAAGTTTTTGCACAACCAAACCCAATGCAACCAAAATCCGAGGGGATGTAGTAAATTAGGAAAGAATTTTTACAGCTAAGCTTGGGGATAAAGGCCTCATTTCTAGAATATACAGAGAAGTGACTCATATGTATAATCATACAAGTCATTCCCCAATTGATAAATGATCAAAGGATATGAACAGGCAATTTTCAGAGGAAGAAATTAAAGATATCTATAATCATATGAAAAAATGCTCTAAATCACTATTGATTAGAGAGATGCAAATCAAAACAACTCTGGTGTTCCACATCACACCTATACGATTGGCAAACATGACAGAACAAGAAAATGATAAATGCTGGAGAGGATGTGGGAGAGTTGGAACACTAATTCATTGTTGGTGAAGCTGCAAGCGTATCCAACCTTTCTGGAGAGCAATTTGGAACTATGCCCAAAGGGCTACAAAAATGTGCATACCCTTTGACCCAGCAATAGCGCTACTAGGACTGTATCCCCAAGAGATCATAAAAATGGAAAGGTTCCCACATATACAAAAATATTTATAGCAGCACTCTTTGTAGTTGCCAAAAACTGGAAGTCAAGGGGATGTCCATCAATTGGAGAATGGCTGAATAAATTATGGTATATGAATGTAATGGAGTACTATTGTGCCATAAGAAATGATGAACAAGAAGACTTCAGAGAGGCCTGGAAGGACTTATATGACCTGATGCTGAGTGAAAGGAGCAGAACCAGGAGAACTTTGTGCACAGCAACGACCACAGTGTGTGAGAGTTTTTTCTGGTAGACTTTCAATTTTGTAATAACAGAAAAACTTCTTATAAAAAATCCCAAAGGTGGTTTTCAAGGCAAAATGCCTTCCACACTCAGAGAAAGAAATATGGAAGTCATTCACAAAATGTAGCAGATCATGTTTGTGTATGTGTATATATTTGTGTATCATGTTTTGATTTGTTATATGATTTCTTTCATTTATTTTAGTCTGACTACATAGCATTACTATAGTGAAAATATACTCAATAGGAAAGTATATGTAGAACCTATACAGAACTGTATGCGGTCGTGGGGAGGAAAGAGCGTAGTGGGGGGTAGGTGTGGAGGGGATAAAATCTCAATTGTATGGCAGTGATTGTTAAACATTAAAAAATAATAAAAAAAATTGGGAAGAGAAATCAGAGCAATGCAAGAAAATCATAAAAAGTGAGTCAACAGCTTGATAAAGGAGACCCAAAAATGGTGAAGAAAACAACACCTTTAAAAAGCTGACTCAACTGACAAAAGAGGTCCAAAAAGCCAATGAGAAGAAGAATCCTTTAAAAAGCAGAAGTAGCCAAATGGAAAAGAAGTTTCAAAACTTCACTGAGGAAAAGAGTTCTTAGAATATTAGAATGGAAGAAATGGAAGTTAATGACTTTATGAGGAACCAAGAAATTACAAAACAAAACAAAAAGAAAGAATAAAATGGAAGATAATGTGAAATATCACATTGGAAAAACAACTGACCTTGAAAATAGATCCAGGAGAGGTAGTTCAAACATTATGGGACTACCTGAAAACCATGATCAAAAAAAAAAAAAGAGCTCAGACATCATGTTTCACGAAATTATCAAGGAAAACTCCCCTGATAATCTAGAACCAGACAGCAAAATAAATATTGAGATAATTGACCAAACACCTCCTGAAAGAGATCTAAGAAGAGAAACTCCTAGGAATATTGCAGCAAAATTTCAGAGTTCCCAGATGAAGGAGAGAATATTGTAAGCAGTGAGAAAGAAACAATTCGAGTATTGTGGAAATACAATCAGGATAACACAAGATCGAGCAGCTTCTATATTAAAGTATCGAAGGGCTTGGAATATTATATTCCAGAAGTAAAAGGAACTAGTTCTAAAATCAAGATTTACCTACCCAGAAAAACTGAGTATGATATTTCGGAGGAAAAATACTCATTCAATGAAATAGAGAATTTTCAAGCATTATTGACGAAACACCAGACCTGAAAAGAAAACCTGACTTCAAAACACATGAACAAAAAGAAGCATGAAGAGGTAAACAGGAAGAAGAAATCACAAGGTATTTACTAAAGTTGAACTGTTTACATTCCTGCATGGATAGATAATAGATAATAGATAATATTTGTAACTCTTGACACTTTTCTCAGTATCTCGGTAGTTGAAGGGATTACACACACACATACACATGAACACATACACAAAACATATATATATATATATATATATATATATATATATATATATATATATATATATATATATATATATAGTTTGTGTGTATGTATGTATTTGTATATATCTAAATGTATGTATGTGTATATATGTATTTATATACATGTATGTATGTATGTAGATGTGTATATATGTGTATGTATGTGTATGTATATATATGTATATATATATAGAGAGAGACAGAGAAAGGCAAAAAGTGACAGAAATAGTCAAAGAGCAATGGGTGACCCGGATGGGAAGAGATCATATCTAAAAAAAATTAAATTAATGTGTGAGAGAGGAATATATTGGGAAGAGGAAGGGAGAAATGGAATGGGGCAAATTATCTCTCATAGAAGAGAAAGAGCTTTTCAAATAGAGGGGAAAAGAGGCAAGGTGAGAGGGAAAAAGTGAAGTTTACTCTCATCGTATTTGGCTCAAGGAAGGAATAATAGGCACACTCAATTTGCTGTGAAAATCTATCTTACAGTACAGAAAATTGGGGACGAAGGGGTTAAGCAGGGTGGGGGATGATGGAAGGAGGGTAATGGGAGGAGGGAGCAATTAGAAGTAAACACTCTTGGGGAGGGACAAGGTCAAAAGAGAAGAAATAGGGGGTCAGGATAGGATGGACAAAATATAGTTAGTCTTACTCAACATGACTATTATGGAAGGTGTTTGCAAAACTACACATTTATAGCCTATATTGAATTGCTTGCCTTCTCAGTGGGGTTCATTGGGGAGGGAGGAAAGAAGAGAAGTTGGAACTCAAACTTTTAAGAACAAATGTTGAGAAGGTCTCTTTGGCAGGTTGAGAGGAGAGTGGGGTGCCCCCATAACTCAGGCCCCCTCGGGAGGCAGAAGCAGAGGCGGGAGCAGACCAGGGCTCCCCAAGCAGGCAAGAGCCTGGATCCATTGTTGAAGGTCTCTGCATAAACCTCCTGAGGGAACTGAGCCCTTGAGGCGGCCCTGCCCCCACCTGATCTCACACTGAATAGCAGCCCCGCCCCCACCCTAAGCCCTGAGGCTGGGAAGAAGCATTTGAATCTCAGACCCCAAGCACTGGCTGGGTGAATCTGGAGGCAAACTGGGTGTGAAGAGAATATTCAAAAGTCAAGTCACTGGCTGGGAAAATGCCTAGAAAAGGGAAAAGAAATAAGACTATAGAAGGTTACTTTCTTGGTGAACAGGCATTTCCTCCCTTCCTTTCTGATGAGGAAGAACAATGCTTGCCAACAGGGTAAGACGCAGAAGGCAAGGCTTCTTTATCCCAGCCCACTCAATGGGCTCAGGTCATGGAAGAGCTCAAAAAGAATTTTGAAATTCACGTTAGAGAGGTGGAGTAAAAGCTGGGAAGAGAAATAAGAGACATGCAGTCAAAGCATGAACAGCAGGTCAGCACCCTGCTAAAGGAAATCCAAAAAAAAAAAATTCTGAAGAAAATAACACCTTGAAAATTAGGCTAACTCAATTGGAAAAAGAGGTTCAAAAAGCCAATGAGGAGAAGAATGCTTTCAAAAGCAGAATTAGCCAAATGGAAAAGGAGCTTCAAAACCTCACTGAAGAAAATAGTTCTTTCAAAATTAGAATGGAACAGATGGAGGCTAATGACTTTATGAGAAATCAAGAAATCACAAAACAAAACCAAAAGAATGAAAAAATAGAAGATAGTGAGAAATATCTCATTGGAAAAACAACTGACCTGAAAAATAGATCCAGGAGAGACAATTTAAAAATTATGGGACTACCTGAAAGTCTTGATCAAAAAAAGAGCTTAGATATCATCTTTCATGAAATTATCAAGGAAAACTGCCCTGAGATTCTTGAACCAGAGGGCAAAATAAATATTGAAAGAACCCACCTATCACCTCCTGAAAGAGATCCAAAAAGAGACACTCCTAGGAACATTGTGGCCAAATTCCAGAGTTCCCAGGTCAAGGAGAAAATATTGCAAGCAGTTAGAAAGAAGCAATTCAAATATTGTGGAAATACAATCAGGATAACACAAGATCTAGCAGCTTCTGCATTAAGGGATCAAAGGGCATGGAACAGGATATTCCAGAAATCAAAGGAACTAGGACTAAAACCAAGAATCATCTACCCAGCAAAACTGAGTATAATACTTCAGGGGAAAAATTGATCTTTCAATGAAATAGAGGACTTTCAAGCATTCTTGATGAAAAGACCAGAGCTGAAAAGAAAATTTGACTTTCAAACACAAGAATGAAGAGAAGCATGAAAAGGTGAACAGCAAAGAGAAGTCATAAGGGACTGACTGAAGTTGAACTGTTTACATTCCTACATGGAAAGACAATATTTGTAACTCTTGAAACATTTCAGTATCTGGGTACTGGGTGGGAGTACACACACGCACATGCACACACGCACACATACATAGAGACAGAGTGCACAGAGTGAATTGAAGAGGATAGGATCATATCTTAAAAAAAATGAAATGAAGCAGTGAGAGAGAAATATTGGGAGGAGAAAGGGAGAAATTGAATGGGGCAAATTATCTCTCATAGAAGAGGCAAGCAAAGACTTATTAGTGGAGGGATAAAGAGGGGAGGCAAGAGAAAATCATGAGGTCTACTCTCATCACATTTCACTAAAGGAAAGAACAAAATGCACACTCATTTTGATAGGAAAACCTGTCTCACAATACAGGAGAGTGGGGGACAAGGGCACAAGCAGGGTGGGGGGGTGGATAGAGGGGAGGGCATGGCGAGGAGAATGCAATCCGAGGTCGACACTCATGAGGAGGGAAAGGATCATAAGAGAATAGAAGTAACGGGGGACAGGATAGGATGGAGGGAAATATAGTTAGTCCTATACAACACAACTAGTATGGAAATCATTTGCAAAACTACACAGATTTGGCCTATATTGAATTGCTTGTCCTCCAAAGAGAAGGGGAGGAGAGGGAGGGCGCTAAAGAAGTTGGAACGCAAAGTGTTAGGATGAACTGTAATGTTCTTACCACTAGGAAATAAGAAATACAGTTTAAGGGGTAAAGAAAGCTATCTGGCCCTACAGGATAAAAGAGAAGACGGAGACAAGGGCAGAGAGGGAGGATAGAAGAGAGAGCAGATTGGTCACAGGGGCAATTAGAATGCTTGGGTTTGGGGGGGGGGAGGGGACAAAAGGGGAGAAAATTTGTAACCCAAAACTTTGTGAAAATAAGTGTTAAAAGTCAAATAAAAAAAAAAGACTCCATTCAAATCCCACCATCTATTGGAAGCCTTTTCCCCAACGTTCCTTAAGTTTAATGACTTCCCTCTTTCAATGATTTCCTGCTCATCTCTTCTGAAGCATGTCACTAGATGTGTTCCATATTTATTTTCTTCTGTTTATTTTTCATACAAACATAGTGATACCTTGATTGTTTGATAATTTGTCAAAACTAAAATTAAGTTTACCAACCCATTACATTTATTGTAACATAGTTTTCAGTCACTTTCTTTTCTTCTCCTATTTGTTTAAAATCAGTGTTGTTTTCATTCCTTTTTACAGGCTATGAAATGGTACAGGACAAATATATATATGTACACACAAATATGTATATATATGTGTGTGTGTATATATATGTATATATATATATATTTATATATATACATATGTGTATATATACTTTTCTTTAAATACATACATTGGAATGCAAGGGAGGGGAGAACATGCTTAGAACCTGTGCACAGAGAAGTCTGCCTCATACATCTTGGAAAATTCCTTACCACTGAGATTTCTCTTGAAATATTTGCGATGAAGGAAACTTCTATTGGTTTTCTGCTTTGCTTCTAGTGCTTTGAAAATACTTTCTTTTTTGCCAACAATATATGGAAATGATTACGTATAACCTTTTCTCTGTGGCAGATACTTCATCCTTTTTTGAATATTACTCTCTGAGAAGCATGAAAAGTAAACAGGAAAAAGAAACCATAAGGGACTTATGAAAGTTGGAGTGTTTGCATTCATACATGGAAAGATGATATTTGTAGCTCATTAGATCTTGCTCAGGGTAGTTGGAGGGAATACACACACACACACACACACACACGTATATATGCATGCACATGTATAGATATATGTGTATATATACATATATGTGTTATATACATGAATACCTACACACCTATATATGTATACATGCATATACATGTGTATGTATGTGTGTATGTGCATATACATATATAAGTGCATGTGTTTATATATGCCCATATATGTATATGATTTTGTATATGTATGTTTACATGTGTGCAACAATATGTGTGTTTATGCATGTCCATGTGTATTCGTATGCATATGTGCATATGAGGGTATATGTATATGCATATGTGTGTACATGAATGTGGATATTTTGTATGTATGGGTATGAGTATATTTGCATATATTTGTCTATATATGTGTCTATATGTATGTGAATATATACACATATGTATATATGTATGTATATATAAGTACATATGTGTTTATCTGTCTTGTGTATGTATTCATATGTCTATGTATATATATGAATATGTACATGCATATGAGTATATTTCTGTATTCCTGTGCGTAGAATGAAAGAGGGGTAGCAGGATGAGGTAAATATGAAGGGATCATATCTACAAAATAAAATTTGTGTTGACAGGAATATACTGGGAGTAAGAGAAAGGGAGAGGTAGAACATAATAAATCATCTCATATAAAAGAGGCCAGAAAGAACTTTTACAGTGGAGGGGAAGAAGGGCGAGATGAGAGTGAATAAATGAGCCTTACTGGCATAGGATTTGTCTTAAAGAGTGAATAACCCAAATTTAGCTGGGTATGGAAATCTATATTACCAGGCAGGAGTGCAGGGGGGTAGGGGATAGGAGAAAGAGGATAATTGAAGGGAAGATAGATTGGGGGAAGGATTATCAGAAGTGAACATTTTTGTCAAATGATGGATCAAGAGAGAAAACGGAATTAATGGAAAGCAGGGCAAGATAGAGGGAAATGTGATTAGTCTTTTGCAACATGACTATTATGGAACTATTTTGCATGACTACTCATGTAAACTTTACTAAATTTTTTGCCATCTCAATCAGGTTGGGTGGGTGGGGGGTGTCATGTTAATTGGAGTTAAAGGCCTTCCCCACAGATTAATAAGCCTTTGTTAACATCTACTGAAGCATTGAGTCATGAGGGTCACTCTCTAGAGCTCAGAAAAGTGTGTATATGCTCTGAGGTGATGTTTTCTTTTGTGGCTTACTCTTTGAAAGAAAGTTCATATGCCCGTTACCACTCTGGCTAGCCTCTAAGAAGTCCCATGCCTTTGAAAATGCAGATGTTAGTGCTTCTCTCTCTGGTAACTATGTATGTATGTATGTGCGTGTGTGTGTGTGTGTATGTATGCATCTATGTATGTAATAGTTAGACAGTTGGAGCTGTCTGTTGATCTGTGATGTCTGTACTGCTTAAGGTCAGACACTTAGAAGCCTTATCTGGTTATGCTTTTATTTACTCTGTTTTCGTATGTAATAAAGATAATTGTTCACCCTTCAGAAGTTGATTTCTTTTTAGAAAAGCAAATCTAAGAACCTGTGCAGCAGGCCCTCCTGTGTATGCAAAGGTACTTGCTGCTACAGGAGGGTGGAAGGAAGAGAATGTGAAGTCGAAGTTTAAAAAATGAATGTTAAAAATCATTTTACATGCAACTAGGAAACAAGGTATGGGAAATAGAAATTTGTCTGGCTATATAGGAAAATAGAATGGAAGGCTGTGGGGAGTTATAGAAGGAATAGCATATTGGAGGAAAGGATAATCATAATTGATGCTCTTCTGGGGTGAGGGGAGGGGGAAAATTGGGACAAAATTTTCAATTAAAAATTTTTTGGAAATGAATGTTAGGAACTGAATATAAATAAACTTAACTAGAAAAAAACACATTGCTCTCTGAAAGTTACTTAACTTTCAAACTTATTTCCAACTAATAAGAACTATCTTAAAATACAAAATGACAATTATCATAGCAGTGGGGAACAATGAGTATAATGAGATCTTTGGGATTTTGCTGAGCAGCAAAGTTAGGATAAATAACAACATGGAACCTATAAATATTCTTTCAAATCATGTAGTTGAGCATAATGTGAAATTGGGGAACTAGAATCTACTTCTCACGTATTTATCCAATCTATCCAGTGATTTCTACAACCACTGAAAGTAAAAAATCGTAGTAATACATATTGTGTTTGTGTATCTTGATGGAAAGTGCAGCAACAACAAAATCAATGCAAGTGTTTAGAGAGCTCCTATTCTCCACATTATGATCTTTAGTTAAAGGTTGAGTACTTTGACTCAGTCCGTCAGGACACACTGTGCGTAGACATAAAATGGGCTCTTAAATCTCTAGATTTAAAATTAAAAAGGAGAAAAAATAAAGGATCATATTTGAAGGAAGTAAAAGAGGAACAATTCTCCAAAATCAGACCTAATCTAAAGAAGAAAATGACTTATATATAACTTATTACAACTACATGTTCCCTTCCTAAACACAAGCACATTCTCATACACGGATATAAACACAAACACACATACACACTATTCTTCTAGTGATACTCTGTGACTGTCCATCATGAAATATCATAAATCTCTGAAGAATAAACATTATAAATGAGTACTCTTTTAAATATACGATGGAGAAATGCAAGGTGTTTGTATCAGGCTTCATTATTTTACTAATCATCATTTATGAAAAAAATTATAAAAATAAAATTATGAAGAAAATTTACCATCAGAAAAGGACATAGAAGAATAATGGGCACCCGTATAGTAAGAGGAAGACCTTTTGCATATTGGGTCATTCACACATGAAGGATTTGTGTAAGTCCATGTAAAAGAAGGGTATGGGATATAAAAATATAAATGAATAGTTTTTGATAAAAATGTTGAAAATACTCATATCATTGAGACCATGGATCCATTGAAGTATTACAGTCTCTATACCCTGCATTTTATAGAGAACATTAATAATCTGGGATTTCTTCAGAGTAATATAGCCAAGCAGATAAGATAAAAATGGAATGTATCACATGAGGATCAGGTGAAGAAAATAAATACATTTTCCTTGGAGAAGACAAGGTTAAGATCAACATGATAGCTCTCTTCAGATGTTTAAATGATTATTTTGTGGCAGAGGTATTAATATGTTCTGTCTGACTCCAAATACACAAAATAAAAGCAATGACTAGAAGTTGGAAACAAAGAAATTTAGCTTTCATATCAAGGGTGAGGGCAAACACATCCCAATATTTAGAGTTACTCTTAAGAAAAACGGCTAGCTATATATATATATATATATATATATATATATATATATATATATATATATATATATATATATATATATATATATATATATATATATATATATATATATATATATATATATATATATATACATACATATATAGAGAGAAAATATTCTTTAGTTCTTTGGTATAGAAAGTAAATGAGGCATACATAAAACAGAACTACAATATCTCATAGTTGGAAGCGACCATAGCAGTCATTTAGACCAACCAACAACTAATGGAAACATAATAAAACATAATAAAATACAAAACTATTTCCTTAAGCAATATGCAGTATATTTAGATCATTGGCAAACACTAGTGGTGATGGATGAATCTGAAATTCAGGTAAATCGAAGCATTGCTCTTTTCTGACAAAATTTTTGGGCCAAATTCCAGTCTGAGGGATAAGTAAAAATGACACATTCTTTAAATAGTATCTCCAGCTGCTAACCAAAGGACAAATTTCATGTGTGCACAGTGGAGAGCAGATTACGACTCTCATATTGATCTTTTCAGCCACATCTGCACACACAGATTCTTATCACTACCAGTGGCATCATTATCTAAATATGTATACTTTAATTAGTGAAGCTTAAATACTCTACATGCTCTCTGTTCTTGTAATATTTTGCAATGACAGACCTTGAGGACTGAAAAATTCATTATACAATGATGAGCTTTATTTTTTCTCTAAACTGACTTTTGAGGTGAAAATTTCTTACTCTTGATTTCAATCAACAAAATATATGATTTGATATATATAATTCTAATGTGTGCCTATGATTATCTTTATGTATTTGCCATGGTTCTCAGATGGTTTATTGTTTGTAAGTGACAAAACTAAGGGACAATTTCAAGAAATTAGAATAAATGTTTTCTCCTAATTTTCATACACTCACATCTGTCTGTCTCTCCTTCTATCTATCTATCTATCTATCTATCTATCTATCTATCTATCTATCTATCTATCTATCTATCTATCTATCTATCTATCTACCTATCCCTCCATCCATCCATCCATCCATCCATCCATCCATCCATCCATCCATCCATCCATCTATCTATCTATCTATCTATCTATCTATCTATCTATCTATCTATCTATCTATCTATCATCTAATCTATCATTAGTAAGCCCAAAGAAGAGATGAGGAAAAGTATCTCTTCACTTCTGTGTCTTGCGTAAATTATGTGTGTTTCTGGTGTCTATCCCATTTGCATTTACTTTTTGAGAATAATACTGATAGATTCGTTTTATTTTTATCTCTAGCATCTGAAATAGTGCCTATCATAAAATAGGCACTGAATGTCTTTTTAGTAGTTTACTTTTAGAGAGTGCAAAAGATAAGCATGGGATAATATAGATATCTTAAGACTCTGCTAATTCGTAAGCTGAGTTTAGTGAATAACTTTTCATCTTTTTTTTGGTCTCCTGGCCACTGGATTCAGATGGCTTTAAAGGAAAAATTGAGGCTAGCGACATTGTATAGCCATCCCTCACCCGAATGAAATTCTATTGCAAGTTACATCATCATCTCCCTGATGTCATGGTCTTCTTTGAAATGAAGGACCTACCAGACAACACACATTACAGTTTGTTATAAGAGATGTGCCACTGCAGAGAGGAGGAGTAAAGCTGCATTTAAGAAAAATAAAAGCAAAAAACAAACAAACCTTGCTTACCAGAATGAAACTCTGTCCTCCAGTTGTCACTGCCCCGTGCCAATTATAATGTGTTGTCATTTAAAAGTTCTTGGTATATACCTCTCTTAATATTCCTTGAGTCCATGTTATCCTTTTAAATTCACTTTTCACGCTGTTGAGAGATCTTCAGTTTGTTCTGTAGTAAACACCATAGTTTGTTTTACCGGGGGAAAGGAAAAGCAAATATATAAGGGGGAAATGAAAAGAATATATACATATATATATATATATGTATATATATATGTATACATACATATATATATACATATATATATATATATGTGTGTGTGTGTGTGTGTGTCTGTGTGTCTGTGTGTGTGTCTGTGTGTATAATTCTTCCCCAAGACTAAATCTCTCTTTTCCTTTAATATACTCCAAAGGGGCTATTGTAGATATATTATTGTTTTAGTAGAAATTCATGAAAAAAATCTGATCCAAAATCTATTTCACAATTTTGTTGTTTTATTGCTTTGTCATTTGCAGGCATTTCTTACCCTTTTGGGGGGGTCAATGCTTTTCATTTCAAGAGTTTCACTTCTCTGATTTTGGGGAGTCCATATTTCTCATTCAAGATTGTGTTTAAATTTGCTGGGTATGATATTTTTGACTACAACCACAGTTCTTTTGCTCTTTGATATACAGTGTTCCAAGACTTGTAGTCCTTTAAGGTCTCCACTCCTAAGTCTAGTGTGATTCTTTTTGTGGCCACATCATATTTAAATGATTTTAATTTGTTACTTTTAATACTTAATATATTGTCCTTGCGCTGGGGGTTTGAGGATTTGACTGGAATATTTTTATGAGGTTTCCTCATAGACTCTCTTTTAAGTATTGACTGATGGATTTTATTTCCATTTCTACTCTCCCCGCTCCTGCATCTTTTTACCTTTAGGTGCTGTTTTTCTCTTTTGCTGGGAAAAATCTTGAAAGCTTGGGATTTACTGACCTACCCAGACATCTTCACAGAATCCTAAGGAGACACGTATCAATTTCTTTTTTTAATCTCTTCGGTTACACACCAAATAGTGGTATTGCTAGATCAAGGGGTATGCATGTTTTAAAGTAGTTTTGGCTAGTTTCAAAATGCTCTGCAGGATGATTGAATCAGTTCATAACACCATCAATAGTGCATTAATGTCTTCTTTTTACTCATATCCTTTCCAGCATTTGCCATTTTCCTATTCTGTTCTAAGGGGACAGCTAACTGGTGCAGTGGGTACCGCACCAGTACAGGAATCAGGAGGACATGAGTTCAAATCACACCTCAGAAACTCGACACTTACTAGCTGTGTGACTCTGGGCAAGTCATCTAACCCCAACTGCCTCATCCTGGGTCATCTCCAGTCACCCTGATGAATATCTGGTCACTGGCTTCAGATGGCTCTGGAGGAGAATTGAGGCTGGTGACCTGCACAGCCCTCCCTCACTCAAAACAAAGGCAAGTGCAAGTCATGTCATCATTTCTCTGATAGCATGGTCTTCTTCAGCAATGAAGGCCAAACACATTCTGTTCTATTAGCAATCTAATAGGTACTACCTTCGAATTGTTTTAAATTGCCTTTCTCCAGTTTAGAGTAAGATAGAAGAAATTCCAAATGCCTGTAGCTAGTTTGATTATTTCACATGAAAACTATTCATAACTTTATTTATCATCATTTATCAATTGGAGAATAACTCTTAGTTTTGTAAATTTGACACTGTAGTCTAAATGTTTGGGAAATGAGGCTTTCATCATAGAAATGTTTCATTTTTTTTCACAATTATTTATATATCCCTCCTTCCTAGATATCTTATTCATTCCATTATCACTCTCCTTTCACCCCATTCCTCCTCAATAATGTTTTGTTTCTGATTGCCTACTTCTCTAATCTGTCCTCACTTCTTCCATCCTCCCCCCATTTCGTATCTGTTTCACCCTTTGTTTCCTTTGTAAGCAAGATATATTTCCATGCCCAATTGTGTGTATATATTATTCTCTCTTTGAACCAACTTTGTTGAGGATAAAGTTCACTCACTTTCTCTCTGCCTTTTCGTACCTCTTTCATGTGAACCTCTTTCATTCTACCTCTTCTTTTCACTTGCCTCTTCCATTCTACCTCTCCCTTTCATTTTGTCCCAGTGCATCCTTCTCTCACCCTTTAATTTTATATTTTTAGATAACATGCCTTCATATTCAACTCATATCTGTGTCCTCTGTGTATATATACTTCTATTAACTACCCTAAGAATGAGAAAGTTCTTATGAATTATAAATATTAACTTCACATGTAGGAATGTAAACACTTTAAACTTATTATGATTTTTATGATTTACTTTTCCACTTATCTTTTTATGCTTCTCTTTAGACTTCTATTTGAAATTCAAATATTCTATGCAGTTCTGTTTTTTTTATCAAGAATGTTTGAAAGTCCTCTATCTCATTGAATGTTTTTTTTTTCCTTTAAGGATTGTATTCAGTTTCGATGCATACATGATTAATGGTTGCAATCCTACATCCTTTGCCCTCTGGGATATCATATCTCAAGCTCTTTGACAATTTAATGTAGAAACTGCTAACTCCTATGCTATCCTGACTGTGGCTCCAAGATCTTTGAATTGTTTCTTCATGACTGCTTGCAGTGATTTCTCTATGACCTGGGAGTTCTGATATTTGACTACAATATTCTTGGGAGTTTTCATTTTGGGAGGTCTTTCAGGATCTAATTGGGGGACCATTTTATCTACTTTGCTCTCTGGTTCTAGAATGGTAGCTCAGCTTTCCTTGATAATTTCTTGAAAGATGATATCGAGGCTCCTTTCTTAATCATGGTTTTCAGGTAGTTCAATATCTCTCCTGGTCCTAGTTTATCGGTCAGTTTTTTACTGAGATATTTCACATTTTCTTCTGTTTCTCATTCAGTTGATTTTGTTTGATTGTTCCTTAATGTGTCATAAAGTCTTTAGTTTCTGCTTGCTCAAATCCAATTTTCAAGGAATTATTTTCTTTAGATAATGTTTGTAGCTCCTTTTCCTTTTGAATACTACCTTTTAAGGAGCTGTCCTCACTCATAATTTTATGTATTTTTCCATTTGACCAATGTACTTTTTCAAGAAATTCTTCTCTTCATTGGATTTTGGGGCTTCTTCTACCATTTGGCATAGCCTGCTTTTTAAGGTGTAATTTATTTCAGTATTTGTGTGTCTGTGTATTTTAATAAATATTTGACTTCTTTTCATGATATTATTGTATCACTTTCATTTCAGTTCTCAATTTTTCCTCCACCTTTCTTTTTTTATAATATATTCATTTTATTTATTTTTAATGCTCTACAACCACTACCATAAAATTTAAATTTTTTCCCCGATCTACACCCCCACCTCCCTCTCTCTCCAAAATGCCATATAATTCTTTATGGGATCTATACATATGTTCCTATTGAGTACATTTTCATTATAGTCATGCTGTGTAGAGGAACTAAAATAAATGGAAGAAATCATATAACAAAGCAAAACATAATACATACACACAATTATCTGCTGTATTCTGCGATTGAATTCTATAGATCTTTCTCTGAAAGTGGAACGCATTTTGACTTAAAAGACCATTGGGAATATTTTTAAATGTCTTTGCATTGCTATGAAGATCTGGATCTACCAGAAAAAACTCTCGCACATTGTAGTCGTTGCTGTGCACAAAGTTCTCCTGGTTCTGCTCCTTTCGCTCAGCATCAGATCATATAATCTTTCCAGGACTCTCTGAAGTATTCTTGTTCATCATTTCTTATGGTGCAATAGTATTCTATTACATTCATATACCATAATTTATTCAGCCAATCCCCAATTGATGCACATCCCCTAGATTTCCAGTTTTTGACCACTACAAAGAGTGTTGCCATAAATACCTTTGTACATGTGGGACCCTTTCCCATTTTTATGATCTCTTGGGGATACAACCCTAAAAGTAATATTCCTAGGTCAAAGGGTACGCACATTTTTGTAGCCCTTTGGGGAGAGTTCCAAACTGTTCTCCAGAATGGTTGGATGAGCTCACAGCTCCACCAACAATGAATTAATGTTCCAACTCTCCCACATCCTCTCCAACATTTATCATTTTCCTGTTCTGTCATGTTTGCCAATCTAATAGGTGTGATTTGTACCTCAGAGTTCTTTTGACTTGCATCTCTCTAAACAAAAGTGATTTAGAGCATTTTTTCATATGATTATAGATATCTTTAATTTCTTCCTCTGAAAATTGTCTGTTCTTATCCTTTGACCATTTATCAATTCGGGGATGGCATGTATTGTTGTACATTTGACACAGTTCTCTATATATTCTAGAAATGAAGCCATAATCCCCAAAATTGGCTGTAAACATTTTTTTCTCAATATGCTACATCCCTCCGAATTTTGGTTGCATTGGGTTAGGTTGTGCAAAATCTTTTCAGTTTAATGTAATCAAAATTATGCATCTTGCACTTCATAAAGCTTTCTATCTCTTCGTTAGTAAAAAATTCTTCCCTTCTCCAAACATCTGAAAAATACACTATCTCTTCTTCCTCCAGTTTGTCCATGTGTACCTTGATTGTGTACACATTTGGACGTTATTCTTGTGTAGGGTGTCAAGCATGGGTGTATGCCTAGTTTCTGCCATGATGTTATCCAGTAATCCCAGCAGATTTTGTCAAACAGCGAGTTCTTATCCCAGAAACTGGGATACTTGGGTTTCTAAAACAAGATATTGCTGTATTCATTGCCTACTCTGTCTTGAGTACCTAGCCTATTCCACTTCTCTATCCTTCTGTTTCTTAGCCAATACCAAGTGGTTTTGATAATTGCTGATTTATATTACAATTTGAGATCCGGTAGCGCTAGGCCACCTTCCCTAACATTTCTTTTCATTCATTCCATTGATATTCTGGATGTTTTCTTCTTCCAGATGAATTTAGATATTATTATATCAAGCTCTAGAAAATAATTATCTGATAGTTCAATTGGTATGGCACTAAACAAATAAATTAATTTAGATAGTATTGTCATTTTCATTATATTAGCTTGGCTTACCCACGAGCAACTGATGTTTTTCCACTTACTTAGATCTGAATTTATTTGTGCAAAAAGTGTATTGTAATTGTGTTCATATAATCCCCAGTTTTGGTTTGGCAGGTAAATTCCCAAATATTTTATAGTTTCTACCCTAGCATTAAATGGGATTTTTCTCTCTATCTCTTGTTGTTGGACTTTGTTATTAATATATAGAAATGCAGAAGGTTCGTGCAGATTTATTTTGTAACCTGCAAATTTTCCAAAGATTTTGATTATTTCAGGTAGTTTTTTACTTGAATCTCTGGGATTCTCTAAGTATATCATCATAGCATCTGCAAAGGGTGAAAACTTAGTTTCTTCTTTGTCTGTTCTTATTCCTTCGATTTCTTTATCTTGTCTAATGGCTACAGCTAACATTTCTAATACAATATTCAATAATAGTGGTGATAATGGACATCTTTCTTTCACCCCTGATCTTATTGGAAATGTATCTAGCTTATCTCCATTGCATATAAAGTTTGCTGATGGTTTTAGGTAGATACTAGTCATTATTTTATGGAAAGTACCCTTTATTCCCATGTTCTCCATTGTTTTTAATTAGAATGAGTGTTGTACTTTGTCGAAAGCATTTTCTACATCCATTGAGATAATCATGTGGTTTTTGTTAGCTTTGTTGTTGATGTTATCGATAATGCTAATAGTTTTCCTAATACTGAACCAGCCCTGTATTCGTGGTATGAATCCTACCTGGTCATAACGTATTATTCTCTTGATAAGATGCTTCATTCATTTTGCTAAAATCTTATTCAAAATTTTTGCATCTATATTCATTAGATAAATTGGTCTAAAATATTCTTTCTCTGTTTAGTCTCTTCCTGGTTTAGGTATCAAAACAACAACTGCATCATAGAAAGAATGTGGGAGGACTCTTTCTTCCACAATTTTCAAAAATAGTCTATAAAGTATTGGAATTAACCGTTCTTTAAATGTTTGATAGAATTCACTTGTAAATCCATCTGGTCCTGGAGATTTTTTCCTGGTGACTTCATTGATGGCTTGTTCAATTTCTTTTTCTGAGATGGGTTTGTTTAAGTATTCAAACTTTTCTTCTCTTATTCTGGGCAATTTGTATTTTTTAAAACGCTCATTCATCTCATTTAGATTGTCGAATATGTGGGCATAAAGTTGGGGAAAATAATTCCTAATTATTGTTTTAATTTCCCCTGATTGGAGGTGAGTTCACACCTTTCAGTTTTGATATTAGTAATTTGATTTTCTTCTTTCTCGTTTTTAATGGAATTGACCCAAGCGTTATGAATTTTATTAGTTTTTTTCCACAAAATCAACTATTGGTTTTATTTACTAATTCAATAATGTTCTTAATTTCAATTTTATTAATCTCTCCTTTGGTTTTCCACCTTTCCAATTTCGTATTTACTTGGGGATTTTCAATTTGTACTTTTTCTAGCTTTTTCAGCTACATGCCCAGGTTATTGATCTCCTCTTTCTCTATTTTATTTATGTAAGAACTCAAAGATATAACATTTCTCCTAAGAACTGCTTTTGCAGTGTCCCATAAGATTTGGCAGGTTTTCTCATTATTGTCATTCTCTTGAATGAAATTGTTGATTGATTCTATGATTTCTTCTTTAGTTCACTCCTTCTTTAGGATTAGATTATTTAGTTTCCAGTTGACTTTTGGTTTATCTTTCCATGGCCTTTTTTGACATATAATTTTTATTTCATTATGATCTGAGAAAGATGCATGTCTCTGCCTTTCTGCACTGGAGTGTGAGGTTTTTATGTCCTAGTTCATGGTCAATTTTTATATATGTGCCATATACCTCTGAGAAACAGGTATATTCCATTGTATTCCCATTCAGTTTTCTCCAGAGATCTATCATATCTCCCTTATCCAGAGTTTTATTACCTCCTTAGCCTCTTTCTTGTTTATTTTAGCTTACATTTATCAAGTTCAGAGAGGAGAAGGTTGAAGTCTCCCACTAGTATAGTTTTGCTGTCCATTTTTTCCTTCAGCTCCCTGAACTTATCCTCTAAGAATCTGGATGCTATACTACTTGGAGCATAAGTGTTTAGTAATGACATTGCTTCATTGTCTATGGTGCCTTTTAGCAGGATATATCTTCCTTCTTTATATCTTTTGATTACATCTATTTCTGCTTTTGTTTTGTCTGATACTAGGATTGCTAACCCTGCTTTACTTACATCAACTGAAGCACAATATATTCTGCTCCAACCTTTGACCTTTACCCTGTGTGTATCATCCAGTTTCAAATATGTTTCCTGTAAACAACATATTATTGGATTATGGCTTTTAATCTATTCTGCTATCCATCTCTGTTTTATGGAAGTACATTCCATTCACATTCACAGTTACGATTACAATTTGTGTATTTCCCTCCATCCTTTTTCCCACCCTTTGTGCTTTTAACTCTCTCATCTCCTTTCCCCTCCTCAATAGTTTTCACTTTTTGCCATCACCTCCTGCAGCCTTCCCTTCCTTCTTTTACCTCCCCTCACTTTTACTCCTCTTTACCCTTACTGCTTCTTCCCTCCCTTTTAGTTTTTCCTCCCCTTTCTTCCCCTTTCCCCTCCCACTGCCTCTAGAGCTAGATAGAATTATATACTTAAGCTTATTGTTCCCACCTTGAACCAAATCACATGAGTGTAATTTGGTTCAAACATTCAAACAATGCTCATCTCCCTCCCCTATTTCCCTCTATTATGATTTTGTGCTTCTTCCTGTGATGTTATTTAACATTTTCTTCTTTCTCCTTTTCACACCTCCTGTTACAGTCCCTTCACATGCTTAAATCCTATTTTAACATGACATTATTCAATTTATATCCGTTCCCTCTACGCATATCCTTTTTATATTTCATAGTAGATGTACAATACCCAAGATTAACAGGTGTCTTCTTCCATTATATGGAGGTAAACTGTTTGCCCAAATTGAATAATAAGTTCCCCTCTCTCTGTTTACCTTTTTATGCCTCTCTTTGGACCTTAAGTTCTGCCATTTTTGTCAGGAAAGTCCTTTTTTTCCTTTGCCTTATGGAATATCCTATTCCAATTCTTCTGATCTTTTAATGTAGAATCTGCAGGGTCCTGTGTGATCCTGACTGTAGCTCCTAGATATTTAAATGGTTTCTTTCTAGCTGCCTGTAGTATTTTCTCCTTCACTTGATAATCCTGGAATTTGGCAAGGATATTTCTTGGGGTTTTGAGTTTGGGATCTCTTTTGGAAGGTGAACGGTGGATTCTTTTGATGACAATTTTGCCCTCTGGATGTAGCACTTCTGTGCAGTTTTCCTTGATGATTTCCTGGAAGATATTGTCCAGACACTTTTTTTTAAATTGTGTCTTTCTGGCAGGCCAATAATTCTTAAATTTTCTCTCCTGGATGTATTTTCCCAGTCAATTGGTTTTCCCATTAGATATTTTACATTTTCTTCTATCTTTTCATTTTTTAGATTTTGTTTGACTGAATCTTGCTATGTCATTGAGTCATTAGTTTCTACTTACCCAATTCTAACTTTTATCAAATTGCTTTCTTCAGTTAACTTTTGCATCTCCTTTTCCATCTGTCCAATTGTTCCTTTTAAGGATTTATTTTCTCCAGTTAATTTTTGTACTTCCTTTTCCATTTGTTCAATTTTCCTTTTTAAAGAGATATTCTCATCAGTGAATTCTTTTTTTTTTACTTTTTAAATCATTGGTCAGTTTTTCTTCTATTTCCTTCTTCAGTTATTCCAGGAGAGCTGTTTGTGCATGTGAGCAGTTCATAGCCCCTTCTGAGTACAATCTCAGTACTGACCTCTTTGGTATTTGTGTTTTGTTCTTTGTCCCCAAAGAGTGATTTTATGGTTTTTTCCCCCTTGTTTTGCTTTGTCTTCTTCATGATTGTGCTTGTGTGTTTTAGCTTCTTCTTCTTTCAGTTAGAAGCTGAAAAACTTGGTGTTGAGCTGATTTGTGTGAGAAAGCTAAAAGCAAGTGTCTTTTTGTGTTTTGTTTTATGTTTCCGATGATTTGACCCAGAGTTAGCTTGTTAAGTGTCGGGGAGGTGTGGTCTGGTCACAGGAGATCTCCTCAGCTGAACTGAGGCAAAGGCAAGCTCAAGGGATGGTGATCCCAGCTGCCCTATTGTCTTTCCAGTTCCCCTGGAGTGCTGAGGTACTCCTAGATCCTAGTGCAAGTTTCCACCCCTCCTGGGGTTGCATTCCTGGTGCTGAGTCTTGCCTGTGTTCTAGTGCGAGCTTCCACAACACTGTGGCCCATCTCCTTCCAGTTCGTCTCCATCACAGTTGGAGGAATCTCCCTTAGCTATTTTCCTAGCCAAAAGTGTTATGATACTATTTGCCCCCTCTGCTGTTCCCGCTGATCGAGGATTTTTCTGGGAAAATATTTTATGGTTCTTTCAAGGTCATCAATGGGGGAGGAGAAGCATTTACTGGTCACAGCCATCCTGGCTCTTGGAAGTTCAAGTAGGTGACTTACAGACGTTTAATCTGTTGAGTTGTCACTTGCTAGGCTCTGCCGGTCTCTCACCCTGGGCTGCCCCTCCACAGGTTCCACTTACTGCTTACTCAGGTTTCCCCGGGGCCTTCCCACTCCCCTGCTTTGTGCTATGGACTCACCACCTTGGAACAGATCCTTCCCGTGGACCTTCCAGTCTGTTCTGGGCTTTGCATCTGCCACAGTCTGTCCTCTATTGGAATCTGTACCTCCAAAATTGGGTCAGATTGTCATTGTAGTTATCTGAAGGAGTTTGTCTAAGAGCTTGGGTGAGTTATTGCTCTCACTCTGCCATCTTGGCTCTGCCCTTGCCTCCACCTTTATTATGTGATTTTCAAAAGCTTTTTTGAACTCTCCCATGTCTTGGACCAAATCACATTTTTCTTGGAGGTTTTGGGTTCAGGAATTTTGACTTTGCTTCTTCTTAGTGTGTATTTTGATCTTCCTTGTTAAAATAGTAAGTCTCTGTGATGAGATTTTCCTTTTCTTTTCTTTGCTAATTTATAGCCTATTTCTTAACTTTTACCTTTGCACTCAGGCAGTCCTCTGCTTTCCAAGTAGAGTTGGCTATGTCTCAGTGTTCAGATTTAATTTCGAGCTGTTTTCACAGGTAATTCTGTGGGCCTGTAAATTTTTTGCACTTCCAACGTCTTACGATCTAGGGAGAGGCATCCTTATTATTTTCTTCACCTTTACAATGCTTTGTGAGTGACTACAATCATTCTTGTCAACTATGACGCTGTTACCAGTTCCCTGGTCTCCAGCACCTGTAAGATCTGCTGTATTAGTTATCCTCCTTTAAATAGAACTGACTCAAAACATAGACCCATATCTAATTAAAGGCTATGCAATAAAGTCTTGCCATTAGTACCAGCGAAGGGTCCTCCATAAATCTTCTCACCTATTGTTTATTCCTTTTACCATCTTTGAGTCAAGAGCTCCAGGAGCATCTGTTAGAGTAGTGTAATTAGGGGGTGGAGCCAAGATGGCTGAGTAGAAGGCAGACCTGCTCTAGCTCTCCTCGTATAGCCCATAAAATATCTGTAAAAAATGACTATAAACAAATTCAACAGCAGCAGAAGCCACAAAAGAACAGAGCGAAAGAGATTTCCAGTCCAACACAGCATGGTAAAATAACAAGAAACATCTACATCACCAGATTCAGAGTAGAGCACAGCCCAACCACAGATAGGACTGGAATAGGCTTTAATGTGCCAAATCATGGGTAGCAACTGCGGTTCCAGATTTCTCAACACACAAATGCCAAAGACAGTTTCAAAGGTCAGTTAGAAAGCTTTTTAAAAACGGTGAGAGGGGAAAACAATGTGGGTCCAATTCCGGCCCCAGGGAAGCAGCAGGATCCACTTTTGGAGCCCTCAGCTTAAAGACCCTGAGGATTTCAAGCAGCTGTTCTGGGTCTCAGATCTGAGTAGTGGTCCTGAGGTGAGGAGGATGCACTGTGAAGCTGGTGTTTGCTGTGGAGTGGGAATCCTACTCACAGATCAGGCCAGCAGAGGAGTAAGCACCTCTCCCTTGATTCAGCCACCTTGGAACAACTGAGAACTTACAGGTAACCAAAGTATAACCTTCACTTGAAAAAGGGCTCAAAAATACAGCAAGGGGCTGGGAAAATGCCCCCCAACAGGGGAAAAACTTAGACTATAGAAAGTTACTTTCTTGGTGAAAAGGTGTTTTCTTCCTTCCTTTTCGATGAAGAAGAACAAAGCATACCATCAGAGGAAGATATCAAAATCAAGGCTTCTACATCCAAAACCTTGAAAAAATATGCTGTTATCTCTGACACCAGAAGAGCTCAATAAGAATTTAAAAGATCAAGATAGAAAGATGGAGGAAAATTGGGAAGAGGATTAAGAGTAATGCCAGAAAATCATGAAAAGTGAGTCAACAATCTGCTAAAGAAGAACACAAAAATACTGAAGAAAATAATATCTTTAAAAAAAGACTAACCCAAATGTCAAAGAGTACAAAAAAGCTAATGAGGAGAAGGTTGCTTTAAAAAGTAGAATTTGCCTAATGGAAAAGGAGGCTAAAAAGCTCACTGAAGAAAATAGTTCTTTAAAAATTGGAATGGAGCAAATGGAAACTAATGACCGTGAGAAAAAAAAGAAATTATAAAACAAAACAGAAGGAATTAAAAATTAGAAGACAATATGAAATATCTCATTGGAAAACAACTGACCAGGAAAATAGTTTCAGGAGAGAGAATTTTAAAAATATTAGTCTACCTGAAAACTCTGATCAAAAAGAAGAGCTTAGACATCATATTCCAAGAAATTAGCAAGGAAAATTGCCCTGATATTCTGGAAGCAGCGGATTAAATAGAAATGGAAAGAGTTTACTGATCACCATATGAAAGACCTCCTCAAAGGAAAACTACTAAGAATATTGCAGCCAAATTACAGAGTTTCCAAGTCAGGCTGAAAATAAAATAGGATAACAGAGGATTTAGCAGCTTCTACACTAAGGATCAAAGGATTTGGAATATGATATTCGAGAGGTGAAAGGAGATAAGATTAAAAGCAAGAATCTCCTACCCATTCAAACTGAGCATAACACTTCAGGGGAAAAATGGAATTTCAATGAAATAGAATACTTCCTAGCGTTCTTGGTGAAGTGAGCAGAGTTGAATATAAAATTTGTCTTTTGGGAGGGGGAGGAGGGAACAGAGCCAAGATGGTGAAGTAGAAGGATGGAGTTATTCTTAGTTCTCCCACCAAATCGCATAAAATACCTGTTAAAATGACTGTAAACAAATTCTAGAGCAGAACAAGCTACACAGCGACAGAGTGAAAGAGATTTCTAGCCCAAGGCAGTTTGGAAGGTCAACAGAAAAAATCTATCTCACTGATCACAGAGCACAGCACAGCACAGCCTGGACCATGTCATGGCAAGTATAGGGATGGAGAGGGTTTCAAAGTGCAATCAGCAGCAGTTGCGAGTTCCAGATTCCTCAACTCATAAAGGCCGAAGACAGCTTCAAAGTTCAATGAGAAAGTTCTTTCACTTGGATGAGAAGGGAATGCAGTGGTCTAGCCCTGTCCCCAGGCAGCAGCAGCTTGCAATCCTGGAGCCTTGGTCTAAAGATCCTGAGGGAATTGAGAGGCTGATCTGGAACTCAGCCCTGAGTGGTGGCCCTAGAGTAAGAAGGAGGACTGGCACGGTAGAAATGGTTGAGATTCTAGAGAAGGAATCCTATTCTTAGACTACAGCACAGGCCAGGATAGGAGTAAACTCCTTTTTTTGATTGTGCCACCTTAGAAGAACTGCGAACTTACAGGTTCCCACAGTATACCCTGCTCTTGACAAAAAACTCAAAATTCAAATAACTGGCAGGAAATATGCCCCCAAAATGGAAAAAGAATAAGACAATAGAAGATTACTTTCTTGGTGAGCAGGTATTTTCTTCCATCCTTTTGGAGGAGGAGGAACAATGCATACCATCAGAGGAAGACCTAAAAGTCAAGGCTTCTACATCCAAGACCTCCAAAATAAATATAAAATGGTCTCAGGACATGGAAGAGCCCAAACAGAATTTTGAAAATCAAGTAAGAGAGATGGAGGAAAAATTGGGAAAAGAAATGAGAGTGATGCAAGAAAATCATGAAAAGTAAGTCAACAGCTTGCTAAAGGAGACAAAAAAATGCTGAAGAAATTAACACTGCTAAATATAGACTAAATCAAATGGCAAAAGAAACCCAAAAGCCCAGTGAGAAGAAGAATGCTTTAAATAGCAGAATTAGCCAAATGGAAAAGGAGTTTCAAGAGCTCACTGAAGAAAGTGGTTCTTTAAAAATTAGAATGGAGCAGTGGTTCGAAATGATTTTATGAGAAACCAAGATTTTGTAAAGCACAACCAAAAGAATGAAAAAATAGAAGATTGTGTGAAATGTCTCATTGGAAAAAAACAACTGATCTGGAAAATAGATCTAGGAGAGACAATTTAAAAATTATGTGACTATCTGTAAGCCATGATCAAAAAAAGGAGTCTAAACATCAACTTTAAAGCAATTATCAAGGAAAACTGCCCTGATATTATGAAACCAGAATGTAAAATAAATATTGAACGAATTCACCTAACACCTCCTGAAAGAAACCTAAAAGGAAAACCTGCTAGGTAAATTGTAGCCAAATTCCAGAGTTCCCAGGTCAAGGAGAAAATATTGCAAGAAGTCAGAAAGAAACAATTTACGTATAGTGGAAATACAATCAGTATAACACAGGATATGGCAGCGTCTACATTAAGGGATCAAAAGTCTTAGAATATGATATTTCACAAGTTACAGGAACTAGGATTTAAACCAAGAATCACCTTCCCAGCAAAATTGAGTATAATACTTCAAGGGAAATAATGGTCATTCAACGAAATCAGGACATTCAAGCACACTTGATGGAAAGATCAGAGCTGAATAGACAATTTGCTTTGAAACACAGTAATCTAGAGAAACATGAAAAGGAAGGGATGATATCTATAAAAATAAAATTAAGGAGTGAGAGACGAATATATTGGGAGGAGAAAGGGAGAAGTGAAATGGGGCAAGTTAGTTCTCATGAAAAGGCACTTAAAATGTTTTTCAGTGGGGGGGGAAGGGGGAGGTAAGAAGTAAAAATTGAAGCTTGCTCTCATCATATTTGGTTTAAGGAGGGAATAACATATACATTTAATTTGTTATGAAATATGTCTTACAGTATAGAAAAGTAAGGGAAATGGTTATAAGTGTGGTATGGGGGATTATAGAAGAAAAGGTAAATTAGAGCAGGGGTTAATTAGAAGCAAACACTTTTGGTGAAAGAAAAGGTCAAAAGAGAGAACAGAATAAATCGGGGGCACGACGAGATGGAGGGAACTATAGTTAGTCTTTCACAACAAGACTGTTATGGAAGTCTTTAGCGAAACTACACATGCATAGCCTATGTTGAGTTGTGTACCTTCCCAATGGGGGTGGATGGGGAGGCAAGAAATGAGAGAATTTGGAACTCAAAGTTTTAGGAATGAATGATGAGAATTGTTTTTGCTTGTAACCGGGAAATAAGAAATTTAGGTAATGGGGATCCCATTTACAAAAATATTTATAGTAGCTCTTTTTGTGGTGGCCAAAAACTGAAAATTAAGGGGATGCCTATCAATTGGGAAATGGCTGAATAAATTGTGTTATATGAATGTAATGAAATACTATTGTGCTGTAAGAAATGATGAACAGAAAGAATTCAGAGACGCCTGGAAAGCTGTATATGAACTGATGCTTAGTGAAAGGAGCAGAACCAGAAGAACTTTGTACCCAGCAACAATCACAGTGTGCGGGAAATTTTTCTGACAGACTTAAGTACCTCATTGCAATGCAAGTACTTTAACAATTCTCAATGGTCTGTTAAGGCAAAATGTTTTTTACATCCCGGGAAAGAACTATGAAATTCGGTCACAGAATGAAGCAGATCATTTTCTTTTTTATTATGTTTGGGAGTTTTTTTTTATGATTTCTCCCATTCATGTTCATTCCTCTATGCAACATTACTAAAGTCAAAATTTACTTAAGAGGAATTTATGTGTAGAACGCATATAAAGCTGTATGGGAGCGGGGAGGTAGTGGGCAGGAAGGGGAGGGAATGGGAAAAATTCTAGGATGTAAGGAAATGACTGTTGACCACTAAAAACAAATAATATTATAATACAAAAAAATGATCCAGCATAACTCAAACCGGTCAAATCATCATTCCAAGTTTCCCTTAGATTCATAGATATGACCATTCAACTCCTATTTTCAATTCACTCTTGAATCTTTCTTTTGCTTCCAGATTGTGCTTTCAGCAACGTAGATGCGTTTCTAGTTGAAGAATTAGTTGATTCACCTAAATTTTATATTAATGGTTGGTTTTTGTCCTTCATTCTCGAAAAGAACTAAGATGATATCAATATGATAAAGTTAAGATTCAGTGTGTTTGACTGTGGCTGATCAAACCAACACAAGCTCAGAATGCTCTGCCACAGATCATGTTCAAATAGTCCATGTGAACATTTGGGGTGGCTACTCTAAATTTGTACATTCTGTACTACATTTCCTTTGAGATGTTTCAATTCTAATTTGCTCATAAAGCACCACACTTTCTCTGATGTGGGCACACCATGCTGAGTGGTCCTGTGTCAGTGACTCCCATGTCATGCAATCAATTCCGAAGTTGTTGGGAGAGACCTTAAGAGCATCCTTGTATCACTTCTGACAACCATATGATCATTTGTCCTGTTCTGCATAAAATAGTCTTTTTGGCAAGTGTACATTTTGCCTTCAAACAACGTGCTCAGTTGTAATAGCAATTTAAATAGAAAGATATTTCCCGTTAATTAATAGACTCACATGATCTGCTTAAATCGCCTGAAATCTTGGGTCACATATCTTGGAAGGAGCTTGCTAAAGAGACAGAACAGGAAGGATGTAGCAGAACTGAGAGGAAGTGAATGAGTGAGGTCAGGTTATAGGGGAAAGAACACAGGCCAACTGACACAGGTGAACTGGCACAGGCCCAACTGACACATTATCAGAGTTGATGGTGAAAAGTCCTTGGCTGAGGGAGACGGGGTTTGACACTGGCACATTTTGACAGTTGATAGTGAGAAGGCCCTGACTGGGAGAGGGGAAGTTTGAGAGTGGCTTTGCCCTCTACTGTGTTCGTGTTTATTAACTTCTTTATCACCATGACAGATTTTACTTTCTGGTTTTGGCATTTGGCTTTCTGGTGTTTAAATAAATGTTTTTCTTCTTCCTTCTATATGGAGAGTCCTTTTTTTTTTTTTTTTTTTTTTTTGCAATTGAGAACTAGACTGGCAAATTCATAATCACCACCAGTGCTATGAACACTTCCTTGGAGATACATCAGCCCATTAGAGTTGTGCTCTCTGAAGAAGAGTTTCAATGCTTGGCAGGTTAGTTTGAGTAAGAACTTCAGTGTCTGGTACCTTATCCTGCCTGGTGATCTTCAGAATCTTCCTAAGACAATTCAAATGGAACTGATTCAGTTTCCTGGCATGGCAGTGGTAGACTGTCCAACTTTCACAGGCATAAAATAATAAGGTCAGCACAACAGCTATGTAGGCCTTCAGTTTCGTAGTCAGTCTAATACCTCTTCTCTCCCATACTTTCCTTTATAGCCCCCCAAACAATGAGCTATCTCTGGCACTACATGCATCAGCATCATTATCAACGTGTACATCCCTGAAAAGTATACTATAAAGGCAAGTGAAATTTATCCACAGCATTCAAAACTTCTCCATTTACTGTAACTGATGGCTCCAGGTATGGTTTGTGTGGTGGTGGCTGATGGAATACCTGTCTTTTCTTGGTGTTGTTAGGCTAAAATTAGTACACACAGCAGAGAATTTATCCATACCTTGTTGCATCTCAGCTTCAGAGGTTGCACTGAGTGCACAATCACCTGCAAACAGAAAATCATGCGCAAACACTCCCTTCACTTTGGTGGTGACTTGTAGCCTTTTCAAATTAAAGAATTTACCATCATTGTGGTAGCTGACCTTGATGCCATGTTGATCCTTGTTGACGGCATTTGACAATACACCTGAAAACATCGTGCTAAAAAGCATGGAAGCAAGCCCATAGTCTTGTTTCACTCCATTGGTGACTGGGAAGGCATGAGAGCATTGTCCATTATCTAGAATCCAGACAAGCATGCCATCATGAAATTGACCTACTATGCTGATAAACTTCTCCATGCAACCAAATTTTGACATAATTTTCCATAAGCCCTCATAACTAACAGTATCAAGGGCCTTAGTGAGATCTACAAACATTGTGTACAGACGTCTGTTCTGCTCCTGGCATTTCTCCTGTAGTTGTTCGGCAGCAAACACTACATTGCCTGTTACTCAGAAATTTCTGAAGCCATACTGCCTCTCACGTAGATGACCATCTTCCAGGTGAAGGATCAACCTATTAAGGAGGACTCTGGCAAAAATCTTGCCAACTATGACTAAGAGAGAGACACTGATGTAATTGTCACATTAGATACCATATAACTGTGTTGGAAACCAATAAACTACTTCTGCCCAGTTAATGTACATTTTTTAGCTTAGTATATAAACTTTTGCTTATGAAAAGGTGCAGAGGAAAGCATTTATTTATTAAGCGCTACTATGCATCAAGAACGGTGTTAAGTGCTTAACATCACAGCAACTCTGGGGTTTATACACTATTATTAGCCCCTATTTGCAACTGAGGAACCTGACGGAGATGAAGATTAAATGACTCACCCCGGCTCAAAGAACTAGTAACTGACTGAGGTTGTATTTCAATTCGGGACTTCCTGACTTCATTCCACAGTTCTATGGATGTGAGTATCATATGGAAAAGGATCACGTTCTTTTTATTATCCAATAAGTAAATTATACTATATAACAGGAATCAAAATATACAGAAAACATAGATATCCACAATATAATGAAAGGTACTATATCTTTATACTTCATAAAATGTCTGAAGCTAAAATGTGCTGTCCAATTTATAAGAAAAATGAATGAATGAATAAAAAAACATTGTAAATACTTAATATGTGAAAAATACTATGCTAAGTACATAAGTGTACAAATAGAAAACCAACATATTCTTTGTTTTCTAAGAGCTCACATTCTTATGGAAAAGACAATGCATATAGACTATTTCAGCAACAAGTCAGAAAGTATCCAAGGTCTTTAGGACACTGTAGCAAAATAAATATTAATTTGACTCTTCAATGTCAATCCCACTGGTAAAATGATTATCAGCTTCTGATGTTTAACCGTTTGACAGTGCCAAGAATTTTGATGGTCATAATTTTCCTTTCTGATTCTTCAGTAACTGTTGATTGTGGCAGTGTCTGAAGCCCTGGTGAATCTCCCTGAGACTAGATTTCCAGCATGACAGCTGAGGGCACTGGGATTGAAGCAATGCTACTCACAAGGGTCTTGATCCATCTTTATCAAGATTTGAGGAGTGATGATGATCAAAGTGATTGTGGTGGTTTACCTTGCCTGACCCAAGGTGCCTTTCCTTTCTCCTCCCAAATGACTCATTTCTTCAGATGGGATGGCTTGCTGGTCCTGTGTGTGATAGTTGGTTGAGCAATGGTGACTCTGCTCTGCCAGTGTTCTTTTTCTGAGGATGCTTGTGAGTTCTGGGTCAGAAAGCAGGACTGGTTATGAGGGAGTGTTGCACCACCACACCCCCTCTCCTTGCTAACAGTAAGCATTTTCTAGTGCTGGTGTTGAGGGAAGTTGGCCTCTTCTCTACAATAATTGATTCCATCAATAATGGCCAAAGGAATGGACTGGTGGATTTGGGGGCACAACTATTATGAAGATGCTAAGGATCAGATTCTGGGTTATCTTTATCAGGGACTGGGGGTGGAGATGGTAGTCTAAGTAGTGGAAGTTTGAATTGCCTGGTATGTACTGACTCGTCTCAGGGTAAGTGGCTCCTTTAGCTAGGCTCAATTGTTTGCTCTGTGGGTGACAGTCTCTATTATAGCAGCAATATTCTTCCTAGAACTATATTTTCTTAATTCCAATTCCATAGTTCTTGTGACTCTATCTTGCTGACTCTCTTCTTGGGAGATCTGTAAAAAAAAAATCTGTTCATGAATACATGGGAAATAACAACATTTTTAATTTCTAGAGGATACTTAAAAGGATGTGTAACTGCAAAAAATAAGTGTAAGTTAGTTTGAAGCTTTAAAGCATTTTTTAAATATTTTAAAGAACAAAAATTATTTTACATATCAAGTCTTGATAGCACATAGATATGATTAAAAACTTACCTCCTTCTAATGAAATTGAATATAATTTTGTTCTCTGTTGCTATAGCATTGTCAATAATAGTCATGACTAAAATAGCTATATGACAGGTAAATATGCATATGTGAGACTGTATTTGGTCAAATTACTCCTAAATGAATGATTTTTAATTATTCTCAAATGCTGATTGAGATGAATTTCAGAAATGCTAATACACATAATTTGAACAAAAATCTGAAATTAAATTACTTACCATTAACTTACATGATATTTTGGAAATGCTTCTTAAAAAGTACTATATAATAATGAAACATATAAGAAATATATAAGTTAAGTACTTCCTGCTGTGGTAAATGAAGAGTTTGTCACAATGTCACTATTTAATGTATTAAATATTAGTAGGAATATTGGGGGAGAGATTTGAGTGAGCAAAGAAGAATTAATAAGAAAATTAGGAATTAGAATTAGGAAATAGACAATAAGAATAACTTTAGGATGCTTTTTCATACAGTTTAGTAGTAAGCACACATGAAAAGGAGATATTCATTCTTGCTATTTCCTGTGATTATGGATGATTGTTATTCTCTTTTAGGTAGTAAATTGCATCTTCTTGCTCCTTTAAAGGATTGAAAAAAAGTATGCTGTTTCTTTTCCCTAAATAACTGTGAAGTGGAGAAATATGGATTTCGTTAGCCAGGCCATTCACACTCTTTTTTCCTTCAAATTCACTAAAATCATTTTAGTAAAAAATAAATTCAAGCCTCCTTTGGCTCTTCAATATTTCATCATTTGTATATTTTTCTATTCATCAGCAGCTCAACTAAGGAAAATACCAGGTTGGTTTATAAGTGAAGAGAAAATTTAAGAATATTTGTATAGATATATTAGTATAAAATATAGTTTAAAAAGGAAAAATGCATGTAAATAACATTATTTTGAAATCAGTTCTAATTTAATTTTCAATAAATCCTTATTTCAAACTCTTTTTTCCTGGTGATATATGCAATTTAAAACCTGCCCAATTTTGGGTGGTGGAGTTGTGAACTGATTAAGCCATTCTGTGGAGCAATTTGGAACTATACCTAAAGGGCTATAAAGCCACGCATATCCTTGAATCAAATAATGCCACTACTATGTATATATCAAAAAGAAAAACCATGAAAAACAAAAAGAACAATCACCCGTATGTGTATGTATATTCATAGCAGCTCTTTTAGTGTTGACAAAGAATTGGCCATTGAGGGAATGTCCATCAATTACAAAATGGAGGAACAAATTGGGGAACGTGATTGTGATGGAATAGTATTGTGCCATAAGAAATGATGAACAGAATTCCTCCAGAAAAATCTAGAGAGACTTACAGGAGCTGATGCAATGTAATGTATAAAAGTAACAGCAATATTGTAACATGATGAACTATGAATGACTAAGCTATTTTCAGTAATACAATGATCCAAGAAAACCCTGAAGGACTTATGATGAAAAACTTTATCCATTCACAGAGATAACATTGGTGTCTGAATATAGATTGAAGCATATTTTTAAACTTTATTTTTATTGAGTTTTTGTGTTTTTTTTCATAATGTGACTATTATGGAAATGCTTTGCATGACTATACACACATAACCTATATTGAATTACTTGCATTATCCATGGAGGGGGGAGGGGAGGAAGGGAGAAAGGGAATGAACTTAGAATTCAAAATTTTTTAAAAAAAACATTACAATTTTTTTTTGTATTTAACTAAGGAAAAATAAATCCCAAATAAACTTAAAAAACTGAACAATTTAACATCTATAACTTTTATCATTCACATTCATATCTTAGAAATTGTACTTTAATACATGTATGTCATTGCACATTTTGTATATATTGTTATTACATAATGGTATACATACAATTGCATATATTGTGCATGTATAATTGGAAATCATTTATATTTTATAACCATTCATAAGGGGAAAGAATAAACATTTGAACAATAATATGATAACAAAATGAATCATTTAGGCTTTCATCTTCAAAGCTTCCCTGGCACCCAGCAACGCCTTGGAAAGACTATATCACAAACAAATCAAAGAAAAAGAAAGGCTCAAAATATTTACTGAGGGTCTTTATCATAACCAAAAGCTAAAAATTAAGATCCTGTGTATTAAGTAATATTTCTACAATCTAGGAATATAATTATTATTATGCTGTAGGAAATTACAAAGGGAAGATTTCATGTAAGCCTTGCAAAACTTCCATGAACTGATGTAGAAAGAAGTGAGCAGAATAAAGAATTGTATTGACATTATAACAACATTTAACAAATTACTAACTTTACAGGAGTTAAGAATTCTGATTAACACCATGAACAACTGTGATTCCAGGGAGCCAGAGAAGAGTGTTATTAATTCTTGACAAAGAAGTAAAGAAACATAAATAATGATAAACATTTATTTTTGTACATGGCCATTATTGGAATGTTTTTCTTGAGTATGAATATTTATTAAAGGTTTTGGTTTTACTTCTTTTTCCAGCCCATATTTATGTGGGGCATTGAGGACTACAAGGAAGGGAAAAATAAATGAAAAATTGTTAATGGAAAATATTTTTTTAGTAATGGAGTACTTCTGATATGCGAGAATAACTATACTAGAGGCTTCTTCAATACTCTTCTATTAAGCTGTTTAATATCTTGGGTAAGTGAGCAATAGAGAACTCTTAAGAAAATGAAACACCTAAATGGAATATAAAAGTTATCCAAAGAGATATATTTGCACATTACACAAAACAAAAATATGCATGGATATTTTGTGAAAATATAAATTACAAATAATTTTATTTTATATATCCAAAAATGGTAGATCCAACTGATATATTTTAATTGAAGAGGTAAAAGTAATAGTTGGAGTAAATTCCATTGTGTATCCACTCGAAGTTAACAAGGGGCATTATTCTATAATACACTTCATCATGTCATATGTCAGTGCTTATTTTGAATATACATAAAAATCAGCATTAATGTCATCTCAGTCTATTAAATGACATCAGTGGTAGAGGTGAAAGGCTAGAAATATTATTTGAAGCAATTGACAAAATTCTCCAAACCTAATTGATACATCCATCATTCTCAATGACTCTACAACAAAGTCAAAGTTCATAATAACTAGTTTTAAAAGGAGGAAGGAACGGAAGAAGCAAACATTTAACAGTCATTTGCTAAGTGCCAGGCACTGTGCTAAATGCTGGGGATACACATACAAACAAAAAGAAACCTCCCTCCTTAAAGGAGTTTACTTTCTATATTCACGTTAATAATAATTTAACAAAAAAGAAAGAACAAAGGTTTATAGACTAATCAAAAGTATCCTTTTTATATGTTATGCATACTTTCCAAAGAAGAAAGTTGGAAAATGTTCAAGGGGACAAGTTCCAAAAAATTATTTTCTGTCTATTATATTGTTGAATAGGTTTTTAAGATTACTTTGGCAGGAGTCCATCAAAGGTATAATAATGAGACCACAAATTCCTTTCCAATGTGCACACCTTTATTTGTTAATGGTCCTCATTGCTTAGGAGACACCAATTCAAATATCCACTTATCCATGTGATTCTCTGTGCCCCATTCCTGCCCTTCTCTCCACAGTGCTACCTGCCTCCCTTTATCACACAGTCACAATGTCCACAACTTCTGCCTCTGTACTCCTCATGATGATTGATTCTGTATTTTATGTGTCATTTGTCTCTGCTCTTTCAGTAATTGAAGCGGTATTCCCCTCCTCCTGCCATTTGTGGTATTTTATTGGAAGTATTTGCAGGTTACTTTCTTGGGGAACAGGTGTCTCCCTGAATCATTTCAGATGAGGAAGAACGAGGCATACTGTCAGAGGAAGTCAAGGCCTTTGCCCCCAAGGCCTCCTAAGGGAACTTAAACTGGGCTCAGACAATAGAAGGAGAAAATAATATGCATACTCAATTTGGGCGTAGCTCCAAACTGCTCTGCAGAATGATTGGATCCACACTCTTTGACCCAGCAATGTCACTTCTACGACTTGAAATGAAAAACTGCTAGGAATATTATAGCCAGTTTCAAGAATTTCCAGGTCAAGGGGAAAATATTGCAAGCAGCCAGAAAGAAACAATTCCAGTGTTGTGGAAATAGAATCAGGATAACACAAGATCTAGCAGCTTCTACATTAAAAGATTGAAAGGCTTGGAATACAATATTCTAGAAGTCAAAGGAAATAAGATTAGCACCAAGAATCATCTACCCAACAAAACTGAGTATAAAACTTTAGGAGTAAAATGGCTATTCAATTAAATAGACAACTTTCAAGCATTTTTGTTGAAAAGACCAGAGCAGAATAGAAAAAATGACTCCTAAACACAAGAAAAAAAGAGAATGAAAAGGTAAACTGGAAAGAGAAATGATGAGAGACTAACTAAAGTTGAACTGTTTACATTCCCACTAAGAAAGATAATATTTGTAACTCTGTAGGATTTTCTCAGTATTTTGGTAGTTGGAGGGATTATATACATATAGGCAGAAGGTATATGGTGAGTTGAATTGAAAGGGATGATACATTAAAAATATAAAAGTAAGGGGTGAGAGAGCAATGTATTAAAAGGAGAGAGAGAAATAGAATGGGGCAAATTATGTCTCATAAAGGAGTCAAGAAATAGTTTTTTCATTGAAGGGGAAAAGGGAGAAAATGAGCAGGGAAAAGTTAAGCTTACTTTCATCACATTTGGCATAAGGAGAGAATAACATGCATACTCAATTTGGAATGAAAATCTATCTTACACTACAGGAATGTAAGAGAGAAAGAGATATGTAGGGTATAGGGGGCATAATAGAGGGGAGGGCAAATAGGAAGAATGAGTAATTAGAAGTAAATACTTTTGGGAGGGACAAGGTCACAAAAAACTGCAGAATAAATGGGGGACAGGATAGGATGGAGGAAAATATAGTTAGTATTTCACAACATGACAGTTATAGAAGTCTTTTGCATAACTACACGTATAACCTATATTGAATTGCTTACTTTCAAAGTCTGGATGTATAGGAAGGGAGGTGGAAGAAAAGTTGGAACTCAAAGTTTAAGGAGTGAATGTGGAAATTTGTTTTGCATGCAACTGGCAAATAAGAAATACAAGTAATGGAGTATGGAAATCCACCTTGCCCTACAAGAAAAGAGAGAAAATTGGGATAAGGGAAGGGAGAGGTTTGATAGAACAGAGGGTAGATTGGGGCAAGGGGTATTCAGAATGCATGTTGTCTTGGGTGGAGGAGAGGAGAGATGGGGAGAAAATTTGGAACTCAAAATCTTGTAGAAATGAATGTTGACAACTAAAGACATAAATTAAAAAAAACAGTATGTTCATAGAAAAAAGTAAACAAATTATTTTTGCCAAGTGCACCCCCATGAATTTGACAATCTGAAATAGACAGATAAGTATTTTTAAAAATATAGAAATTTTCCAGATTAAAAAGAAAATGAAGTTGAGTACTTAAAGAATCCAATCTCAGAAAAAGAAATTGAACAAACTATCAATGACCTCCCTAGGGAAAAATCTCCAGGGAAAGATATATTTACAAGTGAATTCTATCAAACATTTAAAGAACAACTAATTCCAATTCTAAATATCCTGTTTGGCAAGACTGGTGAGGAAGGAGTCCTACCAGATTCTTTTAGTGACACAAATATGGTTCTGGTATCTAAACCTGGAAGAACCAAAACAGAGAAAGAAAATTATGGACCAATTTCTCTAATGAATGTGGATGGAAAAATATTAAATAAGATATCAGGAAAAAAGACTGGAGGAACTTATGGGGAGAATAATATATTGTGATCATTTAGGATTTATAGGAGGACATCAGGGCTGGTTCAATATTAGGAAAACTATGAGCATTATTGATCATATGAACGATAAAACTAACAGAAACCACATGATTTTCTCAATAATTGTAGGAAAATATTTTGACAAAATATAGCACCCATTCCCACTAAAAACACTGGAAAGCATAGGAATTAATGGAGCCTTCCATAAAATTATGAGCAGTATCTTCCTAAAACCATCAGCAAACATTACATGTAATGGAGACAGACTAGATACATTTCCAATAAGATCAGGAATCAAGGAAGTATGTCCATTTTCACCACTGTCATTCACTATGGTACTAGAACTGCTAGCTTTAGCAATAATAGAAGAAAAAGAAATTGAAATAATTAAAATAGGCAAAGAATTAACTACGTTATCATACTTTTCAGATGATATAATGATATACTTACAGAACTCTGGAGAATCAAGTTAACACTACTTGATATAATAAACATCTTTGGCAAAGGTGGAAGTTACAAAATAAAACCCAAAAGATCATCTGCATTTTTGCGTGTTACTACAAAAGCCAAACAGCAAGAGATAGAAAGAGAAATTCCATTTAAAGCTACAGTAGACACTAGAAATATTTGAAAATCTACCGGCCAAAGCAATGGGCTTAAATGAACACAATAACAAAAACCTTTTCACAAAAATAAAGTGAAATCTAAGTAAGTGGAAAATGACAGTATATCATGGGTAGACTGAGGTAATATAATAAAAAGACAATTCTACCTCAATTAATTTTCTTGTTCAGTGTCATAGAAATCAAACTACTGGAGAACTGTTTTCCAGAGCTAGAAAAAGTACCATTAAAATTCATCTGGAACAATAAAAGATACAGAATAACAAGGGAACTAATGAAAAGAAATTCTAAGGAAGGTGGCCTACCTCTACCAGGTCTAAAACTGTATTATAAAGCAGCAATTATCAAAACCACTAGCTACAGGTTAAGAAGCAGAAGGGTAGAACAATGGAATATGTCATGTACTCTAGACACAGCAGTCAATGAATATAGCAATCGACTGGTGAACCCATGGACCCTAATTGATAAATGGTCCAAGGATGTGAACACACAATTATCAGAGGAAGAAATAAAGCTATCTATAATGATATGAAAAACGCTCTGAATCACTATTGATTAGAAAGGTGGAAATCAAAAAAACTCTGAGATATCACAGCACATCTATTATACTGACAAAAAGAAAATGTGAGAGAGTTGGAATGCTAATTAATTGCTAGTGGAGCTGTGAGCTGATACAATCATTCTGTAGAGCAATTTGAAAATATGTCCCAAAAACTACAAAAGTGTGCATACCCTTTGACCCAGCAATATCGCTTCTAGGTCTGTATCCCCAAGAGATTATACAAATGGGAAATGGTCCCACATGTACAAAAATATTTATAGCAGCTCTCTTTGTGGTGGCCAAAAAGTTGAAATCAAGGGGATGCCCATCAATTGGGGAATGACTGAATAAATAGTGGTATATGGATGTAACGGAATACTGTTGTGCTAAAAGAATTGATGAAGAGGGAGACTTCAGAGGCCTGGAAAGACTTTTATGAACTGATGCTGAGTGAAAGGAGCAGAACTATCACAACTTTGTGCACAGCAACAACCACAGCGTGTGACGATTTTTTTCTAGTAGACTTAGTACTTCATTGTAATGCAAGGACTTAAAAAATTCCCAAATGTCTCTTAAGGTAAGATGCCCTCCACATCCAGGCAAAGAACTATGAAATTCGGTTGCAGAATGTAGCAGATCAATTTTTTTGTATTATGTTTGAGTTTGTTTTATGATTTCTCCCATTTCTTTCAATTCTTCTATGCAAGACGACTAAGGTGAAAATATATTCAATAGGAATGTATGTGTAGAACCTCTATAAAATTGTATACTGTCTCAGGGAGGGAGGGTGAGGTGGGGGGAAATGATTGTAGAACACTGAAAACAAATAAAATAATAGATACCTAGTTTAAAAAAATCACTACTATATACCTTAGATTTCTTCCCCTTCTTCCAATCCTTCCCCTCTCTCTTCCCACTCCCTCGCCTGAGACTGAGTGCAATCTCATACATGTTCTACACATACATTCTTATTAAATATATTTTCATCTTAGTCATATTGAATAGAAGAACTGAATTGAATGGAATAATCCATAAAAGAAAACAAAACAAAATATAAGACGAGAAAATGGTCTTCTTCAGTCAGGGATCCAGTTCCATAGATCTTTCTCTGGATGTGGAAGGCATTTTGCCTTAATAGTTCATTGGAAATTTTTTAGGTCCTTGTATTGCTGTGAAGGGCTAAGTCTAACAGAAAAATTCCTCACACACTGTGTTTGTTGCTGTGTACAAAGTTTTCAGGCTCTTTGTGTATGGTTCCAAATTGCTCTACAGAATGGTTGAATTAACTCATAGCTCCTCCAACAACGAATTAGCGTTCCAGCTCTCCTACATCTTCTCCAACGTTTATCATTTTCCTCTTTTGTCATGTTAGCCAATATTATAGGTGTGATATGGAATCGCAGAGTTCTTTTGATTTGCATCTCTCTAATCAACAGTGATACGGAGCATTTTTTTCATATGAGTATAGTGGGCTTTCAATTGTTCCTTTGAAGAATGCCTATTCACTTCCTTGGACCATTTATCAATTGGAGGGTGACTTTTATTCTTGTACATTTGACTCAGTTATCTATACATTTTAAAAATGAGCCCTTTATCACAGACACTAGTTGTAAAAAATTTTTTCCCAGTTTTCTGCTTCACTCCTTATCTTGGTTATATTGGGTTTGTTTGCGCAACAACTTTTCAACTTAATGTAATCAAAATTATCCATTTTGCACTCTATAATGTTCTCTATCTCTTGTTTAGTCAAAGGTTTCTTCATTCTCCGTAAATCTGAGAAATACACTATTCCTTCCTACCTTAATTCGTTTATAATATCAGTATTTATAACTGGATCATATAACCACTTGGACTTCATTCCTGTGTACGGTGTCAGGCATTGGTCTATGCACAGCTTCCACTACACTGCCATCCATTTTTCCCAGCAATTTTTGTCAAAAAGTGAGTTCTTACCCCAGAATCTGGGGTCCTTGGGTTTATCCAACAGTTGATTGCTGTATTCATTGACTCCTTTGTCCCGAGTACCAAACTTCTTCCACTTTTGTACCTTTCTCTTGCTTATCCAGTACCAAGAGATTTTGATGACTGCTGTTTTATAATATCATCTGAGATTTGATTGGGCTACGCCACCTTCCCTTAACATTAGTTTTCATTACTCCTACAAAATAACTCTTCAACCTCTACACAATAATTTTCTGATAGTTTGATTGATCTACCACTGAAAAAGTAAATTAATTTAGGTAGAATTGTCATTTTTATTATATTGGCTCCCCTCACCAATGAGCAACTGACGTCTTTCCACTTACTTAGATCTAACTTTGCTTATGCAAAAAGTGTTTTATAATTGTGTCCATACATTCCTTTGGTTTGTTTTGGCACACAAATTCCCAAATATTTTATAGTGTCTACCCTAGTATTAAATGGAATTTCTCTTTCTATCTCTTGCTGTTGGGCTTTGTTAATAATATATAGAAATGCAGAAGATTTTTATGGGTTTATTTTGTAACCAGCAACTTTGCCAAAGTTATTTATTCTTTCAAGTCGTTAAGTACATGATTCTCTGGGATTCTTTAATTATATCATCATATCATCTTCTAAGAGTCATAACTTAGTTTCTTCTTTACACATTTTAATTCCTTCACTTTCTTTTTTTCTTCTCTTTTTGAGACAGCTGAGATTTTCAGCACCATATTGAATAACAGTGGTGATAATCGACATCCTTCTTTCACCCCGATCTTATTGGAAATGTTTTAGTTAGATACTGCTTACTATTTTATGGAAAGTTCAATTTATTTCTATGTTTTCAATAAGAATAGGTGTTGTATTTTGTCAAAAGCTTTTTCTGCATCTATTGAGATAATCATGTGGTTTCTGTTAGTTTCGTTGTTGATATTATCAATAATACTAATACTTTTCCTAATATTTTAACAGTCCAGCATTCTTGATATAAATGCTACCTGATCATAATGTATTTTTCCTGTGATATGTTGCTGTATTCTTTTTTCTAACATCTTATTTAAAATTTTCACATCTATATTCACTAGAGAATTTGGTCTATAATTTGTTCTCTGTTTTTACTCTTCCTGGTTTAGGTATCAAAACAGTCTTTGTATCATAAAATGTACTTGGGAGGACTCCTTCCCCAGTTTTCCCAATTGGAATCAACTGTGCTTTAAATATTTGATAGAATTCACTTGTGAATCAATCTGGCCTTGGAGATTTTTTTCCTAGGGAGCTCTTTAATGGCTTGTCAAATTTCTTTTTTGAGATGGCGCTATTCAAAATATTCAACTTCCTCTTCTGTTAATCTGGGCAACTTAATATCTTTTCAAGTAATTCTGCATCTCATTTAGATTATGAAATTTATGGACGTACATTTGTGCAAAGTAATTTCTAATTATTGTTTTAATTTTCTCTTCATTGGAGGTGAGTTCACCCTTTTCATTTTTGATATTGATAATTTGGTTTTCTTTTTTCTTTTTTTAAAATCAAAGTGACCAAAGTTTTATCAATTTTACTTGTTTTTTCATAAAACAAAATCTTTGTTTTATTTATTATTTCATTAATTTTCTTAATTTCAATTTTATTAGTCTCTCTTTCGTTTGCAGTATTTCTAATTTGGTGTTTAGTTGAGGATTTCATTTACTTCTTTTTCAAGCTTTTTCTGCTGCATACACAGCTCATTGATCTCCTCTTGCTCTATTTCATTCAATGATGTAAAATTTTCCCTAAGAACTGCTTTTTCAGTATCCCATAAAATTTGGTAGGTTGTCTCATTATTGTCATTCTCTTGAAGGAAGTTTTTGGTTGCTTCTATAATTTGTTATATAACCCACTCATTCTTTACGATTAAATTGTTTTGTTTCCCATTAATTTTTGGTTTATATTTCCATGGTCCTTGATTACATGTAAATTTTATTGTATTATGATCTGAGAAGGATGCATTTACTATCTCTGTCTTTTTGCACTGGATTGTAAGGTTTTATGCCCAAGCACCTGGCCAATTTTTATATATATGCCATGTACAGATGAGAAAATGTTTTATTCCTTCATATCCCCATTCAATTTTCCTTAGATATCTACCATATCTACCTGATTCTGAGTTTCATCAATCTCTTTAACTTCTTTCTTGCCTATTTGAGGTTAGATTTATCAAGTTCAGAGAGTGGGAGTTTGAGGCTTCCCATTAGTATAGTTTTGCTGTCTATTTCTTCCTGTAATTCCCTTAACTTCTGCTTTAAGAATTTGCTTGCCATACCACTTGGAGCATATATGTTTAGTAATGAAATTGTTTCATTGTCTATGCTGCCTTTTATCAGGTTATAATTTCCTTCCTTATATCTTGATTAGATCTATTTCTGCTATTGCTTTGTCTGAGCTTAAGATGGCTACCCCTGCTTTTTTTGCGTCAACAGAAGCACAAAATATTCTGCTCCAACCTTTTACCTTTACCTTGTGTGCATCCCCCCGTTTCAAATACGTTTCTTATAAACAACATATTGTTGGATTATGCTTTTTAATCCATTCTGAAATTGTCTCCGTTTTATGAGAGAGTTCATCCCGTTCGCATTCACAGTTATGATTGCTGTCTGTGTCTTTTCCTCCATCCGCTTTACCCTTGTTTATGCTTTTATTTCTCCCTTCTCCCTTCCCCTCAGCAATAGAATTTTAATTTTTAGCAACACCTCTCTCAGTCTTTGCTCCCTTCTTTTGGCCCCTTCTCTTTTAATCCCTTTTCCCCTTACTACTTCTTCCCTCCTTTTTAGCCGCCCCTCCCTTTTCTTTCCCCCTTCCCCTTCTACTCACTGTAGAGCTAATTTTATTTCTATGCTTAACTGAGTTTGTTGTATTCTCCTTGGATCCAGTCTGATAAAAGTACCTCTCAAAATTGGTCATCTCCCTCCCCTGTTTTCCTCTACTATAAAATATTATTTTGCCTCTTACTGTGATGGAATTTATTATTTTTCTGCCTCCTCCTTTTCACATCTCCTGTTACAATCCCTTCACTCCCTTAAATCACACTTGGTATCATCATATTATTTAATTTGTACACACTCCCTCTATCTATGTATATCCCTTTTACATTTCATAACAAATATAAAATTCACAAGATTATCTAGTATCATCTTCTCTTATAGGGATGTAAACAGTTTGCCCATATTGAGTAGCATTTTTTTGTCCTGTTTATCTTTTCATACCTCTCTTGACACCTGAGTTTGAAGACGAAATTTTCTATTAAGTTCTGGCCTTTGAATCAGGAAGGTCTGGAAATCCCTTATTTCATTGAATCTCCTTGCCTGAACTATTGTGTTCAAATTTGCTGGGTAATTAATCCTTGGTTGTAGTCCCAGCTCCCTTTCCTTACAGAATATCGTATTCCAATTCCTTTGATCTTTTAACATAGAAGCAAGAAGTCCTATGTGATGCTGAATGTAGCTCCCCTGTATCTGAACTCTTTCTTTCTGAGTGACTGCAGTATTTTCTTCATCTCTTGATAGTTTTGTAATTTAGCAAAGTTATTCCTTTATGTTTTTACTTTCAGGTCCCTTTCAGGATGTGGATTGTGGAGTCCTTTGAAGACTATTTTGCCCCTGTGTGTCTAAGACTTCTGGGAAATTTTCCTTTCTGATTTCTTGGGTGATATTGTCCAGGCTCTTGTTTTCATCATGGTTTTCTGCTAGACCAATAATCCTTGGATTTTTTTTTTCTCCTGGATCTACTTTCCAGGTCAGTTATTTTTCCAATTAGATGTTTTACATATTCTTATATCTTTTCTCCTTGAGATTCTGTTTGACTGATCCTTGATGTCTCATAGTGTCATTAGCTTCTACTTGCTCGATTCTACTTGTTTTACCAAATTGTTTTCTTCGGTTAACTCCTGCATCTCTGTTTCTATCTGTCCAATTGTTCCTTTAAAGGTGTTATTTTCTCCTTTTAGTTTTTGGACTTCCTTTTTCTTTTGTCCAATTTTCCTAGTTAGGTTTTTTTGCTTCCTTTTCCATTTGTGCAATTGTCCTTTAAAATTCTTGTTATTTCTTTTCTCATATTTTTAAATTCATTGGTCAGGTTTTTCTTTTATTTCTCTAATTTGCATTTTAGAATCTTTCCTGAGCTCTTCCAATAAGGTTATTTGTGCTCAGACTAGTTCATATTCCCTTCTGGAGTTTCAGATGGGAGAACAATCTCAGTGCTGTACTTTGCTGTACTTTTTGTTTTGGTTCTTGTCCAAATAGAAAGATACTATGGTCTTTTCTGCTTTATTTCTTAGTCATGATAATAACACTTTTTTCTGACTTTTGAAGTGTTTCTCTGTATCTGTTGCACAGGGAGCTCTGTCTCACAGTTATTGTGATGTAAACTTGAGGCTCTGTGTATTGTGACTTCTGGTTCTTTCAGCTAGAAGCTAAAATGATGCTGCTTACTTGGTGCTGATCTAGCTGCTGTTGTAAAGCAGAGGCCAGGTGGGATGTTTTGGGGTTTTCTGCAGTTACCTTGAAACTAGCTGATTAAGTGTGGGGGAGGAGTTGTCTGGCCTCAGCAGAGGTCTTCTCTGTTGAGCTAGAGCACAGGCAAACTCAGTGGTTGGTGATCACCTCTGTGCTGATGTCTTCTCAATTCCCCTGGGGTGCTGAGGCACAACTGGGGTCTTGGTGTTGGCAGTTGCTGACTTCAATCCCTGGGACTCAGGATCTTCTCCCACTTTTTGAGTTGGGGCTTTCTGGGTCAGGTCTGATCCTGAACTTTTCCCCTTACCCACAGCAAGAGGAGCCCTCCTTCCCAATATTTCTAGCCTCAAGGACTAAGAGTCTGTTTACCCATTCTGCTGCTTCCACTGTTCCAGGGATTTTCCCAGGGAGATATTCTCTTGGTTGGTCAACGTCAACAAGGGGAGAGAGATAGCAATTATTGATCACTCCTCCATCTTGGCTCCTGGAACTGCAAAATGGAAGTGATTTTAGAAAACTGGAAACAAACAAAATATTTTTTTAGGAAGGGGAATATAATATTCCAGAAGGTAAAGGAGCTTGGATTACAACCAAAAATTAATTATCCAGCAAATCTTTCCACAACCATTCAGGGAAAAGATAAGCATTTCATGGAATAGGAGCTTTCAATTATTCCTGATGAAAGAAATAACAGAACTGAATGAAAATGTGATTTTCAAATACAATTCGCAAGAAAATCATTAAAAGGTAAACAGTAAAAAAGATATTCTTCAAGAAGGTTAATCTATATACATCCCTATGTGGGAAGATGATACTTGTAACTCTTGAGAACTGTATCTTTATTACAGCATTTAGAAGGTGCATACATAGAGAAATTTTGTGGGTATATGTTAAATATGATGACATGATGAAAATAATTAATGATGGGGTGTAAAAAAGGAGAAGAGGAGAAAGAAGAAAGAGGGAGCAGAATAGGACATATTTCATCCCAGAAAGAGGTGTAAAAATCTATTACAGTAGAAACAAAGAAGGAAGGGGAAACAGCATTGTTTGTACCTTACTCCTCAGATTTAGCTCAGAAAGGGAATATCAAACACATTAAAAATTTGCAGAAATCTATCTTAGTCTATAGGGAAGTAGGAGGAGAAAAGGGAAAGAAAAAATGGTGTACTAAAATACAGGGGAGAAGGGAGGGAAGAAATAGTGAAAATGGAAAAAAAGTAATGGAACTGAGAAAAGGGAGGGGAGATTAAGGAGGAGGTGGTCAGAATCAAAATACAGATGAGGAGGGAAAGGGTGAAAGGAGAGATAGAATTATAAACTTCAGAGAAATAGCATGGATAGAAAGACACTATTAGTAGTTACAACTGTAAACGGAAATGGAAATATCTCTTCCATAAAATGGAAACAAACAGTAGAGTGGATTAAAACACATAATCAAACATGATGTTGTTAATACAAGCACATTTGAAACTGAGAGATAAATGCTGAGAAAAGGTGAAAGGCTTGAGCAGAATATATTGTGTTTCAACTGAAGTTAAAAAAAAAAAAAAAACAACCGGAGGAGCAATCCTGATCTCCAACAAAGCAAAAGCAAAACAAAATGTATTCAATTAAAAGACATTAGGAGGGGGAGAAGCCAAGATGGCGGAGTAGAAAGATACACATATGCTAGCTCCAAACCCACAGCCCATAAAATACCTATAAAGAAGACCTCCCAACAAATTCGGGAGCAGCAGAAGCCACACAACAACAGAGCAGAGGAGATTTCTGTTCCAGAGAGACCTGAAAAACTGACCCGAAAGGTCCCTTGCACACCAGACCTGGAGCAGAGCCCAGCCCTAACTTGGCCACGTGGCACTGAGAGGAGCAGATCCAAGCAGGGTTCAGAGACAGAATCTCCAGTGGCTGAGCATGTCCCTCCACCCACAGGCGGCAAAGAACTGTGAGTCGGATTCCCTCTCCACAGCCACCACCACTTTCACCATGGCAGCCCTCCTCCTCATCCCAGGACCTCCACTCAGGACTGAGACCTAGATCAGCTACTTGATTCCTCCACCATTTGTAGGCCATGAGCTCCAGAAGATGTTGCTGCTGTGGCAGTGGCTGCCACTGCCCTGGGGCTCGGTGTGGACCACATTCCCCTCTCACCCAGAGTTTCAGAAAGGCACTGGTGAGGATGTTTGAAGATAAAGAACTAGACTGCATCTTTTTAGAAACAAATATGAATATGTACAAACGATATCACATGGTTTATGAGTGTATTCCTCTCCCAAAAGAAATTGGAGATATGGTTCCCATCTACTTTAAGAAAGCTATAATGGAATCTGATGAAGAATGATCCATGAACAAGAAACTGGTTGATCTGTCTTCAAAAGATATCTGAAAGTGTGTGCCCAAAGGTCTGCCTTACTTCTTTGTGGATTCTGGTCTTCAAGGAGGCTTTGCCCATGTTATTGAAGAACAGCAAAACTTTCCCCATTATTTTGGAAAGGAAATTATTGGTGGTATGCTGGATGCTGAACCAAGGCATTGGAGGAAGGGAGTTCGAGAGAACTTTGATACCCAGAGGAAGAAAGTGCTGCAGTTTGCTCAGTGGTGGAAACCATATGACTTTACGGAAAGCAAATGACTGTGTAAAGAGTGAGTTTAATTAACTGGAACCTTTTCAATTCCTCCAGTGCCACTGGCTTTTTCTTTTGACTCTCTCAAACTGAAATGACCAATCCTTATGTGATAAAGATGCAGGAAAATATTAGCAAATCTAGGGATGTGAGTTGGCAAAGATTGTTAGCCACCACCAGTGATTGTCAACTACTACCTAACATCACTGGGTTATGTAGTTTCTTCACCCCCTGATTGTGAGAACTTCCCCACAGCGTTCAAGGAGAAAGACTGAGTTTATTGAGAAACCAGTGTACTGCCTGTATTTTGTCCTGATGAGTCCATGTCATTGTCTTGGTGAGGACGTTGTCATATCACCCCTGTATTGTATTTTAGAAGTAACTTATGAAGGACACAAATCAGTGATCTAAAGAGGAGCCTGGTGTTCCTGATTCCAAGGCACCACTCTCCCTGTCTCATTTGGAGTGGTAACTGAATTTATAAAGTAAAGGAACATATAGCTCATATTTTAAACTAGTAACACATAATGTCACTCATTTAGTATGCAACCAAGAAGAATGTCTCCAGATGAACAAACGAAAAATTAAAGGTTGATAATGAAAAATAAAAAAATAAAAAATAAAATAAAAGACATTAGGAAAGAAAAAAAATCGTGCTAAATGGTACTATGGACAATGACATGATATCAATACTACACAACCAAGTTATATAGCATCAAAATTCCTAGAGGGTAAGTTATAGGAAGAAATAGACAAAAAATTATATACTAAAGTGGAGAGAAGCTCTGTATTTCCCTCTAAAAGCTAGATAAATATAACCAAAAAAATAAACAAGAAATAAGTTAAGGAGATGAATTGAATATTTGAAAGGTTAACTATGGTCTATTCTAGAGAAATGAGAATAGAGAAAGAGTATTTTAGTATTTTTTTCCCTCAGTGGTACAATCACCTACACAAAAATTGATCATGTATTAGAGCAGGAAACCTCACAATCTAGTTTAGAGAGGCAGAAATTTTAAAAGTACCCTTTTCAGATCATGATGCAATAAAAATTGCATGTAATAAAAGGCCATGGAAAGAGTAACCAAAAATTTATTGGAAATTTAATAACCTAATCCTAAAGAATGAGTGAGCCACATAACAAAATATTGAAACTATCAAATGCTTCATTAAAGAGAATGATGGTAATAAGCATACCAAAAATTATGTGACACAGTCAAAGTAGATTGTAAAGGAAATTTTATGTGTCTAAATGCTTACATCAATACAATAGAAAAAAGAGGAGATGTATAAATTGGTCATCCAACTAAAAACTTAGAAAAACAGCAAATTAAAAATCCCCAATTAAATATCAAAACTGGAAACTGTGAAAATCAAAATGAGATTGATAAAAATGAAGTTAGAACAATTAAGGAAAGAATAAATAAAAGTAAAAACTGATTTTACCACAACATACTTTGAAATAGATAAACCTTTCATCAATTTGATTAAAAAGAATAAAAGAAAAAAAAAAACAAAATACCAGTATAAAAAATGAAAAGGGTGAATTCACCACCAATGATGAGGAAATTCGAGCAATGGTTAGGAGACATTTTGTTCAACTGTATGCTAATAAATCTGATAAAGTGAAATGACTGGATATTTACTAAACTAGAAACTATTCAGATAAAAAAAAGAAACAAAAGTTTTAAATAACCCCATTTCCCAAACAAAGAAATTTAACAAGCCATAAATGTATTCCCTCAGGAAAAATATATATCCAGATGGATGGAGCCATGATGGCGGAGGAGAAGGACAAACCTTCTCTAGCTCTACCACCATAGCCCACAAAACACCTGGGAAAATGTCTTGAAAAAAATTCTTAAGCAGCAAAAGCCACAAAAGGAAAGAGTGAAAGAGATTTCCAGCCCAAGTCAATCTGAAAGGCTTACAGGAAAGGTCCATCACACCAGGCTGAGAGCAGAGCACATCCCAGCCTTGGCAACACTGTCCCAACATGGACAGGATTGGAGTAGGTTTCAGGGTATAGAATCATGTTTAACAGCTGTGGCTCCCAGATTTCTCAACACACAGACACCAAGAATAGGTTCAAAGTCAGGGAGGAAGCTTTTGCACCTGGGTGAGAATGAAGCAGGATTCAGTCACTACCTCAGCCTCAGACTGGCAGCAACCACTGTGGCAGCAGCATCCATTTTTGAAGCCTTCCACCAAAAGATTTTGGGGAAATAGATGGACCACTTGGAGATTCAGTTCTGAGTGGCAGTCCTGGGATAAGAAAGATCATGGGTGTGGTGGAACGTGTGGAAACTCTGAACAGGTAACCCTACTCACAAATCCTGGGCAGAAAAGCTAGTGTTTGGGGGGGAGGAGCCAAGACGGCAGATTAGAAAGACATACATACGCTAGCTCCAAACCCACAGCCCATAAATTACCTGTAAAGAAGAACTCCCAACAAATTCTGGAGCAGCAAAAGCCACAGAACAACGGATTGGAGGAGATTTCTTTTCGAGAAAGCCCTGAAAAGCCAACGTGAAAGATGTGTCATGCACGAGACCCAGAGCAGAGCCCAGCCCTGCCTTGGCCATGCGGCACCAAGAGAAGCAGATCCGAACAGGCTTCAGGGATGGAATCTCCAGGGCCACGCAGGTCCCTCCACCCGCAGGTGCCAAAGTGCTGTGAGAGGGTTTTTTTGCTGGACGAGAAGGGAGTGGGGTGTCCCCATAACTCAGGTCCCCTCGGGATGCAGCAGCAGAGGCAGCCCTGGACAGGATCTCCCAAAGCAGGCAGGAGCCAGGATCCATTGTTGAAGGTCTCTGCATAAACCCCCTGAGGGAAGTGAGTCCCGTGAGGCGGCCCTGCCCCCACTTGAGCAGCTGAACTTAATCTCACACTGAATGGCTGCCCTGCCCCCGCTGAAAGCCCTGAGGCTGGGAAGTAGCATTTGAATCTCAGACTCCAAGTGCTGTCTGGGCTGATCTGGAGGCCAGGTGGGTGTGGAGAGGACCCTCAGAAGTCAAGTAACTGGCTGGGAAAATGCGCAGAAAAGGGGGAAAAAAATAAGACCATAGAATGTTGCTTTCTTGGTGAAGAGATATCTCCTCCCTTCCTTTCTGATGAGGAAGAATAATGCTTACCATCAGGGAAAGACATAGAAATCAAGGTTTATGTATCCCAAACATCTAAAAGAAATATTCCAGGGGCTCAGGCCATGGAAGAGCTCAAAAAGGATTTTGAAAATCAAATTAGAGAGGTGAAGGAAAAACTGGGAATAGAAATGAGAGAGATGCAAGAAAAATATGAAAAACAAGTCAACACCTTGCTAAAGGAGATCCAAAAAAATGCTAAAGAAAATAACACCTTGAAAAATAGGCTAACTCAATTGGAAAAAGAGGTTCAAAAAGCCAATGAAGAGAAGAATGTTTTCAAAAGCAGAATTAGCCAAATGGAAAAGGAGGTTCAAAAGCTCACTGAAGAAAATAGTTCTTTCAAAATTAGAATGGAACAGATGGAGGCTAATGATTATGAGAAATCAGGAAATCACAAAACAAAACCAAAAGAATGAAAAAAATGGAAGATAATGTGAAATATCTCACTGGAAAAACAACTGACCTGGAAAATAGATCCAGGAGAGACAATTTAAAAATTATGGGACTACCAGAAAGCCATGATCAAAAGAAGAGCCTAGACATCATCTTTCATGAAATTATCAAGGAAAACTGCCCTGAGATTCTAGAACCAGAGGACAAAATAAGCAGTCAATGAATCCAGCGTTCCCCTTCTGAAAGAGATCCAAAAAAAGAAACTCCTAGGAACATTGTGGCCAAATTCCAGAATTCCCTGGTCAAGGAGAAAATATTGCAAGCAGCTAGAAAGAAACAATTCAAGTACTGTGGAAATACAATCAGGATAACACAAGGTCTAGCAGCTTCTACAATAAGGGATCAAAGGGAGTGGAATATGATATTCCTGAAGTCAAAGGAACTAGGACTAAAACCAAGAATCACCTACCCAACAAAACTGAGTATAATATTTCATGGGAAAAAAATGGTCTTTCAATGACGTAGAGGACTTTCAAGCATTCTTGATGAAAAGACCAGAGCTGAAAAGAAAATTCGACTTTCAAACACAAGAATGAAGAGAAGCATGAAAAGGTAAACAGCAAAGAGAAGTCATAAGGGACTTACTAAAGTTGAACTGTTTATATTTCAACATGGAAAGAAAATATTTCTAACTCTTGAAACTTTTCACTGTCTGGGTAGTTGGTGGGATTACACACACACACACACACACACACACACAGAGCACAGAGTGAATTGAATAGAATGAGATCATATCTTTAAAAAATGAAATGAAGCTGGGAGAGAGAAATATATTGGGAGGAGAAAGGGACAAATGAAATGGGGCAAATTATCTCTCATAAAAGATGCAAGCAAAAGATTATTAGTGGAGGCAAAAAGAGGGGAGGTGAAAGAAAAACATGAAGTTTACTCTCATCACAATCCCCTAAAGGAAGGAATAAAATGCACACTCATTTTGGTATGAAAACTTATCTTACAATACAGAAAAGTGGGGGAGAAGTGGATAAGCAGGGTGGGGGGATGATGGAAGGGAGGGTAATGGGAGGAGGCAACAATTTGAAGTCAGCACTCTTGGGGAGGGTGAGCATCAAAAGAGAGAATAGAACCAATGGGGGGCAGGATAGGATGGAGGGCATTACAGGTAGTCTTACACAACACGACTATTATGGAAGTCATTTGCAAAACTACACAGATATGGCCTATATTGAATTGCTTGCCTTCCCAAAGGGAATGGGTGGGGAGGGAGGGATGAAGAGAAGTTGGAACTCAAAGTTTTGGGAACAACTCTCGAGTACTGTTCTTGTCACTAGGAAATAATAAATACAGGTAATGGGGTATAGAAAGTTATCTGGCCCTACAGGACACAAGAGAAGATGGGGACAAGGGAAAGGAGGAATGATAGAAGAGAGGGCAGATTGGTGATAGGGGCAATCAGAATGCTCAGTGGTGTGTGGGGGGAGGGGACAAATGGGGAGAAAATTTAGAACCCCAAAATTTGTGAAAATGAATGTTAAAAGTAAATTTTAAAAAAATTAAAAAAAAAAAAAGCTAGTGTTTACTCCCAGAGCAGAGTGCAGGTCAGGAGTGGAGTAAATTCATCTCTTTTAATTGTGTCACCTTGGAGGAACTGAGAACTTACAGATCCCTACAATAAATGTTCTACTGCACAAAGAACTCAAAAGTCAAGTAACTGGCTGGGAAAATGCAAAAAAAGTGTGGGGGGGAATGAGACTGCAGAAGGATACTTTCTTGGTGAAAAGATATTTTCTTTTCTCCTTTCGGATGACTTTGTTCAACAAATGTATTAGACTGGCAGGATGGAAAAGAAATAGTAAATCATTTGATTCTAATTGAACAACTTGAATTCTTTTGAAGACCATCTTGTCCCCCTCCCTCATATTATAGATTAGGAAATTTGTGCTGGGAGGTTTTCTGACTCGGAAATTTCAAACATGAGAAAAATGAGAGAATTATTATGGCATCTCAAGTCGAGTCAACATTCAGAAGAAATGATCATGAGATACAAAAAGTACTTATTATTACTTTAGTAAAATAATAAAACAAGGTCACACCCTGTAAAATAGGTAGCAGTGAACTTAATGATTAAGGAATGAGGACTGAAAAAGATTGTATAAGGAATTATGGAATGGTATAGTTAAATTAAAGCCTTGACAAGGAGCAAAAAGATGTCATAGTGTGCTCATAATGTAAATTTGTTTTGGTCCCAAGCAATTTTTGGAATGTCTTTCAGAAGTAACGAGCAGCTAAGGAGTAGCAGCAGGGAAACTGGGTTGTGTGGAGAATATGAAATTTGGTAATTAACCGAATGGGAAATAAGGATCAGATGGTAAGAGATTCAAAGAGGAGGATAAGGTTATTGTCAAAATGACTGATCCATAAAGTAAGGGTAGCAGAGTAAGAAAAAAAAAAGACTTACAGGCTTCATGTTTTTAATTGGAATTTTGCTGGCAAACCCTCTATAATGTGTGAATTGTTAAAGGAATATTTTTCTTGCCTGGGTATCTTAGAACAATTGTGTGGCTTTAATTCTTTTTTTTAGTAACACGCATTTTGACCTGCTATTCACTCAGTAAAGTCTCTTCATAATTTAGAGTCAAAATAAGACATGCTCAAGTCATTCAACAGAACAAAAATACATTTTATTTATTCAAAAAAGAGAAGGGTACTTGATAAAAATACATAATATTGGTTGAAAAATTTATGTTGTCTGAGTTACCCATATGCCACTCAAACATTAACAAACTCTTGGAGCCCCTTATACCTGCTTTGTGCTGAAGCTATGAGGAAGTATTCAAAACTTTTAATGAAAACCTCAATATGAGTTAAGAAAACTCTATCAAAGACAATGTAGGGTATCAAGATATTAATTTCATCACAATATACATAAAATGCTCAATATATTACTGGATAGAATTTCATTCAAATTGTAAGTAGATGGCATAATGGCAGACTTAGAGAATGATTTTGAAATCAAGTAATCATTTTTAATCATATTTTATCAAATTATTCTTTTGTTTAAAATACATCCTGGAAATGGTTTAAAATTGTTTTCTAGAAAAATATTATACGCTAATTAAATTAAGTAATAGTTAAATTAAATTAAAAGTACTTGAAACGGCTTAAATTCCAAATGATAAGCGAGCAGTTAAATAAATTGTGGTAATGGATACACATACACACACAAATGCATATTTAATAAATAAGCTTTTATTTTCACTTACACACACACACACACACACACACACACACACACACACACACACGCCCTCAATGTGAGGGAGGGGAAAGAAAAGCAAAAGATTATAAGGAATTTCAAGCTCTTTATGAATCATTCAAAATTATGGCACACCCACTAAGAACAAATAACCTCAAGAATTGGGAAGGGTTAATTTCAGGATACTCTGCTCTGGAAAAGAAACACAACTGCAATATCGGGAAGACATAAATACTCTGGAGATGGTTATCAAGTGAATGAAATCCATGATAGCAGAGCAACTGAAGTCCGTGCCATATAAAAATTGTTTAAAGGAATTAGGAAAAGTCCACTTGTTCAAGAGGCAGCGTGCAAGTTTCATAAAATGAGTCTTCAAGGCTTTCATGTTTAAGAGAATATAAAGACTTATTCTGTTTGTTGAGTGAAGGCAAAACTAGAAACAAACAGGTGAAACTGGACGGGTGCAGAGGGAAATTTAAGTTTTAATTAAAGGAAAAAAGGATCTTCCAAAAAGCAAAGGTTTCTTGACCATTTCTCAGCTACAATGTAAAGGCAGTGCTTTCAGGTACAGACAGGAGCACATAACCCTCGCAGACCCTTCCAGTTTTAAAATTCTATAAATAGATTCTAGTGGAGGAAAGAGTTTTAATTTTTGCAGATATTAAAAATATTTATTATTATTTAATTCTATACATAAAATTGTAAAACAAAAAATGTTTATTTCTTCATGGGGAGTTCCCATGAATGCAGTTGAATACAGCTACAAATCCAGTCCCTAATACTCTCTGCACACTATGAAATTTACTTTGTAATTCTCGTTGTATCTAAATTTCACAGACAAAAGAATTTAAAATCCATTATTTGTTTTAAAACAATCTTGAAAATGTGTGTTTATCATAATAATTATAACTCATCCTTCTTCTAAATATTTATCAAAACCAATGAAGTTTCAAATTTACCCTAATATACCATTTTAAGATTGTAGTCCACTTGATATACATCAACATATTTGAACTTCACTATGACCACATGTGATAGGCACGTCAAGTCTCAGTATCTTCATTTACATTAAGGAAGTTAGGAATGAGTACTCTAACCCTGGGTTTTCACTCGAACATAATGACTTTTCTCTCTTCTATTCTGCTTCACGTATTGGTATATATACAAAAAAAAGAATCCCTTAACTGCAAGATGAGAAGATAATTATGATGAAAGGAATAATGATAATAAATTAAATTGATTGTTCAAAAGTTAAACAGTTACAAAAATCTTTCTGAAATGAACACATCACTTCAAAAGCAATAATAAGGCAAGATGGTAGAATAAGGCAGGGTATCACCTAGTTTTCCCAAATTGTCTCACAAAGAATTTAAAATAACACTTTAAAGTGAACTTTTAGTGGAAGGAAAAAAAAAATAATAAAATTTACGGCAAAGCAGCTGTCCAGCCTAAGACAACTTGGAAAGACATTTGCAACGACTTAACCTCTTCAGGTGGTGATCTGACCTGATTGAAGTACAAATATTTCCAGCAAGATACCACAGAATCAAAAAATATGCCTTGGGGGAGGTTGTGTATTGTGGCAGCCTCAGCTTCACATATAGTGTGGGAGTTCAGAAAGCTGGTTATGGAAGATTGAAAGCCTCTCTGGTGTGTGTATGTGTGTGTGTGTGTGTGTGTGTGTGTGTGTGTGTCTGTCTGTCTGTCTGTGTATTTGTGTATGCCAGGCCCAGGTGAACTGACCAGAGACAATCTTAAACTGTGGCTGTGGGTGAGGAGGAAGGAACATATATCATGCGTGCAACAGCAGAGCGACAAATCCCTTGTTGACCATAAGTTTTAGCAGAAGAGCGGAGTCTGATTTTGCTTCCAGATTGGAAGAGTGAGCTGAAACCTTGAAGTTGTGAGAAGGACCTCAAGGAGTAAAAAGTATTTGTAGTGAAAGTGTTGCAGGGGTCCTAGTCATGGCTCAGGGACAAACATGAGTACTTGAAGTCTTATCAAGTGATGCAGCCCAGAAAACAATAGCGTGTTAATCCTCAAAGCTAAGACAATATCTGTCACATATCAGGACTACAGTCCAACTCTACTACAAACTTAACAGTTATGAAATAAGCCTGTAGAAGATAAGCAAGCAAAAGAGAAAGAATCCAATCATAGACATTATAGTGACAGAGAAGATCAGGGTTCAAACTTAGAAGACGGTGGTGAAGGTAAAACTACTAATTCTACTTGAAAGCAAAGTGGCAAATGGTCACAAAACCAAAAGGAGTTCTTTGAAGAGCTTAAAAAGGACAAAATATTCAAATAAATTAGATTGAGGAAAAATTAGATAAAAAAGAATATTTTTTTTTAAAAATCAAAAAATTATGAAAAGAAAGTCTACCAATTGGAAAAAGAGAGATCCAGCAATGTAAAGAAAAAAAAATAACTCCTTAAAATTAGAATTGAGCTAGGGGAAGATCATCATGTCATAAGATACCAAAAGATAATAAACAAAATCAAAAGAATGAAAAAAAAAACTAGAATAGAATGTGAAACATCTCATTAGGAAAAATAACCTGATCTAGAGTATAGATAAAATAGAAACAATACAGGAATACTTGTTTTGTATGGATGTTATGATAAAAAAAATCTACAAATTATACTTCAAGAAATTATTAAGGAAAACTGTCCTCAAGTTTAAGAACTAGATAGCAAAATAGAAAATTCACATATTACCACCTGAAAGAGATCACAAGATGAAAACTCACAGGAACATTTTAGCTAAGTTTCAAAGTTCTCAGGACAAGGAAAAAAATATTACAAGGCAGTGGAATTAGGGGTATGTTAAATACTGTGTAGCTAACTTCAACATAACAAAAGAAAAGTACATGGAACATTGTGTTCCAAACAACAAAACATCTGCGTTTGCAACCAAAAGTAAATTAACTAGCAAAATCTGAGGGTAATCCTAAATGAAAAGAAATGTTTAATGAATTAAAGGAATTCGGGGGTTTATTTTTAAAGCAAAAGACTAGAATGTAACAGAAAATTTGACCTTCAAAATTCGGAAGAAACATAAGAATGTAATATTAAAAATTTACAGAGATTTAATGAAGTTAAACTATTTACTTCTTATATAGGAAAATACTATCTGTAACTCTCAAGAATGTTATCATTACTTAAATAATTTGAAATAACATGCATACGTAAAAGACTTCGGGTTGGATTGAATATGATGGGATGATGATAAAAATTAAGTTGAATAGGGAAAAGTAAAATGGAGCAACTGAAACATATAAACGTTTGCAATAATGACAGAAATGTTTCAGTAGAGGCAGGAGAGAGTGGAGGGCTAGTGATGCTAGAACCTTATTCTCATCACAATGGTTTTGAAGAGAGAATAATGTGTCCACCTAAGTGGGCCTAAAAACATACTTAATTTACAAATAAATATGAGGGTGAGGTGATAGGATAAGGGAAAGTCTCTGAGAAGGATGTATAAGATCAAGAAAAAGGAGAGTAAGAGGAAGTAATAAGTGGGGGACTCTTCTAAGGGCAAGTAGATTAAGCAATAGAAGCATAAGAGGAGGACATAAAGCAAAGTTTCTTAGGAGGAATGCACATAAAGGAGGCAATGATTACCAGTAAATTAAGTATTTGAACAGGGGTAGGGAGGAAAATACAAAAAAAAAATAATTATGACTTTGAATGTGAATGGGATTTACTCACCCATAAAATGGATAGTAGAATGAATTAAAACCAGAATTTCACAACATGATTTGTGCAATAAATGCATTTAAAAATGAGATATATAAATATGGTAAAAAAATAATAGGTTAGAGTAGAATTTATTATGCTTCATCTGATGCCAAAAGAAAAGAAAGGATAGCAAACAACTTCAAAATTAAGGCTAAAATAGATTTGATTAAAAGGACATAAATAAGGAACCCATATTGTGAAAATGAAGCAATATTAATAATAGCTCTATCTGTACCAAATTCTATAGCATCCAGATTTTTAAAGTTAAAGTTAAATGAAGCACAGGAGGAAATAGATAGAAATGGTGCAACAGTGAGCAACTTTAACTTTCCCCTTTCAGAATTACAAAAATTGAACCAAAAAATAAATAAAAAGAAGTCAAAGAAATGAAAGGAATCTTAGATAAGCTAGATATGATAGATATGTGGAGAGAAAAGAAAGGAATATACCCTTTACTCAGTAGTACGTGGTACCTTTATAGAAATTTCAGGTATATTACAGCACTGGTTAAAAAAAAATGAGAAGAAAATGAAATCATTAGTATCAAAATGATAAAGGGTGAATATGCCAGTAATAAAAATGAAATCAAGTCAGTTACTGGGCATTATTTCATCCAATTTATGCAACAAATTGAAAAGAAATAACTGAAATGGAGGATCATTTACAAAAATATAAATTATCTAGATTAAAAAAAGAGGAAATAGAATATCTAAATAAATGAATTTTAGAGAAAAGAAATTGAACAGACCATAAAAAACTTTTTGGAGGAGGGGGAATGAAAAAAGAATTGATTCAAAAGTGAATTTTGATCAACTTAAAAAATAGATTATTTGAAAAAATAGGCAAATTATTCCTACCAAACTTTTTTTGAAACAAATATGGTGTTAAATACCTACATCAAGAAAAGCAAAAGCAGAGAAATAAAATTGTAGACTAATTACAGTAATGAATATAGGTGCAACAAATACTAAATAATATATTACCTAGGAGACTATAAAAATATATTACAAAGATTATTGTGATCAAATGTGATTCATATCAGAATGCCAGTGATAGTTTAACATAAAGAGAATGTTTAATATGATTATATCAATAACAAAGAATATATAATTATATCAGTAGCTGTAGGAAAAATTTTGACAAAATGCAACAATCAAATTTTTATTGAAAACAATTGAAAGTATAAACATGAATGATTTTTCTTTAAAATATTATGAAGCGTCTAACTCAAAAAGCCAGTAAGTCATATTTCTAATGTGAAAAAGCTAGAAGTCTTCCTAATAAGATCAGGAGTGAAAGTATGATGCCCATTATCACCAATATTATTCCATATTTTATTAAAAATCTTATCATTGGCAATAATCAAAGAAAAAGGAAATTGCAGGAATCAGACTGGGAAATGAGTTTACAAAATATCTCTTTGTGCAGAAGATACGCTGATATACTTGGAAAATGGTGGCAATTTAACTAGAGAGTTAATTGAGGCTGCTAATAAATTTTAAAAATTGGCAGGACATAAAATATTGTCACTCAAAAAAAAAAATCCAGTAAGATATTCCACTTAAAATAACTGTAAACACTACAAAATATCTTGAAGTATGCCTGCCAAGACAAACCTATAGACTACACTGACATAATTATAGAACACATTTTAGGTGAATAAAATAATATTTGAATAATTAGAAAATATTAATCACTTATATTGTCAGAGCCAATGTAATACAAATAACAATTCAACCTAATTCATTTAAGCAATGCCATACCCATTAAATTTTCAGAAATGTTTTATTGAGCATGAAAAATAATAAAATTAATTTGAAAGAGCAAAAGATGAATAATATCAAATAAATTAGTGAAAAATATAAATGGTGGAGACATAGTAGTACTACATCTTAAACCATGCATAAAGCAGTAATTATAAAAACTATATGATACTGGTTAAGATGTAGATTGACGAAGATATAAAAAGGTAGAAAATATTGACATATAACATACACCAGTAAATTATTATAACTTTTTGGTAAGTGTGAAGATTTAAGTTTTGAAGATAAGAATTCACTATTTGATTAAAATCAGGAAAATTGTAAGCAGATTGTCAGAAATTTACAATGGACAAATATCTTACATCAATTACCAAGATAAGGTCAAAATGGTCATATGATCTAGAAATAAAAGAAGAAATAATAATAAAATTAAAAAATGGACAGATTGTCTATAGCTTTTATGGATAGGAAAATAATTTATGAGTAAACAAGAAACAGGGATAATTGTGAGGCTCCAAATTGACGATTTCAACTATGGTAAATTTAAAAAGATTTTGGACAAATAAAAGCAATTTGGTCAAGAGTAGTAGGAAAGATGAAAACTAGGGGGAAATTATATACAGTTTCTCACATGCAGGTTTAATATTTCAAATATATGTAGAACTTTATCAAATGTATAAGAATATCAATAGGTTCCCAAATGATAAATTGCTAAAGAATATTGACAGTTTTCTGATGAAGAAATCAAAGCCATACATAGTTATATAAAAATTCTCAAGTCTAAATAATTTTTATTAGAGAAATACAAAACAATTCAATGTTGAGATATCATCTCACATCTATCAAATTGGGTGAAATGATAGAAGGAGAAAAAATATTGGAAAGGATATGGAATAATTGGAAAAATAATACATTATTGGTGGAATTATGAAATGGTCCAACTATTTTGGAGAGCAAAGAGTCATAAAACTGCACACCTTTTGATCCATAAATATCTATACTGGCTTTATTTATCAAGTTGATCAGGGAAAAAGGAAAAGAATCTGTATGTGCTACAATATTTAGCACAGTTTTCTTTGTGGTGGCAAAGAATTGGCAATGGAAGCATACCTATCTGTTCGGGAATTGCTTAACAAGGTGTGGTATATGATAACAATGGAATACGACTGTGCTGTGACAAATGATAAGCTGACTGATTTTAGAATAAGATGGGGCAATTTGCATAAAATAAAGAAGAGGAAAATGAGCAAAACCAAGAGAACATTGTGTATTGTAACTACAATATTGTTTGTAGAATAACTGTGAAGATCTAAATTATTTGAATAATGTACACACATAACTATCTATCTCTGTCTATGTATGTATGCATGTATGTATGTATCTATCTATCTCTCAGTTGAAACAATTACAAAGGGTATTTGAAGGATGATGCTATCCATCTATAGAGAAGGAACTGACAAAGAAATATCAACAGGATGGTTTTACCTATATATGTATACCATTGTTGGAGGGGGAAAGTAGGGGGTGGAACAATTGTTAACGTGATTGATGTGTCACTGGACTCATCAAATGTAGTTAATATAGGTTTTAGTGAGGATGTAGTTCATGAAATGCTTAAAGTCCAAGTGTGACACTAAAATATTCTGTATCAATGACATCATCAGTAAAATCCACATGAATTCAGTGAGTTAATAAAGAACCATCAAATAAATGCAGACTTATATTTAAAAAATGGAAAGGATTATGTTAGGAATACAAAATCATGTCAGGACCCTGGACTTAGCAATCAATTAAAATTTTAAAAGAAAATGATAAACACTATAAAATATATCTCTGAGTTAAAACAAAATCCTCTTCAAAATATTTAAAGGGGAAACATTTTCAAGTAACCATTACTTAGACTAGAAATTCTGTATCCTTCAAAAAATAACATGATAAATCACTTAACTAGAACTACACCTCTCACATTATCTTCAAATATTTGACAAAAAATCGTACTGTAACTGTTGAGATTCAGAGTGCTGGGGCCCCCACAATATCGACAGATAGAATCTTGGCTAAACAGAGTCTGAGCTGCATTGAATCTGAACACTTTTGGGGAGGCAAGGTGGAACTTATATACAGTAGGACCATGGGAAAGATGTAGAGGTAATCTAGTGGTTTGGGAGGAGGGTCTAAGGAGGATCTTGATGAGACTGTGGTAACTAGTGATTAATAGGAACCAGTAAAGGACTGGAGGCATTCAGCAAGACAACACCAAGGCACATCTCAGCAGATCAGTGGAAGATTCTGAGCCCAAAGCTGCTGGAACTGGCAAGCACTAACACCAGAATTCTAAGGGTGCCATCCCACAGCAAGGGGAATCAGGAGAAATTAGTGCCTAAGTGCATCCAGCAATGACTGAGTCTACCTGGGCTCTAGCATAACCCTAGGGGATGAGGAAACCTTCTGCATCCAGACTACCTCATCTCATGCCATGAACTTCAGTGTAACCCCAGGTAAATGCAGAAAGACCTCACTAGGCCTCAACACACACTAGCCATCTCTAACTCAGTCCCAAGTAAGCTACAGAATTATATAACTTCTAGCTGCCAGAACCAGAGGTTACAGAAAACAGAGTGTAATTAGGTTACTAGCTCCCAGCACAAAAAGGAGATAATCATTCAAAGAAATAAAGGACTTCCAGACCTTCCTGATCAAAAAACCAGAAGTCAATGGAAAATTTAGTCTTCAAATACAAGACTCAAGATATGCATAAAAACAGCAAACATGGAAAAAAATGATACAATACCGATAAACTGTTCACATCCCTACATTAGTGAATGATACTTTTAAATCTTAAGTATTCTATCTTTATTGTGACATTTGAAATGGTTACATATAGCCAGAACTTTTAGGTATTAATTAACTAATGTAATGATCAAAAACCTAATTTTGGGATTCAAAGGGATTATAATGGGAGAAGAGGAAAGGAAGAGGCAGAAAAGTGTTAGTTACATCACATGAAGAGGCACAAAAACATATTATAGTAAAGAGAGAGTAGGTGGGAGATGGGCATTGTCTGAACTTTACTTTCATTGGATTTGATTCAAAGAAGGAATAACATACTTAGTTAAGTATAGAAATCTAACTTGCTCTCAAGGTTGTAGAAGTTGAAAGTGGAAATAAAAGGGAGAGAATGTTTAGAAGGGAGGGAAGAATTAGTAAGGGAAAAGGGAAAGAAAAGTTGGGGGAATCATGGAAGGGAGGGAAGATTAAGGGAGGTGGTGGTCAAAAGCAAACTCTTCTGAGGAGGGTAAAGGAGAAGGGAGAAATAAAGTCATAAATGTGAGAAATAAGATGGAGAGAAATACACAGATAGGAATCATAATTGTGAATGTGAATGAGATGAACTCTCCCATAAAATGGAATGGAATAGCTGAATGAATTAAAAACTATAATCCTATAATATGTTTACAAGAAACACATTTAAAACAGAGAGAAACACAGAGGATAAAGATTAAAGGTTGGAATTGAATATACTATGCTTCAGCTGAACAATCCTGATCCCCTACAAAACAAAAGCCAAAATACAGCTAATTAAAAGGTATAAGGTAGGAAATTACATCTTGCTAAAAAGGTACCATAGATAAGGAAGTAGTGTCAATAGTAAATACATAAGCTCCAAGTGGTATCGCATCCAAATTCTGAGATGAGAAATTAAAGGAGTTACAGGAAGAAATAGACATCAAAACTATAGTAGTAGGGCAACTCAATATCCCTCTTTTGGCACTAGATAATTCAAACCAGAAAAATAAGCATAAAAAGTTAAAGAGATGAATTGAACCTTTGAAAAATTAGGTTTGGTAGACGTATGGAGAAAACTGAATGGGGAGAGAAAGAATAATACCTTTTCAATGGCAGTACATGCCACTGAAACAAAAACTGACCATGTACTAGACAATTAAAACCTCATAATCCAATGCAGAAAGGCAGAAATATTAAATAAATCATTTTAGATCATAATGAAAGAAAACAAAAACATGTAATCAAGTGCCACTAATTATCTAATTATAAACACACACACACATACACACACATACATATACACACACAATGAAAATTAATTAGAAACTAAATCTAATCCTAATGAATGAGTGAGTCAAACAAAAAAACCCATAAAAACTGTTAATTAATTCATCAAAGAGAAAGATAATAATTAAACGACATACCAAAACTTATGAATTGCAGCCAGAGCAGCTCTTCAAGGAAATGTTCTATCTCTCAATGTGTTATGAAATAAAATATACAAAGAGGAGATCAATAAATTGGGCATGCAACTAAAAAAAGATAAAAAAAATAGAAATGTCAAACTAGAAATTCAGAAAATCAAAAGAGAGATTGATAAAATTGAAATTAAGTAAACTACTGAACCTATAGATAGACATAAGAGCAAGTTTTACAAAAGAAATAGATAAACATTGGTTAATTTGATTTAAATAAGAAAAAAAGAGAGAAAATAAAGAAAATCAAATTACCAGTATCCAGATTGCAATAGGTGAATTTTCCACCAATGAAGAGGATAATACAACAATAGCTAGCAGCTATTTTGCCCAATTATTTGCCATTGAATCTGAAAATCTTAGTGAAATGAATATGTCCAAAAAATATAAATTGCTCAGATAAATAGAAAAGTAAATAAAATATTTTAAAAAACTGCATTTCAGAAAAAGGCATTGAAGAAGCCATTAGTGAACTCTCTAAAGAAAAAATATTCAGGGACTGATGGATTTGCAAGCAAATTCTAACAAACATCTGAAGATCAATTAATTACAATACTATTTGGGAAAAAAATAGGCAAACAAGTCCTCACAAAGTATTTTCCTAAAGCAAGTATGTGTTATACCCTATCCAGGTGTGTGTGTGTGTGTGTGTGTGTGTGTGTGTGTTCTGTTATCACAGACTTTGAGATCCCGATTCATAATAGGAATGCAACTTTTGAGGTGCTAACAATCACTTTAATAAAGCATATGTATCATTTCTTTAACCAAGAGCATATATCATTCAGTTAGTTCAGGGACTCAGGATCTTGAATTTCAAAGAAAATACAGAGAAATCAAAAGATCAACAGACATAGCTTCCTCTGCCTGAATTCAACTGAAAATTGGACCCCAACTGTCTGACCACAATTACCAGAGAGAGAAGCACGACATCATGGTTCTGAAAGCGGGGATCTCATTAGCAGCTTCCAAGAGTCCTCATCTGGCCAAACAAGCAATTCCAGTCAATAGGCCCAAAAGTAATCGATAGCCATGGCTTCCTCTGCCTGACCATAATTCAACAGGAAGGTACAACTGTCCAACCATCATTACCAGAAGGGAAAGCAGGACATCAGCGTTCTCAAAGCCAGAGTCCTCATTTGTCACTCAAACCTTCTTACCAAAACTAAGCCCCCAAGTAAAACCTCACCCTCAGGATATTTATATCTTTTTTTAGAGTTAGAGGGCATCCCAAATCTGGAGAACCAATGCCTCATGAACAAAAGATGTGGGTGTTCCTACAAATTTTCCCTAATCAAACTTCCCTTAGTCGGTAGGACCATTAACGGACAGGGAAGATCTTAAATCACATTAACAATACAGACAGGTACACTATTTCTAGTAAAAGAAAATCTTGTTTCTGTACTTTACTCCTTATAAAAACCCTTGATTGATAAATTCAAGATTCAATCAGAGGCACTTGATTTTACTGAAATAAAAACAGGGAAAGGTCCTATTTTGATTACTGTCACAATTATTTAAATGAAATATTGAAAAGTGAAGAGTTTTATCTTAAGAATAATGCATTATGACTAGGTGGAATTTATGCTAGAAAACTAGCACCAGTTCAGTATTAAGAAGTATATTGATCATATTGATAATAAAATTAACAGAAATCATATGATTATCTTAATAGATGCAGAAAAACTTTTGACAAAATGCAGTACTTATTGCTATTTAAAAAACCCTACAGAGCATAGGAATAGATGGAATTTCCCTTAAAATCATAAATATTATCTATGTGAAACCATCAGCAGGATTTATATGCAATGGGCATAAGCAAGAAGCATTCTCAATCAGATCAGAGATGAAACAAGGATAGATATTATCACTGTAGTTATTCAGTATCTAACTAGAAATGTTAAGGATAAAAGTAAAGAAATGTAAAGTCAACCACACTGGTATACCTGTGATGACCTGCTGGTGCAGATTGTCAGATCTACTTTTCCAAAAGGAAAGCAACTTTTTAGGGGGTAAAGAATCTTTTTTAATTAAATTCAAAACAGAGGAAATATAAGCAGTGAAATAAAGATCAATAGACAGGACTTTTAACTGTCTGACCATAAACAATACATGGTTGTTATTGTCCTTTGTTCTTGAAGAGGACCAAAATGACACTACCATGATTAAGTTAAATTTCACTGTGTCTGACTGTGTTTGATGAGACCAATATGAGCTTGGAACGTTCTACCTCAGGTTGGGCACAGATAGTCCATGTGGTTATTTGGATACCCAAAATTTGATCATTCTACATTACTTTGTTCTGTCTCAATTCTGCTTTGCTTATAGAGGACAGCACCTTTTCTGATGTGGGCATGCCATGCTGAGCCAGTGTCTCCCATGATGCACAGTCAAATCCAAACTTGAGAGTGTCCTTGTATAGCTTCTTCTGACCACTTTGTGATCACCTGCCCCACGTGAGTTCTCCATAAAATAGTGATGTTGGCAAGGGTACATTTTGCATTCAAACATCAAGCAATACATACATGACAGATCAACAGACAGATCCAACTGTCTGATCATTACATACCTACATAGTTACCAGACAGAAAAGCACCAATATTTGTATTTTCCAAGGTGGAGGATTCCTTAACAGCTATCCAGAATCTCTTCTGGCATATGAAACTTCTTCCAAAGAATGAACTCTAAAGAAAAACTTCACCTCACAGTATATATACACTTTTCTAAGTCAGAAGGCATCACAACCCTTGTGCTTCAGTGCCTAATTAACAAAAGGTGAAAGACTTCAAGGAAACAAACTTCCCCATGAGGAAACTCTCCCTTTAAACAAATTGCTCTCCCAGTGGGCTCCATGTGAGTCCTATTAATGGGCAGGGAAGTATTAGCTGATATTACATTATTATATTATTTTTGTTTAGATATATAATAATAAATTGCTGTAATATCTTTAACTCCCATTAACATTACAGTGAAGGAAAAGACAATGAAGGAATTTAAATGAGCAATAAAAAAAAAACACAAAGCTATCCCTCTTTGCAGATGTTATGATACTATACTTGGAGAATCCTAGAAAGTCAAGTACAAAACTACTTGAAACAATGAGCAACTTTCACAAAGTTGCAATATAAAATATAAATCATCAACATTTCAATATGTTATTAGCAAAATCCAGCAGCAATATATGGGAAAATTATATTTAAAATAACTCTCAACAATATAGTCTACCTGCCAAGACATACCAAGGAATAAAAAGAAAATCACAAAATACATTTCCATATAGAAGTCAGATCTAAATAATTTGAAAAATATTAGTTTATTATACATAGACTGAGCTAATATTAAAAAATGGCAGTTCTCTCTAAATTGATTTACTTACTCATTTCCATACCATTCAAACTACCAAAACCATATCGAACTAGGAAAAAAAATAATAAATCTGAAAGAACAAAAGTTTCAGAATATAAAGGGAATTAATGCAAAGAAATGCAAAGGAAGATCACCTAGCTGTACCAGATTTAAAATTATATTAAAAAGTAACAGTCATCTACTGACTAAGAAATACAGTGGTGGATCAATGGAATAGGTTATATGTATATATAACCTATATATACAAGACAGAGTAGTTACTTACTATAGTAATCTACTATTTGTGAGACCCAAACACGCCAGCTTCTGGGGAAAGAACTCACTATTTGACAAAAACTGCTAGATAAACTGGAAAATAGTGTGGCGGAAACTAGAAATTGAACAACACCTTACACCATATACCAAGATAAGGTCACCATATGGCTCATGATTTAGGCATAAAGGATGATACCATAAGCAAATCAGGAGGGCATGGAATAGTTCAGCTGTCAGCACTATGGAGAACAGAAGAATTTATGAACAAGGGATAGAGAAGGTTGTGAAATGCAAAATGGATAACTTTTGATTACTTTAAAATAAAAAGGCTTTACACAAAGAAAGTAAATGCAACCAAGATTGGAAGGGAAGCAGAAAACTGCAATATATTTTTATGGCTAGTATCTCTGATAAAGGTCTCATTTTGAAAATATTTAGAGAAGTGAATCAAATTGTCAAAAATAGAAATCATTTCTTAATGAACAAATGCTTAAAAAATATGAACACGTCTTTTACAAAGAACTTAATGTTATCTCTAATCATATGAAAACTGCTCTAAGTCACTATCGATTAGAGTAATGTGAATTAAAATAACTCTGAGCTACCAACTCACACCAATCAGATTGCTTAATATGATGAAAAAGGAAAATGTTAAATGCTAAAAAGATGTCAGAAAATTGGAAGACAAATGCATTGGTGGTGGAGTTGTGAACTGATACAACCATTCTGGCAAGCTCAAAGGGCAACCAAACTGTGCATTCCTTTTGGCTTCAAAATACCTCTGTCTTTTAAAGAGATCATAAGAATGATAAAAATCCAACCATCAAAAAACATTCATAGCTGCTCTTTTTTTGTGGTGGCAAAAATTGGAAATTGAGGAGATGCCTATTAATTGGTGAATAACTGCACAAGTTGTGATAGGCAAATATAATAGCATACTTTTACTCTATAAGAAATGATGAGCAAGAAGATTTCATGAAAATCTGGAAAGACTTACATGAATTGATGCTGCGTGAAGTGAGCAGAACCAAAAGAACATTTTACAGAGTGACAGTAATCTTGTGTGGAGGCTAATTTTTGATAGATTTAGCTCTTCTCAGAAATACAATGATCTAAAACAATGATCGAAAATGTTATCTACAGATAGAGAAAAACAAGCAAATATAAAACAATGTAATCTGAGAATAAATCAAAGCATACTATTTTCTCTCTTTCCTTTTTCTTTCTGATTTTTCTTTCCTTTTCTTCTAATTCTTCTTCCACTACATGGCTAATGTGGAAATAAATTTTATATTATTTTACATATACAACTTTTGTTAAATTCCATGTTGTTTGGGGGAGCAGATAGTGCATGGAGGGAGAAAAATTTTGAATTCAAAATCTTATAAAAGTGAATGTTGAAAACTTAAAATAAATAAATGCAAATAATTAAAATAAAAAAAGAAAATTTAACTTAATAATATTAGTAAAGGAATGTAAAAGGGAGCCATATTCTCCCCAAAGCGATTGTCACTCTCCTGGAGATTATGGAGCATACAGTCAATCATTGCCCACATATTTATTAAGTTCCTGCTGTGATCTCAGCATTTTTTTAGGTAGTGATGATGCAAGGAAGGAAAAAAAAAACATACACTGTTCTCAAGGTCTTCACATTCAATCCAGAGAGATAGCACGTACATAAAGAAATGTAACCCTTATTCAAAAATATTTGGTGTAAAATTCTCCTTATTCGTGGGGATAAAGATCCTGCCCTAAGTGAGGGGTGAAGTAGAGTTGGTGAAAGTGAGGAGAAGTTCAGTTCTCAACAGTCTCCCTCCATCATCTACGTTCTTCTGGCTTTCTGATTTGAGAGAGAAAGTAAGAAGTGGCCAAAAACACTTGAGGCTGCTGAATGAAAATACTCTGAGAAGACATGAGAGGAGGAGGTAAGCTCCATCATGTCTCTGTTCCAAACTTACTATTGTGCAGACATAGAATATTTCCCTTTGAGTGAGATCCAGTTCACCCTTCCTTTGAGCTGTTACCTATTTGTTAATGGCAGAGATTTTTCACTGTGCATTGTCTGGTATATAATGTCTTACATATACTTTCTACGATATATTTTGTTCTAAAATTTGACTAAATGTGTCTTTTTAAAATTTTCTCCACGTTTTAATTACAAAATCGTTCTTATGTGGGAGCGTGAGTCAAGGCTTGAATAGAGACATTGGAATCTTCTTCTTCCTCAAACCACAAGAAGATCAAAAGTTAAATGGAATCTGATCATGTCCCATAAATGAGCAATATTTAAATGGAGCAGATAGATAGAATTCTAGTCTTTTATCATATATCTCCAAAGACAGCAGAGTTGTGGCCTTTACTCCCTACCTACCACTTATCTACCACAGTGGCAGGAATTAACTATCACAGAAGGATGGTGGGAGAAGAAGCTAGAGATATCTTTTCTGTCTCCATTTGAAGCACTCAAGGAGAGGTGCTCACTACAAATAGAGCTTCAGAATACATGTAGAACACCCTCATTCATTCATTCAATAACATTAAATATCTATTATGTGTGAGGCATTATTCTAAGCACTGGGCTTAGTGCTCCCACTCGTATTGTTAGACACACCTATTCCGAATACATTTGTGGGGTATCATAAATGTCTTGGTGCATCTATTTATATCTTCAGTGACACTTTTATGATATCCTTTTTACAGATTAAATAAAAATGAAACCAAATAAAAGGTGATTTGGGACAAACTGTATTAGCAATTAGAGGGGATCAATGAAGACTGCTCTAAAGGGAATGTTTAATCTTAGTCTTAGATGAAAAAGGGGGATTGTGTGGGGTAGAAGTAGTGCATTTCAAGTTTAACTACTAGTGAAAAGGCAAAGAACTGGGAGATGGCATGCCATAAGCAAATTAAAGATAAAAAAAGTTGTTCTGTACCTTTTTTTGTAGTATGCGAGGAAAATGAATCACAATTATTTTGTTGCACCTTTTTACACTATCAAAGGAAATATCCATGTTCAACATGGTTGCCTGATGTTAGAAAGCCTCCATCCCTTATGAAAGGTACCGGTAAAGTAAAGAGTCTTAAACATTTTGTCTACTTATTATCTTGGATAAAATGTTTTGAAGCTTTGTTTTCTTTTGTTTTCTTAAAAGGATGGGGACTAGGAGTGCTGTTCCTTACAATTTGGATAGAAGAGACTGGAACAATTAGTTGGTCACATGCCTTTAAAATTCCAACAGTGAAATTTTATATTTATCCTGAAGGCAACAGCAATATTGAATAGGGAACTGACATGAACAGATTTCAGCTGAAGAAAAATTCCTTTGGTGTCTATTGTGTAAATTGCAACCAGGAGACACTTTGGAGTTGGAGACCAATTTGGAGACTGTAACAGCAACTAGAATGGAATATTTTCTTGTTTTCTTTTGGCATGGCCTTTCTTCAGGCATGTGAAGATTCAATCTCCTTTGAACTCTGATAGTTCACAGATGTTCTGAGTCACTTAGATTTCATGTCTGCTGATTCTGAGCCAATCAGGAGCTCAGTCTTTGTTTCATATACTCTGACGTTTGGTTTTGCTTTGCGGCTAACTCTTTGTAAGAAGGTTCATGTGTCAAATGAGGGTTTGGCTATTAAGGACCCCCTGGATTGGAAAATCCAGATGTTGGTGCTTCTGTCTCTTGTAACTGTGCATGTATGTATGTAATGATCAGACAGTCTGTTGATCTGTAATGCATATATTGCTTATGGTTGGACTGTTGGAAACCCTGTCTGTTGGTCTTTATTTCTCTGCTTATATTTCCTCTGTATTGAAAGCAATTTTAAAAGATTATTAATCCCTTAAACAGCTATCTTTCCCATAAAACAGATCCAAGAACCTGTCCCAGCAACCATCCTGGAAATGTCAGATATCATTGCCAATTCAGAGAAGTCTTGAGATCTGGACCTAAGATAGTGCTATGTGAATATTAAATGGAGACAGGTGGAGATGTGGACATGTAGTCCTATACTGAGTGACTTGATCAATCAATGTCAACCTTGAAGTAAAGATAAGAGGCAACTAGATGGTTCTGGATGCAGTTAGGTAGCTCAGTGCTTAAAGTACTGGACCTGAAGTCAGGAAGATCTGAGTTCAAACCTAGACTCAGACACAAGCTGCGTGACCCTCAAAAAGTCATCTAACATTTCTGCACGTGGATATGACAAATCACGGCAGTATCTTTTCCAGGAAAACCCTATAATGGCATTTATTCACGGAGCCATGGAGAATAGAACACAACCAATAACAAAAGTTTTCTAATCAACCAACTTCAATCATAGAGCTTAAACTAATCTGAAAAGACTTTGAAAATATTTTTTGAAATAAAATAACTCTGGAAAGGAAATTGGTTCCAGTTACTTGGAGAATTTCCTCACATATTTGATTCTTATATAAAATCATCAAGTAAATAAAAATTAGTAAATTATAGAAATTCAACACAGTGTTTTCCAACACATCCTGAGAAATAATCACATGGGAAAAAGGGGAATCAGTTTTGAATTTGGCCAAGATTCTTTCTACCTCCTCCTACTCCCCTCTTACCTTTGTGGATGAACTTAAAACTTGCAAACTTCTCAGGTATGGAAGATTCTGAGCTTCCCATTCTTCCATATATATATATGTGTGTGTGTGTGTGTATACATACATACATACATATATATATATATATGTATGTATACACACACACACACACATACACATATACATATACACCATGGTATCTCCTGATCAATTGAAATCGGGAGTCAAGGTAGATCCTTGTTTCATGGTTCCACAAGATAGTAAAGCAAAGAAGTGACACAATTCTCAAGAAAAACGTTTCCCCCCATCGACAAGGATACGAGTTAATACTTTGCCAAATGTGGTCTGTACTTTTGTGTCCACTTTTCCCTGGACTCTGTAATTGTGCGAAATCATTTCAGAGAACTTTTGGGGAAATTGTTTGTATCATTCATTCTTATTTTACAACATTATAAATGTCCTATTATAAAAGTTTCTTAAGTTTGACTGAGAAAATTTATTCCTTTAAAAATAATTAACATCTTTTTAGTTTCCAATATTGACTTCTAAAGGATTATGAGTTCCACAAGTTTCCCATCTCCCCCCTCTTGACCACAAGACATCATTCATCCTAATTACCCCTTCTCTAATCTGCCTTCCCTTCTATCACACTGACTCTCTCTTATGCCCTTTCTTTCCATTTTCTTGTAGGGCAAGATAACTTCCTATATCCCATCTCCTATACATCTTATCTTACATTTTCATGTAAAAATAATTTTTAGCATTCATTTTTAAAATTGAGTTTCAAATTATCTCCCTTCCTTCCTTCCTCCCCACCCACTCTCATTGAATAAGCAATTAATTTAAAATATGTTATACATGAGCAGCCATGCAAAACACTTCCATAACGGACATGTCGTGGAAGACTAACTATATTTCCCTTCATCCTATCCCCCCATTTACTCTATCCTCTCCTTTAACACTATCCTTCCTCAGAATTGTTCATTTCTGATTATGCTTTCCTCTGATATCCCTTCCCTTATATCACCCTCCTCCCCCTTAATCCCTTGCCCTCTACTTTTCAGTAAGTTATGATATATTTTCATATCAAATTCCATGTGTACATTATCCTCTTAATATAAATCTGATGAGACTAAGGTTCACTCTCACTTCCCTCGTCTTCTTCTACACTGTAAAAACTTTTTCTTGTCTCTTTTATATGAGATAATTTATCACATTCCACCTCTTTCTTTCTCCTTCTCCCAGTACATTCCTCTAGCACATCTTAATTTTTTTTTATATCAGCCCTTCCTATTCGACTGACCCTGTGCTCTCTGTCTCTGTCTCCCTCTCTCTCTCTCTCTCCATATGTGGATATATGTGTGTGTGCATATATATACACATATGAATATGAATACACACATAGAGGTACATATACATATGCACACCTGCATACATATATGTATACGCATATACATATATATGTACATACCTACACACATATATGCACAGATGTATACACATACACACATATATTCCATAGAACTACCCTAATATTTAGAAAAGTCTCATGAGTTACAAATAACATTTTTCCACATATGAATGTAGACTTTAAAAAGTTTCTTATGTTTTCTTTTCCCTCCTGAGCTTTTCCTGCTTTTTGATTATTATATTTGAAAGTCAAATTTTCTATTCAGCTCTGTTCTTTTTATCAAGAGTCTATTTCATTGAATGTCCATTCTTCCTCTTGATGGATTGATTATACTCAGTTTTTATTGAGTAAGTGATTCTTGGTTTTATTTCTACCTCTTCTTCTCTTCAGTATATCATATTCCAAACCCTCTGATCCCTTAATGTAGGTGCTACAAAATTTTCTGTTATCCTGATTCTGTTTCCACAATATTTGAAGTGTTTCTTTCTAATTGCTTGCAATAGTTTCTCTTTGATCTAGAAATGCTGGAATTTAAATGCAATATTCCTATGAGTTTTTATTCTGGGATTTCTTTCAGGAGTGATTGGTGAATTCTTTTCATTTCTATTTTACCCTCTGGTTCTAGAATATCACGACAATTTTCCTCAATAATGTCTTTAAATATGGTGCCTGCATTCCTTTCTTTATCGTGGCTTGATTGTAGCCCAATAACTTTTAAGTTATCTCTCCTGGATCAATTTTCCAGATGAGTTGTTTTTCCAATGAAATATGTCACATTTTTCTCTATTTTTTATTCTTTTGGTTGTGTTTTATAATTTCTTGATTTTTCATGAAGTCATTTGCCCCCATTTGCTTCATTATAATTTTAGGAAATTGTTTCTTCAGTGAGCTTTTGCACTGCCTCTTCCACTTGGTTCATTCTGCTTTTTAAGGCATTCTACTCTTTATGGACTTTTTGGATCCCTTTTGTCACTTGATCCAATCTATTTTTAAGGTCGTAATTCTTTCAGTATTTTGGAGGCTTCTTTAAGCAAGTTGTCGATTTATTTTTCATTATTTTCTTGCACAACTCATTTCTCTTTCCAATTTTCATCTACTTCTCTTACTTGATTTTCTAAATCATTTTTCAGATTTTTCATGGCCTGAGATCAATTCATATCTTTCATGGGGACTTTGGATGTAGGACCTTTGACTTTGTTTTCTTCTCTGCCTTGCATATTTCAATATTCCTTCTCAGAAAAGTTATATTCTGTAGTCTGATATTTTCCCTAGTGGTTGCTCCTATTGCCAGCCAATAACTTGACTTTTTAACTCTTTGTTAAGAAAGATTTCTCCTTCCAGTGTGGAGAGTGTACTCTCCCAAGATTCAAAGGTTTAGTACAGTTGTTTTCAAAGATTTTTCTGGGAATTGTATATTTTCACTTCTACCAAGGTGCTATGGTAAAAGGAGATAGGTTTCTCCTCTCCTGGCCTGAGCTCTGGTCTGTGAGTGAATACAAATAAGCTTTTTTGGAATATTTTGGAGGATTCCTTCTCCACTACCACCACAAGCTCTGCCATGCCAGCATTCTTCTGTGACCCAGATTGAAGCATGGGCAAAGAAAGAGAATCTTGCTGCCTCAGCACCAGCAAAAATATCTTTATAGGCCCCCTACGTTCAGCTGTTCAATCCCCCTATTCCCCCATCACCCCCATCACCTAAGCCAAGAGCTTAGGAGGCAGACACTGCCATTGATTCTGTCTCTCCCACTACCCTGAGGATGGTCCCAGAGACTATTCTTTCAACCATGATTGACAGACCTTTCTTACTGGCCATTTAATGTGTCTTTGGTATTTACGGAACGAGAAGTCTGAAAACTGCCACAGCTTCTGGGGATTTCAGCACCATGGGGCTTGCTCCATATTTTCTAGGGCCTGGTCTGTATTAGCATGGCCCTACTGGACTGCACTGTTCTCTCAGATTTGTGCAGCAGACCTTTCCTGTCAATCTTCTAGGTTGTTTTAGGATAGAAATTTGTTTTATTCTGTCATTTTGTGGGTTCTACTGCTCTAAAAATATTCTAGCGTCATTTTTTACAGCTATTTCAAGGGTTTTTGTGGGAAACCACAAGCTAGTCCCAATTTTTACTCCACCATCGTGTTTCAACCCTCCCCTCCCCCCCAATTGATTCTTTAAATTGTAATCTTGAGCCAAAAAAATAATTGTTTGGGATTTGACCTATGGAAATAGAAAATAATTTCTACCTCCTCACGTCTATACTTGGAGTTCTATTTACAGAATTTAGTTAAACTATTTCAATTCTACATGTCAGTAGAAATGATGACTGGGATATAGATGCTGAAAACTTAACTGACCTAGACAGGCAAAAATAAAAAGATTTGGCAACTGAATGGATACTTTTTTGAGGAAAAAGAAGTAGTTAAGAATAGTGACAACTTTAAGAAAATTGGGAATTGAGTAAGGTAGCATCATCAAAAATGGGAAGTTTGGTGGAGAAATGTGTTTTTGGGGAAGTACAATGAGATATATTGTGATTATCTTGACTTTGAGATATCTATAGACTATTCCATTTGAATGTTTAATCCTTAGTGATATGGGACTGCAGGTCAATAGAAAGATTTCAGCTAGACATAAATAGCTGAGAATCGTCTTCATAGATACAATGATTAAATTAATAGGAGGACATTGAGATAATTTTCATCATTAGGATAAATTTCCTCAGATATTGAAGAAATTTTGACATTTGTCTCAGTAAAATTTATGCACTCAAAAGTTAGATTTCTTTTTGTTTTCTTACGAGATTTTATTTGATTTCTCTAGTGGGAATGGTTAAATTCTAGATAACACAGGTGGCCAATTTATTTATACGTTTTGATTGACATTTGGCTCCTTTGCCCTTTGTCCTTTCTGTTATTCATACCCTCTCAATCATCACACTTTAATTGGATGCCCACCCACTTTTTCTCTTTTGATAATCTCTACCTGAAGAATACAAGCACAGCCAGGTCCATCACAGTGAAGTCAGTGTAGACAAGACTTTTCTTATTGCTATTATTAGCTAGATCCTGAACACTTCAGGTTGATTCTTTATTTCTCCTTCATTTATTCTAACATGATTCTCTAAGTTACTGGTACTGTGCATCTCTTCTCAAGATTTTGAATCTAACCTAAGTCAGCTCTTTCAGTAGATATTCTAATTTTCTGCTTTACTGAGAAAATTGAGGCCATCATCTTCTTTTCTTTTGATTGCACGCTTTTACTTCTCTCTCTACATTTTTAGCCATCTTTTCTTCCTTTTCCTTAGAACTTTTAATTAGCTTCGTGTCTTTGATTCTATTTCTAATGAACCCCTGAGAAACTTTTCCCATAACTCATTCAAATTCTCTGTCTGCATGTTAGTCATTATCTATATGTGTAACTTGAAAGAGAGATAGATGATTTTACAGGGACAGATTTAATTATATAGTTCTATAGTCATATAAAAGTGATTCCATCCTTTCCTTCATTTTGTTTCCAACTTTGAAGACATAATCACGACAGCCACCACCACTTTTTCACCACCCACTCACTTCAGTTCCCTGTCTTCTGAATCCACTTCCTGACTGAAAGTGATTTCACCAAAATTATATTATATTAATTGTTAAATCTCATGATACTTCTACTCTTTGACTTCTCAGTATCTTTTGATATAATTTAGCACTCTATTGTCTCAAATAATATCTTTTCTTCTGTCTTCATTGATTGTCCTCTCTGTTTTCTGACAATGCAAATGGTTTTTTTTCCATCATCTTTGATTATTAACCATCCCCCCCCCCCACCACAGAAGGATACAAATGGTTCCTGATGTTGTCTTGTATGTCTTTTTCTCTCTTATGGTCCTTATTTCGGTCTTTTGTTCAGTAATTTGTCATGTCTGATTCCTTGTGACCCTATGAAACACGGTTTTCCAGGCCCTTGAATTTTTTGCCATCTATCAGAATCTATCTAAGTTCATATTCATTATTTCCATGATCCCATTCATCCAGCTCATCCTCTGTTTTTTTCTTCTCCTTTTGGTTTCAGTCTTTCCCAACATCAGAATTTTTTCTCGAGTCCCAACTTCTCAGTATGTGACTGTATTATTTCAGTTTCATCTTCAGCATTTAACCTTCTAGTGAATAGCTTGGACTAACTACTTTATATATTGACTGTTTTGACCTCCATGCTATCCAAGGGATTCTCACAACCTTTCACTGGTACTACATTTTGAAAGCATTCATTCTACCACACTCAGCTTTTCTTATAGTCCAACTCTCATACCCATATAAAGCAACTGGAAAAGAAACACATAGACTTGAGTATATGGACTTTTGTCAGATTTTAGTATGCTGTCCAGATTTGCCATACTTTTCATTCCAAGGGCCGTCATTTAATGTCATGGCTGCTATCTTCTACAGTAATCTTTACAATAACAATTTAAATGGAAAGATCTTTCCCATTGATTAATAGGCTCATATGACTTGCTTAAATCACCTGAAAACCTAAGTCACATATGGTGGGAGCATCTTGTTGAACAGTCAGAACAGGAAGGATGGAACACAAGTGGGAGGAAGTGAATGAGTGTGGTAGTGCAGAGGAGGGTGGACCCAGGCAGGCTGGCATGGCAAGGCTCAGGATCATGAATGTTTGCTTGTGAGAAGGTTCCAGCAGAGGGGAGGAGCGGCTTGGGAATGGCTTTACTTGCTGTGGTGGAGAAGTTTATTAACTTGTTCGTGGTTATGATGGATCTAGCTTTCTGGTTCTACAATTTGGCTTTCTGGTAACTAATTAAATGTTTTTCTTTGGTCTTCTATATGGAGAGTCTTTTACCCTTTGCAAGTGGGAACTATGATAGCATATTCATAGTCACCACCAATGCTATGAATATTGCTTTTGTGATACTATCTTTGAGTACAAGAATATAAAATCTAACACTGATTCATTTTTTTTCTCCCATTATTTACCAGAAAGTGATGGGACCAGTTGCCAAGACCGTACTGCTTTATGTTAAGCTCCAAGCTTCCTCTTTCACCTCATTGAAAATCTTCTTAAATACTGTTCACTTTCTGCCATTGGAGTGGTACCATGCGCATATCTGAGATTTTTTTTTAATATTTCACCTGGTCACCTTAATTCCAAATTTTTTCACGACGGCATTTTGCAGGATGTACTCTGGAAATAAGCTAAATAAATAAATTGACAATCTGAATCCTTTCCTTCCTCTTTTTTCAATCTTAAATCAGTTTTTGCATGTCTGGTTGTAATTGTTGCTTCGTGGCCCATATATAGGTTACTCAGGAGAAAAATAAGATGATCTGGTACTCCCATTTTTTGGGGTACTTGTCACATTTTGATGTGATACACATAGTCAAAAATTAGTGAAGTTACTAAAGTAGATTTATTTTTTTCTAGTACTGCCTTGCTTTTTCCAATGCTTTCTTGGCAGTTTGGTCGCTGGTTCTTCTGCTTCCTTTTGCTTTTAATTTCCTAATTTTTTTCACCTGCAAACTGTAGCAAAACATGATCAGCTTTATTACACAAAGAGGCATTTCTCTACATTTTAAAGAATTTAGGCATGTATAAGAAAGGCCATCTGGGTCTCCGTTACATGATGCCAGTAAGCTCATGAGATGCTGGTATGAACTGCATAGGTGATCTCAAAGAAACAGTGGAAGAGCGGCTGTTCAGCATGGGCTGAGGTGGGATTCTCAGAATTCAGTTTCTCCACTGATAACTGGCAGACTTTAAGCCTGACTGAATGCAAGTAGACAATCTACTCCTTCCTCGAATTGACATGAAGTTGGGCAGATGCTGTTTTTTTGCAATGTCCCTACTCTTGGTGGCAATTTCCTATAGTCACAAAGTTTGTAAGCTTAATACCAGATCTATTCAACTATAGATTATGGGTAGAGGAACACCCGAGGCTGTCTAAAATTAAACTATTAGGCATAGGACTTTAGACTAACAACATTAAGTTAGGGTCCTTTTATTCTTAGTAATAATGTGGAGACAATTAGGTCAAGAGCTTGTGAAGTTACGAACATAAATATTATCTGTGTCTCAGTTGGCTTATGTTTAAAAAAAATTATTTTGTGGTCCATATTGTAAATGCTTTAAAAAGATGTATCCCCTGACCAAAAGTTTGAATTGCTCCATCTCTTATAAAGTGTTAAAAATAAAACAAAATAAAAGGGAATAACAAAAAAAGAATTTAGACATATATAAATAAAAGAGATCTTTAGGAAAGAAAAAAACTGAAGCATGAACAAAACCTCCTAATCTCGGCTTCTTAGCTTCCAGTAGCAATGGGTAAAATGACTTAGTTCATTCATTCCAGGAGACATGACATCACCTTAAAGTAGTTGACCTATGTGTTAAAATTACTAATATTGATATGCAGAAATAGCCGATTTCTAAGGAAAAATATGTACAGTACCACACCATAATGAATGTGGTATCTCAATAACTTATTAACCAGTTTCACTATACATGGTACTGATTCCTTTTCTGCTAATTCATATATTAAAAGATGTGTGGAGCCCTCTGTTTTGCAAATTTTACCTGGTATCTGATACACAATGCAGGCTTTTGAAAAAGACTTCTCTTGTGTTTAAAGCTAAATCAGTGAAATAAAACAACAGTGCAAGAGGTGGAGAGATGGTAGGTGACCACAATAAAAGTAAATTCCAGTAAAATGCCTCTAAGGCTATAAGAAAGTATTGGTTGATGAACTTCCGATAGTAATCTCTCTCAGTGGTGCATCAGCCATGAAAGAATTACTAATCACTCCAGTATCTGCCAGTTGACCAAAAGGGGTCACCACTGGCTTACTTTGTCCAAATGCTGCAAAACCTGCACCTTTGGACTTCTGAGAGAAAGTTGTTTGTTGAGGAAAAGCTGCCTGGACTGAGAAAGCAGGCTACTGAAAACTGTCACTAAAGCTAGTTGGAATATTTTAGGAGGCAGGTGTTCCAACTCCTGTCAGCATACTCATAGATACTGTCCCAAATGTCACTGCTGTTTCTCCTCTGGAACTGGCCTGGAAGGAGTGATGCCACAGAAGTACCAGGAGCAGCAACAAATTGATTTGTGGAAGGTGTAGCTCTAAATGGCACACTTGAAGATGCAAGTTGTGTCTGTACAGCAGCACCCATTGATACTGTCCCAAAAACATTGCTGCTCATGTTACTGGTTGAAGTACGTGCATTACAAGAGGTTGCTGTTGAGCTGACAACATTGTCTAATTCTTCCCAAGCTACATACTTGTCTGACAATATATTTGATTGACTTGGCATTGAAGTATTAGCACCTGTTGGAGTTATAACTACTGTGCTAAAGCCACCTCCTTGGTCACCACCTTGCCTAGTACTGAAGATATTGTCTAAATTAGCAAGTGCCATATATTTGTCAGTTGTGTGAAGATTAGTTTTTGTTTGTTTGTTTGTTTCAACTTTATTGATGGCTGTTGCAGTTCGATACTTCTGGGAAAAATTGAAGGCTCTAAAATGAACACCAGAGGATTTAAGAAGTTATCAAAATGAGAAAAATTAGCATTTACTGAACCAACACTTCCACCTATTTATTGGGGCTGAAAAGCAGAGTGATTTGCTGTGGAGAAACCTCCAAAATTAAAGTTTGCATAATCTGCATTTGCAGAATTCTGAACTGTGTGACTGTTGAAGTGTGCAAAGATAGCAAAATTTGCTGTAGCAGTTGACTGTGGAGTTGGAGCAGCAATGATCTCTGGGCCAAGGTCACTCATGAGGTCAAAATGCTTCTTTTCTGACTTCTGTTGTCACTTAGAACAAGCTGCAACAGGGGATTGGCTGGGTGTACCCTGATTCAGATGCAAGACTGATGCTATCTCTCCTAAAGGAGGTTTAAGTGGTTTGATGTCAGGTCTGCAGAGGAGCCAGGTATAGATGCATGGACAGATGCCACAATTTTCACTTGTTTGGGAGGAACATACCATCTTTTCTTTTCATGTTTTTCTTGTAGAAACTAACTTTTCTGGATCCCTAAAGTGTGGAATTTCTGAAGCTCTATCATCAAATAATCCTAGGCAAATTTGTTTACATAACTCATTTCCATGTTTTTGGAGAAATTCAATTTTTGTTGAGTAAATGTCATTGTAGAGATGGACTTCACCTACCTGGTGGATTTATACCTCACAGGCTGCCCAAGCAGGATGTACACAAGAAGGAGCCCACAGTCATGTTCCCATAGGTGGGTCCTACTGGTTTTCATAGAAGCACTTGCCATTGTGTGCAGAGGCAGTGCAGTCCTACAGTATATTCATGTGCTTATTCTTCTGCTTCAGTGGGGAGGGCAGAGGAGGGAACCTGGAGGCACTGTGTCTGACCCGCACCATCCATCCATCCATCAAGCCCTGGGCTCAGGTACCCAGCTCGTGGTCCGAATGACTGACCCTGCCGTATGGCCATCCTGCTGTAGCCCCCACACTCAACCTTGTTGGGTGAGCCCAACAAGCCAGTCAGCAATGAATGCCAAACCCCGCTGCCACTAGCATAGCAACCACAGTTATTGCCACCACCTTTTCAAATTATTCTCTTTTCTGCTTCTTAAAAAATCAACAACAACAACAACAACAACAACAACAACAACAAATTTATCTTATGCTAATTCTTGGTTCATGTGCTGTTGAAGACTAGCTTGCAGACTCTTAACCATAACCTGGCTAGAATGCGAAATGAGCAAAATTGTTCTGTAATTTGCAAATTCTTTACCATTGCCCCATTTTGAAAATGGGATATAAATTGAAGTTTCCAATCTAGTGGTCACTGTCGAATTTTTCAAAGTTGCTGGCATACTGAAGTGCCAATGTGATATTCATAGCACCTACAGCAGCTATGAATTTGACTGTGTGATTCTGAATTGCAAAATACAACAGACTCTCTACATGGAAGACAAAACCAAAACATTTATTCAGACACCAGAAAGCCAAATCCATCATAATAATAAAGAAATCTATACACAATAACAATGCAGTGGTTACTCCCAACCCCAGTCTTTCCCTCTTTGGGCTAACCACAAACCAGCTTGCTTAAACAAATCACAACCAAGCTTTCCCACTCACACTAGTTGCTGCCTTTCTCAGATCGGATTACTCTCTGACCAACTTTATCTCATCTCTGCTCCACCCTTCCTACTCCACCCCTTCCTGTCCCATCCCTTTCTGTTCCACCTATTCAGAAAATTTCTTCCACCACAGACTCATGTGACTTAGGCTTCCATGTGACTAAGGCAAGTCACATCGGCCTATTAATGGATTGGAAAGAAGATCCCATTTAAATTACCATTACTTTCTTTAAATCACCATCAAGCATATTGAACACAGTACTGTAACTGTACCATCTTTTAGGATTTTAAATAGCTCAGACATCACTTACACTAGTTCTATTGTTAGCAAAGTTTTCTAAGGCCCACTTAGTTTTATTCTCCAGAATGTCTGGCTCTAGATCAGTAATCATATCATCATGGTTTAGGTGATGTTAAGATCTTACTTTTATTATTCTTTTGTCTATTCTTGCTCCCTTTTCTTGATATCAACTGCTTCTGCTAAATCCATAGCATTTTCATATATTATCATTCTCATTTTTGAATGAAATGTTCCCTTGGCATATCTAATTTTCTTGAAGAAACCTAACCTTTCCCATTCTACTATTTTTTCTATTTTTTTTTTTTTACTTTGCTTCTTTAAGGAATTCCTCCACCTACCAAAATACTGAAAAAAGTCTCATAAATTACAAATATTATCTTTCCATGTAGGAATGTAAACAGTTCAGCTTTAGGAAGTCTTTTATAATTTCTCATTCCTGTTTACCTTTTCATGCTTCTCTTTGATTCTCATATTTGAAAGTCAAATTTTGCCTTCAGTTCTGGTCTTTTCATCCAGAATGCTTGATAGTCCTACATATCATTGAATGACCATTTTTTTTCCCTTGAAGTATTACACTCAGTTTTGCTGGGTAGGTGATTCTTGATTTTAATCCTAGTTCCTTTGACTTCTGATACATCCTATTTCAAGCCCTTATACTCTTTATGTAGAAGCTGCCAGATCCTCTGTTATCCCAACTGTATTTCCACAATGCTGAAATTGTTTCTTTCCAGCTGCTTGCAATATTTTCTCCCTGACCTGGGAACTCTGAAATTTGGCAACAATATTCCTAGGAGTTTCTCTTTTCAGGTCTCTTTCAGGATATAATTGGTGGATTCTTTGAATATTTATTTTGCTATCTGGTTTTAAAATATCAAGGCAGTTTTCCTTGATAACTTCATGAAAGACAATGTCCAGGTTCTTTTTTTGTTCATGGCTTCCAGCTAGTCCCATAATTTTTAAATTGTCTCTACTGGATCTATTTTCCAGATCACTTGTTTTTCCAATGTGATAGTTCACATTATCTTCTATTTTTTTCATTCTTTTCATTTTGTTTTGTAATTTCTTGTCCTATCATAAAGTTATCAGCTTCCCCCAGCTCCATTCTCATTTTTAAAGAACTATTTTCTTCAGTGAACTTTTGAACCTCCTTTTCCATTTTGGCTCATTCTGCTTTGTAAAGCCTTCTCCTCACTGACTTTTTGGACCTCTTTTTCCAATTGAGTAAGCCTATTTTTAAAGTTGTTATTTTCTTCAGCATTTTTTGCGTCTCCTGTACCAAGTTCTTGACTCGGTTTTCAAGCTTTTACATGGTCTGAGCCCATTGTATATTCATTTTGGAGGTAATAGATGCAGAAGTCTTGACTTCCTCTGACAGTTTCTACTGTTCTTTCTCACCCGAATGCTTCGAAAGAAATACCTGTTCATCAATAAAGTAACATTCTATGGTGTTATTTTGTTTTCCCTTTTTTGGGCATTTCCCCATCCAGTTACTTGACTTCTGAATCCTTTGTCAAGATGAGAGTCTTAGTGCTGGACAATGTTCAGTGCTGGGATTCAGATCAGTTGCTCAATTCCTCCAGGGGTTGTTAGTAGGGGCAGGGCCACCACTCAGGTCTGAGGTTCATATCAGCTGCTGAATTTCCCCAGGGGCTTTAGACCATGTGCTTCACAGATGGATGCTGCAGCTATGTCAGGCACTGCTGCTGCTGCTGCCACCACTGCTACTGGGCCAGTGCTGGGAAGGATCCTGCTCACCTCTCACCCAGGTGGGAAAGTCCTCTCACTGATATTTGCAACTTTTTTTGGCACTTGAGGGTTGAGGGATCTGAGACTCTTCCTGCTGGGGATTCTGCCCCAGAGGCTTGTTCCATTGCTGTTTCTCCCAGTGCTGCGTGGCCAGGACTGGGTTCCACTATCCTCCACGTTCCATGTTAAAGACCTTTCCTGCCAGCCTTCCAGGTTACATTTGTATGGAAATCTTTTTCACTTTGTCCTTCTGTGGCTTCTGCTGATCTAGAATTTATTGAGTCATTTTTTACAAGAATTTTATGGGCTGTGGGGGAAGAGTAGAGTATGTACGTCTTTGTACTCTGCCATCTTCACTTGTAAACTTAGATGGAAATGCTCAAGAAAATTAGCATTCTGCTGCAGCATTTGATAATTAATATTACTCTGAAACCCACCATTTAGCCCTGTTTTATTAAAAAGCCCTTCTTAGTAAATCTCAAAAGAAGATCTCTCTATCAGCATTCTGAAGTTATTGAAAAAATGTGATTATTCTTAGACTTTGGGATATTTTCTCCTTAACCAGATTAAAGTAGGATTACCACCCCCCCACACACCTTCCATTCACTCTGTGAACACATATTTTGTTTGGACAAGATAATGAAATAGATGTTTTTTCAGCTAGAGATTGAATTTAACTTATTCTGAAGAGAAGTATGCAGGGAATTCTGGTGAGATTTTATTTGTATTTTGAGTGAACTGGACTGTGGCATTTTGTTTCTAGAAGTGAAGTCAATTGCAGTTATGGTGAAGCTTTAAGATAACTGGTTTAATCTTTATTACTAAAATCATTCTATTAATTACTAGTCTTCATGTTATTATGACTTCACTGTTAAGAAATCATAAATCCAACACCCTTATTATTTGTTCAGTCTTGGATAATAAGGAATCATATACATTTTATATAGACATATATACATACACATAAATACCTGTGTGTGCTTGTATTTGTTTAGGAAGTTTTTTCCAGTTTACTAACAAAATCTAACAAATCAGCGTACAAGGTCTCAAATTAATTGATTAATTGATGAGTCTTAAATTTTATTGATTAATATGAAATAATCTCATAATAATTGAATATTATAAGATGAAATATGGGAATGAGTCAAGTGGCAGGCTAATGGCTAAATGGGAGGTGTATATGCTTTAATTCCAAATGCTGTTACAATAAGTAATTTCCTAATGTTTAACTAAATTTTTTTAAGAATGGATACCAATTAATTGCAGAAGATGTTGTGAATCTCAGTCTGCTTCGTATTCTCTGTCAGAATCTCAGGGCAGCTAGCTAATAATCACTTTCTAGTTTAGTCTTCATGTGAGTGGCACCAGGTTCATGTTTGTCTAGGGCAATGTTTTGTTTCTAAAAATCAAATTGCTAATCTCATGTACCCTACCTACCAAATACTCTAATTTCATTATTTTACTGGTATATTTGTCACTAAGTTATCTATCACAATTAAAAAGGAAATTTCATGAAGAGATCATTATTCTTAACCCCCAAACTTATAAAACCAGAAGAACCACAGAGTCCACTACTTTAGGTTCCTAGAATCAGTGCCAGTCCGGTGGAGTTTGGAGTCAGGAAGACCATAATAAAAATCTGATCTCAGGCAGTAATTATATTATTTTGGAAAAGTCATTTCATCACAATTTGTTTCAATTGTAAATAAAATGGATATACTAATATCACCTACCCCATAGTATTGTAAAGATCAAATGAGATATTAATTATAAGGCACTTAGAATGGCTTGTGGTACACAGTGGTGTTCATGAATGTCTCCATTCCCCCTTAATTGAAAAATATAATTACAAACCAAAAATTGTATAGTGTGTTTCCACAAAAACTAAACTTAACATTTTTACTCGTTTTAGCTAATAAATAGTTATTGTACATTACTTCCACAATAGTATACTCGTAGAACGTGCTAACTAATGATTGTCCCATTCTTCCATCTGCAAAAGACAAGACAAAGATTCTTGTCTTCATATAGCATACTGTTTAATAGAAGCTGAAATTATCCTCCCTCTTTTTTTTCACTGCTTATATTTGTGTCGCTAAAAATGAATTTTCAAAGGTAATTTGTCCTAAGGGAATCTTATACAGCTCTGTGGAACCCAATACGTTTTACAGATTTGGATAAGTAAGTAGTGAGTGCCGTCTACAATAATGTATGCATACTTATGGAATGAACCAAAATGTTTTCCTTTATTTCCATTTCATAAAATGTTCTTTTAATAAAGTATAACATCATCTGTTATATATTTTCTGTTGATAAAATATCACTTCTTAAAAGCTAGGCAATCACAATTTTTAGCACCATCTGTTCCTCTAAAGAAAAGTAAAGTAAATATGAATTATGTTGGCAAGGAAAATAAAAGGCTTGCATATCTGAGCTAGTATTTTCGATGATATTTCAGTCTCAGTGCTTAGTTGCTGAAGAAATGGAATGTGACACTTTTGGCATTCTGCCCCATAACTGTTGTGATAGGGATTTTTAGTATTGGCATTCAGAGACCAGACAGGTCTTGAAGATCAGAAATGATTATATCTTTATTTTCTTCATCTATTTTCTAACTCAGTGTTACCTGATTTTATTGCCACGTATTTCAAATATGTTGGACTTAAAATTAAAAGAAAATGCTAATAATTGCAATTTCATGAGCAAACAAGGCATAGCAGACAGTTCAGTTGATAAAACAGATCATTTTGATTATACAAAATTTTTAGGTCTTGCTTTTGTTTAAAAAATCAAATGAAGCTAACTTTAGAAGGGATATTATTAGTTGGGGGAAAATCTTTAAATCACATTTCTGTTGCAAATTTTAATTATGTGTATGAGTATATCTTTCTATATCTAGATAGACAATTATACACACACATATATATATATATATACATATACACTGAATGCACATTAAATATATACACCCCATGTACACATATATGTATACATTTACAAGTACACTTAGATACAGATATCCATATATACATATACACAAAGAAACATATGTGTATATATGTATACACAATACACACAGATATATGCCCATTTGTATATACACATCTGTATATACACATCTGTATATATATGCATATATATATATATATGTCTGTGTGTATACACATTTCTATGTATGTAGAAATTTGTGCCATATATCGTCAAAGGCTGTTAATAGGCAGTAATTAAGAAAAATCTGTATATAGAGATATAGCCACATAAAAATATCCCCATTCACTTTCAAAGGACTTTAAATGGAAACAACTCTAAAGTTCTATCATACTCATAACTTTGGAAAAATTGACCAAAAATAGCAAAGTGACAGTTGGAAGGAATGAAGGAAAAAAAGGAATATTGTTCTACTTTTTGTTGGTAGAATTGCAAATTGAAAACAGCTATTCTGAAAAGCAGTTTGGCAATGCAAGCAAAAAGTTACTAAACTCTTGATATCTTTGGACCCAGTAATATTGATTCTAGATTTGTATCCAAAAGTGATATGTAAAATGTCATATATTTATAAAATATTCATAGCAGTATTTTTTGTAGGGCCAAAAACTAGAGGCTTGGTGCTCATAAACTGAAGAATGTCTGAATAAATTACTGTAAGTGAATGTAATGAAATAACACGATGGCGTAAGAAATGATGAAAGAGACTATTTCAGAGAAATCTAGGAAAATCTACTTGAATCAATGAGTAAAATAAGCAGAACAAGAAGAGCAATTTATGCAACAATAGAATGGTTAAAAACAAATGAAAATCTGAAATTCTCAAGAACTCTTCAATAATTACTTATGACTCCAGAGAATTATGGTCAACAATGCTTCCCATGACCTGACAAAGAAGTGGTAGACTAAATGTACGCAACTGGACACACAATTTTGCATCTGACCATTATGGGGAATGGTCCTGCTTGATACTGCATTCTTGTTAAAGTCTTTTTTTTTATTATTTTTCTGGCTTCCTCCACATCCCTAGGGATTTGAGAGTAAGCAGAGCAGGGAGCAAAAAAATGATAATCGAACAAATGAAATGATTTTTCTTCTAAACATGCATAAATATACGTGTGTACATGTTATGCACATGTATGTATGTATATATATGCACATATATTGTATATAAATATGTGAAATTGAAACATGCATTGTATATAAAAATATTTGTCATAAACTGACTGCATGATTAGGTCTCATTTTTTTTCTGCTTTTGTTTATATTCTCACAGCATTGCATATTTCTTAGAACATAATAAATATGTATTAAATTCTTGGCTTTACCATTTTCACCTATCAGAAATGGGAATGCTTGGAAAAGAACAGGCAAGAGTTTTGTTCAGTTTTTCAGTTCCTTAACTGAAATATTGGATTCCATATAATCAACTTGGATTAAGGGAAATGTTTGACTACTATCTTCTTCTCTTTGTCCTATTATTGGTCAAATGCTTTCTTCACTATATCTAAGAAGAAAGGTGAGAACGGTATTATATAAAATGGCTACATTAATCAATTTCCATTTTAAAACCTGGGGAATACTTTTCAGGGACTAGAAATAATTACGTGCAATTAATACATAAGTGTTCAGGAAAGCAGAAAGAGGGAATATGTATAGACATAATAGAATACTAGGTCATTAAGATCAGGAACTCTTTTGTATTTATAACCAAGGTGTCTTAACATTGTACTTAAAACAGTTGGTGTTTAACAAATATTTAGATAGAATATGTATACATGTATATGTATATAGATGATGAGGTAGACTAAAATGGCACAACCTAATGAAAATTAGAAGTAATTCTCATCTTAATTCTAATTTGAATTAGAAAGAATTCTAAGAGCAATAGTCATCCTGCATTTTAGAAATGCATGTGTTCCTTTCCAAGTAAGTATGAAATTGTAACCTCACATCAATTAATTAGATATAGGCTTCCTTGATAATCACATTAAAAAAAATTTCTCCTCTTTTTAGTCTTCATTGACTTTTTTTTCTTTTGTTGATATTATGTGTATTTCCTTTATTATGAAACTTCTTAGGTGATCTGCTTCCTTATAGTTAAAATGAAGCACAAGACAGAGTCAACAAGTTTCATCAAGAATAAAACATGTTTCCATCCATGCTTGCACACGCTTCATACCTTCAGTTAAATAGCCACTCTTGATCACAGCATGCTCATCTGTAAAGAGAAAATATATTTCTAAATGCTTTAGGTGATCTCTAAGAGTTCTAAAATTCTGCAACCTCTTTTAATTCTAAGTTTATTTTTGAGAGCTTTTTATTTTTTTTTTTAAAATTGAACGCTATTTCAATAAGGAGTTTAGCACAAAATCAGCCTTAATTTTGATTCATGATAATTTCTAAATCTTAGTTAAATTTGCTAATCAATTATTTAAGTTTTAACTTACCCTCCTTCACAATATCAAAATTTCAGTCTAAAATTATATAATTACAATCAATGGAATAAATGCATACTAAAACACTGACTACACAAAGATTTGTTTTTAATAACACACATTAAAAATTCCTCTTCCCTCAAGAAGCTTACATTGAGAAGAGGAATGAGGATTAGCATACAGATAAGAATAACATTAAGTATGTTGTTTTGGGGACGGGAGACCCAGACAAAAAACTCTGTTAAAACTTAAGGACGGAGAGAATTAGTAAGCTATGGAAGGAGTTATAATGAAGGAAACATTCAGTAAAGAAGTTCAAAAACTAAGCTAAGCCTTAAAGGCTTAGCTTAAAGCTTAGCTTGAAGGAAAATTTATATTTTGTTTGTTTGTTTTTAATGTTACAGTTTTGCATTTACCACTTATTTTCCTTTTTTTCCAATTTCTGTATATACCATGCAGACATGAAATGAACACACATATACACATAACTATATGCGCATATATACATGTGTACATTCACGTGTATGTGCATATATGTACGCAATATATACATACACATGTATTCACACATATACAAACATGCATGCACATATATGAAAATACATATTCATATGCATACACATGCATATGACCGTATACATACACATGTGTATATATATATATATGTTTGTATATGTGAGTGTGCATGTGGATCTATTGAATATTGTATAAACTTTATATATTGCACATGTGTGTATAGGTGTATATATTGCATGTTGTATAAATATATATGTGTGTATATGGGTATATATTATATATTGAATAAACACACATACATATTACACTCCCACATATATACCTATATATATATGTATGTGTGCATGTTTATATATGTGTGTTTATTTTAATATATTTATATAAGCACACATATACATATATACATACATACATGCTCACATATATTTCCCATTTCCTACTAAATGGAATTGTTTCAGTGTCTTCTGAATTTTAATCTTTTTATTATTACTTTATTTGCAGTTTTCAACATTCACTTCCACAAGATTTTGAGTTGCAAATTTTCTCCCTGTCTCTCCCCTTTCCCACCCCAAGACAGTGTGTCTCCTGATTACCACTTCCCCTAGTCTGCCTTCCCTTCAGTCATATCCCCCTCCCTTTTCTCACACCCCTTCCCTCTATTTTTTTTTGTAGGGAAGATAGATTTCTTTACCCCATTGCTGTATGCCTTATTTCCCAGTTGCATATAAAAACAATTTTAGACATTCATTTCTCTCCCTTATTTCTTCCCCACCTACCACCATTGAGAAGGCATGATATTTGATATAGGCTATCCATGTGTATCCATGCAAAACAGTTAAATAAGAACCATGTTGTGAAAAACTAACTATATTTCCCTCGAGCCAATCCTACCCCTATTTGTTTTATTCTCTTCTTTGATATATCCCTCCTTAAAATGATCCATTTCTGATTACCCTATCCTCCCATTTCCCTTTCTTTCAGTCATCCTGACTCTATCCCTATCGCCCCACTTTCATATGTTATGATAGATTTTCATAACAATTTGAGTGCATACATTACTATCTCCGTAAACTAAATATGATGGGCATAAAGTTCACTCATTCCCTCTCAGCTTCCCCCTCTTCCCCTACACTGTAAAAGATATTTCTTGCCTCTTTTATGTGAGATAATTTGCCCCATTACATTTCTTCCTTTCACCTTCTCCCAATATATTCATTTCTCCCTCACCTCTTATTTCTATTTTTCCATATCATCCTCTCTGCCTGTATGTATGTATGAGTATACATATATACATATATATACACACATATATGTATATATACATACATATATAAGTATATATATATGCATGTACATATGTGTATGCATATATACACATGTGTATGTATGTATACATGATATATTTAACATTCTCTTCTACTTTTTGACTCTTTTGCTTTTATTTTACAATTCCTTGGTTTTTCACAAACTGATTAGCTTCCATTTGCTCCATTCTAATTTTGAAGGAACTATTTTCTTCGGTGAGTTTTGAACCTCTTATTGCTTTTGACCAATTCTGCTTTTTAAGACATTCAGAAGAATGCCTCATTGACATTCCTCATTGGCATTTTGGACCTCTTTTGCCATTGGATTAGTCTATTTTTAAGGTGTTATTTTCTTCAACATTTATTGCTAAAGGCAACCAGTTGACTTGCTTTTTATGAATTTTTTGGCATCACCTTAATTTTTCTTCGCAATTTTTGCTCTCCTCTTACTTGATTATCAATTTTAGTTTGAGCTCTTCCATGATCTGAGACCAGTTCATATTTTTCTTAGAGGCTTTGTATGTAGGAGCTTTGAGTATCTTCTCTTCTGGTTGCATGTTTTGATCTTCCTTCTCACCAAAGTAAGATTCTAAAGTCTGATTATTTCCCCCCTCTGTTTGCTCACTTTCCCAGCAAGTTACTTGACTTTTTGACTCTTTATCAAGGTATTTTTCTGCTTCCATTAGATGGTGGTGGTTGTGTACTGTCCACAGTTTACACATTTTGAACTGCTGTTTTCTGAAATACTTCTAGCAATCTGAAAATTCTAGCTCTTCCAAGGTTATATGATCAAAGGAAAAGTGATTACTCCTCTTCTGGTCTATGCTGTGGTCTGTGAATGAACTCAAGTATTCTTTTCTTCCTTGGAACTAAGAGGAGGATTCCCTCTCCATCACTGATACAAGCTCAACCACTCCAGTACTCCTTGCCCAAGGATCATCACCCAGAACTTCAACCCAGATCCAAGGAGGGCAAAACAAGAGAATACTGCCTCAGCACTAGCCAAAGGATTCCTACAGTCTCTCTCTGATAAGCTGTGTGATGCCACCACAATCTGTGGTCCCAGAGCTCTAGAAAGAGCCACCACTGCTTCTGTTGTAGCTTCTGTGACTGCTGCCCCCTCTGCCACCCTGGGGATGAGGTCCAACTGGCTTCTCTCTTACACAGGTTCAATAGATTTTTTCAACTAGCCTTCCAGTTTGTCCTTGGTATATTGGGGTTGAGAAATATGTAAATGGCCACAGCTGCCAGTAATTCAGTCCCCTGAGACCTGCTTTGGCCCTGTCTGTGCTGGCATTGCCCATCCTTGACTGTGCTGTGCTGCCAGCCCAGAGTGATTGAAGTTTACTGTGACCCTTCAGGCTGTGTTGGCTGGAGATTTGTTTCACTCCATAATTTTGTTGGTTATGCACCTCTAGAATTTGTTTAAAATCATTTCTACAGGTATTTGGACGGGTTTTTGGAAGAGCACAAGCAAGTGATTGTTTTTCCTCCATCATCTTGGCTCTTCTTCTCAGACGATATGTATTTTGGAAAGCAGGAGATCTTGAGGGTCTGAGGAATGGAAATGTTTATATAGTTCACATAAAAAAATCATATAGGTAGTATAAAAACAGTTCTGTAGTGTGAAAAACTTGATGTTTTAAGAGCCAAAATACATGGTTTCCGTTCCCACTAATTACCAATGTAGCCTTTGACAAGTCACTTAATTGTTCTGAGCCTTAGTTTCCTCATCTGTTGTACTAAGTGACTATATGATTACTTCTAGCTCCATATCTATGAGCTTGAAAGTAGTAGAAGGAATTTTTGAACCCAGACCTAGTTATCCCAAATCTAACAACCTTTTCCATTACACCTTACAACAATGTAATTCAAATTATCATTGTAATTTTTGTTTTTCTCTTTTTCTTTGTTTCTTTCATCTACTTCTCCTCTTCTTTCTCCTCCTCCTCCTTTTTCTCCTTCCCCTTCTTCTTAAACTGTTGCAGAGTTGTCCAGGGTCAGATAGCTGATGAGTGTCAGAGGTCAAATTTTTATTAATGTCTTCCTCAGTTCAGCTCTATTGCTGTCTCTATTGCAACCACCATGTAGATTTATCAAGACAGGAGAATATTTGTGGAATGGTTCAGGTTTTTGGAACACAAACTGTCATAACAATAGATGTGAAATGAAGCTGGAAAAGTATTTTACTTCTGAATGGAAAAAGGTCATAAAAGTTCAGTTGATGAAATTTTATATTATTCCTGAATGTAATGAGTAATCACTTAAGTTATTTTCAGCAGGGCAATGATGTGATAAGACATATGCATTTGGCCTGTTATTTTGGCTGCCAAAGGAAAGAGGTATTAGAGATAAAAGACCTGTAAATACAGGGAGGCCAATGAAGTCATTGGTTAATGAATGCCCAAACTAGGATGGTGGTGATATGAGGGGATAAAAAGGGAAGCATGACTTACATATTAAGTAAAATTAATAGAACTTGGTCACTGGTTACATGTTCAGGAAGTGTAAGAAGGTTTGATGAGACAAAAGAAAAATAAGGAGTGTCATTTAGGTATTAGACTGGGGGAGACTCTGATGCCATCAACTAAAGTGGCTATATAGAATGGGGGTGAAAGCAACTTCCTCATTTTTCTTTCTGGCCCTCCTCCAAGTTATATGAAACTTCTAATTTTTTAAGCACTATGTTGAGAGTCCAGTTAGTCAATGAACACATATTTTAAATGATTGCTCTATAGTATGCATTGTAATAAATCCTGGGAATACAAAGAAAGGGGAAAAAACCTCTTAACCTTCAGGAGATTACATTCTAATCATTAAGACAAAATGTAAATTACTAATTAAAAATACACCTACAGAGTAAATGGAAGGTGAATGGAAGAGGGAAAACAATGGAATCTGAGGCAACTAGGAAAAAAAAACCTATTTATTGCAGAAAGTGAGATTTGACCCGAATTTTGAAGAAATGAAAGGAAATTGAGAGACAGGAATAAGGGAATAGAACATTCCAGGAAATAAAAATAGACAATGTAAGTGCATTGAGATGTGATACAGAGTATCATGCTTGAAGATCTGCAAATAGGACATGGGGTAAAACTGAATTTAGAAGAGTATGGAGAATATAGAATTCAAGAAGACTGAAAAGAAAGGAAATACCTTTAGAGGTAAAAAAGAATGCTTTAAACTTAATCATAGAGATAATAGGGAAGTTGGAGTTCTTTGAAGGGTGCATGTGCATGCATGTTTGTGTGTGTGAGTGTGTTTGTGCACATGGATGTCTGCATGTATGTGGATTTATCTTAAACAAATCAGCTTTACAGATAAGTGAGGGATGGATTGGAATGGGGGAAGACTAGAGGCAGAAAAATTAGAAGATTATTGCAATAGTTCTGAAGAGGAAGACGGAAACCAAAGCTAGAGCTAATTCGGTGTGAGCTGGGAGAAGATATGTCTGAAAGAAGATAAAGATTCTTAAAGAAAATAAACATAAAAATATTAAATTTTGACAGAAACTTGGACATATAGGGTGAGTGAGAATTAGGAGACAGGGATCATATCAAGCTTTAAACCTGGGACAGTGATGGAATAGTGAGTCTCTCAGCAGGAATAGGGAAGTTCAAAAGAGGTGAAGACTTCAGGGAAAAAAACAGAATGAGATATATGTTGGAGACGTGTTTGAGTAGCTTGTGGGGTGTGCAGCTGAAGATGTCCAAAACCCAGGGACTGGTGAAGGACTGGAACTCAGGAGAAAGAATATAGCTAGAAATGTGATTGCATTATGATGATAATTGAGCCCCAGAGTATTGATGAGATCCTTAAGTGAAAAAATATTTTAGAAATATTTGCCCAGAATCACTCATATATTAATTTTCTGATGATGGATTTGATTCTAACACTACCCTGACTTCAAGCTAGTGTTCTAGTCAATGTGCTATCTAGTTGCCAAATGAGGGCTAAAGTAAAGCAAAATCCATTAGAAATATGCATACTCATTCAAAACAATTTTTTACGTTGACCATGCCCAAAATGTATTTTGCCTCATTCTGAAATCTTAACCCTTCACTCTTCTATTGGTAACATATTTCATAATTAGTCCTATGGAATCATAGTTTATCATTGTACTAGAGTTCCCAATTATTTCAAAATTGTTTGGCTTTACCATTGGTGGATATTGTTTTTTCTTCTGATTTTGTTCCATTTGCTCTGAATCAATTCACACAATGCCTCCCATGTTTCTTTGAAGCCATCCCTTATATCACTACTCACAATACATATTCCATCATATTTTAAGCTATAACTTATTTATAAATTCACTAACTTATGGGCAACTTTTCAGATTCCCTGTCTTTGCTATGTGAAAAGAGATGTAAATCTGTTTGTAAGTCATTAGGGTTTTGTTTCTCTCTCTCTCTCTCTCTCTCTCTCTCTCTCTCTCTCTCTCTCTCTCTCTCTCTCTCTCTCTCTCTCTCTCTCTCTTTTGTTTAACACTATTGCCTCCTGCAATTTTCATTCCCTGTAATTCTGCCTGCCAAATTCCCATTCCCTCTGATTTCCCTATAGGGTGAAATTTGTTTTTGTACCCACTTCTGTGAATGTGTAGTCTTCATTCCTTTAACCAGTTGAGATGAGGGTGAAGTTTCAGGGGCAGGTGCTCCCCACCACATCTTTTACTTGTTTATATAATTTCTACTTCTTTACCCTAATTGTGTGAGATGATTTTCCCTAATCTTCCTTTCTCTTCCTGTCCTCCTCTTCAGTGTATTTCTCTCCCACTTTCTTTCCATTCTTGCCTTAACCTATCACTAAAGATAATCCAACAAATATAAACACGTGTAGGCCTTGTATAATTGAACTCAATTATTATTAATAATGAGAGGCTTTAGAAAGGATGAACAGTTTATATCCTCATATTTCAATATAGGCAGTTTATACTTGTTTGGTCCCTTGTGGTTATTCATTATGGCTTAACTTTTCTCTTAACATTTATGCTTGATCTCTGTTTTTTTAGACACCTTTGATATTTTCATCATGATTGATCAGAAGTGTAGTATGTCATCAAAAATCCATTTTCCACCTCTGTAGTATTATGTGCGGTAAAATGATTAATAAGTAAGTTTGTCAGTACTCCCACATATTTTGCCTTCTGAAATATTTTTTTCCAAATTCTCTGCTCCTTAATAGCTGTGACTTCTATATCATCTGTATGTCCTCAGTACTTTAATTATTTCTGGTTACTTGAAACATTTTTTCCTTTTGCCTGAGAATTTTGGATTACAGCTATAATGTTCCTAGAAGTACTCATTTTAGTGTTTCTTTTAGGAGATGCCAAGTGAATCCTTTCTCTTTTTTTACTTGGCTCTAGGATGCTGGATATTTTCTTTCAAGATTTACAAAATATGATGTGTAATCTCATTTTTAATTACCATGACATTCAAATATTCAAAGGTCATTATTATTTTTTTATCTTCAATCTATTTTTCCCAGACAGTTTTTGCTTTTGTTGTTGTTTTTGTTGTTGTTCTTGTTAGGAGGTACTTTACATTTTCTTCCTTATTTTTGTCTTTTCACTTCCTTGTAATATTTCTTGTCTTGTACGTCATTGACTTCTATATGGTTCGTTCCAATTTTCAGAGATTTTGCAACTTAAGCAAGGTTTTGTAATCCTTATGATAAATTTTCCCTTTACAGTTCTTTCTTTCATAGCTCTCCTTTCTTTTTATTTCTCCTCATACCCTCTTTTTTAATTACAAAATCATTTTACCAACTGAAAAAACCTTTCTTCCTTTGTCCTTCAAGGTATGCTACCTGAGTTTGCATAGTACACAGACTATTTTTCTCTGAGTCTTTGCTTATAGCTGAACAAATGTTTGGGAGTCATTTTCTTCCTTTGCTTCTGAGACTTGAGCATTTTTAAAAATCCATTATTGCAAACTCTTTCCAGATTTGGGGATTAAGATTAGATTTGGGTTCTCCAGCACTTCGAGAGAAAAGGTCTGGGCTAGTTCTAAGGAAGCTTTCTGGGGGTATCCAGTATTGTATTATTCCAGGATCGGAGAGAGAGAGTGGAGACGTAAGATTTCAGGGCTCAAAGGTCTTTGAATCCAGTTCAAAGTCTGGTGGCCCTAGTCTGAGCACTATGAGTTCCTGTAATATATTTTGGTCTGAAACATCCCAAATTATATCTGAACTTAGTTCTCATCATCCACGTAGGACGCCATATTATTTAGATTGACAGTCAATATACCACTGTAAACTCATCACTGGTCAGGATTCATGCCTACTATTGCTCTGCAGACTAGGCTGGATCCTAGAAAAGAAACCCAACTATGCTTTTCAACTCTGAACTACATATTACTGGGGAGGCTTGGGTGATGGAGGATCATGAAAATGAATACATAGTTCTCAAGAAATGTGGTTAGAGATTGTGATGAAAAGGAAAACTGTGAAAGGAAAATGACTTATCACATGAGGATAGCTCTATGGCTGAAAAAGGACAACAGAGGACATCTAGTCTAGTCCCCGTTCTCCAATTAATAGATGAGAAAATAGATTCCAGGAAGATAAATGAAAAGTGAAAATGACCTAAAATAACAAAAGCGATATATTCCCTATTAAAATTTATGCTCCTTCTGCATCTATCAACAAGAATTTAAGTGCCTACAATGTGTCATACAATGTTCTAAGTACTGAAATATTTTAGTTCTTTTATGTGTTTGTATTTTTATAACTGAGGAGAGTACCTAGCACATAGTAGGTACTTAAATGCTTATTTACTGACTCACAAAGCGAATACACACACACGCACACACACACATATATACACATACATGCACACTGTGTATATAAATATAAAGAGAATAAATTTTAATTAGGATAGCAACTAAATATCTATTTATGTAATTATACAAAGTTTGCTAATCAATTTATACAAGGTTTCATAAAACTGTACTCGACAGAACCCCAAGTTAATAAATGTTATATGAAATCTAATGAGCAGCAATATGAATTATAAAAACTTTGAGATTTTACTTCATTCAAAAAATTGGCAAACTGAAAATTAAAAAAAAAAAAACCTGTGGTAATAGTCAACATTCTTGGAAATGTGAGAAGGCAGAAACTATGTCACTGTTGGCAGACCTATGAATCCTTCCGGACTTTTTGAAATTCACTTTTACTTACACTAAAAACATTTTTTAAATGCCCATGACTTTTGATTCAAAAATTTCATTACTTGGAATGTACCCTCAAAGATACCAAGACAAAAATATACGGGAAAAAAAGTGTTTTCCTCATGCACATAAAACTTCTAATCACCACTTTTTTAGGGGAATCCAAGAATTAGAAATAATACACATGCCCATCTGTTGAAATATACCAAAAGAAAATGTATCTTTCATGAATATAATTTAAAGTTTCTATGTCATAAGAAGCAACAGATATGAAAATTCAGGGAAGTATAGACTGAAATTGATACTAAGCAAATATACAGAACTAGGAAAACAAAGTATAGAATATCTACTGCAGTGCTATTGCAAAGAATTATTGCTACAAAATTCAACTAAAAACAGGTTAATTTTGACGGCAAAGTTGGCCTTTAAGAAAGTGACTGTGAAAATGCACATGTATCTCTTATTTTTGGAGAAGTAGAAGATTATGAATGTGTAATTTTATCAATACTGTCAAAATGTTTTTCGTATTTGTTGGCTTAACTGAATTAACTGTCTTCGGTTTTTTCTTGTTTTAAATCTGTTACAAAATGTGCATTTTGGGGTAGAAAAGTGGAAAATAATGTATTTGGCAATGAAGGTCGTGTAAGTGAAACATTTCAGTGAAAAACAGAAGGAATGCTCAATCAAAAGTCAATAATCAAACTAAAAATTTTATTGTGTTTGAAGGGTTTGCAAAAATGATCAACTACCTGAAGCATTAGAGGGTGTTAGATAAGTTAGAGAACCAAAAATGGCAAAAGATAAGCTATTGACTAGTACTATTAGGAGGACTCAAGCAATTTAAAGCATTCATAAGAAGATATAATAGGCTCAGTCTAATGAATAATTAGTTTAAATTCAGGAAAAGAATGCAGTGGTATAAGAGAAAAAATTTGTTATTAAAATAATGGAGATAGAGTAATTCTAAGAAAAGAGGAATTTTAAGTTATGATTAGCAAGGGGAATAAATAAAGTGAAATGCAAAAGAATATAATTAACATTGAAGAATTTAAAAAAAAATGTGAAGTCACAGTGTTAGGAATGGCATTAATCTACATTTTTACCAATGAGAGGAGATGGAAATAAAAACAATAATTGAGTGGAAAGCCATTGAAAAAGTGGAACATATACCTAAGAGACAGGAAATTAAATAAAGAGAGGATGCAGATAGTGTACAAATTTAATGTGAAAATTAATGGGAAGAAGGTTATTGAATGACAGTGACAGAGAGAATAATTCTTGAACCAAACAGCTGTGAGGAAAAAAGGTGTTGCTATAAGTGAATGAAGGAAACTTTCCCTTCTAAAAGAGAAGACATTGAGAATTTGGGTATTTAATTGAAGTTGTTTCTCTTTGAGCAATCATTTACAATGCATTTTGCATAAAGTTATGGCAAAGCTCATTTTCTTATCTTTTCTTTTTATTTAATATTTTATCTTCCCCAGTTAAATGTATAAAAAATTTTAACATTATTTTTCTTTAACTTTGAATACTAGATTCCCCTTCCTCCCTTCCCCAATGAGAAAGCAAAAAATAACCTATAGGTTATATATGTGTAGTCATGCAAAACTTATTCATAATAGTAGGGTGTAGGGTGTGTTTAGGGAGGACTGGTACTGGTACCTTTGGTGCGATGGCTGCCAAGCCATTTTCGAGACTCTTTCCACCTTTGTTGTCCCCCTGTTCCACCTAATTCACACCCGGGTAAACCATTTCACCAGACCGGCCAAATCAGGTTGAGGGTAACCAAGGGTTCTCAAACACATTGGTGAGTTAGAGGGGTGTCTACCCCAAATATGAGTGGAATGGTCAGATGAGAAAAATTTGTTCCAACGGCCATGAAGGCAGAGGAAGCAGGCGATGTGGAGCGCTTAGAGCTTGGTTAGACTGCATCCTGAGCCATTGCCAGTCCTCTTGACTCTATCCTGCCACTCGACTATGATGACTCTGGAGGAGAGAGTGAGGTTGCTGACTTCATGTAACTCTGTCTCACTTAAATCCAGTTTACACAGGAATCAAAAGACATCACCCATACCATTTCACTATTGTGCCTCAAAGTCCCGTGGCAATAGGTAAGTGATGAAGCAGCAGGTGTGGATACACTGGGAGCTGTAGTCACAACCCTGCACATAGGCAGCCCAGGACATACAGTCATTTCCCCCTGGAAGCAGCAGTCCCCTGGGTGTCTGAGCAGCCTTTTAAAGATCGCACTGCTCACCTCCTGGAGTGAGGAAGGGGGATAGAAAAGGTGCCTTAAACATTGCCTGCCTACCCAACCCTGGCCTGATTACCGCTCCAGGCGGGGAATCCCCACGATGCCGTGGAAACACACAAAAAATGTACGAAAACATCTGCAAAGATGATTTTACTCACCATTGGCACATGGAACATGTGCACACTAATACACAACTCGAAATCCAGTAGACCTGAAAGAAGAACTGCTGTTGTTGCAAGGGAACTCAACAGGTATCATATGGAAATAGCAGCCCTGAGTGAAAAAAGGTTGGCAAATGAAGTCTAACTTAACCTTACTGAAGTTGGAGCTGGATACACCTTTTCCTGGAGGGGTGCAGTGAACAGGGAGCGCGTGGGTTTTGCAATCAAAACCAATCTAAACAACAAGCTGGCATGTCTGCCAAAAGGAGTGAATGACAGGGTCATGACAATGCGATTGCCACTCGAAGGAAAACGCAATATCACCATCATCTGCTTATGTTCCCAGCACAATAAACCCTGATGAAATCAAAGAAAATTTTAGGAAGACCTACAGACCCTTATCGTCAATGTGCCAAAAGAGGATAAGCTTATAATTCTGTGTGACTTTAATGCTAGAGTAGGCGCAGACTACCAGACTTGGCAGGGAGTCCTAGGGAGAAATAGAGTTGGAAACAGCAACAGCAATGGTCATTTACTGTTGAAGACTTGTGCATCGCACGACCTTCTCATAACGAACACTGTCTTCTGTTTACCTAAGCACAATAAAACTTTATGAATATACTCTCGCAGCAAGCACAGGAATCTAATATATTATGTGATTGTAAGGAGAAGAGACAAATAAGATGTGAGAGTGACAAAGACAATGTGTGGTGCAGAGTGCTGGTCTTTGATCATAGACTTATCCTTTCCAAGATAAATATTCGCATTCATCAAAAGTGCCAACTCCAAGCAAAATTACTATCAGAAGAATTAATGTCAACAGATTAGAGCACTTCTGTGAGCATGAACAGTTTGCTGGTGACTTGGAGGGAAAGTTGAGCCAACACACAGTTGGCAACAGTGGAGTAGAAAAGGAGTGTGCAGTGTTCAGAGATCTGGTGTACAGCAATTCATTTGCTCCTCTGAGTCAGAGCACTCTCAAACACCAAGGCTGGTTTGATAAAAATGATGGGGCAATTGAAAAGCTCCTAGATGGAAAACGAGAACTCGACAGAATTTACCAGCAAGATAGCTCATCCACCTCTACAAAGGCAATATTTAATTCCATCAAAAGAAAAGTACAAATGAAGCTTAGAGAGATGCGGTATTCATGGCTCAGTAAGAAGGTAGACGAAAGTCAGTTTTATGCTGATAGTAACAATCCAAGGCCCTTTTATGATTCCCTGAAAGTTATTTATGGGCCAAAAACCTATGGTGCATCACAGCTACTCAGTGCTGATGGAGCCACATTGATTAGTGATAAGGACATGATCCTAGAGAGATAGACTGAGCTCTTCTATAGTGTTCTCAACAGATCATCATCAATCAATGCAGAGGTTATTGACCATTTACCTCAGGTTGAAGTCAATCCCTCCTTAGTTGAACTTCCAACTGAATAAGAGTTTTGAGGACCACTAGCCTCCTTTCAAGTGGCAAAACACCTGGTGCTTATTCTGTTCCAGCTGACATTTATAAGGTAGGAGTCCATGGCTATAATTGTTATACCATTATAACATTGTTTCAAATTGCTTTACAAAATGGTTGAATCAGTCCCCAAATCCACCAATAATACATTAATGAGTCCATTTTCCCCCACATTGCCTCCCACATTTATCATTTACCTTTTCTATACCATTAGCCAATCTAATAGGTATGAGGTAGTATCTCAGAATTTTTTTAATTTGCATTTATTCAATCAGTACTGAGAGTATTGTTTTCATATAGCTATTGATGACGTTCTTTACTTCATCTGAAAGCTGATCAGATCTTTTATCACATATCAGTTGGACAATAGCTCTCATTTTTATAAATTTGTCTCAGTTCTCTCTATATATGTATGTATATATATATATATATATTTGAGAAATGAGGCCTTTATCTCTGAAACTTGTTTCAAATTTTTTCATAGTTGCTATTGCGAACTGCATTTCCCTCCATCCTGTTTCTCGGCCCAATTGTTTATTCTATTCCATTATTCCTCTTACATTTTGCTGCTCTTCAAAAATGCTTTGCTTCTGACTACTCCTCCCCCAATTTACCCAACATTCTAACACCTCCCTCTCTTGTCCTGTTTCCCTCCAACTTTCCTGTACTACAAGGTAGATTTTTATATACAATTGGGTGTGTATATCATTCATTTGTTGAGTTAATTCTGATGAGAACAAGTTTCCCTCACTCCTCCTCATGCCCCTCCATTTCATTCCACAGTAAAATCCTTTTCTTGCATCTTTAATGAGACCCATGTTACCTCTCTCTTATTCTTTCTTCCCGTATATTCCTCTCTCACTCCTTAGTTGTATTTTTATATATCATCCCTTTACATTCCACTCACACCTATGTCCTCTGTCTATGTATGCTCCTTCTAATTACCCTAATATTGAGAAATGTCTTCTGAGTTAAAAATGTCATCTTCTCACATAGCAATAAAAGCAGCACAAACTTATTATATGCCCTATGATTTCTCTTTCCTGGTTATTTCTTTAAGATTCTCTTGAGTCTGGTGTGTTCAAATCAAATTTTCTGTTCAGCTCTGGTCTTTTCATCAAGAATGCTTGGATGTCCTTTATCTCATTGAATATCCATTTATTTTTTCTCCTGAAGGATTCCACTCACTTTTGTTCAATAAGTGATTCCTGGTTTGAATTCTAACTCCTTTTCTCTCCAGAATATCATATGCCAAGGAATCAGATCCTTTACTATAGAAGCTGCTAAATGTTCTGTTTTCTTTACTGCGGATCCGTGACACTTAAACTGTTGTTGTTGTTGCTTTCTGGGTACTTGCAATATTTTCACCCTGATTTGGGAACTCTTAAATTTGACTGTAGTATTCCTGGGAGTTTTCATTTTGCAATTTCTTTCAAGAATTGCTTGGTGGATTCTTCCAGTTTCTATTTTACTTCTGGGTCTAAAGTATAAGAGTAGTTTCCCTTGATAATTTTTTGAAAGATGATGTCTAAGCTGTTGTTTTGATCATTTATATTTATAAATCATTTATGATCGTAGATTACCTCTCCTGGATCTATTTTCCAAGTTAGTTGTTTTTTCCGTGAGATATTTCACATTGTCTTCTTTTCCCCCCATTCTTTTAGTTTTGTTGCCTTGTTTCTTGATTTCTCATAGCAATTTGCTTTCATTTTCTCCATTATCATTTTTTTTTTCCCTTTTGGACAGTTTATGACATTCTCCTCATGTACTTTTTGTAGACCACTTTTTTTCCCATTTAGACTAGTCTTTTTTAAAGGTGTTATTTTCTTCAGTATTTTTCTTGCATCTCATACTATACTGCTGATACATTTTTCATTATAGTCTTGCTTCACTCTCATTTCTTTTTCCAGTATTTCCTCTACCTTATCAAAACCTTTTTTGAGAACCGTAATGGACTGAGACCAATTCATATTTTCCTTGGAGGCTTTAGATATAGGAGATTTAATTTTGTTGTATTTTTCTGAGTATGTGTTTTTAACTTCCTTGTCACCAGAGTAACTTTCTATAGTGAACACTTTTTTCCATTGTTTGCTAATTTTTCTGGCCTATTAGTTAAATTTTAACTCTTTGTTAAAGTAGAACTCTGCTTCCGAAGTTTAGGACTCACTGTCTCAAGATTCAGTGGGTTTGTGAAGCTAATTTCAGATATATGTCTAGGGATATGTAAGTTTTCAATACTGTGAGGAGTGTCCCCTTTCCACTGTGGCTACAAGCTCTGTTATGTAATAAAAAAAAAATTTAAAAATTGAGTTAAAATTTCTTTTAAAATCATGATCAATGAGCTTCAGAGGAACATGTAAGCTCACATCCACACATACTGGCATAATTTAGAGATATTAAGGATTTAGTTCCAGACTAACACAATAAAGTGAATATCACAATCATGTAAGTCACACATTTTTTTTCTTTCTCAGTGCATTGAGAAGTTATGTTGATATCATAGTCTATTAAGCTGCTATTTGTTTGACAACAGAAGCCTAGGTTTCACCTGTGTCGATTTTTAATATGAATCCCTCACAAAATTTAGTCATTTCTAGCTTTTAATTTAGAGTGAGAGACATAGGACTCTTCTTCTCATTTAAACACTTAGAGTCAATTGTAGGGTTGTTAATTGATCTAATAATAAAATTGTTTCATATTAAGAAATAGGGAGGGGAAGAGAAAGAGAGGAATAGCAAGTTGGTGGAGCAGTTAGAAAACACAACATTTATTGATTCAATTCTCTCTCTTATACGTGTGCAATTCATGGTGTGCAAAAATATGTATAATAGTAAACTCAAAGGCCACTGATCGCAGATCACCATAAGATATATGGTATTACTGGAAAAGTTTGAAATGATGTAAACATTACTAAAATGTGACACAGACACAGGATGTGAACATGTATTGTGGGGAAAAAATGGTGCTAATAAATTTATAGTTTCCATAAACCTTCAATGTCTAAAAAGAAACAAAAATCAAATGTCTATGAAGCAAAATACAGTGAAATGTAATAAAATGAGGCATGTTTGCATATGTATATGCATGTAATGTGTATGATTTTGTTATATATGCATGTATACATATATACATGTATGTGTGCATATATACATACATATGCATGTGTATATATAAATACCCATACATAATGCATGTGTGTATGTGTGTATACACATGTATGTATGTGTATCTATAAATGATTGTATGTATATATGCATATACATATGTACACACACACATATATACATATGCATATGTGTGTATACACACAGACATATATATATATATATATACACACATATGTGTATTATGTGTGTGTATCCCTATCTCTAAATCTATATCTCTGTGGATACATCCATATATCTATATCTATTTATCTACATGTATATCTATGTCTATATCTATATATTACCGACAAATCATTATGAGTTCCCTTCCCTTAATAATATCAACAGAGATTAATGTGATATCTTGGACTGTTGAGTTCTGTTTTAATGTTCTGAATAAGAACCACATGATTATCAATTTTATTTTAGTCTCCAATTGTAGTAGCTCTTTTCTTAATCACTGGCAATATTATTATAGCCAAGAATAAATTTGTTACTAAATGTTATCTATGTATGGATCTGAAGGCTAGCAGTTAGGCAGCTGCACTTAGTCACCTTCCTTATGATCAGAAACAAAACAAAATTAGGGAACTTAATTACAATGAGATTGCTCAGAAACACTAAAAATAATCTTTTAAGATTATATTTTGAAAGAGAAGATTTTGAATGTTATTCTTTAATCAAAGAGTATCTTTCATTTCTTGATGTTTATAATATAGTCAATATTAATTTTGTTTCTATTGAAACATAACGCAAAGTAGAGCAATATTTTCTTCTTATGTGAAATGTCACTAGGATTTCCAGAGATAGAGAAAGACAGACTCACAGTCAGAGATACAGAGAAGGAAGTCGTTGTAAAAGGTATGTGTGGTGTATAACAGGGGATTTTTTTAATCTTGATGATTTTACCAGATTGTAAACCTTTCATTGTGGCTTGATAATCTATTAAGATAAGTAGGTGTTTGGGAGCAATAATAAAGACTTTTAATTATAATTTACAACACTTGAGTTTTTTTTCTAATTAGCCCCTTTATAAGAAGTATGATAACATCTCCTTGTTATGCCTCAGTGACTAGGCCTGTTTCCTGAAAAGAATTGGTAAGTTTAGAGGTACCCTCTTTATACCTCCTAGATTGTGGATTTAATTGTTGAAGTCTACTGTCATCACAAGATTAAGTGATTTAAGTGATTAAATACTCTGAGAAACTGACTCTCCCAGAAGTGTCTCTTTTCTCACCACATTTAAGACATTTTTTCACTTTTGCCCCGACTTTTTTTCACGTGAGAGTTTCTAAAAGTATAGGAGGTGGAACAGCATAATTTCCTATCTCTCAGCAGCTCCTAATGACTTCCTTACTTCAAAAGCCTAAGAAAAGCTGCATATATTTGCGTAGGTACCCAAAAGTAAAGTTCCTGGACTGTAAGAATTGCCAGTAACCCTTAAATTCCAGCCTTCATGGTTGCATTAATGACACACTCATATTCAGTACTTCTGTAGGGAAAAGTATTCTTGACAGAAAAGGTGTGAATTACAGGCAGTATGAGCCACGAATCTATACTTTTAGCCTCTTAAGGGAGGTTTTCTGGGCAATGACCACCTATCAGATTTCTAATCTTACCTCTAAAGTGCTTAAAACTCAAGATGGTTAATGACAGAAAAATTTCATATGACAGGAGTATTTATTATATTACTTTCTAATAGTGAATAGCCAGAAACATTATATATCCAATGTTTTGAACTATCTAATCATATTATGATAGATAAAGAAAGTCAGAGGATTACTTTTCTCTAGTAAACTGCAAACAGGAAGAATTTCAATAAACATATAAATAAATAGATTTATGTAAAATAATAGAATAATGAAAAATTTAAACAAAATAGCTTTAGTAATATAAATGAAATACTATCAAGAGCAAAAGTTCAAATCATTGTATAGTGATGCTTCTAAATAATTGAAGCTGACACATTACTTTTCTTGGTGTTAAGAAGGGACAAACAAGAACCTCAGCCTTTGTTCTCTGAGCCCAGTGGAGGAAGTCCTATTCAGAAATTCAACATGTCTACTTACAAGTTCCAGGCAAGAGAAGTTACAGCCATGTTACTTAACCCAGTTTACCTTAGTTTTCTCATCTGTAAAAATAAACTGGAGAAGAAAATAGAAAACCACACCAGTATTTCTCCCTAGGAAACTCCAAATGGGGTTGAGGAGAGTCAGGTATGATTGAAAAATCACTTAACAACAACAAGAACAACAACATTTCAATGATGAATTGATTTTGGTAGAAATGTGGTCACAGCTTGGGAGAGGAGATGGATCCTTCCTAACCTGTTTGACTTGAGCTTCTATTCTTAGTTGATGTCACATTCTCTTCCTCCAATCTAAACCTTTGTTTAACCAGAGCTTTATAAAATATGAAGAAGTTTAGTCTAGTGGAACTAAATAATAAATTTCATTTTAGGAGCTTTTGGTCCAGACTCCTGCATAGAAGAAGTCCACCGTCGCTTCAGATACTCTTCATTTTTCTCCTCATCCATAGAATCCACAGTGATCCTCTTCCAAAGTTTTTGAAATTCTTCATCCATTAAACTGACAGCTCTTGTCATTGGAAAAAAGAATCTTCTTCTTGTCAGAATTGGTGGCAAAGATGATTTGATCCCCTAAGGCCTTGATGACTTTCTGGGCATTAGGCAGCCCCTTCTCAATGTCTTCTAGGAGGATCTCTCCCAAGCCTCAATGGTCATGCTTGTCTAGGAGCCCAGGGCAAGGTCTACTTATCTTTCAGGATGTACTTGGGCTTGAAGGTGTACTTCCCATCTACTACTTCAATTTGGGGGTTGTTAACTAGTGCCCAAGACATCACCCATTTTTTCTGCTTAAATCTTATGTTCAAATGCTGGGTTTAATCCAAAATTTCTTCTGAAGTCAGTTGATGGGTTTCACCTCTCTGACTTCAGGTCTTCATATAATTTACAGTCTTTGCAAGAACTCCAAATTTCTATTCCGAGCCTCCAGAAAGGGCTTTAAAGTTAAAGGATGCATTACTGTGACCTGAATTTTGTTTGGAGCCTGAGGATCCTCCCTATGAGAGAGAGAAAGAGAAAGACAGAGAGAGGAGTGGAGGAGAATAAACAGGAAGGTAGGATGGACACTCAGTGATAACGGTCATTTCTGTTGTTTTTTTTTTTCTTTTAGTAAAGGGAGGCTTTATTCAGACTTACTTATAGTTGTGAGAGATATCTTTCAAGTTATGTAAATATTATATGTATATTCAGGGTTAACTTCCTTTTTCATCTTAAGGTTTCATTGCTCTGATTCAAATAAAGAAAGGTAACGTGTCTGCTGAATTTCTGGCTCACTAATAGCACTACTCTACAAGGTAAGAAATGCAATAAAAGAACTAACAACCTTGAAGAAGAACATATGAAGAATACGAAGAACAGAAACATCATTATGACGGGGGTAAGAACCAATTCATTTAATTTAATGAGCCCTAATTTATGTTTTACTCAAACTGTTTTCTGACAGATGGGTATTTAAAAATATTCTATTTTGCCTTATATGGAATAGATTGTATTATTAGAAATGTTATAAAAATATGACTACTTCCTCAAAGCACGTGCAGTGAAAGTGGAGTAAGGGGTCAGTAATTGGTGCATGGGATTGTATCTTTCATAGGTTCATGATTTACAGCCACAAATCACTTTAGAGGTCATCCAAAATCAGTACTTTAATTTTCAATATATTTATTTTAACATTTTTAAGTGGGCTACTCTCCCTCACTGCAACCCTTATCACACTCACTGAGATGGCAAGCAACATTATATCAGTTATACTTGTGAAGTCATTCAGAACATATTTCCATATTGGCCACGTCAGAAAGAAAAAAGAATAAAGATATGAAGTAAGGGGGGGGAAGTTTAAATTTTTCCTCAAAGCTGACAGTTTTATTCTCTAGAGGTGGCATAGAATTTTTCATTTATGGATCCTTTGGAATTGGCTTTCATCATTGTCTTGATAAGAGAAGCTAAGTTTTTCTCAGTTCGTCATTATCGCAATATAGCTTTTACTGTATACCATATTCTCCTGAATTTTCTCACTTTTGTTTGCATCAGTATGTATAAGTCCTCTCAGAATTTCCAGAAAATATCCTGCTGATCATTTCTCATAGCACAATGTAATTGCATCACAATGATATAGTACAATTTTATCAACTCCCCAACTGATGAGCATTCCCACATTTTCAAAATTTTTACCATTATGAAAAAGTTATGAATATTTTTGTACATACCATAACTTATATCTTTTTTAACCTTTCTGAGGTACAGAAGAATATTGATATTACTGGGCTCTAGAGTATGCACAGTTTATAGCCCTTTGGACACAGTTCCAAACTGTGGTTGGACCAATTTACAATAATACCAAAAGTTAAACACTTTACCTATTTTTTTAGAGACAAGATCAATAATTTAAGTATTACTGGACTACCTGGGAACCAGGATCAAAAAAAAAAGAGCCAGGAGAGCATATTTTAAGTAATTTAAGAAAATTCCCCTGATATTCTAGAACCAGATGGCAAAATAAACATTGAAAGAATCCATTGATCACTGCTGAATGAGATCCCAAAATGAAAACTCCTAGGTCCAAATTCGATAATTATCAGGTCAAGGATAACATACAACAAGCAGCCAAAAAACCCAATTTAAATAGTATACAAGCACAGTCCAGATTATTCAGTGCCTAGAAGTTTCTACTTTAAAGGACAATAGGACTTAGAGTATGACATTCTGGAAGTAAATGAGCTTGGATTACAACCAAGAATCAACTATGCAGCAAAACTGAGCATAATCTTTCAGGGGGAAAAGACAGTTATTCAGTGAAACAGAGGACTTTCAATAATTCTTAATAAATAAAAACAGAGCCAAACAGAAAATTTATACTTCACATAGAGGAATTAAATGAAGTATAAATAGGTCAATAGGTAATAAGACCTATTTTCAATAAGGCAAATCTATTTGCATCCCTACATGGGAGGATGATAATTGTGACTCTTGAGAACTAGATCTTTATTACGGCATTTAGAAGAAGTATTCTTAGACAGAGAACTTGAATATAAGTTTGCTTTGATGTGATGATAAAGAAAAATTAAGGGCTAATGAAAGGATTGTACTGGGAGAAGAAAAAAGAGAGAGTCATAAAAGGGAAAATTACATCACAGGAAGAGGGACAAAATAAAAGGAAAGATAAGAGGGGGATGAACGTTGTTTCAACCTTACTCACGTTGAATTTGTCTCAAAGAGGGGGATGGCATGCACATTAACTTGGTTCTAGAAACCTATCTTACTATTTAGGGAAGTAGGAGGAGAAAGGAGAAAGACAAGAGATAGATAGGTGGAAAGCAGAGAGGGAAGAAGGGAAGAAGTAGAGCAAAGAAAGGCAAAGACAATCACAGAAGGGAGGGGAGATTAAGGGAGGCAGTTGCCAGTAACAAAACATTAGTGAGGAAGAAAAGGTAAAAGGAGAGATAAAACTCTAAAGAGGGATGGGGACTCTGCTTATATGTTTGGAAAGGACTAACGTATCTATGAATTGATACATTCACCTTCTGAAGGATTATCAGCTGCAAGAAATTGCAAAATCTCATGGGAAAAAAAATTTCTTTTGTGGACACAGCATCCAAAGTATGAAAATACTGCATCAACCACATCGACAACAAAGCTAATAAAAACCACATGATTATCTCAATAGATGCAGAAAAAACTTTTGACAAAATACAAGACCCATTCCTACTAAAAACACTGGAGAACGTAGGAATAAAGGGAACTTTCCATAAAATAATAAGCAGTATCGATCTAAAACTTTCAGCAAGCATTGTATGCAATGGGGACAAGCTAGATGCATTCCCAATAAGATCAGGGGTGAAACAAGGATATCCATTATCACGACTATTACTCAAAATGGTACTAGAAATGTTAGCTGTAGCAATTAGACAAGATAAAGATATTGAAGGAATAAGAACAGCCAAAGAAGAAATTAAGTTATCACTCTTTGCAGATGATATGATGATTTGCTTAGAGAATCCCAGAGATTCAAGTAAAAAATTACTTCAAATAATAAACAACTTTGGCAAAGTTGCAGGTTACAAAATAAACCCACACAAATCTTCTGCATTCCTATATGTTAGCAACAAAGTCCAGAAGCAAGAGGTAGAAAGAGAAATCCCATTTAAAGCTAGAGTAGACAGTATAAAATACTTAGGAGTTTGCCTGCCAAAACAAACCCAGGAATTATATGAACACAATTACAAGACACTTTTTGCACAAATAAAGTCAGACTTAAGTAAGTGGAAAAACATTAGTTGCTCATGGGTAGGCCGTGCTAATATAATAAAAACAACAATTCTACCTAAATTAATTTACTTATTTAGTGACATACCAATTAAACTATCAGACAATTATTTTCTAGAGCTGGATAAAATAATATCAAAATTCATTTGGAAAAACAAAAGGTCCAGAATATCAAAGGGACTAATGAAAAGAAATGCTTGGGAAGGGGGCCTAGTCCTACCAGACCTCCAACTGTACTATAAAGCAGCAATTATCAAAACCACTTGGTACTGGCTAAGAAAGAGAGAGGTAGACAAGTGGAAAGACTTGGCACTCAAGACACAGTAGGCAAGGAATATCGCAACCTTCTGTTTGATAAACCCAAGGACCCCAGCTTCTGGGATAAGAACTCACCGTTTGACAACAATTGCTATGTGGAGGAAATTAGGCATAGACCCAAACTTGACACCGTACACAAGAATAAAGTCCAAATGGGTACATGATTTAGGTATAAAGACTGATACCATGAATAAACTGGAGAAGCAAGGAATAGTGTATTGATCAGATCTATGGAGAAGGGAAGAATTTTTTACTAAAGAAGACATAGAAAGCATTATGAAATACAAAATAGATAATTTTGATTACATTAAACTGAGAAGTTTTTGCGCAACCAAACCCAATGCAACCAAAATCTGGAGGGATGTAGTAAATTGGGAAAGAATTTTTACAGCTAAGCTCGGGGATAAAGGCCTCATTTCTAGAATATATAGAGAGCTGACTCAAATGTATATTCATACAAGTCATTCCCCAATTCATAAATGGTCAAAGGATATGAACAGGCATTTGTAAGAAGAAGAAATTAAAGATATCTATAATCATATGAAAAAATGCTCCAAATCACTGTTGATTAGAGAGATGCAAATCAAAACAACTCTGAGGTACCACATCACACCTATAAGATTGGCAAACATGACAGAACAAGAAAATGATCAATGCTGGAGAGGATGTGGGAGAGTTGGAGCTCTAATTCATTGTTGGTGGAGCTGTGAGCGCATCCAACCATTCTGGAGAGCAACTTGGAACCATGCCCAAAGGACTTCAAAAATGTGCATACCCTTTGACCCAGCAATATCGCTACTAGGACTGTATCACCAAGAGATCATAAAAATGGAAAGGGTCCCACATGTTCAAAAATATTTATAGCAGCACTCTTTGTAGTTGACAAAAACTGGAAGTCAAGGGGATGTCCATCAATTGGGGAATGGCTTAATAAATTATGGTATATGAATGTAATGGAGTACTATTGTGCCATAAGAAATGATGAACAAGAAGACTTCAGAGAGGCCTGGAAGGACTTATATTACCTGATGCTGAGTGAAAGGAGCAGAACCAGGAGAACTTTGTGCACAGCAACGACCACAGTGAGCGAGAGTTTTTTCTGGTAGACTTGGAATTTTGTAATAAAGCAAGAACTTCTTAAAAAAATAAAATAAAATCCCAGTGGTGGTTCTCTAAGGCAAAATGCCTTCCACACTCAGAGAAAGAAATATGGAAGTCATTCGCAGAATGTAGCAGATCATGTTTGTGTATGTGTATGTTTTTGTGTATCATGTTTTGATTTGTTATATGATTTCTTCCATTTATTTTAGTCCGACTACATAGCATGACTATAGTGAAAATGTACTCAATAGGAAAGTATATGTAGAACCTATACAGAACTGTATGCAGTCGTGGGGAGGGAAGGGGGTAGTGGGGGGTAAGTGTGGGGGGGATAAAATCTCAATTGTATGGCAGTGATTGTTAAACATTAAAAAATAAATAAATAAATACTTAGAAGACCACAACAACAAAAAAGAAAATAATGGATCAAAGAACTAAGGTAAAGTATTGCTACAAATTCATAAAACAGATCTAAGTCAGACATTTGAGGAGGGACAGGATAAAAAAAGAGAGAAAAAGAATAAATACAAAAGTTTGGATGGAGAAAAATACCCAATTAGTAATTATAAACGTGAATGTGAATTGAATGGAGTCATTCATTTAATGGGAATGGATGGTAAAATGAATTAGAATCCAACACCCAAACATACATAGTTTATAGGAACGACACTTGAAAAGGCTCTCTCCTCATGTATGCACAGTTAAGAATTACCCAAAGTTAATATTAGCAGAATATATATTCAGCTGAGCCCTCCTCCAGAAGGACCTAGCGGTAGTTGAAGGAGGAGACTCTGCTGCTATCACCGATTTGTGTCCGGCTAGGTGAGTGCATCTATTCTAGCACTAGCTCCTCAAAGCCAGAGCGGCTCTTGCTGTTGGCCAGGAGCTCCTGGAGCTGCTCCAGCTGCTCCAGCAGCTTGTCGGTTTGTTTCCATTCTAGTTGAAGCTGCTGCTTCAGGTCCTTCAGCGCGGCACTCCCCTTGTTCTCCAGAATGCGTTATCCATCTGCCACATCCTTCACCTCCTGCTACAGCGAAGTGATGGTGCCCAGGTGGCCTTCACATAAGGCCTCAGCCTCCTGCATCTGGTCTTCGACCGCCTGCACCTCCTCTTCTTACCTTTGCAGCTCAGCCTTGTGGATGTCCTCTTCCATATGCAGGCTCTCCTGGCGTTCCTGATACTGTTCCTCTAAGCCCTCCTCTGAGTCCTTCAGGCACTACTCAAACCAACCCTTAGCTCCTTCCATTGACTGCAGCTGGGTTTGCAACTCCTCCAATGTCTGCTGTAGGCTCTCCAGCTCGCGAGTCTGAGCCTTCTCCTCCCAGATCTGGGCCGGCAGCTCTTCCTCCTGTCTCCTCCATCCTCTCACACTCATAGTGAGCCTGCACAGTCAGCACATCCTTTTCTGTCTGCATCCTAGTTGAGCCCATCTCCTCCTTGTGTCTTGATTTTCCTGCAGTGCCTCAGCAGTCACTTCATCCAGGAGGGCCTTCCTCTTTTCAGCATTCCTCCTAGTCGCCTCCAGCTCTGGCCCTATGACCTGGAGGTGTTCCAAAACCCGGCCATTCGCCCTCAGGGATTCCCGGAGCTGAGAGCGAAGATCATCTCTCTGGCCTGCGAGGGCCTTGAACTCTGCCTGGCACTGCTGCAGCTCAGTGACCAGACCTGCAGTCTACTCCTGCAAGGCGCACAGTTCCTGGGCCTTGACTGTCTGGATCTGGTCCTACAGGTCCCAGAAGTCACTGGTGTGGTGCCAGAGCTTAGCTTGGAGCTGCTCCCTTAGATTGGCTAGACTCTGGTTGGCAGCCTGAAGCTCCTGGTGCAGCTTCTGAGTCTGGGCTAACTGGGGTTTGAGATTCGCCTGCTAGTATTGCCAGAGTTCTTCAATTTTATTCCTGCTGTCACTGTACAAAGCCTCCTTCTCTGTCTGCAGTAGGAAGGAACTCTCCTGTTTCTTCAGCTTCTTCAACAGCTTGGTTACCTCCTCCTTCAGCTTTGTCATCTCCACATGCTTCGAGCTCTCAAGCCCCTGCAAATGCTGCTGAAGTAGTCTCTTCTCCTCCTTCTCCACTTCTCACTTCAGCTCGTCCTCTGTCAGTGGGGGTGGGGCTACTGTGCCTCCTAGAGGGACCCCAGAGACCCTGGTCTCATCCTTCCTACAAGTCTCTTGCAGGACATGGGAACTAGTATGTTCTTTCTCATAGCGTTCCTGCAGGGCTGTAATGTTATTCTGGGAGGCTATGTTCTCTGCTTGCAGACTCAGAAGCTCCCTGTCCATGGGGCTGCTGGCTGTGCTTGGAGGCCATGGCCCCATGTAGCCCTCCTTTAGCTGCTGATTCTCTTATTCCAGTTGCTCAATCTTGCACAAAGCTTGCTGAGCTCCTGAAGAAGCGTCTATTCTGCAGCCATAAGTCATCTTCCTTCCTGACTGTGGAGTTTTCCTGCAGCATCTGGTTCTCACTGAGCAGAAAGTCCACTTCCTGGGCTTTCTTGCTCGTGTTCAGGGCCTTCTGGGCTCAGGCAAACTCCTTATCCAGAAACATGACTCTCTGCCAGAGGGATGTGAGCTCCACACCATTTTTCTCAACTAGTCTGGCAGCTAGTAGTTCTGGGTCCACTGTCCGCTCTCCCCAGGCCACCATCTCTGGCAATCTATATTTATTTTAAACGGAATTTCTTTTTACATCTCTGGCTGTTGGGCTTTGTTAGTAATATACAGAAATACTGAGAATGTTTGTATTTATTTTATATCCTGCAACTTTCCTATAGTTGCTAATTATTTCAAGTTGTTTTTTAGTTGATTTTCTCAGATTCTCTAAGTATATCATATGAAAAGAGTGATGGTTTTGTTTCTTCATTTCCTATTCTAATTCCTTCAATTTCCATTTCTTCCCTTTTGACCAAAGCTAATATTTCTATTACAATAGTGAATAACAGTGGTGAAAATAGACATCTCTCTTTTACCCTTGATTTTATTGAGAATGCTTCAAGCTTACCCAACAACATATAATATTTGGTGAATGTTTTTGGTGGATGCAATTCATAAGTTTAAGGAAAACTCCATTTAATCCTATGGTCTCTAGTGTTTTCAATGGGAATGGTGTTGTATTTTGTCAAAAGGTTTTTCTGCATCTATTGAGATAATTAGACAATAGAAGCCAAGATAGCAGAGGGAGAACTTGGACTCACTTAAGTGTACCACAAATTCCTTGAGATCTAAAAAGAGAATCTGAACAAATTTTAGAGTAGCAGAATCCACTAGGAGACATAGTGTGGCAGATTTCCATCCCAGGACAGCCCAGAATTTTAAAGAGAATTATCTATTACATGGGGCTGGGGAAGCACAAAGCACACAGGCTATACTAGCACAGATGCTGCCATAGCAAAGTCCACCAAGAACTGCTGGGCAGACTGAATCAGAAGCAGCAGTGTGGATTCTCAGACATATCAGCCTGGGATGGGAGTCCAGTGGAACTGAGTGAGAGAGAAGTGCAGGAACCTGATAACAGCAGCAGCCACTCATGGAAGTATCAGTCAGCAAAGTAAATGTATGTAAGTTATCTACTTTAACTCCTGGGAACCAAGATGGTGGAGTTATCTGTAAGTGCTCTCCCCCTCCCCTTGTTGACCTTGAAACACTCATAGAATATTTCCCTAGGAAAAAATCCTGGAACAGTGAGATCAGCCAAAGGTGTAAATAGCCTCTCAGCTCAAAAGGCTAGGAAAATCGTCAAGGAGACACTCTCTTGCTGTGACTGAAGGGGAGGAGTGCAGGACCAGAGCTGTACCAGACAGCCCCAACTCAGTGAACCAGGAGGAGATCCTGAGCCCCAAGGGGCTGGAGCCCATAAGCATCGACACCAGGACCCCAGATGTGCCTTTGCACAGCCAGGGGAATTCGGAAGACACCAGGACAGACAGGGGTTTAGCAACGGCTGAGCCTGTGTGTGCTGTAGCTCAGGGGAGGAGACCTCCTGAGACCAGACTTCTCCTCAACAGTTCACCCAGCAAGTTTCAGGGTAACTCTTGAGAAATTCAGAAAGATTTCACCTGACATCTGCCTTGGCACACCAGCCATCTCAGCACCAAGTTAGCTGGAGCATTCTATTTTCTACCTGAAAGAACCAGAGGCCTCAATACACAAAGTGTCAAGTTCTCAGGGAAAGAATGGTGGAACAGAGACCCAGAAGCAGAGATCCACTTTAAAAACCAGGAAAAAAACCAATCATGGTGAGCAAGAAGTAAATTGGAAAATAAAAGACCCTAGAATCTTATCATGGGGCAAAGCTCAAAACACAAATGCAGAAGGGATCAATATTGAGGCTTTGCCTCCATCTGAATCCTCATAAGGGAATATGTAATGAACCTTCAAGTTGATAGATAATTCTAAATTAATATAATTTAGTACAATCATTTAAAATTATTATTCATTTCTGACACCTCAGAGAATTTCAGTTTATGTACCGTTTGTTGTTTCTTTCCTTATCTAAGTATTGTGCCTCACATAAATATTTTTTAAAAAATTTATTGTAATGAGCTTTTTTGCCTTATTAAATTGTCAGTCAGCTACCTTAAAAATAGGGTGGAAATTAATTTTCTTTATTATTATGAATATTATTTACATGTAAAATCATTCATTCAATTTTGAGACTTATACCAAAACATACTGAAAGCCTGAGTTTTCACAATAGATACATTTAGAAGCCATTCATATACAGAGTTACGTATTTCCTAGAGAAAAAAAGTGTAATTCTGTTGCTTTCTCAAAATTTGCTATTTCATTTAATTAGGAGACTCTTTATATTACATATTTGTCTTAATATTCTGCACAGTAGTTTCCTCTCTAGGGGGATATCATACATATGTTTTAATTTGACCACAAATACAGATTAATTTTTTATAATGTTCATACTTGTTTCCTATAATAGTAGCTAAGAAATTTTCCATATCAATCCACCATTTAACAGAATTAGTGTTGCACTTGCAAATCATCTTGATTAAGGAAATTTGCTATAAAAGGAAAAGGAGGGATATAGTTATAATAATATCACATATCATAATAGGGAGAAAATTCCCTTATCTGTGTTTGATTCCAGGCATGAGTCATAGTTGACCGCCAATCATATAGTAACAGGGTTTTAAAAAGCCAGGCTCAAGATTAACAAGGTTAGGAATTTTCCTTTACAGAAAGGAAGTAGTATGATGCCAGGAGGGGATAAGGTTATCGATGAAAATTTTCCCAGACACAGAAATATATATTTAACAGTTCCCAGATTGCTGCAGTGCCATTTTCTACTTAATGCAAATTCAGGCAAATATCCTTGTAATCAAAACTCAAAACAAACATTAATTATTTTCCCAAGAATTTTTACCTTAAATAGCAAAATTTGACTCACCACCACCAAGGGCTTGTATATCTTTCCTGTTGTTTCCCTAACAATTAACATTTCATTAATTTTTTAATTATGAATTAAAAATAACCATTTTCTGGGACTTCAGACATACAGTAAGTATCTGATAGTTGACTCATGATTAATATGTTGAAGATACATGTTGAAATCATGTACACTTTCATAATAGCCCAGAATTTTCAAATGATAATTTAATATATTAATAAATTTATCATTATTATTAATTTTATAAAAATTAACTCATTGAATACTTGTTTTCAAATTTCTATTTTTACCATATCCTTTAAAAAGCCCAGCTAATCAACTGAAAGTATTCAGATTAAAAGTGAATTTTATTTGAAGCAGCATTTCTCTAACAGTTGTCCTTCAAATTTCACAATATAAGATGATACAGAAATACAAAAATAAAACAACCAATATCATGTATATAAAACATGAAACAAAACCTCAGACATCCATTCAGTCAATTGCATTTCCAAAATGTCCCATATTAAAAATGATAAATCTTATTAACTTTGGCATTTTTGAGCCCACTTTAGATTTATAACAATTACATTAAAATAGAAAGAAAAATATTAATTTGATGTTTAACATATTCCACTCACTGTTATAAGCAATTTACAATCAGTATGTTATTTTGGTCCTCACATCCTTGGGAGCTGGGGCATTTCTACATTTTTCTTTTTTTTTTTTTCAGTTCAGGAAACTGGAGCACGCAGAGAGAGGATAATTATTTTGAAATTAGATATCTAATACACTTCTGCAACTAAAATGTAATTCAATTTTCCTTTCATTTTCCACCATTTTCTTTTTTTAATTATTTTTTAATGTTTAACAATCACTGCCATACAATTGAGATTTTATCCCCGCCCACATCTACCCCCCACTACCCCCCTCCCTCCCCACGACTGCATACAGTTCTGTATAGGTTCTACATATACTTTCCTATTGAGTACATTTTCACTATAGTCATGCTATGTAGTCGGACTAAAATAAATGGAAGAAATCACATAACAAATCAAAACATGATACACAAAAACATACACATACACAAACATGATCTGCTACATTCTGCGAATGACTTCCATATTTCTTTCTCTGAGTGTGGAAGGCATTTTGCTTTAGAGAAGCACCATTGGGATTTTATTATTTTTTTTTAAGAAGTTCTTGCGTTATTACAAAATTCCAAGTCTACCGGAAAAAAACTCTCGCTCATTGTGGTCGTTGCTGTGCACAAAGTTCTCCTGGTTCTGCTCCTTTCACTCAGCATCAGGTAATATAAGTCCTTCCAGGCCTCTCTGAAGTCTTCTTGTTCATCATTTCTTATGGTACAATAGTACTCCATTACATTCATATACCATAATTTATTCAGCCATTCCCGAATTGATGGACATCCCCTTGACTTCCAGTTTTTGTCAACTACAAAGAGTGCTGCTATAAATATTTTTGTACATGTGGGACCCTTTTCCATTTTTATGATCTCTTGGGGTTACACTCCTAGTAGCGCTATTGCTGGGTCAAAGGGTATGCACATTATTGTAGCCCTTTGGGGATAGTTCCAAATTGCTCTCCCCAATGGCTGGATGCACTCCCAGCTCCACCAACAATGAATTACTGTTCCAACTCTCCCACATCCTCTCCAGCATTTATCATTTTCTTGTTCTGTCATGTTTGCCAATCTTACAGGTGTGATGTGGTACCTCAGAGTTGTTTTGATTTGCATCATTCTAATCAACAGTGATTTAGAGCATTTTTTCATATGATTATAGATATCTTTAATTTCTTCTTCTGAAAATTGCCTGTTTATATCCTTTGAACACTTATCAATTGGGAAATGAATGTTATGATTATACATTTGAGTCAGTTCTTTATATATTCTAGGAATGAGGCCTTTATCCCCAAGCTTAGCTGTAAAAATTCTTTCCCAATTTACTACATCCCTCCAGATTTTGGTTGCATTGGGTTTGGTTGCGCAAAAACTTCTCAGTTTAATGTAATCAAAATTATCTATTTTGCATTTCATAATGCTTTCTATGTCTTCTTTAGTAAAAAATTCTTCCCTTCTCCATAAATCTGATCAATACACTATTCCTTGCTTCTCCAGTTTATTCATGGTATCAATCTTTATACCTAAATCATGTACCCATTTGGACTTTATTCTTGTGTACGGTGTCAAGTTTGGGTCTATGCCTAATTTCCCCCACATAGCAATTGTTGTCAAACAGTGAGTTCTTATCCCAGAAGCTGGTGTCCTTGGGTTTATCAAACAGAAGGTTGCTATATTCCTTGCCTACTGTGTCTTGAGTGCCAAGTCTTTCCACTTGTCTGCCTCTCTCTTTCTTAGCCAGTACCAAGTGGTTTTGATAATTGCTGCTTTATAGTACAGTTGGAGGTCTGGTAGGACTAGGCCCCCTTCCCAAGCATTTCTTTTCATTAGTCCCTTTGATATTCTGGACCTTTTGTTTTTCCAAATGAATTTTGATATTATTTTATCCAGCTCTAGAAAATAATTGTCTGATAGTTTAATTGGTATGTCACTAAATAAGTAAATTAATTTAGGTAGAATTGTTGTTTTTATTATATTAGCACGGCCTACCCATGAGCAACTAATGTTTTTCCACTTACTTAAGTCTGACTTTATTTGTGCAAAAAGTGTCTTGTGATTGTGTTCATATAATCCCTGGGTTTGTTTTGGCTATTCTTATTCCTTCAATACCTTTATCTTGTCTAATTGCTAAAGCTAACATTTCAAGTAACATATTGAATAATAGTGGTGATAATGGACATCCTTGTTTCATCCCTGATCTTATTGGGAATGCATCTAGCTTATCCCCATTGCATATAATGCTTGCTGAAGGTTTTAGATAGTTACTGCTTATTATTTTATGGAAAGTTCCCTTCATTCCTACGTTCTCTAGTGTTTTTAGTAGGAATGGGTGTTGTATTTTGTCAAAAGCTTTTTCTGCATCTATTGAGATAATCATGTGGTTTCTGTTAGCTTTGTTGTTGATGTGATCAATAATGCTAATAATTTTCCTAATATTGAAGCAGCCTTGTAATCCTGGTATGAATCCTACCTGACCATAATGTATTAATCTCGTGATACGATGCTGTATTCGTTTTGCTAAAATCTTATTTAAAATTTTTGCATCTATATTCATTAGGGAAATTGATCTATAATTTTCTTTCTCTGTTTTGTCTCTTCCTGGTTTGGGTATCAAAACCATATTTGTATCATAGAAATAATTTGGGAGGACTCCTTCCCCAATTTTCAAATATAGTCTATATTATTGGAATTAACTGTTCTTTAAGTGTTTGATAGAATTCACTTGTGAATCCATCTGGCCTTGGAGATTTTTTCCTAGGGAGTTCATTGATGGCTTGTTCAATTTCTTTTTCTGAGATAGGGTTGTTTAAGTATTCAACTTACTCTTCTGTCAATCTGGGCAATTTATATTTTTTAAAATATTCATCCATCTCGTTTAGATTATCGAATTTGTGGGCATAAAGTTGGGCAAAGTAGTTTCTAACTATTGTTTTAATTTCCCCCTCTTTGGAGGTGAGCTCACCCATTTCATTTTTAATATTAGTAATTTCATTTTCTTCTTTCTTTTTTTTTTATCAGATTGACCAAAGGTTTATCAATTTTATTAGTTTTTTCATAAAACCAACTATTGGTTTTATTTATCAATTCAAAAGTTCTCTTAATTTCAATTTTATTAATCTCTCCTTTGGTTTTCAGTATTTCTAATTTGGTATTTACTTGGGGATTTTCAATTTGTTCTTTTTCTAGCTTTTTCAACTGCAAGCCCAAGTCGTTGATCTCCTCTTTCTCTATTTTATTTACGTAAGCATTCAAACATATAAAACTTCCCCTAATAACTGCTTTTGCAGTATTCCATAAGGTTTGGTATGTTGTCTCACTATTGTCATTCTCTCGAATGAAATTGTTGATTGTTTCTGTGATTTCTTCTTTCACCCAACCCTTCTTTAGAATTAGATTATTTAGTTTCCAATTGATTTTTGGTTTATCTTTCCATGGCCTTTTATTACATGTAATTTTTAATGCATTATGATCTGAGAAGTATGCATTGATTTTCTCTACCTTTCTGTACTGGATTGTGAGATTTTTATGTCCTAGTACAAGGTCAATTTTTGTAAATGTTCCATGTACCACTGAGAAAAAGGTGTATTCCTTTCTATTCCCATTTAATTTTCTCCAAAGATCTATCATATCTACCTTATACAGAGTTTTATTTACCTCGTTAACCTCTTTCTTGTTTATTTTGAGGTTAGATTTATCGAGTTCAGAAAGGGGGAGGTTGAGGTCCCCCACTAGTATAGTTTTGCTATCAATTTCTTCCTTCAACTCCCCCAACCTCTCCTCGAAGAATCTGGATGCTATACCACTTGGAGCATACCTGTTAAGCAATGATATTACTTCATTGTCCATGGTGCCTTTTAGCAGGATATAGTTTCCATCCTTATCCCTTTTGATTAGATCTATTTCTGCTTTTGCTTTGTGTGAGATTAGGATTGCTACTCCTGCCTTTCTTACATGAGCTGAAGCACAATATATTCTGCTCCATCCTTTGACCTTTATCCTATGTGTATGCCCCCGTTTCAAATGTGTTTCTTGTAAGCAGCATATTGTTGGATTATGGATTTTAATCCATTCTGCTATCCGTCTCTGTTTTATGGGAGAATATCTTCCATTCACATTCACAGTTATGATTACAATCTGTGTATTTCCCTCCAACCTCTTTCCCACCATTTGTGCTTTTAGCTCTCCTGTCTCACTTCCCCTCCTCAATAGTATTCACTTTTCACCCCCTCCTCCTGCTGCCTTCCCCTCCTTCTTTTAGCCCCCCTCCCTTTTACTCCCCTTTACTCTTATTGCTTCTTTCCTCCCTTTTAACCTCCCTCCCCTTTCTTCTCCCTTCCCCTCCTACTACCTATAGAGCTAGTTAGGATTATCTACTTAAGTTTATTGTTCCCTCCTTAAAACAAATCAGATGAGAGTACCTCTCAAACAATGCTCATCTCCCTCCCCTCCTTCCCTCTACTATAGTTTTGTACTTCTTCCTGTGATGTAATTTGCCATTTTCTGCTTCCTCCTTTTCACACCTCTTATTACAATCCCTTCTCATACTTAAATCATATTTTTGACATGACATCATTTACTTTATACCCATTCTCTCTATTTGTATCCCTTTTATCATAATAGCTGCACAGTTCTCAAGATTAACAGGTATCATCTTCCCTTATAGGGAGGTAAACAGTTTGCCCTAATTGAGTAACAAGTTTTTGTTTTTGTTTTCCCGCCCCCTGTTTACCTTTTTATGATTCTCTGGAGACCTGCATTTGCAGATCAAATTGTCTATTGAGTTCTGGCATTTTGGTCAGGAAGCTCTGGAATTCCCTTATTTCGTTGAATGACTTTCTCCTTGCCTGAAATGTTATGCTGAACTTTGCTGGGTAGTTGATCCTTGGTTGAAGTCCCAGCTCCTTTGCCTTATGGAATATAGGGTTCCAATTCTTTCGATCTTTTAATGTAGAAGCTGCAAGGTCCTGTGTGATCCTGACTGTATGTCCTTGATATTTGAATTGTTTCTTTCTGGCCACTTGTAGTATTTTCTCCCTCACTTGATAGCTCTGGAATTTGGCAACAATATTTCTTGGGGTTTTGAGTTTGGGATCCCTTTCGGGAGGAGAATGGTGGATTCTTTCCATGACTATTTTGCCCTCTGAGTCTAGTACTTCTGGGCAGTTTTCCTTGATGATTTCCTGGAAGATATTGTCCAGACCCTTTTCTTCATCATGGATTTCTGGCAGGCCAATAATTCTTAAATTTTCTCTCCTGGATCTATTTTCCAGGTCAGCTGTTTTTCCAGTTAAGTATTTTACATTTTCTTCTATTTTTTCATTCTTTAAATTTTGATTGACTGATTCTTGCTGCCTCATTGAGTCATTAGTTTCTACTTGCCCAGTTCTAATCTTCATCATATTGTTTTCTTCAGTTAACTTTTGCATCTCCTTTTCCATCTGACCAATTTTTCCCTTTAAGGAGATATTTTCTCCATTTAATTTCTGTACTTCCCTTTCTATTCGACCAATTTTCCCAGTTAGGTTTTGTGTTTCCTTTTCCATTTGATCAATTTTCCCAATTAGGTTTTGGGTTTCCTTTTCCGTTTGATTAACTCTTCCTTTTAGGGAATTATTTTCTCCAGTTAACTTTTGAGCTTCCTTTTCCATTTGTTCAATTTTCCTTTTCAAAGTGATGTTCTCATCAGTGAATTCATTTTTTATAATTTTAAAATCATTGGCCAGTTTTTCTTCTATTCCCTTCTTCAGCTGTTCCAAGAAAGCTAGTTGTGCTTGAAAGAGGTTCATAGTCCCTTCTGAAGTTTCAGATGGAAGTATAGTCTCAGCTCTGACCTCTTTGGTGTTTGTGTTTTGGTCCTTATCCCCATAGAAAGACTCTATGGTTTTTTCTCCCTTCTGCTTTTTCCTATTCATTATGTTGGCTGAGTGTTGTAGCTTCTGGTTCTTTCAGTCAGAAGGTATAGAACTTTGTGTTGAGTTGATGTATGAAAAAGCTAAAAGCAGGTTTTTGTTTTTTGTTTCCCAGATCAACCCTGGGGTTAGCTTGTTAAGTGTGTGGGAGGGGTGTTCTGCTCACAAGAGATCTCCTCAGCTGACCTGAGGCAAAGGCAAGCTCAGGGGACTGTAATCCCAGCTTCTCTATTGTCTTCCCTTTTCCCCTGGAGGGCTGAGGCACGTCTAGATGCTAATGCGTGTTCCCACCCCTCCTGGGGCTCGTCTTCTGGAGCTGAGGCTTGCCTGGGTCTCAGTGCGAATTTTCTCTGCCCTGGGTCCTCTGTCCTTCCGGATTGCCTCCGCCACAGTAGGAAGAATTCCCCTTTGCTATTTTCCTAGCCTCTGGTGTTATGAGACTATTTGCCCCCTTCTGCCATTCGCGCTGATCCAGGATTTTTCCGTGGAAATATTTTATGGTTCTTTCATGGTCATCAGGGGGGAGGAGAGAGCACTTACTGATCACTCCGCCATCCTGGCTCCCGGAAGTTCAAGTAGGTGACTTACCGAAATTTAGTCTTCAGGCTCAAGGTTTCAAGGGCTGCTGCGCTGATATCTGGCACTCAGCGGCTCTCACCAGCTTGGTTTGGCTGGTCTCCTGCTCCGCTGGTTCCGCCCGCCACTCTCAGGCTTCTCAGGTCCCTTATGCCCCACTGTGCTGACGGTGCTGCGCTGTGAGCTGGGGGCTCACCTCCACGGAACAGATTCTTACCGTGGACCCCTCAGTCTAACCTGGGCTCTGAATCCGTCAAAGTCTGTCACCCACTGGATTCCGCACCTCCAAAATTTGGTCAGATTCTCCTTTCAGAGATATCCAGAGGAGTTTTTCCAGGAGCTTAGGTGAGTCGTTGCTTTCATTCCACCATCTTGGCTCCTCACCCACCATTTTCTTTTAATACCTGCATTCAGGAACATGATTTGAAATGACAGAGGTTAACAGGAAAAGAGAAAGAGGGTCTCTGACTTGCAGGATATGGTCACAGGAAGTCTTTGATCAAAACAGTAGTTTCATGGTCAAGAAAGATTAAATAAGAGCTGGCTATAAAGTGTAAACTGCAGACTAATTTTTCTCACTCACTTTGAGATTACTTCCACATTATCTAACTTCATTCGTTGCCCTAAAATAAAGAAGCTGTCAATCCTCAGGGTAAGTACAAGTGTCACTTTATAGGATTTAATTGTCATTTTTCCTTAAATCAAACTCTACCAAGTGGTACCCCCAAATCTACTGAAATATTTCAGAAGAAAATTAGTTCCTAGCTTTAACCAAAATCCCAATTTTCCTGTGCCAACTTAAAATGTTATATCGTCAAACTCTTTAATGATTAATCTCTTCAATTTAAAAAATCTACCAAGATGATTTTAGCAGTTATACAAATTTTCATCATCTGACTTTATTTCTGTAATTCCAGTCCAGTCAAAGCTGAAATGACAGAAATTATATTTTTTTTCCTCTTTTCTTATACTCTACTCTCCCTGAGAAAGCCTAAAGGGGGAATTATTCCCACTTTTAGGGACAATTGCTTCAAATTTGAAAGTTCATTCATCTTTCCCAGTGTTCTAAATTATCCCTTAGCAATCTTTCTTCCTGGATGTATTTTAAATCTTTCAAGGTAACAGAATCTACAAACAACACAAACACAGCAAAATTATTTTGCATTTTATAACGTCTCAAAGACAGACAAAATGATAAGACAGACACATTACTGCATCCAAGCTTTTCTTAAGGGAATCTAAGTTACAAGAGCATTCTTGCTTGTGGTTTTGAGTAGCCATTTATTGACAATATTTAATTTTCTTGCAAGCTTCATCATGACATTTTCAAAATAATGTATTTTTTTCCACTCAAATGAACCTCACGTTGGCCAAGGGCAATGGGCGACATCTTGGTTCAATTTCTGCCAATTAATTACATACCTGCATATTTGAGGTCCCTGATTTAGAGGGAAGGCTGTTGTTTTCTGAGGAAGATCATCATCTACAGCTTATTTACAGGTCTAAGAGAAAGCAGTACTCATTTCTACAAATCATAAGATGTACATAGAAACAAAGTCCGTATAAGGGAAAGAAACCCAAAGGAGGGACCAAACAAAACCCCTCCCAGGGAAGGGCCCAAAAAACCTCTCCTGAGGGACAACCAATTAAACCTCTACTGATGAAAGGTGAAACAAAACCTATCTTCAGTAGTGAAAGCCAAAATTTCAGTCCTCCTAGGGAACTACTTCTTTCAGAACTAGGGAATTGAGTTCTACCAAAAACAGGAACTCGAGCATCAGAGAAAAAAATCACCAAGTGCCACTCTCCAAATACAAATTTAGAAGAACTCAAAGGAGTCTTGTAGGTATCCTACATTGGTTTGCACTGGGAGCAGGAAGAAGGTAATTATTCACTTCCTGATCCCATGGTTACCACCAAACTATCACCTCTAGCAAGAAATGGCCAAAGAGTCACAGAGGCTTAGCAACAACTGTTAACTCCTCAAATACCAAATGGTTTACTCGAGTTAAAAACAAAAATCTTTCTGTATTCCTTTGGGGGAGAGAAATTAGGCACATGTGTTGGGGGCTTCTCTAATAAGAGACCCTAGGCAGTGGAGCTAAACCTTGCTTTATATATCTGTAGCTAGATAAAGAATAAAAAATTGAAGTGTAGCAAGAGTGGTGAAACACAAAAATAGTGAGGACATTTTTTATAGCGACACAAAATTCATTCATAGTACAATTTTATGTTTGGGAATATTGGTGCTTGCCCATGCTCAGGGACCATCAGTTCTTCAATTTAGTTGCAGCTGTATTCATCCAGAGTGTAAGCACAACTAAGCTCAGGGAACAGGTTGCCTGCTAAGACATGGCTCTGGAAAACAGGAAATGTCCCAATAGTGAAAAAAAGGAGAGGTAAAAAGAGAAAGGTGGTTTGGGATGCTGACAACAATAACACGCACACACACACACACACACACACACACACACACACACACACACCCATACACTAGAGCAAAGATTCTTAACAACTGTGTGTGTGTGTGTGTGTGTGTGATGGAATTTTAGGCGATCTGCTTAAGCCAATGAACCATTTCTCAGAATAAGGGTTTTATATACATTACATGAAACACATAAGATTAAAAAGGAATCCAATTATATTGAAATATATTTTGTACACACATATATGTGTATATACACAATGAATACGCATATTTGAATTCAAACAAATGAACACATATGCATATGCATAAATACATAGCATAGTAAACATATTTTTTGCTGACTGACATATTAACTACTACGCACTGAGAAATTAGAGGACTGCCTCATAGAGTCTGTAACTCTAATGTTGCATCCATGCATAAAACATGCACACAGATATACAATGTATGTATGTGTATACATATGTATATGTGCATACATACGCATGTGCATATGTGTTTACACATATGTATCTAAAAAAACTTCACATATCTCTGTAAAGATATCCTAACTTACAGTATTAAGAGTCCTTCCCACTAGTCCATTCTCTTCAGGTACCTCAATAAATAGGTAAGCAAGACTTTTAATTCCAGACAGGCTTAAAATCAGAAAGTCTTTCATTCATAACAGTCATTTACGAATTTTAATATTTTAATAATCACCTAGCATGTGCTAGGCACAGTGTCAAGTACTAGAGATAAACATAAAAATAAAGACTCTCCCTGCTATCAAAGATCTTACAGACTACTGAGGGACACAAAATGCAAAAAAGCTATGTATAAACAAGATTATAAAGGGCAAATTGGAGATAATTGAGCAGTACTCAGAAGTATGACTGTGCTTGCATCTGTGGCCCAAAAAACTTAGGCAAATTTTCATCTTAGTTTTGGTTCTACGTTACTTCATTCAAGTGAGTCACAATCTTTCAGGCACTAAGTTCATTCTTCTACAGAAAAAATAATGTTTGAAGAGAAAATCCCTAAATTAGACTCCTTCTAGTTCAATATTCTCTGAGGCTATATATAAGTAAAACATTCTGAAATTGAAGGATCTACAACAAAACCAAATATACCTTCCAAATCCATGCTTTATTTTCATAGAGAATGATTCCTTGGTCTTCTGAACAATGATGAAAATATGAAGGAAAACTAGGGTAGAAGTTCATATTATTCTTTATTATTCATTGTTTGATTTCAATATTCAAGTTTTATTTTCAATAATGGAAGTGAAATCCTCGATTTTGAAGCATTTACAAATTTAATAAAATCGTACAACTGAGACAGTGTCTTGCTTTTCTTCAAAACAGGTGCTTCAAAGAAATCTACTTCATTCATTTTGCCATTATTCAAGGGTTATCAAATTTGTAAGCCTGAAATTGAGAGCAGAATAAATTATTCTCCTTTTGGAAAACCTTTCCATTAACTTTTTCTCTTTCTCCTAGTACACTTTTTTCTTCTTCTACCTTCTATACTTCATTATTTCCCCTTGCCTCCTGCAGAGAAAGTAACTATCATTTCTTTCTGAAAAAAGAAAAAAAAACATAACCTCAAGTATAATAGAAGATACAGTTCGTGAGCTGTGAAGTTTGAGCATGTGTATAACATTCCACAGAGCTTAGTGAGCCAAGAATCAAAACTATTATTTTCTCCTTAATTTTTATCTTGTCTTTGAACGAAGAAATAAATTCAGAAAAATCAGTCATAATTCAATTTGTTGAAACACCACATAAGAGGCATTAAAATAGTTTTCCCTTTCAATTAATACACTTTTGCCAAGAGATCAGGGATTTATACTTTATCACTTTAGAATTTTGATCATGGTGAAGGGTGAATTGTCAATAGCAAAGGTAATTTATTCCATTGTATTAAGCACAGGCATGTATATGCCTTTTAAAATCACTTTTAATCTATAAGACATTCATGTCTTTTTCCCTTCTTGTTTGTTTACTTTTAGTAATAAATTTAGCTAGTTTTTTTTTAAATAGCTGTCATTTTATTTTCAAAATGACAGACGATAATTATAGTTAAGATTTAGCAATATTTCAAAGTGATTATGCTGTGATTGTACAAATAAATCTTGGGACACTGGGCGGAAGGGAAAGATCTGGCAGAGATCCAACCATTACTTAAAGAATCAGGTCCCTCCAATTTGTCGGAGGCACTTTATTCCACATTGAAAGTCTAGGGAAAGGATTTAATTCAATGGAAAAAATTTGTTTGGAAAGAACTCCACTTTCATTTGCACATTCACAATGCTATTCTTACTCCTTGTCCACTCTCTCACTTGGATAAGTTAGGTGGTGCAGTGGATAGGGCACCAGTGTAGGAGTCAGGAGGACCTGAGTTTAAATGTCTCCTCAGACACTTGACACTCACTAGCTGTATGACCTTGGACAAGTCACTTAAACCCAACTGCCTCATTCGGGGTCATCTCCAATCATCCTAATGAATATGTGGTCACTGGATTCAGATGGCTCTGGAGAAGTGAGGCTGGTGACCTGTACAGTCCTCCCTCACTCAAAACAAGGTCAAGCGCAAGTCATGTCACCATTTCTGTGCTGGTATGGTCTTCTTTGGCAAGAAAGGACACACACACACACACACACACACACACACACACACACGCCACCAGGTTTTCTTTTCATCTGCAGCTTAATGAGTGAATGCAATGAGTCTGCCAGAAGGTTCAAGTGAATCTACAAAGAACTCCTACTGCTATTTTAGTCTACAGGAAACAGCACACTGTTTTTCTGACCATGTATTCAACTTATCTAAATGGTGCACCTAAGGAAAATCATTTTTTCTTTCTTTTTCTCCATTTATTATTTTCAGCTCAGGTTGCTATTTGACTTATTGTACTGAATCTGAGGACTCATACAGCCCATCCCTTGGCAATTAGACTATTTAGTACGTGACATAAGCATTTAAATAACTGGTTGTCCTAGTAGGTCATGATCCATTGTATCACTGACATAATATGAGAAACAAATATAATACAATGTCATTTTTTGTTCTGCTCAAGGTGAACTCACAACAGCAGAGAATCTGCAGGAGTAAATTATTCCAAATAGATATTAAGTTAGCTTTCTGGGAAAACCTTTGAAAATGACACTTGAAGATGATCACAAGATTATAGCCTGTAAGCTATTATAAGAATGATTAATTGCAACCATGCATCTCAACACCATAGTTAAGATTCTGGGAATACATTATTCACTTATTTATTTATTTATTTATTTATTTATTTATTTATTTATTTATTTATTTATTTATTTATTTATTTATTTATTTATTTATTCATTCATTCATTCATTCATTCATTCATTCATTCATTCATTCATTCATTTATTTATTTATTTATTTACTTATTTACTTATTTATTTATTTAACTTTTAACATTCATTTTCACAAAATTTTAGGTTCCAAATTTTCTCCCCTTTTGTCCCCTCCCCCCACCCCGAAACACCCAGCATTCTAATTGCCCATATGACCAATCTGCTCTCTCTTCTATCATCCCTCTCTGCCCTTGTCTCCATCTTCTCTTTTGTCCTGTAGGGCCAGACAACGTTCTATACCCCTTTACCTATATTTCTTATTTCCTAGTAGCAAGAAAAGTACTCGACAGTTGTTCCTAAAACGTTGAGTTCCAACTTCTCTTCTTCCCTCCCTCCCCACCCACTCCCTTTGGAAGACAAGCAATTCAATATAGGCCATATCTGTGTAGTTTTGCAAATGACTTCCATAATAGTAGTGTTGTATAAGACTAACTATATTTCCCACCATCCTATCCTGTTCCCCATTACTTCTACACTCTCTTTTCATCCTGTCCTCACCTCAAATTGCTCCCTCCTCCCCATGCCCTCCCGTCCATCATCCCTCCCATCCTGCTTATCCCCTTCTCCCCAACTTTCCTGTATTGTAAGGTAGGTTTTCATACCAAAATGAGTGTGCATTTTATTTCTTCCTTTGGTGGAATGTGATGAGGGTAAACTTCATGTTTTTCTCTCACCTCCCCTCTTTTTCCCTCCATTAAAAAGTCTTTTACTTGCCTCTTTTATGAGAGATAATTTGCCCCATTCCATTTCTCCCTTTCTCCTCCCAATATATTTCTCTCTCACTGCTTGATTTCATTTTTTAAAAATATGATCCCATCCTCTTCAATTCACTCTGTGCACTCTGTCTCTATGTGTGTGTGTATGTGTGTGTGTGTGTGTGCATGTGTGTGTATGTAATTCCACCTAGTACCCAGATAATGAAAAGTTTCAAGAGTTACAAATATTGTCTTTCCATGTAGGAATATAAACAGTTCAACTTTAGTAAATCCCTTGTGACTTCTCTTTGCTGTTCACCTTTTCATGCTTCTCTTCATTGTTGTGTTTGAAAGTTGAATTTTCTTTTCAGCTCTGGTCTTTTCATCAAGAATGCTTGAAAGTCCTCTACGTCATTGAAAGACCAATTTTTCCCCTGAAGTATTATACTCAGTTTTGCTGGGTAGGTGATTCTTGGTTTTAGTCCCAGTTCCTTTGAATTCTGGAATATCCTATTCAATGCCTTTCAATCCCTTAATGTAGAAGCTGCTAAATCTTGTGTTGTCCTGATTGTATTTCCACAACACTTGAATTGTTTCTTTCCAGCTGCTTCCAATATTTTCTCCTTGACCTGGGAACTCTGGAATTTGGCCACAGTGTTCCTAGGAGTTTCTCTTTTTGGATCTCTTTCAGGCGATGATCTGTGGATTCCTTGAATACTTCTTTTCCCCCCTGGTTCTAGAATCTCAGGGCAGTTTTCCTTGATAATTTCAAGAAAGATGATGTCTAGGCTCTTTTTTTGATCATGGCTTTAAGGTAGTCCCATTATTTTTGAATTGTCTCTCCTGGATCTATTTTTCAGGTCAGTTGTTTTTCCAATGAGATATTTCACATTATCATCCATTTTTCATTCTTTTGGTTTTGTTTTGTGATTTCTTGGTTTCTCATAAAGTCATTGGCCTCCTTCTGTTCCATTCTACTTTGGAAAGAACTATTTTCTTCAGTGAGCTTTTGAACCTCCTTTTCCATTTGGCTAATTCTTCTTTTGAAAGCATTCTTCTACTCACTGGCTTTTTGAACCTCTTTTGCCAGTTGAGTTAGCCTGTTTTTCAAGGTGTTATTTTTTTCAGCATTTTTTGGGTCTCCTTTAGCAGGGTGTTTACCTGTTTTTCATACTCTTCTTGCATCTCTCTCATTACTCTTCTCAGTTTTTCCTCCCCGTCTCTAACTTGATTTTCAAAATCCTTTTTGAGCTCTTCCATGGCCTGAGCCCATTGGGTGGGCTGGGATACAGAAGCCTTGACTTCTGTGTCTTTCCCTGATGGTAAGCATTGTTCTTCCTCATGAGAAAGGAAGGGAGGAAATACCTGTTCACCAAGAAAGTAACCTTCTATAGTCTTATTTTTTTTTCCATTTTCTGGGCATTTTCCCAGCCAGTGACTTGACACCCACTTTGCCTCCAGATCTGCCCAGCCAGTGCTTGGATCTGAGATTCCAATGCTGCTTCCCAGACTCAGGGCTTTGTGCGGGGATGGGGCTGCTATTCAGTGTAAGATTAAGTTCAGGAGCTCAGAAGGGGCAGGGCCACCTCTGGGGCTCAGTGCCCTAAGGGGGTTTATGTGGAGATCTTCAACAATGGATCAGAGCTCGTGCCTGCTTGGGGAACCTTGCTCTGCTGCCGCCTCTGCTGTTGCCTCCCGAGGGGGCCTGAGTTATGGGGGCACCCCACTCCCCTGTCTGCAAGCCAACAAGACCCTCTCAGCAACCTTTGGGTCCCGTGGGTGGAAGGAACTGCTCGGCCACTGGAGATTCCATCCCTGAAGCCCTCTGGTATCTGCTCCTCTTGGTGCTGCATGGCCAAGGCAGGGCTGGGCTTGGCTCCCAGTCCAGGGCAAGATGGAACTTTCGAGTCAGGTCTCTCTGGAACAGAAATCTCGTCTGCTTCATTGTTCTGTGGCTTCTGCTGCTCCAGAATTTGTTGCTCCAGAATCTTTTTTACAGATATTTTATGGGCTGTGCGTTCAGAGCTAGCGTATGTGTGTCCTTCTACTCTGCCATCTTTGCTCTGCCCCTGGGAATACATTTTTTATAAACACCTATTTCATCGATTTATGATTTTAGGAAAATTAAGCTGAATACTGAATTTCTCATTAAGAACAGTAACTGGTAATTAAATGATATTTTGATGCTTGTAAAGCACTTTACAAATAATTTCTCATCAAAAACCCACAATAAATCTGAGAGGCATGTCCCATTTTTCTCTACATTTTATCTCTCCTTATTAGAGGAAACATATTTGAAAGCCCACATGCAGAAATCAGGTACATTTTTATTATTTAGTTCACAATTATATAATGTTTTATTTTTTAAAAAACTTTCTACGTATGATTTTATTTGAGCCAAACTATTGAGCTATGATTGCGATATTATTGCTAATTTCATTTTACAGACAGGAACAATATGATACAAATAGGGTTCAATTTCTAGACACCAATTTCCAAATTATTATTCTTGTAATCCAGTCATTATCCTTATTTCCTACCTCAAAGATATCCTGGAATGCCAGTATTTGATTATGGAACTTTTACCTCACTGACCCTGAAAGTAGAGTTATATTTCTCTTCTAGGCCAATATTTGCAAACATTGCCACTGAAAATAAAACCTTGCTGTCTCTTTTCAGGTACTTAGTTTGGGGAATTCACTTGACCTTTTGCAGAAATACACCCATGAATGAAGATCAGATGATTTTGGGCAGCACTGAAAGTGAAGATACTGTCTAGCATTCTAAAGAATCTTCTGTTGCTTAAAGTACATTCATATTACTGGAGTAAATATATATTTTTATATGAAATTTCAGTCTCACTTAGAGTATATAACCAATACCAGCATTCTGTGACAATTTTGGATAGATAACTAAAACATTCCCCACGAGAGAAAGAAGTATAGAAGTAGAAGGATCAGCAAAGGGGAAAAAAGATAAGTGATTAGACTTCAGCTGGAAGAATTTATTATGAAAATAATAAAAATTTCCTGTTAAGGCAAGAAGAAAAGGGAAAGAGAGTAAACCCTGTTTATAATTATAGAAATAGTCCTCTTAAAACTTCATTTTATACATTAAACTTAATTTTAAAAATTAACAAATTTATTTTCTTTCTTTTTCATCCCTACACCATTTAAGAAAAAGAAGAAAAATATTGTAATTATGGATAGTCAAATCATAAGAAATCCTAGTATTTGATATGTTTAAAAATATGTATTTTTCTTTCTTCAACCTCTCTTTCAGGAGATCTGCACTGGCCATCCAGAATCATATTTGTTCACTCCATTACTCTTCGATTTTATGACTTTCAAAGTTGTTTGTTTTTTTACATGGTATTTAGTATATAAATTCTCCTCTTGTTTACTCATGTCCTTATTCATCAGTTTATACATCTTGCAAATTATTTGTTTTTATAATTATATTTTAACATGAATTGTTCTGATTTTTATCACTTCAGTGTGCCTTAATTCATACTAATCTTTCTAGTACACAGCAAATAATATTCATTTCAATTTTTTTATTTCTTCAAATACAGCAAAGTGGTACAGTGGTCAGAGGACGTGTCTTTGAGTCAGGAAAACTCATCTTTATGATTTTAAATTTGACCTTATACACTTACCAGTTGTGTAACTCTAGGCACATCATTTAAGTATATTTGTTTCAGTTATTCATCTGCGAAATGAGCTGGAGAAGGAAAGGACACATTACTCCAGTATTTCTGCTACAAAAACCCCAGATAGGTACTGAAATATCTAAACAGCCACAATAAGAGTTCAAGCCCACTTTCCAAAACAGTTTCATGTTTCAAAGTTAAAATTTTTGTAACCTTAAACTGACTATACTTTACACTATTTGATTTAATAAACAAATATAACAATAGATAGGATTTTTACAACACCTTAAGGTTTATAAGGTACTATACACGTTATTTCAATTGATTCTCACAATAGTCCTAGGAGGAAGAAAATTTATTAAGTACTTGTTATGAGCCAGTACCAAGCTTAGTGGTGTGAGTATATTTAGGTAAACAAAACAAAATATTAGTTCCTCAATTACAAAAGGTTACTTTTCTAATGAGAGACATAGCTGTGTTCTCAGATAAGTACATACAATGAGGAAGGAGAGCTATAACTACTGGGGAATCAGGGCAAGTTTCATACATGAAGAGGTATTTCAAATGTACATTGATAAAAAAAAAAGGATCTGAGAAATTATGAGGAGAAAGAAGTTCATTCAATACATTAGGGTGCAGGAGATAAGTTATAGGAATATTAGTACCTAGAGACCAGCTACTCCTTTTCCCTTTCTCAATTTATCCTTAAGTCCTAATCAGTGTCTTGCTTTCAGTATATATTTAAAACTGACATGTTAAATTTAATTCAGTTGAAAGAACAGAGACGAGAAATAGAGTGTCAAATTCTGTGAACATCTAGTTGTCAAGTATTCTAGTACCCAGCTGAAAAGATTGATTGAGTTCAAATTTTGAAGTACTTTAAATGCCTCACTGGAGAATTTGGGTTTCACATTAGATGTATTTTTTTTTCAGAGTAGAGTGGCATCTTTAAAGCTATGCTTTAGAGGGATTATTTTGTCATATATGCAAATTGAAAAGAAGAGATTCTAGAGGTAGAGAGTTCAGTTACGAAATTATCAAATGTATTGACTGAGTGGTCACTAATATTTAGACTACAGAGACATTATAAAAAGGGAAGGTTAATGAAATGTTCTGGAAAAAAAATCATTAAGACTTTCAAACTGAGTGGATGTGTACGGATGATGGAGATGGGACGAATCATTGATGTTTTGAAGATGAAGAACTTAAATGAATGGGGCGGTTGTGGCACTATTAAGAGAACCAAGAAAATTTATATAAGCATAGAATTGTAGAGAAAAATAACATATGTTTTTTTTTTCCTTTTTAAGGGGATCAGGCTTATTATAAACATAATAGCAATATAACAACAGCAATAATAAAATAGCTAGGACTTCTGTAGTGCTTTAAAATTTACAAAGTTCCTCACCAATATTATGTGATTTGATCGTTTCAGAACACTTGGTTGATATTAGTATCTTCATTTTACATATGAGGGAACTTAGATATATGGAGGTTAAGTCACATGCACAAGATGACACAACTACTAAGGGTCTAATGCTGAATTTGAACTAAGGTCTTTCTGACTGGAAGCTCAGCACTCTATTTACTTTGAAAAGATTAAGTTAGATCTGAAAAGAAAGGAAACTTTTCGTTGATTCTTGTTGTCATGTCAAATTCTTATTGACCCCATGGAGATGGTGGGGTTTAGTTTGTTTGCTCCTTTGTTTTTGCAAAGATACTGGAGTTGTTGGCCATTTCATTCTTCAGCTTTTTATACAGATGAGGAAATGAGGCAAACAGTGTTAAATGACTACCCCAGGGTTACACAACTAGCAAGTATCTAAACCCAGATTTGACCTTACATATTCCTGAGTCTAGGACCAGGACTCTATTCATTTCACTATTATGATTAATCTTAAAATATTCACATTAGTGAGGGTGTGTGTTTAAAGTTTTATATTTCTAAAATATGTAATTACTTTTAATGTCTTTTTATTCACAAAAAGAAGGGGAAGTAATTGTTGATTTATCTTTGTACCATAGGCAACAGGAAAGAATGTTTTCGGATAATTTTTTCTAAGAGGTTGATGAGAAGGGTTTAGTTTTATATGCTTGTGCTCATGGTGAGGAAAGTGAGTAAAAATTGTCAGAAAAGAGGATAATCAGTTTGTTGATAAAGCATTTGCAGATGATAAACTGTGTCACAAGGAAGTTATCCAATTGAGTATTAGTGTGCTCTCAAATATTAATAAACAGTAATAGTTTTATTCATATAATATTTTTTTCTCTAAAATTTTTTGGCATATCTCACCCAATATGTTTTCTCATGGGGAATACCTGAAATGCAGGCAAAGTACTCCTAATAAGGCTTGGGCTGATGAATTTCCAGATTTTAATTCTGCTTGTAGTAATATTTCTACTGATTGGGCTTTGGTTGAAATAGAATCAAAAATAGTTTAAATCTTTCTGAAGCTGCTTTTACCCAGCACTGTTATCATTAAAAATTTTATTGGCCCTAATGACAGTACGACATTTTTGCCGACTAGGAAGTTACTGAAATTGCTGGCCTTCAAACTGCTGGGACAAGGAAGAGATAGTTCTGACTGAACTCTGATGAAAAAAAAATCTTTTTTTGTCTTTTAAGATCATCTCTGGAGAAACCAAGCACAAATGAATTTCTTTCTATACAGCTGTGCAGTACTTTTAGACAATCTAATAGAGGAAAATAAAAACTTAAAAATAATAACAAAAAATGTAGGTTGGTTATTTACATTGCAAAATGATTTTTTTTAATTTGCAAAATTACTCACCAAGCAGGATTCATTTAAATAGCAACATCCTCAGTTCATTTTGCTGCTATTTAATGACAAAAAAAAAAAAGATTCTTACAACTTTAATTTCTTTGTTGCACTGTTTCTAAAATCATTAATTTCTCTGAAGATCAGAAAAAAAAGTTAAGATTGATGGAATATAGAAGAAATCTAAATATTTGTGAATTTGTGATCCTTTAACTTATTTTAAAAATAAGTCTTTAATTTGGAAAATTATATAATTATTGTGAACCACATTTCGATGCGTAACTTAATATTAGCTAGAGAAAAATTAAAACCATTTTAAAAATAATTTTAAGTACTCACTTTTGCACTGAAAAAAGCCCAGAGCCAGGAATGGATTTTAAATTTCAAGACCCCTTGATTTAACTATTGGCAATGCAAATTTCTAGTTATGAGCTTTCCGGAGTTTGCTGAACTAGATTAAATGATCTTCTAGGTCTCCATTATTCTATGGAGTTAGAATAATGGAGATATTGTTAAGCGAAACAGAGGTTAGGTAATTTAAAAGACTTGTAGACCTAGAAGAATCCTCTTTCCAACATTCTCCTTCATTCCCTCCTCAGCTCTGAGAAGACACTACTTGTTTTATCTAGTGATGGAGCTAATTTAGGAATCTATGGTCCTCTATACAAAAAGAAAAGTGATGAATTAATTCGTTAAACATTTTACTAAAATATAGGTAAAATATGTAGACGTCATCTTTCTAATATTCTTAACTAATTAATAGTAATCCATTATTTGTATAACCAATTAACATGCTTACAGCTTTTTTTTAAAGAATATAAGATCCATCTGGCATGGCCCCTTCTTGATGAAGCCACTCCAGTTCTGTGTAATAACTGCTCATTTTTTAAAATTACCTCTTTAATGACTTGTTCAAAAATTTTATCAGAACTTGCACTTAAATTCAGTGGTCTATATTTTGCAAATTATTTTCCCATTTTTGGAAGCTGGTAAGAAGAGTCACCCCTTTTCAAGTATGCATTTACTCTCTCATTTTCTATGCTCTTTCACCCATATTCGCTCTGGGTCCACAACCACGTCCTTTATTACCCTCAATATGCTAGGGATATAGATTTATTTGTATCACGTGTCCTGAATTTGTGAAGAACAAGGAGGACACCTGTTACTATCTCTTTCGTTATCATGTGTATCCATTTTCTTAGCTTTTTTGTTGTTTGTCCTTTGCAATGTAACTTTCAGTTATAATCATTACTTTAATTTGTTTTGCTAAAGAGGTTTTGTAGATTGTCCTACATGGAGGATATAATTGTCAATGTTAATGCTATCCTGAAATAAACTTTGTCAATTAAAAACAAACTGACTTAGGAGAAATTAACGTAGGCTTCCAAAATCTGTATATTTAAGTAAATGAAGAAAAATGTAATCAGATGATTTGGGCTTGGTGACCATTATTTTTACTGGCAACTCAAGCTCTTTCAGAGCCATGAGCAATTATATGGCTGTCAGATAATACTATTATTAACTAGGGTAAATTAGAGAACATTTGGCATTCCTTTGCTGTTCCATGTAAGTTGGGAGCAGTGACCTTAATTTAAGATAGAGTGATATCCCCATAATATAGTACAGGTCATTCTCTCAAAGGCAACTCTGATAGAAAAAAAAATAGATATGTACTGTATTTGGGTTTTATCGTGAGAAGTAGGCTGAAAAAAAATCTTTTGTTTTAAGAAAGAGCATATGCAGTATGGATCAGGACTGTACTTAATCTGCATGGGGTTATTGTTTCTCCTTTTCAGTTAGATAAGGTTCTGTGAAACCCAATGGTAATATAATTTACTAGAAAAATCTGTATCTAAAAATATAAATTAACTTTGTCTTGTCTTTAGCTTCTTTTGAGGTTTATATCAAAATCACAATTAATTATAATAAATGTATTCTCCACACCTTGTGCTTCACATCTTTAATCAAGAATGTCTGCTTACTAACTCAATATAAGAAATCCAACAATTTTCAGTCCCTATTATGTTCAAGATACTAGGTGTACAAGGAACAATCTCCACCCAATCAATCAACAATCACTTATCAAATTCCCATTGTTTACCTGGTACTGACACTACTACACATTTAGTGAATTATATAACTGTACACACGAGGAGCTTAAATTCTAAGGTATTACTCACCCAAATATATATCTATATATATACATATGTGTGCATGTATATATATACAATCAAGTTGTGTGTGTGTATGTGTGTGTGTGTATATACACAACAGTCAAGTTCTCTTGTGATTATCAAATTAAATTTCACTTCTTTGAATAATTTTTGGAGTATTTATTTTATTCCATCTGTCTCTCCATATGTATATAATTCAATTTGATAATCAAAAGGGAACTTGATTTTCCAGAAATTGTTTTATGAGACACAGTACAATAGTAGAATTTCTCCCCTTTTTCTAATATTGTACTTATATTAATCCAGTGCAAGTTTCATTAGCTTCTTTTGCTGCTGTGTCACAATATAACTTATTAAAACAAAACGAAAGATATATATTTCAAACTGGTGAAGGAGTTGAACATAAAGGCACCTGAGAATGACTACAATTTCTGATAAAATTCTAGATAATTTTACTGTAGGAAGGGTGTTTGATCACAGGGAAGGTGTAGTAGTGATCACTAAGAAGCAATGTCACTCCAGGTAAGGCTACACTCAACTTGTTTACTTTAAGAGTATTGTTGGGCTGATAGAGTAGAAGAATACTTTAGATATAATGAACCTCTCAGCTTGCAGTCCAATAAAAAAATCCCAGGTTATTTTTACATGAAACCTTCTTCCCATCATATATGCAAGCTAAAATCTGGTATATTCTACATTTTTTATATATGTTAAATTACACAAAATATAAAAAAATATACAAAAGCTTGCATGAACCTGTAAGTACTGTATAGGGAGTGGCTACATGATACCATTAATAGAGTTCTAGGCCTAGAGTCAGCAAGACTCATGTCCCTGAATTTAAATCTATCCTTACACACCTACTAGCTAGGTTATCCTGAGCAAACCACTTAATCCTGTTTGCTTCAGTTTTCTCATCTGTAAAATGAGCTGGAGAAGAAAATGGCAAACCACTCCACTACGTTTGCCAAGAAAACCCCACATGGTCTCAGAAATGACTAAATAACAATCACAAATGTCATAATTATTATTAAATTTGATTTAAGTATGTAGCCTAGAATTATTTTTAGTTTGGCATTTTATCATCTAGCATTCAGATATTTATCTTCTTGTTATCTAAACATTCTAGAAGTACCATTTGTAACTCTATCCATTCAATCCATTGATTGAAATATGAAATAGGCATGTGTCAAAAAGTATTCTAAATTACTTCACTAAAGACGTTTCAGACTATAACTGATCCATTTACTGCTGTTCAGTCACAAAAAGATAACTTGAGAGATTTTGCCAAATCTTCACTAAGAGGGATTAGTGAAAATCCGGAATTTTTCCCATTCTGCTGGAATTCCTGTCAACCAAAGAAATGAGCTAAGTTGCTGGCATGATCTATTCTTGCTGATACTTCCCTTTTTAAAATAACGATTTTTAAAATAGCAATAGTTGTAGTGCCTATATTCATAACTTCCAAATGAAATCAGTATCTTCTTTGAACTGATATTATTATTTCACTGATTAAGGAATTGAGAAATCAAGTCTATCTTAGTATATCAGTCAAGATATGAAAACTGGTCTTTTGGTTGTGTGACCAACTCACTGTCTTTGTAGTCAACATTTTGTCTCTTCTGTCAATTCTAGAACTATCATGGGAATCATTCAAATTCACCAGTCTGTTGTTTGAAAAATGTAACATATCGTACCTAAAATTAAGGGGAAAAAGATCCTATTTATTTGCCTGTATTACAAAAAGACTATCTTGGTATTCCAGCTTTTTTGGATGTCATCACATTGATCCTGTGTTTCAAATGCTGGTTCTGTTCTTGCCTTTCTGACAATTGTGTATTTCTCATTCATAATGAAGATAAAAGTGAAATAAGAGGTTAGAATTTCTACATTCATTCTATCATTAATTATCTTTACCTTACTCTCAAGCAATGTGGTACTGTCTTCTTTGATATTCTTCGTTTCCAAAATATCTAAACAATAGCTGTTTTCCTTTACCCTGCATCAATGAAACTCAATTTTAGCCTTAGCTCCCTACAGTAGTAAGGCCATATTTGTGTCTAATTTGAAAACAATTATAAAAATATGTTGTGTGTTCACTTTCAATATGTGAATGTTTGAAAAATAACTATTTATGTGAGAAGTCCAGAAAAACAATTTGAATTTCCGGAGTATACTGTGCTTTTCACAAATGGATACAGCTTCACATTTGTCCACCTAATATACTATTTCAAAGTGCTGTGAGGTCTCAATCAATTTCATGGCCATATTAAAATGAATATCACAGTATTTTTTATTGTCAAATACCCTTTTTGTAAAAAGGCTAATTTTAGCATACAGAACATTATTTTTTTTTCTGAGCAGGTAAATTATGTTTGAATCTTATTTTTCAGTTTAATTCAGTAGCTATTCTGAGTTTATATTACAAAAGTTACTATAAAATTATTCTTGGTCCTATTCTTTCTCCATTCCTAACAATTGTGCATGCTAATTCACATTATTTCTTCTAAGCAAAATATAATTATGCCACTCCACTGTCCAAATACGTTTAGTTGTTTCCCACTTCCAGTTAAACAATGTCTGAACTCTTCTGTCGGGCACAGTCTGTCTTCTTCACTCTTATCTCTGATTCTCTCTCTCATGTACGTTGTTTTAGTGTAGAAATACTTTACTTCTCCCAAACTCATCTTGTTTTCACACTTACTTCAGTGAAGTTGTTCACATTGTTCTTTTTGCCTAGACCACATTTTCACTTTTGACAATCTAATTGTTGACACTGTATTCATTCTTAAAGACTAGGTTGAATTGGAACTTTTTCTATGAAAACTTCTCTACTTCTCCCAGTCAAAAATACTCTCCATTTCATCTGAACTTATAGCACTGTCTACATTTATTAACTCATACTACCTTACATACTTGCTTGAGTTTGGGTCTTTTCATGACTACTGCATCTTAAAATTCCTTAAAATGGTTATATTTTATTCACCTTTGAATGTCCAATGTTTATTGAGTGAAAGCAGTGTCTGGTACTTGATGGTAGCAATATTAGTCACTGAACTGGAATGTCTTATTTCCTCACACCTGAAATCACTGTTTGTCTATTACTTTGCCTTACCTGCCCCCTGACCTTGTGGATTTCTTCTTGGATGGAAGACATTGTTAGGACAAATATTTGAGAGAACATACAGGGAGAAGTGCTATAAAATCCAATAAACAATCACTGTCCAGCTGTCTTAATATCCAAAATGCTTTGCATAGCTCAACAAAAGGTTTTGGTGTCACTCTGACAGACATTTTCTGGCAACCACATAAATTTTATTCATTTTCCCCTACTTTTCAGGCAGATTAAAAGGGAGATTTTAGAAATAATATCAGTGAAATATGTGTAGTTCTGGTTCCTCCTTTCCTCTTTTTCCTAATCCAATATACAATTCATGAAGTGTCTTTTGAATTTTGTAAAGCAGTTGCTGGACCAGTTGGGAGTCAGCAAATTTTAGCATTAATGGATTCATTTCCACAGAAATTGGCTCATTACCATGCTGACTTCTGTTGTTGTGGGGAGGTTTTTTGATAGTCATATTCTCTCTTCTTTTATAAAGTTATTTCTTTCACCTGACACATGTGGAAATAATGAGACTGGTTTGTTTTGTTTTTTTAGTAATTGAAAAGTATAAAAAAATTCATATGCCTAACTTTCAATGGAAAAAAAAGTCCAAGGGATGTCAGTGAAAATGACGGTAAACTTGAATTATCATTTTAATTTTTCTTAGTAGTACTTATAATATTGATAGTTCAAATTATATTAAAATATTTAGACACACCAATTGCGTTAAAATAAAAGTCTTCATGTATTCAGGAAGCCTAGTATATAGGTTATATATTTCTCTCTCTCTCTCTCTCTTTTTTTTTTTTTACAAAAATAGTACTGGGGTTTCAACTTTCTCAGGTTTTTTAATACTTGAAATGTGGGTTGATTTCCTGAACTATAGTTACATAAAAATTGCTAAGAGTTTAAGAAGATTTAATTAGAATTCTCAATTGTTGAAATATAGGTTCTGGTGCAGTATTTATCTTGATATATAATGGTCAAAAATAAATGAAAAGTTCATTATTTCAGCATTCTTAATTGATTTCCTACACTTGTTATGTCCAGCACAAGAAAATGAATTGCTTTAAGATAATAGTGCAATAAAACACACCTTAACAACTAATTGTGAGAATTTTCAAAAACAATAATATAGCAAATGGCAATTTGCAAACACATTCATTAATTAGTATAATTTGTCTACTGATTGAGAGAGATGAAATAATGCAACACATTCTGTACAAGTTTAATTCAGACATAAAATTAAAGCTTGCAGTCAGTGGTGGTAACTATATTTAGCATTCCAGGAGAAAACGTATGGATCCAGTTATTTCTCAAGTACATTGAAATTATCAAAAATAAATCATTCATATTTATGGAGAGAAGGGGGGAAACCCTCCAAATTAAATAGTTCCAATTGTTTAGGTATATATACTTTAGTGGAGTAACAATTTAGAAAACTAATATCAAACATTTTTTGGACATGGAGGGGAAATGGCAAGCTCTAAACTCATTCCCCATTATCTCCTTTGATTCAGTTATTACCTACTACCATGAACATCATATGTCCATGTTTCCTCTTCCCACATCCTTAGCTCTATTCGTCTTCGATCTTCCTTCTCCAATTCTCCGTTCTCTGATGATATCATTCTCAGCGTTCATTGATATGCCCTCAAAATCATTAAGAACCTCATTTTTCTATCTTCCTCTTACACTCAATCTAGTGAATTATCTTCGTGAATCTCAGGAACTTTCTCCAGAAAACAGTTCATTCTTCACTAACCTCTCCATTTCTGGCTGTTCTTACTCTAATGGCTTTTAAATCCAAGGTAAGGAAGCCTGTTAGCATAAGCCTGTTTCCATCACTTGGTCTCTTTCCTTCTTTAAGTTCCAAGATACAGATAATTTTCTTTTCATTCACCTTAATATTTCTGCAGTTTTTACATTGTTGCTGAACATCTATTCCTGGATAGTTTCTCCTATCTTGGCTTCAACTTAACACTCCTCAGTCTCTTTTACAAGTTTATTATCTTTCTCTCTTATACTAAGCAGGGACAATTCCTCAAGGCAGTCTTCACTTTACTTAGTGATTTTATCTTGAAAACAGTATTTCCAGTAAATCCTACATCTAACTCCACAACTTCCACTTTATACAATGAAATGTCTCCCATATGTCACTTTTATGCATCAAAAATTGAACCCATAATATTTTTTCTTAAACTGTCTTAATTCATACTTTCCTTTTTTCTACCACATGATCTCTTAAACTTCCCCCTAAAAAAGAATTATGTCAAACAGATAAAGAAATTTCATATGAGCTAACAAGGTGATAAAAAGCAGAGAAGGCTAATCAGTACTTCCTAATATGTCCACTCATTACTCCATCTTCCACAAGTCACTAGGCTCTGACTGTGTGAACTGATGAACAACCATGCAATAGAATGCAGCTCAACTTGTCATCCCACCTTCTAAACAGGAATCATACTCTCACTGAGAGGGCAACTTGTCAGCATGTTGTGCTCTAATAGTGCTCAGCAAGAAAATTGAGGAAGAGAGGGAACCTGGGTGGTATGAATGAAAAAAAAAAAAAAGACTTGCATCCAGATAAGGTCAATTCTATTAAGCACGTCCCCAAATTCATCTGGGAAGAAAACTGTGAATTATCCAAAACGGGAGGAGAGTTAGTTAGCTTTGAGGTCTACTCCCTAGGGAAACCATCATCAAAGGGAAGAAGTAAGAAAATTATCAATTGGGAAATTAAAGGAAAAAAAGGAATTGTCAATAAACTCATCAGAAAGAAAAAATCAGCTAATGACTTCAGCATAAACCGATAATCCAGCATGGAAGGTAAGAATAACATGAAAATAGTGTGTCAGTAAAATAATTACAAATTTTCCAAAATAGATATTGCTAGATAAAAGAAAGTGAAAGAATATCTGACAAGGCAGAGAATTGTATTTTCAAAAGAACAAAATCATGTCAGGATCTTCATAAATACTTCAAGGGAGAAATAACAATTATTAGAGTATAATATATAGCTCACACAACATGAATAATTGGTAAAAAAAAAAAAAGTCCACATTGAGTAATAACGCCAAAGAAAAATCAAAAGCGAAAAATTGCTTGGCAATGCAGACAAACAAAAATAATGAATAAATAGGAAGAAGAGAAGCAAAAGCCAATAATTTGCTTCAAACAAAACAAAATCACTCTACTGGCAAAACAAGTTGGTCTTAAAAAACAGGCTGTTTAAAGAGAATTTCAGGATTATATATCTCTCAGAAGAATACTAGTCACAAAATCTGAAGCTGTAATGCCAGAAATAATACAAGAAAACAAATACAATCTGAAAACAAAATAGTGTCAATCAAGTAATAGATTACCCACAAAACAAAACAGAGCACAATACGTATACTGCAAACAGGAAGATACAGTGGTAGAATTTAACAATTGAAACGGTAAACAACGAATTCTGCAAATAATCGGGAGAATCACTTTCAGGTACTAAAGGAAAAGAAATTCAAATTGCATACTATTTGTTCATCCTCCAGAAATTTCAGGCAGGAATCTGATATTGTATTCTTAATAGAGCAATAGCTCAAGATGGATCTCAAGGTGACACATATGGTGAACCTAAATCTGGTAATTAATGAAAAAAGATGGATATTCAATTAAAACAAACATTTGAAGCATTTTTACAAAGAAAATCAGTCATAAGAAAATCATAGGCCTTGAAAATATTCCAGGCAACAGAAATACCCAAAATGTAAACAAATATTACATGGCGGAAGGAACAATAGTGAAATAAATTCCTTTACAGAAAAAAAAATGGAGAAATATTAATTGAAAGACATTTCATGGGTTTAAAACAGCAGAGAGAAAAAAGCGACAGAAGGATCAGAGAGATTTATTTCTAATATGTAACAGGAGACATGTGATGGCAGGACATAGAAGAAAACAAAACAAAGAGCTTTTGATTCAGAAACAAACTTGATATATCATGGAGTAAACTTAACCATGAACAACTTAGGGATAATTCAGGGTGTTTTGTTTTATTTTGTTTTTGTTATATTTTTGTTTTGTTTTTTGAGAGTCAAGAAGGAAAGGCACATGAAAGGGGAGAGGAGAAAAAGATGACAACATGGAAATATAATGGATGTTAATATGATGTAAACAATCAAGGTCAAGTTCTGTGGTGCTCAGGAAGAAGACAGACTGCAATAAAATATGTGAGGTAGCAAAGAGAATGATTGTAATTCATAAAAAAGAAGAGAAAACCTAAATTAATTTTCAGGAGGAAAGAAAGAATTCTCCTATGGAGAAAGAGAGGTATTCTATAATGGTTATCATTATGGAGACTTTGTACTTTACTACCTCTGAGAAAGGGTTGTGTTTCTATGAGCTGCACGGTGTTTCAACAGAAGGTGAATCAGAGATTTTCAGGAAAGTTGATGGCCAGAGGAATGAAAGTGCATATTTCCTGAGGGAAAATCTCTTAAAAATGTGGGAAGTGGTCACTGTGAGGATAAGGTATAGTAACAAACTCTACAATCACAGACACAGAAATATTTCTATCATAGGGTAAAGCATGTACACTTTCATTCTCCTGTAGGTCTTGTTATTTCAGGCAGTTGAATCATTTCATAAAAAAGATAATACCATAAAATTTGTATGGAGGAGGAAATTCAAATTAGGTATTTTAAAAGCTTTAATTGGAGGACGAATAAAAAGAATAAAGAAAGGAATAAAAAAATGCCATGAATTCAAATAATTTAAAGTATATATTAGTATGAAATGGAACCAACAAAAGGGTGGAAAGAAATCAGTTTCCAATCTAATGCAAATTAAATGGATAGTAGGAAAATTTTATCTTATTCTTTTCTTTTAATGGAATTTTTTATTACCAATATTCTATAATTCTCATCTTTTCCCCATTTTGGAATTCAGATATAAATTGTCTTGAGATAAGTTATTTGTCTGTTAATATTTTTTGATGGTTAGGGTCCTATGGTGAATTACACAGATCTGTATAATAACTGTTTCCTGAAATTGAATAAGATATGAGTATACAACAAAATTTTTCTCTAGAGGGTCATTGAAAGTATTACTACAGTAATGGAAACAACAAGAGAGAAGTTTTTCCATATAACTCTGAATTCCTCTATAAGATCATTATATTTTGGAAGTTTTTCATTTCTTGTGGTATGAGAACCACACATAGTTATTATACTAAAATCTATTAAAGTATCATTTTAAATTTTTCCTTCATAAAATACATCCTCAGGCAACTGTAGGAAAGTTAATTTTGTGATAATGTTCAAGCTCAGTTAAAGTCTATTATTTGAGCTCTATAAGATATTTTCAAATATTTATTTGTGGAATAGTGATTTGCCATCTAACTTGTCATTAAAAAATATAGCAAGTCTCTGAGATTTAATTCTAGCCTCAATCTTATCTTGTTTGCTATTTAGTACATACTATGTTTTCATTGTATATAGTGTTGTGTTCTGTAGTTTAGGGTCACTTCCTTCTATAATATTTACTTATCACTAAAACCAAGATTTGTAAACATAATCTTTCATTATTTTCTATGGAAGTTACATGGTCTTGGATGATCATTATAAACATAGCCTTTTGCAAAAACAAAGCTGCATGATTCAGTGTGTGTTCAGTGCCTCTTTGTCATGTTATGGAAGACTAAGTTCATGTAGATTTTGTTTATGGGAAAATCTTTCATTCATTTCTTGAATCTTAGTCATTTCAGAGAATCTATCAAGAAATAAACTATTTTATGTTATGTTTCACATATTTCTCACAGAAATCATTTGTCAGCCTTTATTATTTCTTGGAGTTGTGAAGTTTGCTTGTTCCAAAGGTAAATGAATGTATAACACTAGTTTCAAATTATTTCCTCTTTGATGCTACAAATACTGTAATTATAATTCACATAGGGTGTCTCCCTTTAAACGCATATTGAGTGTAAGAACTGTTTTTGCTTTTTCTCTAGATCCCTTCTGTTTAGCCCAATGACTGGCATACAGTAAGCATTTAACAATTTCTTTTTGGTCAGGTATTGCAAGACACACCTGCAGTGCAGTCCCTGCTATAGGAGAGGTTGAGACTGGTGGACTGTGCAAGTTTAGGGCTTCTGAGCTGCAAGCCGCTGGAAGAAGAGGGACAAGATGCCGCCTGAGGAGGAGCAACCAAGTCCAGTTTGGAAAAACAGAGTAGATTAAATTTTATTCATAGATCAGTATCGAGATTGAGTCTGTGAATGGTCACTCTATTTACAGTCTGAGCTAGATAGGGAAACTCAATCTCCCAAAAAATAGTATTTTGACTGACTGTTTGATTATACATCCATAGTACTCTACCCCTCTTCCAAGCCATGTCTCATTATCTGTTCTCTGGGGCCAAGACTGTTCACTACAATTACTTAGGATATTTAGTATTCTTTTCCACTTAAGTCACTGGATATATTACCATGTACATGCAATATATAACTACTATATATACAATACAAAGTCATGTATTATTTTCCTGCTTCCACTTCACTTCTTCACATGTCTTCCCAAATTTTCCTGAATTATCCATATTTGTAACTTCTTATGATTCAATAACATTCCATTGCATTACCCTAACACCGTTTGTTCAATCATTCTCCAAATGATGGGTACCCACTTTCTTGCTAAGTTTTCTGCTACAACCAAGAGTATTAGTATGAATATTTCCCTACATTTGTGGCCTGCCTGTTTAATGTCCTGAAGAGTATGGGCTCAGCTAAGACAAGTCCAAAACACTCGTGATGGAAAATGCTATCCACATCCAAAGTAAGAATTATAGAATCTGAATACAGATAAAAGTATTTTGAATTAATTGGTCCATAAAAGATACAGAGTAGAAAGGAAGTAGCCTTGAAAACAAAGGCATTAGCAACTGAAGAACTGGGCAAGGCCTCCTGCAGGAGATGGCACTTGAACTGAATCTGAAAGGAAGTCAGGGATTCTGAGAGGGGGTTAGCAGGGAGTGCATTTCAGACATGGTAGCTGACTGGTGCTAGGCATATAGCAGCAGATGGTGTGTTGCATGAGAAGTAGAACCTAGGCAAGGATGGCCATACTGTGTAGTATGTGCAGGGAGGTTATATGTGAGCAGATTAGACAGATTGGAAGGAATCAAGTGGAAGATTATATTTTATTTTAGACTCAGTAGAGAGCCATTGGAGTTTATCAAACTTGGAGGTGATATGAAAACTCACCTTGGCCATTGAGTGGAGAATGGATTGGAGGATAGAGAGTGTCAAGCAAGTTGACTAGTTAAAAGGATATTTTAGTAGGTCAAGTGAGAGGTAATGAAGGCTTGAACTATAAAGGTAGCTGTTAAGTGGAAAGAAGGGGACAGAGAATGTATGTGAGAAACACATGATCACAATATGAAATAAGGCTAAAAAGATAGGTTGGAATCTGGTTGTAGAAAGCCTTCAATACTGTAGAGTTTGTGCTTTATCATACAAGTAACAGGGCATTGGGCAGCTAGGTGGTGCAGTGGATAGAGCACCAGTGCAGGAGTCAGGAGGACTTGAGTTCAAATCTCATCTCAGATATTTGACACTCACTAGCTCTGTGACCTTGGGCAAGTCACTTAACCCCAATTGCCTCCTCCTGAATCATCTCCAGTCATCCTGTTGAATATCTGGACACTGGATTCAGATAGCTGTGGAGGAGAAGTGAGGCTGGTGATCTGCACAGCCCTCACTCACTCAAAACAAAGTCAGATACAAGTCATGTCATTATTTCTCTGATAGTATAGGCTTCTTCCATAACAAAGGATGAATACACTGTAATAACATCCTTAAGAGTTAAAAAGAATGTTGAAAATATTCTATTTTATTTGACTATTTAAAAATAATTTACTATGTTCTGAGGGCTCAGTATGTATTTGCTCCTGATTTCCACCAGGCTGCATCAGGAACATGTTGACAAGACAGAAGGAGAAGGTGAGGTGAACATTTTTCCTTATCAGAAATGTCTTATGGTTTGTATAAAGAACAACAAGAAAAAGAAATTTTAAAAATAGAGAATTTTTCAAAGATTTCTCCCATTCGGAAAAGTGCACTGCATTTCAGAAATCTCAGCTCTTTTAATGACTCAAGATAAGATCATATTGGTACTTAGGTAGATTATTTTTCCCTTAGCTCTTATCTTGAAGAGAAATCTGAAGATAAGTCTGAGAAAATTTAACAATACCTGGAGGTAAATGAATCATGTGTGATGCTGTTAAGGTACAAATAAATGAAAAAGAGAGATCTATCTACCAATATATTGATGATGGCAAATAAATTTGGTAATGTTATTTGTCATAGCCAAAATATTGATAATGTTTTAATACTTCTTTATTCATTTGTTAATTAACTATATAATATTAATTCAAAAATTTAATCAGGAAATTAAAGTATTCATTATATAATAATATGAACAATTAATGTTATGAAAAATGGTTTCTCCAATTGCCACACATATAAGTAAACACATTATTTATTTAATGAACTGAGTCTGTGGACTTGAGTTAAATAAAAAGGAGAAAAAGAGTTTGAAGAGTTTGTAATTTTCATATTGAGGAGGGAAATCTATCCATAACTTTAGATTGCTACTGAGATTGAGAAGCTACAATTAAGTACATAGTACTGTGAAGTTACTGGCTGAGGTTGGCATGCATTCTTGTAACCCTCACTACATGCATATGAATAATTTTATGCTAGTCAAGACCAAATGATAAATGATAACATGAGAGATAAATTACATGACATATAAGTTCTGAAAAGTGTGTAGATTTTTCTTTTCTTCTTTGAATCATTTTGCTTGAAGTTATTCATATACAGAAAGTGATCAATAAGTTGTTTTGCTTCTTCTAATTTAGAAGCCATATTTAATTTTATGTAAAAGAAAATATGATGAATTTAAAGATAATTAGAGCTTAAAGTACTATGTTAAAATGGATTTTATTTAGTTTCCTCTTGGTTATTGTCGTGAAGGAATGTTTTAAATAGAGACTAGTTTTCCATGTGAAAATAAAATACCTTACTATTTTCACTGTACTAAAGCCTCCATTGTACAGTGGCAACACATGAATAAGCCATGAATGTTTAACTGATTCAAAACATTTCTCATTAAAAACGGACTATAAATTTTAAAAAACTTCTGAGAAATTCTTTTAATAATTATCAATTGGATAAGCTGATTTTTATAACCTTAAACACGTAGTACTGAATTGTTCCTTTCTTTCTTCCTTTCTTGCTTTTTTATTTTTTTCTTTCTTCTTTCTTTCCTTTCTTCCTTATTTCCTTACTTCTAAAACTTTCTCCCCAGACAAGTATAAGGAAAAGAAAATAAGATGGTTAAATATTTTGCAGCAGAGGACAGAGCCAAGATGGCAGAGGAAAAAGATGCACATATTCCAGTTCTTTCCCCACAGCCCATAAAATACCTGTACTGGAAGACTCTCAACAAGTTCCAGAGTAGCAGAAGCCGCAGAACTATGGAGTGGAGGAGATTTTCAGCCCAAGGTGAACTGGAAGTCCAATAGGAAAAGTCTGTCACAACAGTGGCAAGTGGAACACAGCCCAGGTTGGCTGCACAGCTTTGGGAGGAGCAGGGCCTGAGCAGGCCTCGGGGTGGAATCCCCAGCAGCAGTGGAAGTTTGCACATCCCTCAACCCATAGGTTCCAAAGGTAGTTTCAAAGGCCAGTGAGAGAGTTTTCTAACCTCCATGACAAGTGAGCAAGGTCCTCTGCTATTCGTGGTCCCAGGTGGCAGCAGGGGGTGCAACAGCAGCAGTAGCTGGCAGCAGCTGTGGTGGCCATGGCAGGCAGCCAGCTTCAATTGCTGGAGCTTCAGCTTAAAGAATCTGGGGAAACTGAGCAACTGATCTGAATTTCAGTTGCAACCTAGTCCAGGGAGTAAACTCCTTTCCCTTGATTGTGCCACATTGGAGGACCTGAGAAGTTATAGGTCTCTAGAATATACCCTACTCTTCACAAAGGACCCAAAAGTCAAGTAATTAGTTAGGAAAATACCCCCAAAAAGAAAAAAAACCCTAGGACTATAGAAGTTCACTTTCTTGGTGAACATGCATTCTCTACCATACTTTCAAATGAGGAAAAACAATGTTTAACATCAGGGGAAGACAAAAAAGTCAAGGCATCTGCATCCAAAACCCCCAAAATAAATATTCAATGGTCCCAGGCCATAGAAGAGCTCAAAAAGGATTTTGAAAATCAAGTAAGAGAGGTGCAGGAAAAATTGGGAAAAGAAATGAGAACAATGCAGAAAAATCATGAAAAGCCAGTCAACAGCTTACAAAAGGAGACCCCCAAAAATGCCGAAGAAAATAACACCTTTAAAAATAGGCTAACTAAATGGGAAAAAGAGGTTTAAAAAGCAATTGAGGAGAAAGATGCTTTAAAAAAGCAGAATTAGCAAAATGGAAAAGGAGGTTCAAAAGCTCACTGAAGAAAACAGTTCTTTAATAATTAGAATGGAGCAGATGGAAACTACTGACTTTATGAGAAAACAAGAAATTAAAAAAACAAAACCAAAGGAATGAAAACATAGAAGAAAATGTTAAATATCTCACTGAAAAGATAATTGACCTGGAAAATAGATAAAGGAGAGACAATTTAACAATTATGGGACTACCTGAAAGCCATGATCAGAAAAAGAGCCTAGACATCATCTTTCATGAAATTATCAAGTAAAACTGCTCTGATATTCTAGAAACAGAGGGTAAAATAAATATTGAAAGAATCCACCGATCCCCTTCAGACAGAGATCCAAAAAGAGAAACTCTTAGAAATATTGTAACCAAATTCCAGAGATCTCAGGTCAAGAAGAAAATGTTGCAAGGAGCTAGAAAGAAATAATTTGATTATTGTGGAAATACAATCAGGATAACACAAGATCTAGCTGCTTCTACATTAAGGGATCAAAGGGGTTGAAATATGATACTCCAGAAGTCAAAGGAACTAGGGTTAAAAGCAAGAACTACCTACCCAGCAAAACTTATTATTATACATCAGGGTGAAAAACCATCATTCAATGAAATAGAGAACTTTCAAGTATTCTTGATGAAAAGACTAGAGCAGAAAAGAAAATTTGGCTTTCAGACATAAGAATCAAGGGAAGCATGAAATGCAACAGGAAAGAGTAATCATAAGGGACTTACGAAAACTGAACTGTTCACATGCCTCAATGGAAAGATGCTATTTCTGATTTTTGAAACTTTTCTCAGTATCTGAGCAGTTGGAGGGATTATAAACACACATGAATGCACTCACACACACACACACACACGTGTGTGTGTGTGTGTGTGTGTGTGTATAGAGAGAGAGAGACAGAAAGACAGACAGACAGACAGACAGAAAGACAGAGACAGAGAGACAGACAGGCAGAGAGAGAGAGAGAGCACAGGGTGAATTGAACAGGAAGGGATCATATCTAAAAAAAAATGACGGGGTGAGAGAGGAATATATTGGAAAAAGAAAGGGAGAAATGGAATGGGGCACATTATCTGTCATAGAAGAGGCAAGAAAATCCTTTTGCAATGGAGGAGAAAAGGGGGGAGGTGAGAAGGAAAAAGTCGAATTTACTCTCGTCACATTTCCCTCATGGAAATAATTACATGAACACTCAATTTGATATGAAAGTCTATCTTACACTACAGGAAAATAGGGAAGAAGGGGAAAGGCAGGGTGGGGGAATGATGGAAGTGAGGTCGAATGGGAGGAGGGAGCAATTAGAAGTAAACACTTTTGGAGAGGGACAAGGTTAAAAAAGAAAATATAAGAAATTGGGACAGGATAGGATGGAGGAAAATATAGTTAGTCTTATACATGACTATTATGGAAGTCATTTGCAAAACTACATATATATGGCCTATATTGAATTGCTTGCCTTCTCAGTGAGGATGGGTGGGGAGGGAGGCAGAAAGACAAGTTGGAAATCAAAGTTTTGGGAATAAATGTTGAGAATTGTTTTTGCATACATCTGGGAAGTTAGAAATACAGGTAATGGGATATAGAAATTTATCTTGCCCTACAGGACAAGACAGAAGATGGGAATAAGGGAAGGGAGGGGCTTGAAAAGGGAGGGCACACTGGCAGAAGTGGCAATCAAAATCCAAGGCTTTTTGGGGTAGAAGGAGTGAAGAGATGGGGAGAAAATTTGGAACTCAAAATTTTGTGGAAATGAATATTGAAAACTTAAAATAAATAAGTAAAAATTATTTTGCAGTATTTAAAATTTTGTACAACAAAGATGAACCACCAACAGTCAACATAAATGATTCTCACAGATAACAGTTCACCTTTACATTTTTCTTAAAGTTGAAAGGGTCTTTTGTTTGTTTGTTTCTGCAGCAGATTTTTGAGATAGGTATTAGAAGTGTATCATCTTGAATTTATGGATGAGAATAATTATTCTTAGAGGATAAAATAACTAACTTAACATCACAACTAACCTGTGTCAGTATTAGAATTTAAAGTCAGATTTTTCAACTGCTAAGTAAACATACATGTGAATGTACCATTGCAATCTTTCCTGAATTTTCGCTAACTTAGCACATAGTATGTCTTTAATAAAAAGAAAATGTCTGACTTGTTAATCGCTGAAAATCATTGAATATACCCAAATTACTTTGCGCTGCTTGGCTGTCAGATCACTGGGCTGCAACTACCTGTCTTCCTTTGTTTCTTGCACAGCCCTCCCTCAATCAAAACAAAGTCAAATGCAAGTCATGTCATCATTTCTCTGATGGCATGGTCTTCTTTGGCAACAAAAGAGGAACACGACAAAATCAGAAGCATACTAAACAGAGAAAAGTTGTTATGGAGAAAGAAATCTTTTACTGCATATCAGTGTTTTCTAAATACTGTGATTTACTATTCCACCTACATAATTCCAAGATGATTTACTTATATAATATACGTTCACACATAGTCACACATTCACACACTCTACATGGATACACTGAAAAGATTTTTAAAATGGAAGTGACCTTAAGAAATCATCTTCTATGCACTGAAGTAGATAGAACACTGGAGGAGGAGCCAGGAAAATTTGCCTTCAAATCTGGTCATAAATTTTACAATTTTGGGGTCTTTAATAAAGATAAACAATCATTCATTAAGCTACTACTATGTACCAGGTTCTATGCTAAGCAGTTTATGAGTGTTATCTCATTGGATCCCCACAACAGCCAAGGGAAGAAGACACTATTACCGCTTTTACAGATAAAGAAATACAATCACACAGAGATTGGAGATTTTCTCAGATGTGACTGAATCCAAGTCCATTGTTGTATCTACTAAACCACATAGTTCTTTATTAATAAGTAATAGAAAGTACAAATTTAGTCTTCCACGTTGGCTTAAAGTTCCATATTATTGATCAAAATCATAGTTAGCACTTGATTCAAATATATCTAATGAGTTTTGACCCAAATTAGTAGTATATAGCATGTTATCTCCTTCATTTATGTGGATAATTTAATTGACATAAACTCCTTTGGTGTTATAAAATCATTGGTAATCAAAACCACATAAATATGCCTTGCACCCAACAAAAAACAGAGTAAAGGTACTTAAGTACTACTGGTGAACTAGTTTCCTAAAACAAAAGAAACATATGTATTTTTCTAACAGATATGTATGTGTGTATATATTTATATGTATATGTTTATGCGTATATATGTGTGTAAGTGTGTATGTCTGTATATTTGTGTATGTATATATGTGTACACATGTGTGTCTTTGCATGTGCAAGCAGACATATACATAAGCATGTACACATTTTCTAACAGAGGATATATATGCATTCACACAACACACATGTATATATACTCATACATATGCATATGTATGTATGAATATTTGTGTGAATGCATGCATTGTATGCATTCATATATACATTTATACACATACATGCATACACATATGCATAAACACTGCACACATATTTCTATCCACACACATACACACCCGTGTTCATACACATGTGTGCACATGTAAATCTGCACATGAGTACAGATATATGCATGCATGTGTGAAAGAGATTTAACATAAGTTTATACATAATGCATATATACTTGCATATGTGCATGACAGTGTATTTTCCAATAGATAAAATTCTGGATGCAGAATCAGGATGAATTGATTTCAGATTGTCTCTTAGTGTTCTAACTGGGCTAGGCATTTAAATTCTATCTATCTGGGCTAGTCCCTTAACTGCTATCTGCTGCACTTTCCTTCATCTGTAAAATTCTGTAAAAAAGCAAGGGAAGAAATACATTTTCATAGTCATCAATATGGTGATAGTCAGTGGAATTCATGACTAATAAAAGCATCTGTGATAAAAATCTATTCAAAAGGCAGAAGATAAATAAAATATGAGGATTAATAATATATAGAAAGAAAACACGGAATCAGCAATCATAGATAGGAAACAAGCAACATGGATGATGTCCAGTGAAAATCACTGAAAGGAGAGCTGGAAACAATTTTTTTTTCCATCAGAATATATCACAGAAAAAAAGTGGATTGAATGAAAAGAAGGCCAGTTGGGGGCTGTTAAGAAAACAAATCACAAACCTGTCAATAAGACAAGACAGAATATTTATTTTGTAGACATGTGCTGGAACTCTTTATACTCACAAGAAGAAGATATAACTTATGATTAGAGATAATTTTGTCCTTTAAAAAAGCAGAAATTTCAGTAAGAAGCTCTATTTTGGAAATGATTCTAGTTAACAATGAAAAATTAGCTTCTAGTGTAGAACTGAAGATTTAATGGGGAAATGAAAATGATCCCTCCTTGAGTTTCTTTTTGAATTATGGAAAGCTTAAATTAGTGTCACAGACTCCTAATTCTAGAGACAGGTATTTTTAAAAGTGCAGATGACTGATATGTAGGATTGCATAACCTATAATTCTACAGGGCAATTCAGTTCAGAACAAATGAGAAATTTTCAAGAATGACATTCTTAAGAAATAAGAAGAAGCTATTATGATGAAGATGAAAAAATGGAAAGAAGAAGATGTATATGCATGGGAAGCACTAAAAGTTTATATTTTTCAACGTAGAGAAGATGGAATCAAAGACCGATAATGGATGATGAATATGAATGTGTTAGTATCTCCTAAAAATGTTGTGCTAAAACTCTGAGTGAGCTGATGAGATTGAGGAAAGCATCTAACTCTTCTGTTGTATTACAGAGGAGGATTAAAGAAGCAATAACTGCACGATGGCGGAGTGAGAGGAAGTACTCACCTAAGCTCTAGGACAAACTCCTTCAGATACTTCTAGAGCGAGAATCTGAACAAATTTTAGGGTGGCAGAATACAATAGGAAACAGAGTGTGGCAGATTTCCAACCCCAGACAGACTGTAGGATGGACAGGAAGAATCTGTTGTATGGGGCTAGCATAGCACACAGCCCAAAAGTTCTACCAGCACAGACCCCACCATAGCAATGCTAAGTAGTAAGCCCTGGGTGGTCTGAAGCAGCAGCAGTGTGGATTCTCAAACATGTCATCTCTGGATGGGAATCTGGTGGAAGTAAGCAAGAAAGAACCACAGAACCCCAGGTAAGAGTAGCAGCTGCTGCTGAAACCATCAGCCCACAGTTTAAATATCTGTAAGATACCTACTAGAACTTCTGGGAGTTAAGATGGTGGAGTGATCCGTAAATGTTATTTCCCTCCCCTTGTTGATCTTGAAAAACGAAGAGAATATTTCCAAGGAAAAATCCTGGGACAGCAGGATCTGATGAAGGGGTAAATGAACTTGGTCTGTGAGGAAAGGAAAATCACAGAATGGGGCTCTAGCTATGACTGGGAGTTTTCCCAGACAGCCCTACCTCAGTAAACCAGGAGGAGATCATGAGCTCCTTGAAAGTGGAGCCCAGAATCTTCAACACCAGGTCCCCAGGCATGCCTCAGCACAACCAGGGAATCAGGAAGACACTAGAGCAGATGAGGTTCACCAACTGCTGAATTTAAGTATTCTGTAGCTCAACAGAGGAGACCTCCTGCTGCCAGACCACCCTTTCCCACACTTAAGGCATCTAGCTCCAGGGTAAATCTGGGGAAATTCATTAAGCTTTATCTGACCTCTGATTTGGCACTCCAGCCAGCTCAGCACCAGGTAAGCCACAGCATTTTAGCTCCTAGCTGAAAGAACCAGTGGTAAAAACATAAAGCTTCAAGTTCAAGGCACAAGAACTGTGGGACAGAGCCCCTTGTGCCCTATAAGCAGAGATCTACTTTAAAAGTCAGGAAAAGCAACATCACCATCATTATAAGTAAGAAGCAAACTGGAAGAGAAAAGACCATATTATCCTTCTTTGCCGACAAAGACAAAAACAAGGACACCAAAGAGATCAGAATTGAGACTGCACTCATATATGAAACTTCAGAAGGGAATATGAACTGATATCAAGTACAAAGAGCTTTCTTGGAAGAGGTCAAGAAGAATTTTAAAGGTCAAATTAGAGAAGCAGAAGAAAAACTGGTGAATGATTTTAAAAATGTGAATAACGAGTTCACTGAAGAGAACAGCTTCTTGAGAAGGAAAAGTGGACAAATGGAAAAGAAAGTACAAAATATAAATGGAGAAAGTAACTGCTTAAAAGAAACAACTGGGAAAATGGAAAAGGAAATGCAAAACATAAATGAGGAAAAAATCTACTAAAAATTAGAACTGGGCAAGTAGAAGTTCATGACTCTATGAGACATCAAGAATCAGCCAAACAGAATTTAAAGCATTAAAAAGTAGAAGAAAATGTAAAATATCTCACTGGGAAAAAATGACATGGAAAAAAGACCTGGGAAAGAAAATTTAAAAAGTATTGGTCTACCAGAAAGTCATGATGAAAAAAGAACCTGGACAATATCTAAAAAGGAATCATCAAGGAAAACTGCCTAGAAGTCCTAGACCCAGATGGCAAAGTATTCATGAAAAGAATCCACTGTGTACTTCCTGAAGGGGATTCCAAATGGAAAACGCCAAAGAATATTGTTGCCAAATTCCAAAACTATCAAGTGAAAGAGAAAATTTTGCAGGAAGCCAGAAAGAAATGATTCACATAATGAGGAGTCATAGTCAGGATCACACAGGACCTTGAAACTTCTACATTTAAAGATAAAACGAATTTGAATACAATATTCTGTTAGGCAAAGAAGTTTGGACTACAACGAAGGATCAATTACCTAGTAAATCTGAGCATAATTTTACAGCAAAGAGATGAAAATTCAACTAAATTATCTCTCTTTGGTGATGATATGATGGTATACTTAGATAACCCCAGAGATTCAAGTAAAACCATCCTTGAAATAATAAACAAATTTGACAAATTTGCAGATTGTAAAATAAACCCACAAAAATCTTCTTAATGTCTATACACACACACACACACACACACACACACACACACATTACTAGCAAAGCCCAACAACAACAGAAAGAAAGAGAAATCCCACGTAAAGCTAGGGTAGACATTATAAAATATTTGGGAGTCCACCTGCCAAAAAAAATACATGGATTATATGAAAACAATTACAAAATACTTGTCACACAATTAAAGTCAGATTTCAGTTAGTGGAAAAACACCAGTTGCTTGTGGGTTGGCCGAGCCAATATAATGAAAACGACAATTGTACCTAAATTAATTTACTTATTCAGTGTCATATCAACTAAACTATCAGATAACTACTTTGTAGAGTGGGAAAAAATAATATAAAAATTCAGCTGGAAGAACAAAAGGTCCAGATTAACAAGGGAACTAAGAAAAAGAAATGCTCGGGAAGGTGTCCTAGCACTACCACATCTCAAATTTTGTTATAAAGCAGCAATTATCAAACCTACTTGGTACTGGCTAAGAAACAAAAGGGTAGACCAGTGCAATATGTTAGGTACTCAAGGCACAGTAGTCAATGGATACAGCTATCAACTGTTTGATAAACTCTAGGACACCACCAGCTTCTGGATTAAGAACAAACTGTTCAACCAAAATTGCTGGGAAAACTGGATAACGGTTTGGCAGAAATGGCATAAAACAATGCCTGACAGCATACACAAGAATAAAGTCCAAATGGATACATGATCTAGGCGTAAAGATTGGTACTATAAACAAGTTAGTACAGCAAGGAATAGTGTAAATATCAGATTTATCGTGAAGGGAAGAATTTTTGACTAAACTAGATAAAAAGCATGATGTAGTGCAAAATGGATAATTTTGATTACATTAAACTGAAAGGTTTTTGTACAACCAAACCCAGAGCAAAAAAGATTAGGGGGGAAGCAGAAAACTGGGAAAGAGTTTTTGCAACCAGCCTCTGCGATTAAACACCTCATTTCTAAAATATATAGAGAACTGAGTCAAATGTGCAAGAATACAAGTCATTCCCAAATTGATAAAATCTCAAAGGATGTGAACAGGCAGTTTTCGGAAGATGAAATTAAAGATATTTATAGTCATATGAAAAAATGCTCTAAATCACTATTGCTTAGAGAGATGAAAATCAAAGAAACTCTTAGATACCACATCAAATCTATCAGATTAGCTAACATGAAACAGCAGGAAGATGGTAAGTGTTGGGGAAGATGTGGGAGAGTTGGAAGACTAATTCACTGTTGGTGGATCTGTGAGCTGATGCAATTATTCTGGAGAGAAATTTGTAACTATGCTCAAAGGGTTACAAAAACGTGCAAATCCTTTGACCCAACAATACCGCTTCTAGGACTATATCCTCAAGAGATCATAAAAATGAGAAAGGGACCCACATGTACAAAAATATTTATAGCAGCACTCTTTGTGGTGGTCAAAATCTGGAAATCAAGGAGATTCCCATCAAGTACGGAATGGCTGAATAAATTGTGATATATGAATGTAATGCAATACTATTTTGGTCTAATAAATGATGAACAAGAAGACTTCAGAGAGGCCTGGAAAGACTTCTATGAACTGATTCTGAGTGAAAGGAGAAGAACCAGGAGAACTTTGTACACAGCAACAATCATAGTGTGGGAGGATTTTTTCTGGTAGACTTAGTACTTCATTTCCATGCAAGGACTTAAGTAATTCCCAGTGGTCTCTTATGGCAAAATGCCTTCCACATCCAGAGAAAGCACTATGGAATTCAATCACAGAATGTAGCAGATTATTTTCTTTTGTATTTCATTTTGGTTTGTTTTATGATTTCTCCCATTCACTTTAATTCTTCTACGCAACCTGACAAAGGTGAAAATTTATTTCATAGGAATGCATGTGTAGAATTTATATGGGATTATATGCTGTCTTGGTGAGGGATGGGAGAGGTTGGGGGGAAGGAGGGGAAGGGTGGTGAAAAATCAGTGTTATATGGAAGTGGTTGTAGAACACTGAAAATAAATATAATAATAAATAAAAAAGAAAGCCAGAGAAAGGGAACCGCATGTTCAAAAGTATTTATAGAAGCTCTTTTTGTGGTGGCCAAGACCTGGAAATCAAGTCAATGCCCAAAAAGTCAGGAATGGCTGAACTCGTAGTGGTATATGAATGCAATGGAATACTCCTGTGATACAAGAAGTACAGGAAGAGTGACAGGAGCAGAACCAGGAGAACTTTGTACACAGCAAAAACCACAATGTGTGATGAATTTTTCTGGTAGAGAAAGACCTTCACAGCAGTGCAAGTACCTAAAAATATCCCAATGGACTCTTGAGGCAAAATCCCTTCTATGGGCAGAGAAAGAACTATGAATTTGGATCTCAGAATATTGAGAGATCCCATAGTTACCATATAAAAGATTGAAGTGGTACTGAAATCATCAGGATCTGTAATGGATGGGTCACCTTCATGAATATTTTAAAGATTATATGCAAGACGATACATACTGCTGGAGTATAAAAAAGCAATATGTTACAATTTTTTAATTTATTTTTTGTTTGTCTTTTACATGAGAAGAGAATAATAACTGTAATATAAAATCTGATCAGTGAACTTGATTGTATTTACTGTAAAAATTCTAAAATCTATTGCAAAAGAAAAGGTTAGTGAACATCTATAAAAGCAAATGATAATTTCAAAAAGCCATCTCGCCTGTATGTAGAAAAAGTCATGAAACCAAGTTTATTTGAAATTTTGACAAGGTTATTAACTGTTATATCAGGAAAATTCTAGATAAAATTTACTTTTATTTCAGATAAAGTATGCCGTATGCTTCTCATGGACAATGCAGAAAGTTAACTGTGGAGTAGATGTTAATGTGTCATTCTATCCATCACTAGATGAAAAACCATATGCACAGAGAGGTCATTTATTGTTCATGGTCAATTTGATTGGAGACCTACAATGACATATCCTAGTGATCTCTACTTGTTCTTGTGCTCTTTAATATTACATCAGTGATGTGGTTACACACCCAAACATCCTGCTTGCTTATTTCACAGATGACAGAAATGGGAGGAATAACTAGTACTCTGCATGCTAGAGTCAGGATTCAAAAATATCTTGACAGGTTAAAGAGCTAAATTAATCTAATAATATGAAATCCAGTTAGTATAAATGAATATAGTCAAAGAAGAAGCTTCAGGAGGAAAATGTGAGATAGATGTGGATAAACAGCAACTGATAAGAAAATGATATGAGGATTTTCAATTGATGTAAATTCAATATTAGTCAGCTGTGATATAACAACCAAAATAACATTGCTTAGAAACTGTCCTTAAGCTCCATTTAAAAAAGGCACTGCCTCTAAGAACAAATAAATTATAATTCTTCAACATTCTTCTAAGGTCAGACCATATTTAGAATATTGCAATAACTTTTAAATTATCACATTGAAAAGTGATCTGTAAGTTTTGTAATGTTCAGAGGTGAGCAACTGGGATGTTGAAGGGCCTCAATCCATGCTATGTAAGAATATATACTTGAAGGAACTAGGGATATGGGGAATGTCTATCCTGAATAAGAGAATATTCAGGGTCAGTAGGGGTTCATAGTTGCATCCAAATATTTTAAGGGTTGATGTGTGGAAGAAAAACTAGATTTTTTGGTTTGTGCATGGGATATAACAATGACCACTGAGTGGGAATTAGAAAGAGACAAGTTTAAATATTTCGGGGGATGGGAAGGAAAGAAGTCTTTCTTTAAGTATCAATTATGTGCCAAAAACAAGGTCAATTAATTTACAGTTATATCTAATATTATAGATAATATTTCATTTGATCCTGGCAAAAATTCTGTGACACAGGTGCTATTGTGATCTCCATTTTATAGGTGAGGAAACTGAATCACAGGTTAAGCCCAGGATAACACAGCTAGTATCTAGGATTGAATCTGAACTCTGATCTTCCCAGGTCTAGATCAAGTTTGTGATCTACTCCACCACGTAGCTATCTATTTCAGAGGAGGACAGCAAGGATTTTATAATTTGACCTGTAGAAAAGTGGAAGGATATATCTTAGGAGGTATTAGGCCTCACTCACTGTAAGTCTTTAAGTGTTATATGAGTGATTATCTGTTGACTGTATTCCAGATGACTTTACAGTAAAGTATTAGAAAAAAATAGTTAATGTAGTGTCTTCAAACACAAATATTCTGTGCTGCTGTGAAATAACCTAGGTGATATAATGGTGATAACCTTGAGTGACAGTGATTGTAATGTTAATGAGAGCTAAAGATCTTTCCCATCCATTAATGGACCTGCCAACTAAGGGAAAATTGATTAGGGGAGATTTGTTTTGTGGAAAAGCCCATTTGTTTTGTCAATTTCTAATGAAGCCCTGGTTGCCAAGGATCTTGATGCCCCCTGGCTCTGAAAAGTGTATACATACATACATACATACATACATACATACATACATACATATATATACACACATATTTTATGTATATACAATATGTATATACACACACGTCTGTGTGTGTGTGTGTGTGTGTGTGTGTGTTTCTTTTGGGACTTACTCATTGGAAGTGTTTGGGCAGAATAGATTCTGGGTGTCCACTAAGGAGTCTCCTGGCTTTGAAAACCCAGATGCTGGTGCTTCTCTCTCTGGTAACTACATATTACTTATGGTCAGACAGTTAGAAGCCCTGTCTGTTGAATTTTATTTCTCTTTTTGTATTTTCTCTGAAATTCAAGGTGCTGAAATTTTCCCCTGAACTAAGTGAATGATACATGTGCTTGATTTATGTAGATTGTTGATGCTTCAAAAATTGCTTTCCTTTTAGAAAATCAGATCTAAATATCTGTACATCAGGCCCTCCTGTGTAAGTCACAGTTCATGCTGTTACAGTGATAACAAGGACTTATAGAGATTTGAGTTCAAATCCTGTGTTATAACTTTTCAGCTGAGTTACTATAGACAGGTCATTTTACCCATCTCAGTGTTCTCATATGCAAAATGACACATCTTGTGTTCATTTATCCTGCCATCCATAAAAATGCACGTTGTGTCTACATTATCTCTTTGCAATTATTATTCCTCAAATATTTTGGTGTTGAATCATATATAACCTGAAAGTTCACATGTACATTACTGTTGTTCAAAGATATTGGGGAGCTCAAGCATCAGTTTGAGATTCCTTAAAAGACCATTTTATTGTTTTCCAGATCCTATATATTAATTTCTTCCTCCTCTTCAGTTTTGGGCCCAAATAATTTTCCATCTACAGTCTCCATCTAAACCATGAGCAGCCCAAAAAGAGAAAAAACGAAATTAAAAGTGGGTCCATTCCTGACATATGTCTTCGCAGACTGCTCTTTGATTTGTACTCCCACCCAGGTTTTCCCCTGTGGATATCAGAATTTGGTTCACATCTAAATCGCTTTAGAAAAGTAAGATCAATGATTTTCAAAGTAGCCAGTCAGGTCAAAAAACCATTGAATAAATTACAGACTTTCTTTAACTCAAGAGAAATTTCAAATACTTTCACATGAATGAAGAACCAGCCAACAAATACTTTGCTTTTCTCCCTAGTGGACAACTATCACCCTTAATGATATAAGCAATCTCGTGCTGCAGACATTTGCCAAATGTCAGTTTTTTTAAATAAATGACCATTTACAAGTTCAGTTTTGAAAATAAATGTCACCTGAAACATGTGATGTACATTTGTATAAATATGTATTTTACATAATTGTAATGCAATTTTGTACACATATACATATATGTACAATATACATGTGCATGCATATATTTATACACATATGCATATGCATGTGCATATGCATATATATACATACATATATACACATATATGTATATTAGATATTTGAATTTTTGTCTTGTCCAAATTGTCACTTATAATATATACATTAAATGCTTAGGAATAGGGAAATACTCTCCCAGCCATTAAAAAATCCATTTAAGAAATGAATTATTACAAGAATATCTAATCCAAAAATCTTCTTAGTGAGTTGTCATTTCCTATGTAAAATAGTTTCATGAGAAAATTTGATGAGAAAAATGGAAAGATTTTTTCCCTCATATTCAAATAATCGGGATGATAGTGTCCAACGTCATCAATCAGAAAGAATTAGTGAAAAGTAGGTTGGTATTTAAGGATGCATTCAGTATTTGAATAAAGCTTGAAAAAGCATTTTTCTCTGTAAGGGAAAATGAACCCTTTTAAAGGGAAGACATTTTAAATGAACACTAGTTCTAGTGTCAAGAAGTTCTAGTCAAAAGTATGAGAGAGTTGGTTGTCCAATCCGTACTCTGAGTGTATAACAAACTCCCATAAGTACTTTTTTCTACAATAAAACCACAGTTGAGGGCATCAACTATGACCTTGTAAATTGCTGATACTATCTGAAATTGGAGTGTTGCATATGACTACACACAGATAAAATACTGAAGCTTTCACAATAAAAATACACGGAGAATGAGAATACACTTGCTGAAGAAAACACCGTCATATACATTTTAACAAAATTTCAATTTTGAACTTAATTTGTAATTTTTTTGAAGGAGCATAAGTTATTAAAAGGGACAGGTCTATGATACAGTAGTGGAAAATGCAACTCAGTCTCATAGATCACCATCAAGCTTTTAGTAAATGGCTATGCACAGTTTGTTGAGATGTCTCCACATTTATTTAACTCTTCATGTGGAAGCAATCTTTCCTAACAAATATTTGCTTAGCCAGCAGAGTGACTAATTACAAAGTTCTAATTTTTATTGGAAGTTAATGTTGAAAATCCTCGATTTTCACACTTTTACAACTATTTGAATTTCAATTGTTACCTTTCCAACTTAAATGTATAGGATTCTCTCCCTTTCCCAATTAAGCATTTGTGCTCCCCTGTATTTCTATCTTACTTTATTTCCAGATCTCTCCCGTATTATTTAGTGGTCTTAATGTTATACCTAATATACCATTTGTTAAAGATTGTGATACTTACACTCATGTTGCTGTTGTTCCAAAAAAGAGTACTATTAGTGACTCTCAAGTCCTACTCTGAAGGTTTCACACTTATGAACCACAGCAAATTCCCTTAGAGTCCCACTCCTCAATAATATTTCACTGGGAATGAAGGGATTTATTTGAGTCAAAAGAAGACCTCTCAGTGTACCCTGAACATGGATAATTATTTCAGTACAAATTCCTACTCTACACCCTAGCTGGCATAGTGTGAAAAAAAAAAAAAAACTTTCCTTGGAATTGAGAAGATCTGGTCAGCTACATAATAATGGGGAAATTATATTCTCTCCCTCAGAAACCTAGGCATCTTTCTAAGATTATAAAATATTGATGAGTTGTCAACACGCATCAGTAGAAGGGACGTATATATATATATATATATATATATATATATATATATATATATACATATATATATGTGTATATATATATATACACATATATATATGTATATATATATACACATGTATATATATACACATATATATATATATACATATATACATATACATATACATATATATACATATATATATATTAGAAGGGTAGACTCCATACATATATACATACATATATATATATGTGTGTGTGTATATATATATATATGAATAGCTAGCAGATTAAATCACAGATCTCGTCAAAACTTAAACAAAACCAAAGAAAATCCCTTTTGCATTTCTGAAACAAAATAAGAAATGCATCATAAATTTCCTTGTCATCCTTGCACAGAGGTCATATTAATCTCCATATCATTCCTATTTTAGTATGTGCATTGTCCAAACAAGTGGAGAAATACAGAATCCTGTGGATAAATTCACTTGCCTTGGCAGTATAATCTCCAGGGATGTACACATAGATGATGAAGTGGACTTTTGAGGCAAAATGCCTTCTGAACCCAGAGAAAGAACTATGGAATTTGACTGCAGAATGAAATAGACCATTTTCTTTTGTATTATGTTTTTTTTTTATGGTTTCTCCCATTCATTTTAATTCTTCTATTCAACATGACTAAGGTGAAAACATATTTGATAGGAATATATGTGTAGAAAATATATAAAACTGCATGCTATTTGGTGAGAGGGTGGGGAGGGAGGAGAAAAATCTAAGATATATGGAAGGATTGTAGAACACTGAAAACAAATAAAATAAGTAAACAATAAGTAAAGTAAAATGCAAATTGGGGAAACTGAAAAAGATATGGAGGTCGAGGGGAGAAAGAATCAATACTACAGGCAGTTAGGTGGTGCAAGGGATAGAGCACTGGCCCTGCAGCCAGGAGGACCTGAGTCCCAATCTGTCTTCATACACTTACTAGCTGTGTGATCCTGGGCAAGTCACTTAACCCTGATTGCCTGCAACAAAATTCAGTACTAGCCCTGCTAGAACTATGACTGTGCAAAATGACTTTACACTGGGAAATGTGTCTGAATCATGTCACAAAGAGATGATGTAACACATGGTAACATCTTTTTTTTTGCTAAATGAAGTCCTTAATTCTTGCCCAAAATATCAGAATAAATTGAAATTGAAAATAACAATTGACTTATTATTTGTGACCCTATCCCAGGGAAAAAGATTACACCATCAACAGAAAGAGTAAATGTCTTTCTAGGATGGATAGGATAATGATGAGCTGAAAGAATGAAGGAGTGACTTCAAGGTCTTTGTTTTTGCTGCTTGGAGAAACTGGATAATAGAAGGGTTAACTTTCTTTTATATTTACATTATAATTTACCATATCATGCAATTGGACATTCTCTAATATTGTTTAATGGATCAGTGAAAGTGTTTTCTCTCGCTTTCACTAAAATGCCCTTATGTTTAGATCTCCTGTAGTTTATTCTGCAAGAATGAAGGCTACAAATGGCAAAATCAAAAAATACAATTCTCAGTGGAGTCCTTGAATACAGATCAATAATTATCTACCATGTAATTTGATTTATTTGGATATGGGACTTATTATGGTGACTATAAACTGAGTTATTGTATCATTTCAAAAAGATGATTTACCCCCACAAAAGAGATAAAATAGCACATTAGGGGAAAAACAATAAAGGGAAAAATGCATAAGAATAGGCACCCAACTAGGTTCTTCCTGGAACTATTGAAGAAGATGTGGGGAAAAAAAATCCCCTGATGAGATTTGGTCCCTAGCAAGAGTAATCACCTCCCGTCTAGAGTCTATGTTAACAAGAAGCTAGATGGAGTTAGTTGGTATGTGAGATTTCCTCAGCCCTATGTGCAGGAATATTTGCCCTTGGGATAGGGAGGAGATTTGGACAACTGAGCCTGGGAGATCGAGGGAACCTCTGCTGACAAGGAATGTGAAGAACACTAGTTCAGAGAATGAAAGAACACATACCCAGTGAGTGAGGAAGCAGTGGGGCAGAATGTCCTTGGCTGTGGGCACTTACAGGAAACTGGAAGCCTTGGTTTGAGTTCAAGGTCAGAGGAGAAAACGGAAGAGGAACTGAGGAGGGAGGAACCATCTCTCAAACCATGTGACTAGAGGAATTTTAAAATCTAAACTACTACAAAGAAAAATCAACGGGCTCATCATTTCTTATAGCACAATAGTACTCCATTACATTCATATACCACAACTTGCTTTGCCATTCCCCAATTGATTGACATACCCTAGATTTCCAATTCTTGGCCACCACAAAAACAGCTTCTTTAAATATTTTTGTACATCTAGGTCCTTTTTCCATGTTTATGAACTGTTTGGGATATAGACCTAGAAGTGATGTTACTGGGCATGCACAATTTTATAGCTCTTTGGGCATAGTTCCAAATTGCTGTCCAGAATAGTTGCATCAGTTCACAACTCCATCAACCATGCATCCAATTTTCCCAGATCTTCTCCATTTATCATTTCCTGTTCTATCATATTAGCCAATCTGATAGGGAGTGATGTGGTGGCTCAGATTTATTTTTACTTTTATTTCTCTAATCAATAATGATTTACAGCATTTTTTGTATGACTCTATATAGCTTTAATTTCTTCATCTGAAAACTGCCTGTTCCTATACTTTGACCATTTATCAATTGAGGAATGACTTATAATTTTATCAATGCAACTCAGTTCTCTCTCTATTTTAGAGATGAGACTATTATCACAGACATTGGTTGTAAAAATTATTTTCCAGTTTGATGCTTCATTTCTAATCTTGGTTGTATTGATTTGGTTGTGGAAAAAAAATTGAATCGAATGTAATCAAAATTATCCATTCAGCATTTTATAGTATTCTCTATCTCTTGTTTGGTTATGCATTCTTCCCTTCTCAGTAGATGTGAGAGGTAAACTATTCCTTGCTCTTCTAGTTTGATGGTAGTATCAGTCTTTATGTTTAAATCATGCACTCACTTTGACTTTATCTTAGTATATGGTGTAAGATACTAATCTATCCTTAGTTTCTGTCATACTATATTCTGGTTTTCTCCACAGTTTTTTAAAATGGTATGTTCTTATCCCAGAAGTTCGAGTCTGTGAGTTTATCCAAATATATTACTATAGTCGTTGACTGTTGTGTCTTGCACAACCTATTCCATTGATCTACTACTCTATTCCTTAGCCAGAATCAAGTAGGTTTTATGATTGCTCCTTTATAACATAATTTAAGATTTGGTATGGGTAGGTCACATTCCTTTGCATTTCTTTTCATTAATTGCCTTGATTTTCTGGACATTTTTATTCTTACAGATGAATTTTTATTGTTTTTGCTTTTTGTTTATTTACCTTTTATCAATAATAATGATTTATTGTTTTTGTTTCTAGATGCATAATCAACTTTTATGATGGTTTCATTGGTATGGCAATGAATAAATAAATTCGTTAAGGTAAAATTGCAATTCTAATTATCTTACCTTGGCCTGTGCATGAGTAATTGATATTTTTCTAATTATTTAGATCTGACTTTACTTATGTGAGAAGTGTTTTGTAATTGTATTCCTATATCTCCTAGGTTTCTTTTGGCTGGTTGACTCCCAAACATTTTGTTATATGTATAGTAACTTTACATGGGATTTCTCTATTTCTTGCTGTTGGGTTTGATTAGTTATATAGAGAAATTCTGATGATTTGTGTAGGTTTATTTTATGTGATGCAACTGTGCTAAAATCATGTTTATTTCAAGTAGTTTTTTACTTGAATCTCTAGGACTCTCTAAATATGCCATAATATCGTCTGCAAAGAGTGATAGCTTTGTTTCTTCATTGCTTAGTCTAATTTCTTCAATTTCATCTTCCTCTCTAATTGCTAAAGGTAGCATTTCTAGTACCGCATTGAATAACAGTGATGAAAATGAACAAACTTGTTTTATCCCTATTTTATTGGAAATGCTTCTAGCTTGTTCTTATTACATATATTGCATGCTGATGGTTTTAAGAAGATGCTGCCTATCAATTTAAGGAAAACTTCAGTTATTCCTATGCTTTCTATTGTTTCTTTTTTTAAAAATCGAAATGGATGTTCTATTTTGTCTAATGCTTTTTCTACATCTACGTAGGTAATCATATGATTTCTGTGATATTTCTTGTTGACATGGTCTATTATTCAGGTAGTTCACCTAATATTGAACGAGGCCTGCATTACTGGTATAAATCTTACCTGATCATAATATATTATCATTGAGATAAGTTTCTTTACTCTCCTTTTTAATATTTTTATATCTATATGCATTAGGAAAATTGCTTTATTATTTTCTTACTCTGTTTTGACTCTTTCTGGTTTAGGTATCAGCACATAATTGTATCATAAAAATATTTTGGTAGGACACCTTTTTGGAAACATTTGCAAATAGTTTATTTATTTATTTATTCATTTATTCATTCATTCATCTATTCATTCATTCATTCATTCATTTATTTATTTACTTACTCACTTATTTATTCATTCATTCATTCATTCATTTATTTATTTATTTATTGCAAATAGTTTATATAGTACTAGGATTAGGTTTTCTTTTAATGTTTGGTAGAATGCACTTGAAATCCATCTGGCCCTGGAGATTTTTCCTTATGGCGTTCATTTATACCTTTTTCCATTTCTTTTTCTGAAGAGGGCTTACTTAAGTATTTTATTTTCTCTTCTGTTAGTCTGGGCAATTTATATTTTTGTTAATCTTCATCCATTTCACTAAAGTTGACAAATTTATTGAGGTACAGTTTGGCAATATAGCTCATAATTATTGCTTTGATTTCCTCTTCATAGCTGGTCAATTCAACCTTTTCATTGTTTATGCTGTTAATTTGGTTTTCTTCTTTATTTTCTTTAATCAAATTAATCAAAAAATTATCTATTTTATTGTTTTGAATAAAATATGCATTTAGTTTTATTTATTGTTTCAAGAGTTTTCTTACTTTCAATTTTATTAATCTCTCCTTTGGCTTTCAGAATTTCCGATTTTGTGTTTAATTGTGAATTTTCAGTTTGTTCTTTTTATTTCTGTTTTAATTGCATGGATAATTCATTGATCTATTCTTTCTCTACATTATTCATGTAAGCATTTGGAGATATAAAACATCCCTTAACAACTACTTTTGTTGAATCTCAAAGGTTTTGGTAGGCTTTCTCATTATTATCCTTCTCTTGAATGAAATTATTGAATTTTTCTATGAATTGTTGTTTGATCCATTCATTCTTTATGACCATATTATTCCGTTTCCAATTAATGTTAAGTCTATCTTTTCATGGTCCTTTATTCCATGTAGTTTTTATTGCTTCATGCATCCGCTTAATATTACGGCCTGTCTGCATTGAGTTATGAGATTTTTATGCCCTACTAAATGTTCAGTATTTTCATATATGCCCGGTACTGTTGAGACAAAAGTTATCCTTTCCATCCCCATACAATTTTCTCCAGAAATCAGCCATATCTACAGTTTATAAAATTCTCTTCACCTCCTTAACTGTTTTATTATTTATTTTGTAGTTAGATTCATCTAGCTATGAAAAGGGGAGGTTGCAGTCCCCAACTAGTTTAGTTATGCAGTCTGTTTCTTCATGTAACTCACTTAATATCTCCTCTAAGAATGTGGATGCTATATCACTTTGTATAGCCTGAAAATACTTTAGCTTAGAAGGGCCAGTGTCTCCCATCACATCCTATGCCATCTCTACATATCCTGATGAATATTAGGTCACTGGATCCAGATGACTCTGGATGAGAAAGTGAGGCTACTGACCTTGCATACCCTACCTGAATCAAAGCCAAGTCAACTGAAAGTTGCGTCATCCTTCCTCAGTGTCTTGGTCCTCTTCAAGAATGAAGGACAAAGACAAAAACAACACTATACCACTTGATGCATCAAGGTTTAGTAACAATATTACTTCATTATCTATAGTATCTATTTTGGAGGATGTAGTTTCCTTTCTTATCTCTTTTAATTAGATCTGTTTTCTGTTTTTTTCTTTGTCTGCGATCAGGATTGCTACCCCTGTTTGTTTGTTTTTTAAATTCAACTGAAGTATAATATGTTCTACCTCAGTCTTTTACTTTTTCCCTGCATATATCCTTGTGCTTCAAGTGTGTTTCTTTTAAATGAAATGTTGTAGGATTGTGGATCTTAATCCACTCTGCTAAATGCTTCCATTTTATGGGAAAGTTCATCCCAATCATAGACACAGTTATGACTACTATCTGTGTCTTTCTCTTCATCCTATCCCCCATAGACAATTTATTTTTTCTTGATCCTTTGTCCATTCCCCTCATCAGTACAATTTTATTTTTAACCATGTTTTCCCACAGTGTGATCTCCCTTCTTTCAGCCTCCCTTTTATTTTACCTTTCCCCTCCTCCTTCCCATCGGATAAGTTACATTTCTCTACCTGACTGATTCATTCAATTTGGAGCCCAATGTGATAGGAGTAAAGTTCAAACAATTCTCATATCCTTTTCCTCTCCTATAATAGGATTTTGTGTATTTTCGTATGATGTAGTTTAGACTTGTCTCCCTCCTGTTTTCCTCTCCTCCCATTACAATCCCTTTTCATCACTTAATTAGACTTTTTATCTATAGATCAAAGACAAGTCATAACCACACCCTCTGTCAAATTTTTTGAATTGTCTTCTTTAAATTGTCTAACAACCACACAGTTACCAAAAGTTACAAGTGTCATCTTCCCTTGTACCCATGTAAACAGTTTGTCCCTATTGATAACATGTTGTTGCTGCTGCTGTTGTTTCTTTCATGTTTAACTTTTCATGCCTCTCTTGAGTCTTCTATTTGAAGATCACATTATCTGTGGAACTCTGGTCTTTATATCAGGAAGATTCGGGAGTCCCCTATTTCAGTAAATGCCAATCTCCTTGCCTGAAAGATTGTGTTCAGTTTTGCTAGGTAGTTTATCCTTGATTTCAATCCAAGCTCCTTTGCCTCATAGATTATTGTATTCTATACCCTCCAGTCTTTAAATGAAGAAACTGAAAGGTCCTGCATAACCCGAACTCTGGTTCCATGATATTTACATTTTTTCTTTCTGGCTAGTTGCAATATTTACTCTTTGATATGGCAATTTCAGAACTTGGCTACAATATTCCTTGTTGTTTGCAATTTAGGATCTCTTTAAGGAGGTGATCAAAGAATTCTTTCAATGACTATTTTACCTTCTGGATCTAGAACCTCAGGCAGTATTCCTTGAGGAATTCCCAAAAGACACAGTCCAAGCTCCTAATTATTTCCTCTACCTTTCTTACTTTATTTTCAGAATACTTTCTGACCTCTTCCTTGGGCTGAGACTGTATTCCTAATGTATTTTTGCTTATTGTTAATAGGAAGAACTTCCCCAACCATTAAAGGGCCCGGGAAGATTTGTAGGAAGGACCAGACTTTTTGTTAATGAGGCACTGATTTTCAAGAATTGTGATGACCTCTGTCTTTAAAAAATTTTTTAAGCACACTGAGGTGAGCCTTTACTTTGGGGTTTAGTTTATGGAAGGTTTGTGTGCCAGATGAGACTCTGGGAAGCCTCTAAGCAGGCCCCTCACTTTGAAAAACCAGGTGTTTTCCTCTCTGACAAAGATGCATATATGCTAATGGTCAGACATTTGGAAATATGTCAATTGACTTTTGATTTCTCTGTATTTTCTCTGAAGTTCAGGATGTTAACATTTTCCCCCACCTAACAGAATGATACATGTGCTTGATTAAAGTGATTTTTAACACCTCAAAATTTGACTTTCCTTTTAGAAAAGCAGATGAAAAAATGTGTGCTAGGATGCCCCTCATATATGTTGGGGTGCTTACTGATCCAGAGACCAATTCATATTTTTCTTGGAGGCTTTGGATGTAGGATTTTTGACTTTGCTATCTTCTTTTGAGTGAGTGTTTTGATCTTTCTTGTCTCCATAATAACTTCTTTATCAGAGTATTTTCTCATTGTTTTCTCTCCTCCCCAGCATATTACTTAACTTTGTAAGTTTGGGCTCTCTTTACAGGGTGAAGGGTAGTGTCCCTAGCTTCTGAGGTTTTGCGCAATTGTTTTCAGAGGTACTTCTAGGGGCCTGTAAGTTAGTTCTTCCATGGTGATATGGTCTAAGGAGAGGTGATTATTATTCCCATGGTTTGTATTCTGGTCTGTGAGTGATTGCAAGCACTCCTTTCTGCCCTGGAATTGTGACACACACCTCCACTGTGACCTGAAGCACTTTGACTGCCAGCAAAGTTACAAAAATCAAGAAATGATTAAACAAATATATAAAGAATAAAAGAAAAACTAGAAAAGAATGCAGAACATCTTATAAGAAAACAAAAACTGATCTGGATTCCAGATGAATAGAAAACAATAAAATTGTCCTGAAACATTAGAATAAGTGGGGAACATAGTAATAGAAAAAAAAAATCTACCACACTTCAAAGATATCATATAAAGACGATTCATTGAAATATTGTAGCAAAATTTGAATCCACACCTCTAAAATAAGTTATTAAGAGCAACTAGGTAATAAAAGTATTTAAATATGATGGTGCCATTAGAATCAAACAAGACATAGCACCAGAGACATTAACGGGCTGCAAATTCTGGAATACTATTTATCAAAGAACAAAAGAAATGGGCTTCTTTCTAAAAATGTCATACCCAGCAAAGTTAAGCAGAAATCTGAACAGCAAAAACAAATGCACATTTGATCAGCTCTCAGACTTCGACAATCTTCTTTTAAAAAACTGAACTAAATAGAATAACTCATGTAAAAGACTTTAGGGAAATATAAGATAGATACAAGAGACTGATCACAAGGCACTCAATAAGGACAAACTGTTTACCTTTCAGACATATAAAATGTATGTCTAAGATTGTCATTATCAATTGGGTCATTTGTAAAAAAAAAAAAAAGATTGGGGTAGTTCTGAGCATGATATGACTTCTTAAAATAAAACTATCAAGGAAGAGTAAGAAAGAGTAACTACCTTATATATTGTAAGAGATAGGAGAGAAAGAACCAGCACTGAGGAATTAGAGGGGGAGGAGGGCTGGTAGTTCTGGTAATCTACATTAATTAGGAATTAGTTCAGGAGGGAAGAATATATATAAACACATGTATACACACATATATTCATGTATCCATATGTGTGTGTTTCTGTGTGTGTACAAGAGTGTTGAAGTCTCCTAAATTCAGAAGAAAAAAAGGGTAAGTAGATTTGGAGAGGGTAGAAGATGAAGGAGGGATATTTGGGAGGATAAGGAAGAGATCTGTAGAGATGAGGGGAGGGAATAAGTTAAAGTGAAGGTATAGAAGGATATTTAAAGATATGAAATTGGGAGAATAGGGGAAGAATTCTTAGAGACATGTAGGGTAAGTAATAAGAGGGCAAATTAGCAGTTATAAATAACCTAGAGGAGTCAGGAGGGATAGGACATAAGAGACATATGAAAAGATAAATACAAATATCAGGCGTAGAATTTGATAGCAAAGGGTATGTCCATATATGCATGTATGCATGTATGTATGTGTGCATGCATATATATTTAGGTGTGTCCATGTGTATGTGTTTGTATATATCTATATATAAATATATCCACACTAAATTGCTGCATTCTGGGGGGAAAGAACAAAATAAAAAGTGCATAACCAAGAACAAAAGAAAATTTACAAGGAAGGAAAGATGGATAGCTCTCAACACAATGCACAGTATTTATTATGTAAACTATCTTGTCATGGAAATGTATTGCTGTATATTTTGAATTGTCTCTCACATTGTACTCTGCACAAGAAAGTTATTTTTCCTTTCTTAGTTTGTGTCACTTCTGTTTTAGTATTTAAGTTTGTTTTCCTATTTTATATTTAAATTTAAAAATGCATTTACAAAAATTAATTAATAAATAAATATTATTTGCTACTGCAAAAATATATAGATCATTTTTGAAATTGAGGTCTCACATTTCAATTCTACAATACTTTTGTCAAATCTCTAGAAATATCAGTCATTCCTGAGTTTGTAAATTGTCAAATGATATGAACAGGCAGTTTTCCAATGAATAAATCAAAACAATTTATAGCCATATTAAAAATGCTCTAAATTATTATTGAACAAAGAAATGCTGTTTAAAACAACCTGAAGATATTTTTACACCTATCAGATTGGATAAAATGATACGAGGGGGAAATGAAAAAAATTGGAAAGGATGTGGAAAAATTGGGACACTAATTTACTGTTGGTGGAATTGCGAACTGATCCAACCATTTCAAAAAGCAATCTGGAATTATGCTCCAAAACTTATTAAACTGCTTATACCCTTTGACCCAGTAATATCATTACTAGATATTTTTCAAAGATGATTAGGGTAAAAATGAGGGAGGCTGTGAAAAGAAACTATATAGAAAAATGTTTATAGCAGCTCTCTTTGGGGTAGCAAAGAACTGCAAATTTCAGTCATGCCTATCAGGTGAGGAAGGACTGAACAAATTGTGGTATATGATTGTAAAGGAAGACTACTATGCTACAAGAAATGATGAGCTCAATGATATTAGAAAAAAACACATGGAGAGACTTGTACAAAATAATGGAGTAGGGAATGAGGAAAACCAAGAGAACGTTGCGTACACTAACAGAAATATTGTTTCAAGAATGATTAAGTCATTTAGGGATTAAGTCATTTTGACGACTATAAACACCCAAATCAACTACAAAAGTCCGCTAAAGTAAGATTTTATCTGCATACAAGGAAAAACTGATGAATATAAGTATGCGTAGAATGCTTTTACATAAATATGCACACATGCCTGTACACATGCATGAATACAGGTATTGATGTGTGTGTATATGTGTGTAACTTGTATCTAATAGTAATCATCTTTAAAACTGTGGGGGTGGGAAGAAGGGAAAAATGAAGAAAAAGTTTGTAAAATGACTTTGTTATATATTTAAATGTAACACCAAGTTGAACATAATAGATTTGAAGTTTGATGTATATAATCACTTCTTTTTGTTAACACTTTTTATGGAAATGCTTTTTTTTAACACAAAAAGTAGCAATAAAAATTTAAAACATTAAAAAGAAACAATACACAATTTTACCAAAGTTTCAAGAAGCAATATAAACCCACATAAGAGCTTACCAAATTTATTTATTACCAACTAAATCCAGGAGCAAGAGTTAGAAATAGAAAATCCATTTAAAATAATTGCACACATTTTAAAATACTAGGGAACTACCTGCTGAGATACATAGCAACTGTATGAGTACAAATTACTGAACTTTCCCCCACACAAATATAGATGTATCCAAATAGATGAATATAAATTGTTCGTGTTTAGAGTAAGCCAAAGTAATTTTAAATAAAAGAAAACACATTTCTGATGAAATTTACTTATTTAGTACCATACCAATCACACTGCCACAGAATTACTTTATAGAGGTAAAAAATGAGAAAATAAATCTAAAAGAAAAAAACATCAAGAATATCAAGAGAATAATTTGGGGAAAAATAAGGGAGACAGCATAACAGTACAAAATTTCAAATTAGATTATCAAATAATAATCACCAAAAGCAATAAAATTCATGAGAAGAGATAGAGTGGAGGATCAACAACATAGTTTAGGTTTGCTAAATGGAAGAAAATGACCAAAGTAATCTAATGTTTGATTCATCCAAAGATCCAAGCACTGGGCACAAGAACTCACTACTGAACAAAAACTTCTGGAAGCACTGGAAAGCAGTGTGACACAATGTAGGCATATACCAGCACTTTATAGTTTAAACTAACATAAAGTAAAGATAAGTACATGATTTAGACATAATGGGTGGTACCATAAGCAGGCAATGGGGGCATTAGAGGCAGAAAATATACCTGCCAGATCTAAGGATAAGTGAAGAGTGTGTGAAAAACAAGAAATAAAACAAAACATACATCATGCAAAGTAAAATGGACAATTCTGAATACATGAAATTTAAAAGGTTTTGCACAATGCGAAACCAATACAACCAAAATTGGAAGTAAAGTGGAAAATGAGGTGATGGGTATGACTTATATCACGTATCTTTCATAAAGGCTTCACTTCTCAAATATATAGGAAACTGAGCCAAATTTTTAGAAATAAGAGAAAGAACGCAATTTAAAATGTTTAAAGATTATAAACAGGCATTTTCTCAAAAGAAGAAATAAAAGTTTTCAAATGTCGTTTGGGGAAAAATATTCTAAATCACTAATACTTAGAGAAATAAAAATGTAAACAACTGTGAGGTACCAACTTCAGATCGGATAATGTGACATAAAAGAAAAATGCAAATTGTGGAAGGAAGTTGGAAAAAATAGGTGCACTGTTGGAATAGAGAACTGTTTCATCAATTCTAGAGAAAAATTTGGAACTATGCCTAAAGGGTTATAAAACTGTGCATACTCTTTGAATTAAGGACACTATTTTAGGTCTTTATCCCAAAGAGAAGAAAGACAAATTTTAAAAAAAAATCGTGCACAAAAATATTTAAATCTGCTCTTTTTTTCCTAGTGGCAAAGAATTGGGAATTGAGGGGATGCCCATCAAAAAGGGAATGGCTGAACAAACTGTGGCATATGATTGCAGTAAAATACTATATTGCTGTAAGAAATGAGAAAGAAGATGATTTTAGAAAAACCTGGGAAGATTTCATGGACTAATGCAATGTAAACTGGAAGAACATTATATTGGTAACAGTAAAGTGTAATAATTTCAAACTGTGAAAGACTAAGGTACTCCAATCAATACAGTGATAAATTACAGTTCTAGAAAAGTCTTGATTTAAAGTGATAGCCATTTCTAGAGATAGAATTGATATCAATTGAAGGATATTCTGTTCATTTTTTGAATTTTTCTCTCTTAAAAATATATCTTCTATGGAAGTTTGTTTGCGCTATTTCAAATATATAGTATATATGATTTTGCTTGCCTTCTCAATGCTTGGTGGAAGAAATGGAGGGAGGGAAATAATTGTAGCTCAATATAAAAGTGAATTTAAATATAAATAAACATAATTTTAAATGGCACATTTTAGTCAGCTGGCAAGATATTTAGAAAATATATTCTATGAAAATAGCATAGAAAGAAGTGATAGAAGGTTAAATACAATCGATACGATGTACAGAGAAATCCATTTGAAATTTTCCTTTTGAAGTTAAAAGGATGCTTACATTATTTCATTTACTTTAAAAGAATGAACAAAAAATTAATGGGGAAGATGTTAATAAAAGTGAATGAAACTTAAAATATATCGTGGTATGTGAATAATTTATTTACGTTTTGGATGAGACACTTGTTAAACATTTACCTACAAACCCCTAATTCACTGAACTCAGCATGGTGGAAAATTATGAGGGAAGATTTATGAACATTGTACACTTATAAAAGCATCGCCCCATTTTAAATATTTTTCTAAAATTTATCTGTGTTTCAAGAAGCTAAAAGTATAGAAAGAATTACACGGAGATTATTTTTAGTGTTTTGGTATTTAGGCTCTAAGAGGCTATTCTTCAGTTTTCAATGTTCCTTTTAACCAGGGACTATTCAGCTTATCTTTCAGTCAACCAAGGATCCTATAACCCATACCTTTTCTTTTTCTTCTCTTCTGATGAACTGCATTATTTCCCTGTGTCCCTTTCTCTCAAGGGATTTCTGGGTAATGGTAACTATTTGGGTTCTAATTTAATATTTTCTGATGTTTTCCTCCTTTTAGGTAATGTTTTCACTCTCAAAGAAACTCATAATTCCTTACCACAAAGGAATGAGTAATATGAAATTGTTGGTTATTTCCTTTCAAATTATTTTTTAATTTAGTTTTCAACATTCATTTCCACAAGAATGTGAGTTCCAAATTTTCTCTCCAGCTCTCCCTTTCCTCACCCTAAAACATCGTGCATTCTAATTGCCCTGCCCCCTAATCTGCCCTTCCTTCTATCACACCCCTCCCATCCCTTATCCCCACCTTCTCTCTTTTCTTGTAGGGTGAAATAGATTTCTGTACCCCATTCCCTGTATTTCTTATTTCTCAATTACATGCAAGAACAATTCTCAACATTAATTGCTTAAACTGTCAGTTCCAACTTCTTTCACTTACTTCCTCCTCATCCATCCCCACTGAGAAGGCTAGCAATTCGAAGAGGCTATATAAGTGTACTTTTGCTAAAGGCTGCCATGAAAGTCATGCTATGTAGGATTAACTTTATTTCCCTCCATCCTATCCTGTCCCCAGTTCTTATATTCTCTCTTTTAACCTTGTCGCTCTCTTAAAGTGTTCACTTCTAATTTTTCCCTCCTCCCATTTGCCTTCCCTTCTATCATTCCCCACCCCACTCATCCCCTTCTCCCCTATTTTCCTATTGTGTGAGATAGATTTTTACACCAACTTTAGTGTGCATGTTATTCCCTCCTTAAGCCAAATGTGATGAGAGTAAACTTCACTATTTCCTTCTCACCTACCCCCTTTTCCCCTCTATTGAAAATCCTTTTTCTTTCCTCTTTTATGAGAGATAATTTGCCCCATTCTATTTCTTCATTTCTCCTAAAAATATATTCCTCTCTCACTCCTTAATTTTGTTTTTTATATATCATCCCTTCGTATTCCACCCACCCTGTGCCATATATGTGTGTGTGTGTGTATGTAACCCTGCCAACTACCCAAATACTGAGAAAAGTTTCAAGAGTTACAAATATTATCTTTCCATGTAGAACGTAACTGTTCAACTTCAGTAAGTCCCTTAGGATTTCTCTTTCCTGTTTACCTTTTATTTTTATTTCACTAAATGACCATTTTTTGCCCTGAAGTATTATACTCAGGTTTGCTTGGTAAGTGATTCTGAGTTTTAATCCTAATTTGACTTCTGGAATAACATATTCCAAGCCCTTCCATCCTTTAATATAGAATTTTCTAGATCTTGGGCTATCCTGACTTTGTTTCCACAATACTTAAGTTGTTTCTTTCTAGCTGCTTGCAACATTTTCTCCTTGACCTAAGAACTCTGGAATTTGACTTCAATATTTCTCGGAGTTTTTTTTTTTCTTTTTCAGGATGTGATCAGTGGATTATTTCAAAATTTATTTTGCCGTCTGTTTCTAGAATATCAGGGCAGTTGTCTTGATAATTTCATGAAATATGATGTCCAAGCTCCTTTTTTTTTCTTTTCAAAATTTATTTATTTAACTTCTGACATCCATTTTCACAAAATTTTTGGTTCCAAATTTTCTCCCCATTTCTCCCCTCCCCCCACCCCAAAACGCCAAGCATTCTAATTGCCCCTATCACTGATCTGCCCTCTCTTCTAACATCCCTCCCTTCCCTTATCTCCTCTTTTGTCCTGTAGGACCAGATAACTTTCTATACCCCATTACCTGTAGTTTTTATTTCCTAGTAGTAAGAACAATACTCGAAAGTTGTTCCCAAAACTTTGACTTCCAACTTCTCTTCATCCATCCCTCCCCACCCATTCCCTTTGGGAAGCAAGCAATTCAATATAGGCCATATCTCTGTAGTTTTGCAAATGACTTCCATAATACTCATGTTGTGTAAGACTAACTATATTTCCCTCCATCCTATCCTGCCACCCATTGCTTCTATTCTCTCTTTGGATCCTGTCCCTCCCCAAGAGTGTTGACTTCAAATTGCTCCCTCCTCCCACTGCCCTCCCCTCCATCATCCCCCCACCTCTCCTGTCCCCTTCCCCCCCCCACACTTTCCTGTATTATAAGATAGGTTTTCATACCAAAACGATTGTGCATTTTATTCCTTCCTTTAGTCGAATGTGATGAGAATAAGATTCATGTTTTTCTCTCACCTCCCCTCTTTTTCCCTCCACTGAAAAGTCTTTTGCTTGCCTCTTTTATGAGGCATAATTTGCCCCATTCCATTTCTCCCTTTCTCGTCCCAATATATGTCTCACACTGCTTGATTTCATTATTTAAAGTTATGATCCCATTCTATTCAACTTACTCTGTGCTGTGTGTGTGTGTGCCTGTGTAATCCCACCAATTACCCAGATACTGAAAAGTTTCAAGAGTTACAAATATTGTCTTTCCATGTAGGAATGTAAACAGTTCAACTTTAATAAATCCCTTATGTCTTCTCTTTGCTATTTACCTTTTCATGCTTCTTTTCATTCTTGTGTTTGAAGTTCAGATTTTCTTTTCAGCTCTGGTCTTTTCATCAAAAATCCTTGAAAGTCCTCTATTTCATTGAATAACCATTTTTACCCCTGAAGTATTAAACTCAGTTTTGCTGGGTAGGTGATTCTTGGTTTTAGTCCTAGTTCGTTTCACTTCTGGAATACCATATTCTATGAACTTCGATCCCTTAATGTAGAAGCTGCTAGATCTTCTGTTATCCTGATTGTATTTCCACAGTACTTGAATTGTTTCTTTCTAGCTGCTTGCAATATTTTCTCCTTGACCAATGAACTCTGGAATTTGGCCACAATGTTCCTAGGAGTTTCTCTTTTTGGATCTCTTTCCAGTGGTGATCGGTGGGTTCTTTCAATAATTTTTTTGCCCTCTGGTTCTAGAATCTCAGGGCAGTTTTCCTTGATAACTTCATGAAAGATGATGTCTAGGCTCTTTTTTTGATCATGGCTTTCAGGGAGTCCCATAATTTTTAAATCGTCTCTCCTGGATATATTTTCCAGGTCAGTTGTTTTTCTAATGAGATATTTCACATTATCTTCCATTTTTTCATGCTTTTGGTTTTGTTTTGTGATTTCTTGGTTTCTGATGAAGTCATTAGCCCCCATCTGTTCCATTCTAATTTTGAAAGAACTGTTTTCTTCAGTGAGCTTTTGGACTTCCTTTTCCATTTGGTTAATTCTGCTTTTGAAAGCATTCTTCTCCTCATTGGCTTTTTGAACCTCTTTTGCCAATTGAGTTAGCCTATTTTTCAAGGTGTTATTTTCTTCAGCAATTTTTGGGGTCTCCTTTAGCAAGGTGTTGACCTGCTTTTCATGCTTTGCTTGCACCTCTTACATTTCTCTTTCCAGTTTTTCCTCCACCTCTCCAACTTGATTTTCAAAATCCTTTTTGAGCTCTTCCATGGTCTGAGCCCACTGAATATTTATTTTGTGTGTTTGGGATACAGAAGCCTTGACTTTTATGTCTTTGCCTGATGGTAAGCATTGTTCTTCCTCATCTGAAAGGATGGGAGGATATATCTGTTCACCAAGAAAATAGCCTTCTATGGTCTTACTTTTTTCCCGTTTTTGGACATTTTCCCAGCCAGTTACTTGACTTTTGGGTCCTTTGTCAAGAGTAGGGTATACTCTGGGAATCTGTGAGATCTCATTTCCTGCAAGGTGGCACAATCAAGAATGTACTGGTCTGGATGCAGAGAAGAATTTTTGTGCCCAGAATCTTAGCAGATATCTCTCCACAACCACTTGGCCTCCAGTTCCCAGGTCAGCACTAGGGGCTGATTTTCAGATAAGTTGGATGGGCAGGGCTGCCATTCAGTGTGAGACAAAGACCAGCTCTCCCAGGGTCTCCACCCAGGGCTGAGGTAAGAGTAAGCTCTTCAGTGCCCCTAGGGGTTTTTACGCTCCAACAATGGAGCTCTGTATGGGCTGCTCTGCAGGTTCTGTGGCCACTGCCTCCTGCTGGAGCTATGGGAAAGCCCTTCTCCCTTCCTGGTCTGCTGATTAAACCCCATCACTGACCTTTGGGGTCTGTGGCCCGAGAAATCTTAGGCCCCGCTACTGGAACTGGAGAGTCTGACCCCGAAGTTTCCTCCTCCCAGAGTCTCATTGTGCTGCGCTGCCGCTTGGCCAGGGCTGGGCTGGGCTCCACACTTCGCTCTGTGTCCAGCACAACCAACATTTCCGTGGGCCTTTCAGGTCACTGTGGGCTGAAAATCTCCTCCACTCTGTTGTTCTCCACTTCTGCTGCTCCAAAATTTGTTGAGAGTCCCTCTCTACATGCATTTCATGGGCTGTGGGGAGGACCCTGAGTAAGTGTGTCTTTGTAGGCTGCCATCTTGGCTCCGCCCCCCAGGCTCCCTTTTTGATCATGGCTTTCAGTTAGCCCCATAATTTTAAATTATCCCTGCTGGATCTATTTTCCAGGTTACTTGTTTTTACAAAGAAAAATTTCACAATATTCTATTTTTTCATCCTTTTGGTTTTGTTTTGAAATTTCTTGTTTTCTCATAAAGTCGTTAGCTTCAATCTGCTCCATTCTAGTTTTTAAAGAAGTATTTTCTTCAGTGAGCTTTTAAATCTTCTTTTCCGTTTGGTTAATTCTACTTTTTAAACCATTGTTCTCGTCATTGATTTATGGGTCTCATTTTGCCATTAGTCTATTTTTAAAGGTTTTATTTTCTTCAGCAGTTTTTTACATTCCTTGAGAAAGCTGTTGAGTTGCTTTTCATGATTTTCTTGTATCTTTCATTTTTCTTCCCAATTTTTCCTCTTATTTGATTTTCAAAATCCTTTTTGAACTCTTCCATGTCCTGAAACCAATGCATATTTATTTTGGAGATTTTGGAAGCAGAAGCTTTCACTTTGATGTCTTGCTCTGATGGTGTGCGCTGTTCTTCTTCATATGAAAGGATGGAAGAAAATATCTATTCACTAAGAAATTAATCTTTTATACTCTTATTTTATTTCCATTTTTGGGCATTTTCCCATTCAGTTACTTGACTTTTGAGTCCTTTTTCAAGAGGAAGGTATACTCTGGGAACCTTTGCGTTCCCAATTCCTACAAGGTGGCACAATCAACAGAAACGAGTTTACTCCTTTCCTGGCCTGTGCTCTGGTCTTGGAGCTACTACATACTGTTCTGCCAAGAATCTGTGCATAGAATTCCCTCTCCAGAGACTCCACCAGCTCCACCAGTTCAGCCCTCCTCCTCTCCCCAGGGCTGCCACGCTGGACTGAGATTCAGAGGAGCTACTCAATTCCCCCAAGGGCTTTAGGCTGAGGACTCCAAAAATGGAGGCTGCTGTCACATGGGGCAGGGGCTAGGGCAGAATTACCCTGCACCATTCTCACCCAGATGAAAGAGCTTTCTCACTGATCTTTGAAGGTGTCTCTGGTGTCTGTGGGTTGAGACATCTGAAACCCACAGCTGCTGTTAGTGGTGTCCTGAAGCCTGCTTGTTTCCTATCTCTGCTGAGCCATGTGGCCAAGACAGGGCTGTACTCTGCGCCCATCATGGGGCAATAGACTTTTACTTTTGGCCTCCTAGGCTGCTTAGGTCTGGAAATCTCTTTCACTCTTTTGTTTTTGTGGCATCTGCTGCTCTAGAATTTGTGAAGAGCAATTATTACTGGTATTTTATGGGCTGTGGGGGAAAGCTCTTACAGGTCGTCCTTCTATTATGCCATCTTGGTTGCATCCATTCTTCAATATTTAGTCATTTTTACAGGACTGAGGGGAAGCATGTTTAGCTAGAGGAACTTTCTTATAGTTGCCTCCACAATTAAAATGGCTTTCTTATATACCACAGAATTTATTTCTTACTTCTTCTCTGCAATTTTTTAGTACATTCAGTTCTTTCGGCTCGATCATATCAGATATCAAGTTTTAGATATTTAAGGATCTGTCTGTACACAAAAATAATTTTGATGACTTTGGTTACCAAATGCCAAAAAGCAAAAGAGAACCAAGTAATCATTTTTTTTTTTGTCTAAATGATGTCAAAGGAAAAAAAAAATGTTTGCTCAGCTTAATGTTCACGTATCCACATGCATTTTATAACAACCTTATTTGCAAAGGCTTAGTTCAAATTGTATCTCAAAGACTTACTGGGTATTTGACCATGGACACTTCATATTAATTACCTTAGCCTCAGTTTCCTCATATGCAAAATGAGCATAATAATAATATCTACCCTTCAGGGTTATAATGAAGATTAAATTTTATACAGGCAGATGCATACATACATATATATATATATATATATATATATATATATACATATATATATGTATATATATATACATATATATATATATATATACATATATATGTATATATATACATATATATATGTATATATATATATACATATATATATGTATATATATATACATATATATATATATATATATATATATACATATATATGTATATATATACATATATATATGTATATATATGTATATATATATATATATGTATATATATACATATATATGTATATATATATATGTATATATATATACATATATATATATCACACATATATATGCATGTGTGTGTCTAAATTTATGCTTTTAGAAACATTTTTCTGATAAAGAATCCATAAGCTTCATTAGACTGTCAGATATTTCCATGACACAAAAGGTTAAGAACTATTATATGGTAAGTATTTTAACTGTATTATTACTATGGGGGAGTTATTATTTAAATGCAAATTTTAAAGAAATATCTTCCTCATCTCAATACATTTGTGAGACATTAGGCTGACAATTTTTTTTCTAATTATTTTACATATGTACACAATGTACAAAATAAGTATTACAATATATTATTGTTGTTTAAATTTCATTCTCAAAATATAGTTCTCAAAAAAATTCTGAATGATTAAAACGAACAATACAAAAAAGCATTCAACCATGAAACAGGGCTGCATTTATGTAATCTATGAAAATGCTAGATTCTTCAGGACTTCTGTTGTAACCATCTTCATTTAAATGAATTAAAGCAACGTATTAACTCTATTGGCAGTAATATCTTAAAGTTTATCCTATGCATAAAAATGTGTTCATTTTTATCAGAAATAAAACATTTATATGTTAGAGCAACTCAAGGATCTCATCACTGTACAGGTTGGATGGAAGGTCAAGACGTTTCTCACTTTAATGAAAAGGCATCATTTTTGTTAGGTTCTATATGCTTTTTTTGTGACAATAGCGAGTGTGAAGCAAGAACTGAGCTATGGGCTACTCTAAGTTTCATTATTTTCTCTGCAAAAGGAAACATAATTTCACTCCTTTTTTAGTAACTGATACATCATATGTCTTTATCAAACTGCTCTGTATTTTCTATAAAAGTGGAGGGGTTATATGGAAAATCAGGATATTTTTAGATACACTATTATCTAATTTATTTTGTCTTCTTGGGAAACTTGAAATGACAAAGAACCCATTTCAAAAGACTTTGAAGTTTTTCTTTTTTACAATACTGAATTTTGCTACCTCACATTAATCTACTATATATCTTTTGTTATCCAAAATTGCCTTACTCTTAAGCAGGGACATTTATCAAATAAAGTTTTGATTCAATATTTAGAATATTTAAAGCTTCTAGAACCACAATATTGGAAATTTTGGGTATCTCATAGGGGATCTTTTACAATAAATATGTGAAATAGAATTGAGAAGAACTTTGAGCCCATTGTGCTAGTAAGAGCATCGTTGTAATGAAAATTAATTGTGAAAGACTTAGGTACTCTGATAGACACAAACAAAGAAAGAAAAGACTAAAAACCCCACAATGATAAAAAAATATTCGATTAATCTCCAGAAAGAGAACTGATGGACTCAATGCAAATTGAAATATATTTTTTGCTTTATTTTTGACATTTTGAAAAAAGATATGACTAATATAAAAATATATTTTACATTATGTACCATGTATAATTGATAAAATTTTGTTTGTTGTGTCAGCTCCCTCAGTGTTGGGAATGGTTGGAAAGGAACTCTTGAAATTGCTTCAACTTCACCTTAAAATGGAAAGAATGTTATAAACAAATAATAGATTTTTAAAAGAGTGATCAGATAAATTGTTTTCCTTCTAAACCTGGAACTGAACCCCTAATTAGAGATATTTCAGGGTGGAAGATAAATATAATTCTAGGTTCATAACTGTCTCAGATATTGGAGAAAAGATTTCTTAGCCTCTGGTCACTGATCTTTCTTGCTCATTCCTTGACAAAAAGGAATAAAAGTTCAGGCACACAACTGATTGTACTCACTAAAGAAGCAGGTTAAATCTCAGAATACATCTAACGATGCTACTTCTGAATCATGTGTGTATATGTATACATATATATACACATATATGTACACATATACATATGTGCACATATATACGCATATATACATACATATATGCGTACATATATAAATATACATATATATACACACACATATACACACACACAGATATATATATATATATATATATATATATATATATATATATATATATATATATATATATATATATATATATATATATATATATATATATATATATATATATATATATATATGTTCGGGAAACTGTCCACATATAAATTCTTGCATGCAGAAACAATGCCTTACATGCATGTTTTCCCCCTAGGGATAGTCTCTAAAAATATTTATAGTCATAACTACTTATACGAAATTCTTTTGTTTCAAAGGTCAGTGAGAAAGCTCCTTCAACTGAGTGAGAAGGGAACATGGTCTGGCCCAGTCAGCAGAAGCAACTGCAGCAGGAGCCTCCATTTTTGGAGCCCTGCACCTGAAGACCCTGGGGGAATTGAGCAGCTGATCTGTGAGGAGGAATATTGGCATATGGCAGTTGGAGGCAGTTGTGGAGAGGGAACACTACTCACAGATCCAGGGCAGAAAAGTTTTCAGTTGCTCTCAGACCAGTGCTTAGGTGAGGAGAGGTGTAAAGTCCTTTCCTTTGATTGTGCCACCTTAGAGGAACTGAGAACTTACAGGTCTCTAGATTATAGCCTCCTCTTGATGAAGGACTCAAAACTCAAGTAACTGGATAAGAAAATGGTCGAAAAAGGGAAAAAATAAGAGTATGGTAGGTTACTCTCATTTGGAGAAGAACAATGAATACCATTAGAAGAAGAAATAAAAGTCACAGCTTATGGATCCAAGATCACCAAAATAAATATGCAATGGTGTCAGGCCATGGAAGAGCTCAAAAAGTATTTTGAAAATCAGGTAAGAAAGGTGGAGGAAAATTAGGAAGAAAAATGAGAGTGATGAAAGAAGAACATGAAAAGCAAGTCAACAGGTTACTAAAGGAGCCCCCAAAATGCTGAAGAAAATAATACTCTTAAAAATATACTAACTCAAATGGCAAAAGGGGTCCAAAAATCCAATGAGAAGAAAAAATGCTTCACAAAGCACAATTAGTCAAATGGAAAATGTGTTTCAAAATCTCACTGAAGAAAATAGTTCTTTACGAATTAGAATGGAGCAGATGGCAGCTAATGACTTTATGAGAAACCAAGAAATCACAAAACAAAATCAAAAGAATGACAAAAATAGAAGACCATGTGAAATATCTCATTGGAAAACAACTGATCTGGAAAATAGATCCAGGAGAGGCAGTCTAAAAATTATGGGACTACCTGAAAGACACGATCAAAAAAGAACAAAGACATCTTTCATGCAATTAGCAAGGAAAATTGTCCGTATGTTCTAGAACCAGAGGTTAAATATACGTTAAAAGAATCCACTGATCACCTCATGAAAGAGATCCAAAAAGATAAACTCCTAGGAATATTGTAGCCAAATTCCAGAGTTCCCAGGTCAGGCAGAAAATATTGCTAGCAGCTAGAATGAAACAATTTGAGTATTGTGGAAATCCAGTCAGGATAACACAGGATCTAGCAGCTTCTACATCAAGGGATCGAAAGACTTGAAATATTATATTCCAGAAATCAAAGCAATTTGGATGAAAACCAAGAATCACCTACGAAGCAAAACTGATTATTATACTTCAGGGGAAATATTGTAATTCAATGAAATAGAGTACTTTGAAGCACTTTTGATGTAAAGGCCTGTGCTGAATAGAAAATTTGACTTTCAAACACAAGAGCCAAGGGAAGCCTGTAAAGGTAAACAGTAAAGTGAAATCTTAAGAGACTTACTAAAGGTGAACTGTTCACGTTCCTATATGGAAAGATAATATTTATAACTACTGAAAGTTTTTCTGAGTATTTGAGTAGTTGGAAGGATTACACACACATGTGTATATATATATGTATATATATACACACATATATACACATATGCATGTGTGTATATATGTTTATATATATATATATACATATGTCCATATATGTATGTATGTAATGTTTGTATATATATATCTATCCATATATATACACACACACATATACAGAGGGCACAAGGTAAGATGAATAGAAAGGCATGATATCCAACAAAATTAAATTAAGGGGTGAGAGAGGAATATATTGGGAGGAGAAAGGTAGAAATGGAATGGGGCAAATGGTCTCTCATGAAAGAGACAAGAAAAAAACTTTTTCAATGGAAGGATAAAGAGGGTAAGTGAGAGGGGAAAAGTGAAGTTTGCTCTCATTTCATTTGGCTTACGAGGGGAATAACATGCTCACTCAATTTGGTATGAATATCTATCTTACACTACAGGAAAGTAGGGGAAAAGGGGATAAGTGGGGTAGAGGTATGATAGAAGGGAAGGCAAATGGGAGGAGGAGTAATTAGTTGTAAACACTTTTGGGAAAGGACAAGGTCAGAAGAGAGACTAGAAAAAATGGGGCAGAATATGATGGAGGAAATCCAGTTAATCTTACACAACATGACTATTTTGGCAGTGTTTTGCAAAACTGTACATAGCCTGTATTGAATTGCTTGCCTTCTCAGTGGGGAGGGAGGAAGTGAGAGAAGTTGGAACTCGCAGTTTTTGGATGGAATGTTGAGAATTGTTTTTGCATGCAACTAGGAAATCAGAAATACAGTTAATGGGGTATAAAATTCTATCTTGTCCTACAAGAAAACAGAGAAGATGGGGATAAGGGAAGGGAGGGTTGTGAGAGAAGGTAGGGCAGATTAGGGGAAGGGACAATCAGAATGAATGGTGTTTTTGGTTGGGGGTATGGGAGAGATGGGGAGAAAACTTGCAACTCTAAATTTTGTGGAAATGAGTGCTGAAAACTAAAAATAAATACACATTAAAAATAATAATTTCTATAACATTTTCACATATCTTCAGAAAATCTGAAAAAGTTACAAGGGTATTTATTATAGTCTGCAAATTCTTTCCAGAAAGAGCTGTGTCAGTTGTAATTTTTGAATACTAAACTTAAAGGAATTGTACATTTGTCAGCATGATCAAAGAAATGAAAGTTTCATATTTTTTTCATGCTCTCCTTAAAAAGGAAAAACACCTTCCTGTACTGAGGATATGATGTAAGCATATCTTGTTATCAAATAGCCACCAATTTTTTACACTTTATGATCACATTAATTCATATTCAAGTTTAAATGATTCTCCATTAGTGTATCAGTGATTCAGAATTTGGGAGGCAAACCCATCTTGAAGAAATTATAAGAGAGATAAATCCTTTCCATTAATTTTATTAACGGATAAACCCCAATAAAATATGAAACCTAAGTAGCGCCTCAAAAGTGCAATTTCCTTGTTGCCCAAGGAAAATAACATTTTCCCTGAAGATCCACATTGCATGTTACACTTAAATAAGTTTTGTAACATACTCAACACTAGATTATAACTACTTACTGCTTGCACCACTGCTCACAAATTGTAAACTTCATGGAGGCAGGGACATACCTTACCTTTACTTACTTTAGTGTTTCAAACAGATGAATGTTATTAATGATCGTGGTATAATGGGTATTCAAAGACTCTCTCCTCTCCTGCTCCATCTCCCCACTTCAAGGAATCCCAAGTCGACCCAGTATTTTCAAACAGTCCTGTTCTGACTATTGGGTGCTCCTATGTACATAAACATCCTGGGTTAACAATTGCACAACAAAAAATCCTAGTGCCCTGTATGATATGTGGAAATGCTAGAGAAACAATATAAAAAAAATTCTCAAATTTCCTACTTTTCACATGATCATAAACACTTGCTGTAAACATATTGTAACCAGTAACAGCCTGAAAGACAGTGACATCTTTGTAGTCGTATCTGGTACATATTGACTTGGTTGACAAAATGACACTTCTCAGCAATTTCCACTTTTCTCTCATTTTGTTTTCCCCCCTGGGGTGATTGCTAGTTCCTTATCACCATTCAAAAGTAGATATTCTTTCATAATTGGGGGAATCTCTTGAGGAAGTCATTGCATGTTGTGAAGTAGAAAATAAAATACTTGTGAAGTTTTAAAGATTCAATTTCTTTGCTCTCTTTAGAATTACAGAACAGCCCTTTTAAATGATTTTGATATTCCCAAATGCCTCTCCCAATGTATGTATATAGTATAGTCCTTCCTGTGGACACGTTCTCTTTTTTTAGACTCACTTACCTCAGAACTAAGTTACTTGATGAGGAGTAGAAATTATGACTCTCTCTAAATCAAGATATTCCCTGGTCTACCACATCAGTTTCTGGGCTCACAGGATGATTCTTAGCAATTTCTAGAGGGGGTGTGGAGCAATGGGAAGGGTGTTGAAATTAGAGTCAGAGAACCTGAGTTCAAAAGTCAGAGAAAAGTGGAAATTGCTGGTCCTTGCAAACATTTTTGTAAAATTATTTGGCTGTGCTTATACTACAGTTACATAGAAACTGGAAGAATTTCTTCCATAATGGAGGGTAAAATCTTCTTCCATAAAACTAAGACCAGACATGCAAAGAAAAAAAAAAAAAACATGTGAGGTTATTGACACAATACTAGATTGAAGCACCATGGTGACAAAAGCAAAGGCTGAAAGTAGGTCAAAACGAAGCTATATTTTTCAAATATGATTAAAGCATAACAAAGCACCATTTTTCTGCTTATATGCAAAAGCCTAGAAGGGGAGAAGTAACAATAGGTCACAGTTCTACAACTTCCTAGGCTAGTCAGTTACCAATAAATAACAGTAGGTCCTACAAATGACTGATATAGTCATGATCTCTCCAAATAATGCCAATAACTTAATATTAACTAGTGGAACTCTTGGACTGTAACAAATAGCTCCATTACATATAGGACCTGGATATCATGTATTATAAGAAAACAACAAAACCAAAGTCTCCAAAAAGAATATAGAATAGGAAGGGCTATTCAAACAGAAGATGTTCATCTTTCTCTTAGCATTAGCAGCCTCCAACGCGTCTCCAACTGCTTTCTGTAACTTCAATGCTTTCTCTGTTGTCTCTTTGAGAACTTTATTCTTCTCCTGTATTTTCTTTAACTTATAAAACTCTTCATGCTCTCATTCATCCAGTTCCATGATGATGTAAGTAAGTGTCAATTCAATCAGGAGAATGATCACAGCATCAATGTCATCTATCTGTATTAAAATTTCAGCGGCTTCATCAAGTGTAACAAATGATGTATACAGTGGTGCTAGTTCCACCAACAGCTCCATCAGTTCATAAAAATCCTTTCAAGTTTCTCTGAAAAATTCCTGTTTATCACTTCTTATGGCACAATAGTATTTCAATACATTCATATACCATAACTTGTTCAGTCATTTCCCTATTGATGAGTATCCCCTTGATTTCCAGGTTTTGGCCACACAAAGAGAGCTGCTACAAATATTTTTGTACATGTGGGACCCTTTCCCATTTTTAGGATCTCTTTGGGATACAATTACAGAAGCGATGTTTCTGGGTCAATGGATATGCACATTTTGTAACCCTTTAGGCACAGTTCCAAAACGCTCTCCAGAATGGTTGGATCAGTTCACAGCTCGACCAAAAAGAATTAGTGTTCCCAATCTTCCACATCTTCTCCAACATTTAGTATCTTCCTGTTTTTTTCATGATAGTCAATCTGATAGGTGTCATGTGGTACCTCAGGATTACTTTGATTTGCATCTCTCTTATAAATAGTGAAAGAGCATCTTTTCATACGACTATGGATAGCTTTAATTTCTTCATCTGAAAAGTGTCTATTTGCATCTTTGATCACGTATCGGTTTGGGAATGAATTGTATTCTAGTACATTTGCCTAAGTTAACTATATATTTTAGAAAAGAGCCCTTTATCACAGACACTAATTTCAAAAATTCTTTCCCAGTTTTCTGCTTCCCTGCTAATCTTGCTTCTATTGAGTTTCTTTGTTCAAAACTTTTCAATTTAATGTAATCATAGTTATGCATTTTGCACTTCAAAATGTTCTTCATCTCTTGTTTGGTCAACAATTTCTCTATTCTCCGTAAACATGACAAATGAACTATTCCTTGATCCGTTAATTTGTTTCTAATATCTGTTTTTATCACTAGATCATGCTTCCATTTGGGGTTTATTCTTATGTACCGTGTCAGCCATTGGTGTATGACCAAATTCTGCAACACTGTTATCCAGTTTTCCCAGACTTTTTTTCAAACACTGAGTTCTTAGACTAGAAGCTGGAGTCCTTGGGTTTATCAAACAATAGATCGCTATATTCAGTAACTACTGTGTCTTGAATACATAACCTAGTCCTCTAGCCTGCCTTTCTATTTCTTAACCAATACCAAGTGGTTTTGAGGATTGCCCCTGAGAAAAAAAAGGTATATTCCTTTCTATACCCATTCAGTTTTCTTCAGAGATCTACCATATCTACTTTATCTAGAGTTTTATTCACCTCCTCAGCTATTTCTTGTTTATTCTGAGGTTAAATTTATCAAGTTCATTAAGGGAGAGTTTGAGTTTTTTTGCTGTCTATTTCTTTCTGCAACTCCCTTAACTTCTCCTCTAAGAATCTGAATGATATGCCACTTTGAGCACATTTGTTTAGTAATGATATTGCTTCACTGTCTATGGTGCTTTTTACCAAGATATAGTTTCATTCTTTATATGTTGTGATTAGATTTATTTCTCCTTTTACTTTTTCTGAGATAGGACTTCTACCCTTGCTATTTTTACATCAGATGAAGCACAGTAAATTCTGCTCCAACCTTTCCTCTTTACTCTATGCTTTTCCTCCCCTTTCAAATGTTTTTCTTCTGAACAACATTTTGTTGGATTATGGTTTTTAATCCATTCTGCTATCAGTCTGTTTTATGGGAGAGTTCATCACATTCACATTCACAGTTATGATTACAAGCTGTATCTTTCCCTCTGTTCTCTTTCTCCTAGTTTGTGATTTTATTTCACCTTCTCCCATCCGATCCAAAATAGAGGGTTTTTTTGACCACTGCCTCTCTCAGTCTTCACTACCTTCTTCCAACCTCCCTTCTTTTTCCTTGTCTTTTCACTTCTTCCCTTCCTTTTAGCCTCCCCTCCCTTTCTTTCCCCTTTCTCCTCCTACTGCCTGTAGAACTAGGAAGATTTCTATACTGAACTGAGTTTATTGTTCCCTGCTTGAAGCAAATCAGATGAGAACAAATTTCAATTGAAGCTCATCTCCCTCCTTCGTACTCTAATATATTTTGGTATCTCTTCCTGTGATGTAATTTTCCTTTTCCTGTCTCCTCCTTTGTACATCCCCTCTTACCATCCCTTCACATGTTTAAATCACATTTTTATAATCATATCACTTACTTTATACCCACTCACCCTACTTATGAATATCCCTTTTATATATCATAATAAACATAGAATTCTCAAAGTTCACAAGTATCATCTTCCCTTATAGGTATGTGAACAGTTTGGTTATATTGAATAGCAGGTTTCTTTCCAATGTTTACCTTTCTATGCCTCTCTATAGACCTGTGTTTGAAGATCAAATTATCTATTGAGCTCCGTTTTTTTTCATCAGGAAGGTCTGGAAATCCCGTATTTCATTGAATTTCCTTCTCCTTGCCTGAATATTATGCTCAGTTTTGTTGGGTAATTGATCTTTGTTGCAGTCTCAACTCCTTTGCCTTGTGGAACATCATATTACAATCCCTTCTCTCTTTTAAGGTAGAAGCTGCAAGGTTTTGTGTGTGATCCTCTCTGTAGCTGCTCTCTACTTGAATTATTTATTTGTGGTTGCCTGCAGTATTTTCTCCTTCAGTTGATAGTTCTTGAATTTGGTATGGATATTCCTTGGTGTTTTTAGTTTGGGATCCCTTTCAACAGGTGATTGGTGGATATTCTCAACGACTATTTTGCCCCTTGGACCTAGGACTTCATGGCAGTTTCCCCTGATGATTTCTTGGATGATATTGTGCAGGTTCTTTTTTTCATCACGGTTTTCTGGTAGACCAATAATTCTTAGACTTTTGTCTCCTGTTTCCAGGTCAGTTGTGTTGCCAATTAGATACTTTCCATTTTCTTCCACGTTTTCCTTCTTTAGATTCTGTTTGACTAATTTTTGATGTCTCATATAGTCATTAGTCTCTACTTGCCGGATTCCAATTTTTATCAAATTGTTCTCTTCAGTTAACTTTTGCATCTCCTTTTCCATCTGTTCAATTGTTCCTTTTAAGGAATTATTTACTCCAGGTACTTTTTGTACTTCCTTTTCCATTATTCCAATTTTCCTCTTAAATTCTTCTATGATTTCTTTTTTCATATTTTTAAAATCATTGGCCAGTTTTTCTTCTACTTCCATCTATAGCTTTTAAAATCCTTGAGCTCTTACGAAAATACTCTTTGGGCTTGAGATAAGTTTATATTTCCTTCTTACATTTCATATGACAGTACAGTCTCAATGCTGACCTCTTTGGTATTTGTGTTTTGGTCCTTGTCCCCACAGAAAGATTCTATCATCTTAAGTTTTCTGGTTTGCTTCTTGCTCATGGTGATTGCCCTTTTCCTCGCTTTTAAAGTGGATCTCTGCTTCTGGGCCACCAGGTGCTCTGTCCTACCATTCTTGGTCTTAGAATTTTAGACTTTGTGTCTGTGGTAAGATCAACCCTTGCAACACAAGTAGGCTCGGTGCAAATGATCCCCATTTGCACTAGTGTCTTCTTTTCCCTTGGCTGTGCTGAGGCATGCCTGGGATCCTGTTGTTGACAATTGTAGACTCCGCCCCCTTGGAGCTCAGGATCTCCTCCATGTTCACTGAGGTTGCACTGTCTTGGACAGCTCCAGTCCTGCAGTAGTTCCCTTCAGTCTCACCAAGAGTGAACCCCCTCCCTCTTCAGCTGTCATAGCTTGACAATCTAAGAGACTGTTTTCTTCATCACCTGATTCCCTCTGTTCCAGGATTTTTCCTGGGAAAATGTTCTATGGGTTTTTCAAGGTCAACAAGGGGAGGGATAGAGCATTTACTGTTGACTCCAATATCTTGGCTCCTGGAAATTCAAGTAGGTACAAGTACAAGTACAACAAGTACAGACATTTAATCTTTGAGCTGATAGTCTCAGGACTGGCTGCAGTAGTTACCTAGGGTTCTTCAGTTCTCTCTCACTCAGTTCCACTGGACTCCCATCCTGGTCTGGTATGTTTGAGATTCCAAAGTGCTGCAGCTGCTTCAGATTGTCTGGGCCTTACTGCCTGGCTTTACTCTGGCAGGGCATATGCTGGTACAACCAACACTGTGCAACTCATTCTCTCAGTCTGTCCTGGGTTGGAAATCTGCCACATTCTGTCTCTTATTGGATTCTGCCTCTCTAAAATTGGCTCACATTATCTTTTCAGAGGTATCTAAAGGAGATTGTCTTAGAGCATATGTATATAGTTGCTCTCACTCCTCCATTTCCAGATTTTTTCTTTAGGATGTTTACTTTCTCTGTTATCCTTTTAATCAAGCCTTTATAATGATCTGTGCCATTTGTAAAGAGAAGATATCGATGTGGTCTTGGCCAGACACCCTGGTGGTCAATGTCTTGTGGTGGCAGCTCATGGACCAGGACAATCATTTCTGCTTTAAAAACTGCCAGTTGCTGCTGGTGTCCTCCACCACATCCACTTCACACAGTCAGCAGAAAAGGTCCCCTTGTAAACTTTTTGATCTTTGACAAGTCATTTAATATCTGGATATCATCTTTTGCACCTGTAAAATTAGTATTTTGTACTGTATAAGGTGCTTTCCAGCTATAATGGAATGATCATCTCTCCCGGTTGATAGCCCCAACCCTAAAGAAAACATTTCTAAGCACTCTTCCCGCTTAGAGGAATAAGGATCTCTCACTTGTAAGTTGCACAGTGTTTTCAAAAACTAAAAATTATGCTGAGTTCACAGGGACAAATACAGTTGCCCCTACTGGGGAAAACCTAGTTGGGGTGTGTGTGTGTGTGATGTGAGCTTAGGGGGGAGTGAGGATATGTCTCTGTAAAATTTCCTGTATATTTTATGTACTGTAAATTCCTATTATTTCTTTTTCCTTTGTACAGTAAGTGCCTTTCAAATAAAAGAACATTGAGGGGCGGAGCCAAGATGGCAGAGTGAGAGCAATGACTCACCTAAGCTCTTGGACAAACTCCTTTGGGTACCCCTGAAAGGAGAATCTGACTAAATGTTGGAGGTGTGGAATCCAATGGGAGACAGACTGTGATGGATTCGGAGCTCAGGTTAGACTGGAAGGTCCACAGGAAGGATTTGTTCCACGGGGGTGAGCCCCCAGCACACAGCCCAGCATGGTCAGTGCAGCGGAGCAGAAGGCACATGAGAAAACTGAGAGAGGCGGGCAAAACTGGTGGAGCAGGAGACAAGCCGAACTGTTGAGAGCTGTTGAGTGCCAAATATCAGCGCAGGAACTCCTGAGAACTTCAACCTGAAGATTAAACTTCGGTAAGTCACCTACTTGAACTTCCGGGAGCCAGGATGGCAGAGTGATCAGTAACTGTTCTCTCCTCCACCCCTGATGACCGTGAAAGAACCATAAAATATTTCCCCAGAAAAATCCTGGATCAGCGGGAACAGCAGAAGGGGGCAAATAATCTCATAACACCTGAAGCTAGGAAAATAGCTAAGGGGGATTCATCCTACTGTGGCGAAGGCAAAGCAGAAGGACAGAGGAAACAGGGCAGAGAAAACTCGCACTAGGACCCAGGCAAGCCTCAGTGCCAGGAGGGGTGGAAACATGCATTAGCATCTAAGCGTGCCTCAGCCCTCCAGGGGAAATGGGAAGACAATAGGGATGCTGGAATCACCATCCCTTGAGCTTGCCTTTGCCTCAGTTCAGCTGAGAAGATCTCCTGTGACCAGAACACTCCTCCCACATATTTAACAAGCTAACCCCAGGGTTGATCCAGGAAACAAAAAAACAAAAACCTGCTTTTATCTTCATCACACATCAGCTCAACACAAAGTTCTGTAGCTTCTGACGGAAAGAACCAGAAGGTACAACACTCAGTCAACATCATGAACAGGAAAAGGCAGATGAAGGGTGATAAAAACCATAGAATCTTCCTATGGGGATAAGTACCAAAACACAAACACCAAAGAGGTCAGAGCTGAGACTGTACTCCCATCTGAAACTTCAGAAGGGACTATGAACTTCTCTCAAGCACAGGCAACTCTCCAGGAAAAGCTGAAGAAGGAAACAGAAAAAAAAACTGGCCAATGATTTTAAAATTATAAAAAAAGAATTCACTGATGAGAACAGTACTTTGAAAAGGAAAATTGAACAAATGGAAAAGGAAGTTCAAAAATTGACTGGAGAAAAAATTCCCTAAAAGGAAGAGTTGATCAAAAGGAAAAGGAAACCCAAAACCTAACTGGGAAAGTTGGTCAAATGGAAAAGGAAACCCAAAACCTAACTGGGAAAGTTGGTCAAATGGAAAAGGAAACACAAAACCTAACTAGGAAAACTGTTCGAACGGAAAAGGAAGTACAAAAATTAACTAGATAAAAGGGAAAAATTGGTCAGATGGAAAAGGAGATGCAAAAGTTACCTGAAGAAAGCAATATGATAAAGATTAGAATTGGGCAAGTAGAAACTAATGACTCAATGAGGCAGCAAGAATCAGTCAAACAAAATCTAAAGAATGAAAAGATAGAAGACAATGTAAAATATTTAATTGGAAAAACAACTAACCTGGAAAATAGATCCAAGAGAGAAAATTTAAGAATTATTGTCCTGCCAGAAACCCATGATGAAGAAAAGAGTCTGGAGAATACCTTCCAGGAAATAGTCAAGGAAAATTGCCCAGAAGTGCTAGATTCAGAGGGCAAAATAGTCATCGAAAAAATCCACCATTCCCCTCCCGAAAGGGATCCCAAACTCAAAACCCCAAGAAAGATCATTGCCAAATTCCAGAGCTATCAAGCGAAGGAGAAAGTACTACAAGCAGTTAGAAAGAAACAATTCAAATATAAAGGACATACAGTCAGGATCACACAGGACCTTGCAGCTTCTACATTAAAAGACTGAAAGAATTGGAACCGAATATTCCATAAGGCAAGGGATTTTAGCAAAACGAATACGGAATCCAATCACGAGATTAATACATTATGATCAGGTAGGATTCATACCAGGTATGCAGGGCTCGTTCAATATTAGGAATACTATTAGCATTATTGATCACATCAACAACAAAGCTAACAGAAACCACATGATTACCTCAATAAATGCAGAAAAAGCTTTTGACAAAATACAACACCCATTCCTATTAAAAACACTGGAGAACATAGGAATAAAGGGAACTTTCCCTAAAATAATAAGCAGTATCTATCTAAAACCTTCAGCAAACATGTGCAATGGAGATAAGCTGGATGCGTTATCAATAAGATCAGGGGTGAAACAAGGATGCCCATCATTATTATTCAATATGGTACTAGAAATATTAGCTGTAGCAATTAGACAAGATAAAGATATTGAAGAAATAAGAATAGCCAAAGAAGAAACTAAGTTATCACTCTTTGCAGATGATATGATGATTTACTTAGAGAATCCCAGAGATTCAAATAAAAAACTACTTGAAATAATAAACAACTCTGGCAACGTTGCAGGTTACAAAATAAACCCACATAAAACTTCTGCATTCCTATATATTAGCAACAAAGTCCAGCAGCAAGAGGTAGAAAGAGAAATCCCATTTAAATCAAAGCTAGACACTATAAAATACTTAGGATTTTACCTGCCAAAACAAACCCAGGGATTATATGAACACAATTACAAGACACTTATTGCACAAATAAAGTCAGATTTAAGTAAGTGGAAAAACAGTTGCTCATAGGTAGGCCGTGCTAATATAATAAAAATGACAATTCTACCTGAATTAATTTACTTATTTAGTTCTATACCATTTAAACTATCAGATAATTATTTTCTAGAGCTGGATAAAATAATATCAAAATTCATTTGGAAGAACAAAAGGTCCAGAATATCAAAGGGGACTAATGAAAAGAAATGCTTGGGAAGGTGGCCTAGTGCTACAAGACCTCAAATTGTACTGTAAAGCAGCAATCATCAAAACCACTTGGTATTGGCTAAGAAACAGAGAAGCAGACAAGTGGAATAGACCTGGCACTCAAGAATCAGTAGGCAAGGAATATAGCAACCTCCTGTTTGATAAACCCAAGTACCCAAGCTTCTGGGATAAGAACTCACTGTTTGACAAAAACTGCTGGGAAAACTGGATAACAGTGTGGAGGAAATTAGGCATAGACCGATGCCTGACACTGTACACAAGAATAAAGTCCAAATGGGTACATGATTTAGGTATAAAGATTGATACCATGAATAAACTGGAGAAGCAAGGAATAGTGCATTTATCAGATTTATGGAGAAGGGAAGAATTTTTTACTAAAGAAGAGATAGAAAGCATCATGAAATGCAAAATGGATAATTTTGATTAAATAAAACTGAGAAGTTTTTGCACAACCAAACCCAATGCAACCAAAATTCGGAGGGATGTAGTAAATTGGGAAAGAATTTTTATGGCTAAGCTCGGGGATGAAGGCCTCATTTCTAGAATATGTAGAGAACTGACTCAAATGTAGAATCATACAAGTCATTCTCCAATTGATAAATGGTCAAAGGATATGAACAGGCAATTTTCACAGGAAGAAATTAAAGATATCTATAATCATATGAAACAATGCTCCAAATCACTTTTGATTAAATAGATGCAAATCAAAACAACTCTGACGTACCACATCACACCTGTAAGATTGGCAAACATGACAGAACAAGAAAATGATAAATGCTAGAGAGGATGTGGGAGAGTTGGAACACTAATTCATTGTTGGTGGAGCTGTGAGCTCCTCCAACCATTCTGGAGAGCAATTTGGAACTATGCCCAAAGGGCTACAACAATGTGCATACCCAGCAACATTGCTACTAGGCCTATATCCCCAAGAGATCATAAAAATGGAAAAGGGTCCCACATGTACAAAAATATTTATAGCAGCACTCTTTGTAGTTGACAAAAACTAGAAGTCAAGGGGATGTCCATCAATTGGGGAATGGCTGAATAAATTATGGTATATGAATGTAATGGAGTAATATTGTGCCATAAGAAATGATGAACAAGAAGACTTCAGAGAGGCCTGGAAGGACTTATATGATCTGATGTTGAGTGAAAGGAGCAGAACTAGGAGAACTTTGTACCAGCCAGCACCACAGCCTGAGAGTTTTTTTCTTGTAAACTTGGAATTTCGTAATAATGCAAGAACTTATTTAAAGAAAGAAAATCCCAATAGTGGTTTTCTAAGGCAAAATGCCTTCCACACTCAGAGAAAGAAATATGGAAGTCATTCACAGAATGTAGCAGATCATGTTTGTGTGTGTGTGTGTGTGTGTGTTTGTGTATCATGTTTTGATTTGTTATATGATTTCTTCCATTTATTTTAGTTCAACTACATAGCATGACTATAGTGAAAATGTACTCAATAGGAAAGTATATGTAGAACCTATACAGAACTGTTTGCCATCATGGGGAGGGAGGGGGTTGTGGGGAGTAGGTGTAGGGGGGATAAAAATCTTAATTTTATGGCAGTGATTTTAAAACTTTAAATAATAATAATAATAAAATAAAATTAAAAAAAACAAAGGAACATTAATGAATAGCATGCAGATGGTGATGTCATTTTTTCCTTTCCTTTTTGCTCCTTTACCTCACCTTTTCCCTATGGGGAAAAAGGTAGTGTATAATGAGATTGTCAAGCATCATTAAGTTTTTGGAAGTGGAAGAGCCAAGAAGGCAGAGAGAGAGAGAGCAACTACTCACCTAAGCTCTTAGACCAACTCTTTCAGATACCTTTAAAAAGAGAATCTGGCAGAATTTTGGAGGTGCAGAATCCAATAGAAGAATGAATGTGGCATATTCACAGACTAGGAAAGACTAGAAGATTGAGAGGAAGGATCTATTCAGCAGTGGTGAGCCCACAGCACACAGCTTATAACATGCTGCAGCAGCATGGACAAGCAGGAATCCCCCAGGGCAGTCTCAGTTAGCAGCATCCCTGAGGAAATCCTGAGTGGCAGCCAAGGGCAGTAGACCAGTGGATCTCATTGAGTGACAGACGTTGAGGCCCATGTATCAGCTGCAGCTGCTCCTGAGAATATCAGCCAGCAGATTAGACATCTGTAAGTCATCTACTTGATCTTCCAGGAGAAAAATGGCAGAGTGATTGGTGAATGGCCCCTCTCCCTCCCCTTATTGACCTCAAAAGAACCGTAAAGTATTTCACCAGAAAAATCCTGGATCAGTGGGAACAGCTGAAGGGGCAAACAGTCTCCTAGCACGTGAGGCTTGGAAAATAGTTATGGGGGGATTATTCTTACTGTGGCAGAGGACAACCCGAAGTAAAGGAGCCCCAGGGGCGTGGAAACTCGCACTAGAACCATGGCGTTCCTCAGTGCTCGGAGAGGAGCTATAGAGGGGTTGTAAACTTGCACTAGAACCCAGGCATCAGCTGAGACTGCCTTTGCTCTAGCTCAGCTAAGGAAATCTCCCGAGACCAGATTACTCCTGCTCCACACTTAATAAGCTAACCCCAGGGCTAATCCTGGGAAGTACAAAGCAAAAAGCAAAAAAGGCACCTACCCTTTGCTTTCTCACATCAGCAGCTCAACACCAGGTTCTCCAGCTTGTAGCTGAAACAACCAGAGGACACAACACAGAAAACCTCACCATCATGAGCAAGAAGCAAAGGGGGAGGGAAAAGACCATAAAATCTTTCTATGAGGACAACGACCAAAAAAGGAATAGCAAAGAGGTCAGTATCGAGACTGTACTCCAATGTGAAACTTCAGAAGGGACTATAAACTGCTCACATGCACAGAGAACACTCCTGGAACAGATGAACAAGGAAACAGAAGAAAAAAATGGCCAATTATTTTTAAAGTATGAAGAAACAATTCTATGAAGAGAATAGGCCTTCAAAAAGTAAAATTGAACAAATGCAAAAGGAGGTACAAAAACTTACTGGAAAAATAATTCCTTGAAAAGAATTATTGGACAGATAGAAAGAGTTGCAAAAGTTAATTGAAGAAAACAATTTGATGAAAATTGATATTGGACAAGTAGAAGCTAATGACTCCATGAGACATCAAGAATCAGTCAAACAAACTCTAAAGAATGAAAGATGGAAGAAAATGTAAAATATCTAATTGGAGAAACAACTGAAAGGGAAAATAGATCTAGGAGCGAAAATTTAAGAATTACTGGCTTACCAGAAAACCAAGATGAAATAAAGAGTCTGGATAATATCTTCCAAGAAATCATCAAAGAAAACTACCTAGAAGTGCTAGATAAAGAAGGCAAAATGGTCATAGAAAGAATCTACACTCCCGAAAGTGATCCCAAACTAAGAACACCAAGAAATATTGGGGGGCGGAGCCAAGATGGCGAAGTAGAAAGACGCACATACACATAGCTCCGAACCCACAAACCACAGAATGGCAGAGGGGACTAACCCAGGGCGAATATTGGAACGAGGGAGATTACTGTTCCAGAGAGACATGCAAACCTCTCACAGGGGGTCCTTCGCGCCAGGGACTGGGCGCCAGGGCGGGAAGAAGAGAGCAGCCCTGCCGCGGCAGCGACACCGTGGGAAAGAGATCCGAGAGGGCTGCGGGACGGAGTCTCCAGCGGCCACGCGGGTCCCCCCACCACAGAGGGACCTGCAAACCTCTCGCAAAAGGTCCATCGCTCTGCAGACGCGGAGCCCAGCCCGGACCTGCAGCGTTGGCGGTGGCGGCCACGGCTCTGAGAGGCACAGATCTGAGAGGGATCCGGAGGCGGGATCTTCAGCAGCTGCACGGGTCCCCCACCAACAGGTGACTGACGGGGGTAGGTGAGAGAGTCTCTTTGGCGGGTTGAGAGGGGAGTGAGGTGCCCCCATGGCTTGGGCCCCCCCCCCTGGGAGGTGGGGGCTGAGAGACGGCTGCGGACGGGGGCTCCCCAAATGGGCAGGAGCCTGGATCCATGTGGAAGGTCTGTGCATAAACCTCCTGAGGGAATTGAGCCAGAGAGGCGGCCCTGCCCCTGACCTCAACACCTGGACTTAATTCTCACACTGAATAGCAGCCCTGCCCCCGCCAAAAATCCTAAGGCGGGAAGCAGCATTTGAATCTCAGTCCCCAAACGCTGGCTGGGAGGACCAGGAGGCGAGGTGGGTGTGAGGAGAACATTCAGAGGTCAGACCACTAGGTGGAGACAATGCCAAGAAAAGGGAAAAGAAATAAAACTATTGAAGGGTACTTTATCGGAGAAAAAAAACTTCCTCCCTTCCTTTCTGATGGGGAGGAACAATGCTTGCCATCAGGCAAAGACACAGAAATCGAGGATTCTGTGTCCCAGCCCACCCAATGGGCTCGGGCCATGGAAGAGCTCAAGAGGAATTTTGAAAATCAAGTTAGAGAGATGGAGGAAAGACTGGGAAGGGAAATAAGAGGGATAAGGAAGAAGCATGAAAAACAGATCAGCTCCCTGCTAAAGGAGAACCAAAAAAATCTTGAAGAAATTGGTATCTTGAGAACTAGCCTAACTCAGCTGGCAAGGGAGGTGCAAGGGGCCAATGAGGAGAAGAATGCTTTCAAAAGCAGAATTAACCAAATGGAAAAGGAGATTCAAAAACTTACTGAAGAAAATAGATCTCTCAAATCTGGAATGGTACAGATGGAAGCTTTGGACTTTTCGAGAAAGACAGATATCTCAGAACATACCGGGCAGATTCGAAAAATGGAAGATAATGTGAAATATCTTATTGGAAAAACAACTGACCTGGAAAATAGAATCAGGAGAGACAATGTAAAAATTCTGGGACTACCTGAAAACCATGATGAAAAGAAGAGCCTAGACATCATCTTCTATGAAATTATCAAGGAAAACTGCTCTGAGATTCAAGAACCAGAAGGCAAAATAAATATTCAAGGAATCCGCAGAACACCGCATGAAAGAGATCCAAACAGAGAAACTCCTAGGAGCATTGTGGCCAAATTCCAGAATTCCCAGGTGAAAGAGAAAATATTGCAAGCAGCTAGAAAGAAACAATTCAAGTATTGTGGAAATACAATCAGGATAGCACAAGATCTGGCACCCTCTACATTGAGGGATAGAAGGGAATGGAATAGGATATTCCAGAAGTCAAAGGAACTAGGACTGAAGCCAAAAATCACCTACCCAGAAAAACTGAGTATAATACTTCAGGAGAAAAAATGGTCTTTCAATGAAATAGAGGACTTTCAAATTTTCCTGATGAAAAGACCAGAGCTGGAAAGAAAATTTGACTTTCTAACACAAGAATGAAGAGAACCATGAAAAGGTGAACAGCAAAGAGAAGTCATAAGGGACTTACTAAAATTGAACTGTTCACATTCCTACATGGAAAGACAATATTTGTAACTCTTGAAACATTTCAGTATCTTGGTACTGGGTGGGAGTACACACACACACACACATGCACACACGCACACATACATAGAGACAGAGTGCACAGAGTGAATTGAAGAGGATGGGATCATATCTTAAGAAAAAAAATGAAATCAAGCAGTGAGAGAGAAATATTGGGAGAAGAAAGGGAGAAGTTATATGGGGCAAATTATCTCTCATAAAAGAGACAAGCAAAAGACTTATTAGTGGTGGGATAAAGAGGGGAGGCAAGAGAAAAACATGAGATCTACTCTCATCACATTCCACTAAAGGAAAGAATATAATGCACACTCATTCTGATAGGAAAACCTATCTCATAATACAGGAGAGTGGGGAACAGGGGCACAAGCAGGATGGGGGGGAGGATAGAGGGGAGGGCATGGGGAGGAGAATGCAATACGAGGTCGACACTCATGGGGAAGGAAAGGACCATAAGAAAATAGAAGTAATGGGGGACAGGACAGGATGGAGGGAAATATAGTTAGTCTTATACAACACAACTAGTATGGAAATCATTTGCAAAACTAAACAGATATGGCCTATATTGAACTGCCTGTCTTCCAAGGGGAAGGGGTAGAGAGGGAGGGAGCTAAAGAAGTTGGAACTCAAAGTGTTAGGACCAAATGTAATGTTCTTACCACTGGGTAACAAGAAATACAAGTTAAGGGGTCAAGAAAGCTATCTGGCCCTACAGGACAAAAGAGAAGACGGAGACAAGGTCAGGGAGGGAGGATAGAGGAGAGAGCAGATAGGTCACAGGGGCAATTAGAAAACTTGGGTCTGGGGGGGAGGGGGAAAAAACGGGAGAAAATTTGTAACCCAAAATTGTGTGAAAATAAATGTTAAAAGTTTAATAAAAAAAAAAAAGAAAGAAATATTGTTACCAAATTCCAGAAATATCAATTGAAGGAGAAAATACTGCAGGCAGTCAGAAAGAAATTCAAATGTCAAGGAGCTACAGTCAGGATCACACAGGACCTTGCAGCTTCTACATTAAAAGACTGAAGGAATTGGAGTCTGATATTCTGTAAGGCAAAGGAGCTGGGACTGCAACTAAGGATCAACTACCCAGTAAAGTTCAACATAACATTTCAGGCAAGGAGATGAACATTTAGCAAAATAAGGGTTTTCCAGACGTTCTGACAAAAGCTCCAGCACTCAACAGAAAATTCAATTTTCAAACGCAGGACTCAAGAGAGTCATGAAAAGGTAAGCAGGGGAAAAGAGGTTGGGGAAGTTGAAGGAAGAAAGAGACAGCAAAACTATACTAATGGGACACCTCAACCTGCCCCTCTCTGAAATTGATAAAAATATAGTGTTAAACAAGGAAAGAATTTAAATAGGTGAATAAAACTCTGCATAAGATAGGTGAGATAGTTCTCTGGAGACAATTGAGTGGGGATAGAAAAGTATATACCTTTTGCTCAGTCATACATGACACACATACAAAAATTGTTACTCAGTTTGAGAAAACTGTTTATACCCCTATTAAGGAATATGATACTTGTTAATCTTCAGAATTACATATCTATTATGAAGTCTACAAGGGATATACAGACAGAGTGAACGGGTATAAAGTAAATGAAGTGATGATTAAAATGTGATTCAAGCATGTGAAGGGGTTGTAACAGGAGATGTAAAAAATAAATTACATCACAGGAAGAAGTACAAAATTATATTATAGTAGAGGGAAAGAGAGGAGGGAGATGAGCCGTCTTTGAGAACTATTCTCATCAGGTTTGGTTCAAGAATGGAAAAATAAAATTAAGTATATAAATCTAACTAGTTCTTTCGGCAGTAGGAGGGGAAGGGGGAAAAAAGGGAAGGGGAAGCTAAAAGCGGGGGAATGCTGGGATCCCCTAGACCGTTTCGGGGACCCCTATGCCCCCACCCAAGGCCTTGTCCAGCAAGAGACCTTGATCTAGTGATTAACGAATGAGATGGCAGACAGGATGGTGATTAACTCCGTTTATTCCAGCTAGCTCACACACTTTTATAGCCTTGGTTACATAGGCATACATTGCAAGCCTATCACATAACTGATTTCTTTATTTGGATAGCTTCTTCACTCTATACCTGGAACTGACATGTTGTCAACCAGGGCGAGACCCTTCCTCATAATGCCATCTTGTTCCACCCCTACTAACAAGCCCCTAGTTTACCTAGGCAGGCTCTCATTGTGGCGTCCAGAGATGGGCAGGGGTCGGCTCTAACTCTTTCCGTTACAGGGGAAGAAGAGGTAAGGGCATAGGGGAGTTAAAGAGAGGGAGGCTGCGAGAACAAAGAGAAGACTGTGGGAGGTGGTGGTGAAAAGTGAAAATTGTGTTGAGGAGGGGAAGGGAGATGGGAGAACTAAAAGCAAAAACGGTGGGAAAGAGAATGGAGGGAAAGACACAGTTTGTAATCATAACTGTGAATGTGAATGGAATGAACTCTCCCGTAAAATGGAGATGCATAGCAGAACGGATTAAAAGTCATAATCCAACAATATGTTGTTTTCAAGAAATACATTTGAAACGGGGGCACATATACTGTAAAGGTAAAAGGTTGCAGTAGAATATCTTGTGCCTCAGCTGATGTAAGAAAAGCAGGGGTAACAATACTAATCTCAGACAAAGCAAAAGAATAAATAAATCTAATTGTAAGAGATAAGGAAGGAAACTATACCCTGCTAAAAGGCCCCATAGACAAGGAAGTAATATCATTACTAAACATGTATTCTCCAAGTGGTATAGTATCCAAATACTTAGCGGAGAGTTTGGGGAAGTTGCAGGAAGAAATAGACAGCAAAACTACACTAGTGGGACACCTCAACCTGCCCCTCTCTGAAACTGATAAAAATATAACCTTAAAATAAACAAGGAAAAAATTTAAGTAGGTGAATAAAACTTTGCATAAGATAGGTACGATAGTTCTTTGGAGACAATTGAGTGGGGATAGAGAAGTATATACCTTTTGCTCAGTAGTACATGGCACACATACAAAAATTGACCATGTTCTTGGGCATAAAAACCTCACAACCCAGTGCAGAAAGGCAGAGATAGTCAATGCATCCTTCTAAGACCATAAAACAAACAAAAAATATATATGAAATAAAAGGCGATGGAAAGATATACCAAAAATTAATTGGAAACTAAATAATCTAGTCCTAAAGAAGTGGGTAAAACAACAAATCATAGAAACAGTAAACAACTTCATTCAAGAGAAAGACAATAATGAGACAACCTACCAAACCATATGGGATGCCGCAATAGTAGTTCTTCAGGGAAGTTATATATCTTTGATATGAATAAAATAAACAAAGAGCAGATCAATGACTTGGGCATACAGCTGAAAAACCTAGAAAAAGAACAAATCGAAAATCCTCAAGTAAATATCAAATTAGAAATGCTGAAAACCAAAAGAGAGATAAATAAAACTGAAATTAAGAAAACTATTGAACTAATAAATAAAACCAATAGTTGATTTTATGAAAATACTGATAAAATTGATAAATATTTGGTCAATTTGATTTTTAAAAAGAAAGAAGAAAACCAAATTACCAATATCACAAATAAAAGGGGGGAACTCACCTCCAATGAGGAGGAAATTGAAACAATAATTAAAAATTACTTTGCCCAACTTTATGCCCATAAATTTGACAGTCTACATGATATGGATGTGTATTCTGAAAAATACAAATTGCCCACATTAACAGAAGAAGAATTTGAATCCTTTAACCACCCCATCTCAGAAAAAGAAATTGAACAAGGTATCAATGAACCCACTAGGAAAAAATCTCCAGAGCCAGATGTATTTACAAGTGAATTCTAGCAAACATTTAAAGAACAGTTAATTCCAGTATTATATAGACTATTTGGGAAAGTTGTGGAAGAAGGAATACTCCCAAATTCTTTCTGTGATACAAATATGGTTTTGATACCTAAATTAGGAAGACACAAAAGAGGGAAAGAAAATTATAGACCAATTTCTCTAATGAATATAGATGCAAATATTTTAAATAAGATTTTAGCAAAAATAATATAGCAACTTATCATGAGAATGGTACATTTTGATCAGGTAAGATTCATACCAGGAATACAGACCTGTTTCAATACTATGAAAAATATTAGCATTATTGATCATATCAACAACAAAGCTAATAGAAACAGCATGATTATGCTGATAGATGCAGAAAAAGCTTTTAAAAAATACAACATCCATTCATATTAAAAACTTTGGAGAGCATAGGAATAATGGGAGGTTTCCACAAAATAATAAGCAGTATCTACCTAAATCCTTCAGCAAGCATTATATGCAATGGAGATACCAGATGCAATTCCCATAAAATCAGGGGTGAAACAAGGATGTCCCTTATCACCACTATTATTCAATATGGTATTAGAAATCTTAGCTAAAAAAATTAGACAAGGTAAAGACATTGAAGAATTTAGAACAGACAAAGAAGAATCTAGGTTAATACTCTTTGCAGATGATATGATGATATACTTAGAGAATCCCATAGATTCAAATAAAAAACTCCTTGAAATAGCAAACAACTGGCAAAGTCGAAGATACAAAATAAACCCACGCAAACTTTCTGCATTTCTGAATATTAGTAACAAAGTCCAACAGCAAGAGATAGAAAGAGAAATCCCATTTAAAGCTATGGAAGACACCATAAAATGTGTGGGAGTTTACGTGCCAAAACAAACTCAGGGACTATATGAACACAACTGCAAGACACTATTCTCACAAATAAAGTTATATCTAAGTAACTGGAAAAACATCAGTTGTTCGTGGGTAGGCCGAACCAGCATAATAAAAATGACAATTCTACTTGAATTAATTTACTTATTTAGTGCCATACCAATTAAATTATCAAATAATTATTTTCTAGACCTGGAAAAAATAGTATAAAATTAATTTGGAAGAAGAAAAGGTTCAGAATATCACGGGGAATAATGAAAAGAAAAGCTAGGGACGGTGGCCTAGTGCTACCAGACCTCTAATTGTGCTATAAAGCAGCAGTTATCAAAACCACTTGGTACTGGCTAAGAAACAGAAGGGTAGGGAAGTGGAATATGATGGATCTTCAAGATACAGTAGACAATGAGTATAGCAATCTACTATTTGATAAACCCAAGGATCCCAGCTTCTGGCATAAGAATTCGTAATGGATAAAAGTGTGATGGAAACTAGGCATTGACCAATGTCTGACACTGTACACAAGAATAAAATACAAATGTGTACATGATCTCAGTATAAAGATTGATATTATGCACATACGGTTTTTGCAACAAATAGTGTATCAGATTTATTGAGAAGGGAAGAATTTTTGACTATAGAAGAGATAGAAAGCACTATGAAGTGCAAGATGGATAATTTTGATTACATTAAACTGAAAACTTTTTAACAACCAAAGTCAATGCAACCAAAATTCGGAGGGATGTAGAAAACTGGAATTGAAATTTTTATAGCTAAGGTAGGTGATAAAGGCCTCATTTCAAGAATATGTAGAGAACTGAGTCAAATTTACAAAAATATAAATTATTCCCCAATTGATAAAGGTTCAAAGAATATCAGCAAGCAATTTTCAGAGGAAGAAATTAAAGATATCTATAGTCATATGAAAAAATGTTCTGAATCACATTTGATTAGAGAGATGCAAATGAAAACAACTCTGAGGCACCACATCACACCTACCAGATAGACAAATATGACAAAACAGGCAGACGATAAATGTTAGAGTGGATGTGGTAGAGTTGGAGGAGCTAACACATTGTTGGTGGAGCTGTGAGCTGATCCAATCATTCTGGAGAGCAATTTGGAACTATGCCCAAAGGGCTGCAAAAATATGCATACCTTTTGACCCAGCAACATTGTTTCTAGGACTGTATCCCCAAGAGATTAAAAAATGGGAAAGGGTCCCACATATACAAAAATATTTATAGCAGCACTCTTTGTGGTGGCCAAAAACTGGAAATCAAGGGGATACCCATCAATTGGGGAAGAGCTGAATAAATTTTAGTATATGAATGTAATTGAATACTATTGTGCTATAAGAAATGATGAACAGGAAAACTTCAGAGAGGCCAGGAAGGACTTATATGATCTGAATCGGACTGAAAGGAGCAGAACAGGGAGAACTTTGTGCACAGCAATGACCATAGTGTGTGAGAGTTTTTTCTAGTAGACCTGGAACTTTGTAGCAATGCAAGCACTTAAAAAAAATTCCCAATGATCTTCTAAGGCAAAATGTCTTCCACATCCAGAGAAAGATCTATGGAATTCAATCGCACAATGTAGCAGATCATTTTATTTTTTGTGTATGTATTGAGATTTGGTTTTTTAAATGATTTTTCCATTCACGTTAATTTTTCTACACAGCATGATTATAGTGAAAATGTATTTAACATGTGTAGAACCTATATAAAATTGCATGCCATCTCAGGGAAGGATAGGGGAGGCAGGGATGAGGTAGGGTAAAATAATAATCTAATTTATATGCTAGTGATTGTAGAACACTGAAAATAAATATAGTTAATTTAAAAAAAAAGACTAGCTCCCTCTCATCTCTGCTATAGCTATGCCTTTTCCTGCTCCATCCATTCAGTAAACTCCTCCCAGCAGAGGCTCATTGCCCCCTTGAACAAATGGGGCCCAAAATCTTGGAGAGAGGAACGAAGGTCTATTCTTCCATAGTTACTTCACCCTGAGATTGGATGTAGAGCTGTGCCTGCCCCAAAAGGTCCCATTTGAGAGATCAGTTCTTTAGGTGGCATCCGGAGTTTGGTCGACTCCAGGTCCAGAGATGACACAGCATAGTCATGGATAGGGGGTGACATATGGCTTAAATGATAAGGCATCTGCAGGTGCAGGGTATTAAGCCTGAAGAAAACAAATCTAACAAACAAGGCAAGTAGACAAAAAGGAAACAAGCAAAAAGAAAACAAGGAGACAATTACCAGAACCAGGGTCGATATACGGCCAACCATGCTTCTGGAGTCCATGAACCCATTATCATAGTCTCATTCACTGTTGTTTACTTTTTTCCAATTTGTGCTCCCGGGTCATCATTCTGGCCACAGACACATCTCTTACTAATCTCAGCTGGATCCTGGCCAAGTTCCCATTCTTTTGCAGCTGTGAGGAACCTGGACACAATGCTTCAGAATGATCTGCAGGGGCAGCTCCTACCTCTCTGTTCAGTCTAAAATCCATTCCTTTTCCTTGATATATTTTATATAATTCATTAGCTGGAATGCCATCTATTCTTCTAAAATCTACTCCTGCTCTCAACAGAGCAGCAAATAACTTTTCTTGACAAACCATTCTGACCCTGAATCTGCTGGCTATTTATTCTTCTCTCTCTCGAGAAAATCTATCTTCTTTACTTATTCTCACCATCCAAGGTAACAATGAGTCTCCCATCTTTTGGATGAGCCAACTCAAAACATGTGACTTCTTGCTGAGCAAAATTCCCATTTACTTCCCCAATCACTGTGAGGGCCCCCTGATTCCCCTGCTTCCTTCTTGGTGTTGGCTGGACCTCAGCCTACTCAGTTGTTTCATTCTACTCCTACACATCCTCCTGGCCTGGGTTTGGGCCTGAATCAAGCCCAGCCTAAGCAAGGGCTGAATTCACTTTCCTATTGCTAACTTTTCCACCTCCTGTGAGACAAACCAACAACAAACCACTCTTCTACCATCTGAAACTCTCCAGCTTCCTCTCGCAAAGGACAACCTGAATGCTGCAGGACAAAAAGCCTCTTATGCAAACCAGCCAATTCCCTTTCTATTTGAACTTTCTTCTCCAGCTGCCTCTCTCACCATTTACATGCAATTTGAGGCAAAAATGGCTGTTTCTTTTCCAAGTCTCCCTGGCCCTCAGTGCGCCTTGGCTCACAAGGCTTCACCCATCTTCTAGGGCACAAGTCCTTCCTCTATCCAGAGCTTAGCAAGGCACAGTCTCTCTTACACAGCTCTGCCATTTCTTTCCCTGGTTCCATTGTTATTCCCTGCAAACATCTTTCTCAGTCTCTGGGTTCACCCTTTTGTAGAGTCAGTTCCTAGTTTTCACAAAACCCTCTGCCTTTAAGACATTTTCTTTCTACAGAGGAATAAAAATCCTCCCAACGTGGGACTTTCATTTCTTGCTATGTCTCCTCAGTCTTCCTATCTACAAATAGAGGTCTGATATTTCGAGATCCCATCCCCATCGCCATTTGTATCGGCAATTCAATATTCATAGTACCTAAGTCAATCATGAATTTTATGGTGCAATTCAGAATCTTGAAATACTGCAGACTCTCCACATGGAAGGCAGAAATAAAACATTTACTCAGGTCCAAATCCATCACAGAAAAAAAATCTATACACAATAACAATAAAGAGGACAACACCATCCCAAAGCCTAGCCCCTTCTAGGATTCCCAAAAAACAGGTGTCACTGCACTCATCACAAGCAGGCTCTCTTAAACCAAATCATAAACAATTAGAAAAGCACTCATGCTACCCAGAAGACTGCATTCTTCATAGCTCACTGCTCCCAAACTAATATGGTCTCAATTCTTCTCTAGATTGGACTCTTCCTGCTCTACCCATTCAGGAAACATCTCTCACCACAGACTTCATGTAAATTAGTGGGCCTATTAACGAATAGAAAAGATTTTCCAATTCAAATTACCATTATATATGATAAAAAAAAAGATGTATATTGAAGAAGATATGAGAAAATGGGGACACATTCATTGTCGGTGGAGTTATGAAATGATCCCACCATTCTGGAGAACAACTCTGACCTATCCCCAAAGGGACACAAAACTGGGCATGTCCTTTTACCCAGAAATACCACTTATTTCAAGATATCATAAAAATGGGGAAATGATTCACATGCACAAAACTTTTTAAAGCAGCTCCTCTTAAATTTGCAAAGATGGGCATGCCCATCAATTTTGTAATGAGTGAAGAAATTTTGTTACATTAATCCAATTAGAGCACTATTAGGTCTTAAGAAATAATGAGCGGTGGAGCCAAGATGGCGGAGTAGAAAGACGCACATATGCTACCTCCAAACCCACTGCCCATAAAATACCTGTAACAAAAAGAACCACAGGCAAATTCTGGAGCAGCAGAAGCCACAGCATGGAGCGGACGAGATTTCTGCTCCAGAGAGCCTGAAAACCTCTCGCAAAAGGTCCCTTGCGCCCCGGACCCAGAGCAGAGCCCAACCCTGCCTCGGCGGCGCAGCGCTGAAAGGAACAGATCTGACCAGGTTTCAGGGACGGAATCTCCAGCAGGCACGTGGGTCCCTCCACCCACAGGTAACAAGGATCAGTGAGAGGGTCTCTTTGGTGGGTCGAGAGGGGAGTGGGGTGCCCCCATAACTCAGGCCCCCTTGGGAGGCAGCAGAGGAGGAGGGAGCAGACCAGGGCTCCCCAAGCAAGCAGGAGCCTGGATCCATTGTTGAAGGTCTCTGCATAAACTCCCTGAGGGAACAGAGCCCGTGAGGTGGCCCTGCCCTGACTTGAGCACCTGAACTCAATCTCAAACTGAACAGCAGCCCTGCTCCTGCCCAAAGCCCTGAGGCTGGGAAGCAGCATTTGAATCTCAGACCCCAAGTGCTGGCTGGGAGGATCTGGAGGTGAGGTGGGAGTGGAGAGGACACTCAGAAGTCAAGTCACTGGCTGGGAAAATGCCCAGAAAAGGAAAAAAAAATAAGACTATACAAGGTTACTTTCTTGGTGAACAGGCATTTCCTCCCTTGCTTTCTGATGAGGAAGAACAATGCTTACCATCAGGGAAAGAAACAGAAGTCAAGGCTTCTGTATCCCAGCCCACTCAATGGGCTCAGGCCATGGAAGAGCTCAAAAAGGATTTTGAAAATCAAGTTAAAGAGGTGAAGGAAAAACTGGGAAGAGAATTGAGTGGCATGCAAGGAAAGCATGAAAAACAAATAAACACCCTGCTAAAGGAGACCCAAAAAAATACTGAAGAAAATAACACCTTGAAAAATAGGCTAACTCAATTGGAAAAAGAGGTTCAAAAAGCCAAAGAGGAGAAGAATGCTTTCAAAAGCAGAATTAACCAAATGGAAAAGGAGATTCAAAAGCTCACTGAAGAAAATAGTTCTTTCAAAATTAGAATGGAACAGATGGAGGCTAATGACTTTATGAGAAACCAAGAAATCACAAAACAAAACCAAAAGAATGAAAAAATGGAAGATAATGTGAAGTATCTCATTGGAAAAACAACTGACTTGGAAAACAGGTCCAGGAGAGACAATTTAAAACTTATGGGCCTACCTGAAAGCCATGATCAAAAAAAGAGCCTAGACATCATCTTTCATGAAATTATCAAGGAAAACTGCCCTGAGATTCTAGAACCAGAGGGCAAAATAAGTATTCAAGGAATCCACAGATCACTGCCTGAAAGAAATCCAAAAAGAGAAACTCCTAGGAACATTGTGGCCAAATTCCAGAGTTCCCAGGTCAAGGAGAAAATATTGCAAGCAGCTAGAAAGAAACAATTCAAGTTTTATGGAAATACAATCAGGATAACACAAGACCTAGCAGCTTCTACATTAAGGGATTGAAGGGTGTGCAATAGGATATTCCAGAAGTCAAAGGAACTAGGACTAAAACCAAGAATCACCTACGCAGCAAAACTGAGTATAATACTTCAGGGGAAAAATTGGTCTTTCAATGAAATAGAAGACTTTCAAGCATTGTTGATGAAAAGACCAGAGCTGAAAAGAAAATTTGACTTTCAAACACAAGAATGAAGAGAAGCATGAAAAAGTAAATAGTAAAGTCATAAGGGACTTTACTAAAGTTGAACTGTTTACATTCCTACATGGAAAGACAATATTTGTAACTCTTGAAACATTTCAGTATCTGGGTACTTGGTGGGATTACACACACACACATGCACATGCACACGCACACACATAGAGACAGAGTGCGCAGAGTGAATTGAAGAGGAAGGGATCATATCTTAAAAAAATGAAATCAAGCAGTGAGAGAGAAATATGTTGGGAGGAGAAAGGGAGAAATGGAATGGGGCAAATTATCTCTCATAAAAGAGGCAAGCAAAAGACTTATTAGTGGAGGGATAAAGAGGGGAGGTGAGAGAAAAACATGAAGTTTACTCTCATCACATTCCACTAAAGGGAGGAATAAAATGCACTCTCATTTTGGTATGAAAACCTATCTTACAATACAGGAAAGTGGGGGATAAGGGGATAAGCAGGGTGGGGGGGATGGTGGAAGGGAGAATATGGGGAGAAGGAGCAATTTGAAGTCAACACTCTTGGGGAGGGACAGGATCAAAAGAGAGAACAGAAGTAATGGGGGACAGGACAGGATGGAGGGAAATATAATTAGTTCTTACACAACACTACTATTATGGAAGTCATTTGCAAAACTACACAGATTTGGCCTATATTGAATTGCTTGCCATCCAAAGGGAAAGGGTGGGGAGGGAGGGAGGAAGAGAAGTTGGAACTCAGAGTTTTAGGAACAACTGTTGAATACTGTTCTTGCCACTAGGAAATAAGAAATAAAGGTAAAGGTGTATAGGATGGAGACAAGGGCAGAGAGAGATGATAGAAGAGAGGGCAGATTGGCAGACAGGGGCAATTAGAACGCTCAGAGTGTTGGGGTGGGGGGAGGGGACAAAGGTGGAGAAAATTTGGAACCCAAAATTTTGTGAAAATGAATGTTAAAAATTAAATAAAAAAAAGAAAGAAAGAAATAATTAACAGGCAGATTTCGGAAAAACCTGGAAACACTTGTGTGATTTGATGCTGACTAAACTGAACAGAACCAGGAGAATATTGTACACAGTAACAGCAATACTGTTTTATTACTGACCTTGATAGACTTAACTCTTCTCAGCAATGCAATGATCTAAGTCAGTTCTAAATAACTCCTACTGGAAAATGCTATCCAAATCCAGAGAATGAGCTATGGAGTCTGAATGTGGATCACAACATACTATTTTTTTTATTTTGTTGGGTTTTTTTTCCTTTTTTTCTTTCTTAACATGACTAATGTGGAAATACGCTTAACATGATTGTGCATCTATATTCTATGTCAGATTTCATGCTGTCTTATGGAATGTGGGAAATTTAAAACTCAAACTCATAAAAGTGAATGTTGAAAATTAAAACTAAGTATATTAATGCAGTCCTATACTTACAAAATTCAGCAATATCTTTCCTTATAGGCATGCCCCAGGTGTGCTTATTGAGTGACAATTATAGTCATCTGTCATGCTTCACAGAAATATGCAGTCACAGCCATAGCCATAATGTCTTTCTTTGTGTTTAGTAACCAGGAGACAGCATGGAAATGTGTGAAAAATGGAGTCTGACCAACACAAAAACTCTTATGAAAGTGAATATTGAAAACTAAAACTAAATATATTAACAAAATACTATACATATAAAATTCAGCAACACCTTTCTTTAGGGGCATATATTAGGTGAGCTCATTGAGTAACAGTTATAGTAATCTGTCATTCTTCACATAAATATGAAGTCAAGGTCATAACTACAAAATCTTTCTTTTTGTTTAGTAAGCTGGAGACAGGATTGACATGTGTGAAGAATACAGTCTGCCCAATGCCCAAAGAGATATTTTATAAGCTTGAGGTAATATTGTCATAAGCAGTCACATATTTTTAAGTGTACCTAAATATTCCTAAACGATAAATTGAAAGGAAATGACATGTTGAGCCCATTGTTTTCCTATTAAACAAATGAAAGACACCATAGATATATTATCATGTTATATAAATTATAGACACAGACATGCACACACATATTATATGTGTATATGTGTGCATAAGCATATGTGTGTATATATATATATAAGTATTTAGATATGTATGTATGCCTTTGTAAATATGTGTATATACAAATCTATATACACATATACATATTGACTTGTATATATGTGTGTGTGTGTTTATACATTTATGTGTGTATATGTATACCTTTGTGGAACCAAGTGTCATATGGACAATGCCTGAAATGGTCCAAATTCTTGTTGAATATACAACCAATATACCATGAATCTTAAAAATAACTCTGGAAAATGGAATTTATAGAAATCTGAGAGATTTTGTATGCTTCTGTCTCTCTAATTCTGTTTCTCTCTCACCTTCATTGCGATGAGTGTATGCATGCGTGGTGTGTGTGTGGTTTTGTGTGTGTGTGTAAAACATGTATATGATGTGGTAATTTTTACTAACACTCTCTGGAATATTTCATTTACCCCAACATACTTTCAAAACTCCACGTATGTGATTAAAAGAAAGGGAAAACCAATATAAAGACTCAACATAAGCCCCCCCAAATCCTAAGTATAGCAAATCTCAAGAGACCTGGACTTTTTCCTCTCCCATTCTTGAACTCCACTTTGCCCTTTATGCATGTACAGTGCATTAATACAAAGCAATAATGAATGAGTTCCATACCAATGAACTTTGGGATTCAGGTTAGGTGTGTTTTTAATCCTGTTGTGTTTTCTAAGTATATTTCTATCATTTATCACTATATTTCCTAAATTTCCTTCAATATACTTCACATTTAAATGAAAATGGACATCTTGACATACATTATTTCAACATTAAGCAACTAATTAGAGATAGCATATTGCTAACTATAATAATAGGATTAGTCAACAGGAATCAAATATAAAAATGATCAAAATGTTACAGACTGTACATAAAACTGGGTCATATTCTCCCACCAAAACATATACTGACTGTAAGGTAGAGAGGAAATACACACATATAAACATAATAGGGAGACATATGAACGACAAAAACATATATCTAAACAGTTCACATCTCTGGACTTCAACCTTTGATTTCCTTGGTCCCTTCAGGATCAATCAATCAAAAAAAAATACCTTTTCTAGTCATTCTACCCCTTTTCCTCACCACCTTCCTTTTGGGCAAAATCTCTGCATTTTGTCTCATGACCCAATGAGGAATTGAAAAGCCTTTTTTCACTCACAATCATCCTAAACAGCACACTATGAAAACAATTTTTACATTTTCAGGGAGAAGTATATTTTTGGTAATTCAGAAAGCTGTCAAACTACTCCATTCTTCAAAGAGTAGGAAATTCTTTTAATAATCAGATTTAATTCTTATGTTACAGATAATAGTTCTCCCAAGAGAACTCTTGTTTGACTCCTTGGACAATTCAAACAAGCCCACTAAACTGTTGTGGTTTGTCATTCATTCTCAAAGAGGACCATTATATTAGAGGGATTATTACATGACTTGCATTTTAATTTAATTTGAGCGAGAGAGGGCTGTGAAAAGTCACTAACCACATTTTCTCCTTTAGAACAATATGGGTACAGAAGTCATATACTGACCAGCACTAAATTGTACTCAAAATTGACAGCATTTTTTTTGTTCTGACAGATATCAGCTCTTCTCATAGCAAAGCAGGTGCAACCCACCATCTTTTGCGCAGCTTCCTTCTGTTCAACTGGAGAGTGCAGGGGAGGGTAACCCAGAACCTTTGAGAACCTTCACCTTTATCAAGGTATAGATAGTCTAGGAAAATATAATCAAATGGTGGTAGAATTCTTCTCTCTTCTAAAGAACTACTAGCCTTTCCATACCCATGCAGCAAATCTCAGTCAATAGCTTATATTTTCTATCCAGTTTACTTTTCTACTGATTGTGTGATTCTCATTTTCTTCACAGCTTGCATTTTCACTCAGTCCCTATGTCTTCTTGAATGTCTCTTGTGTCTCAAATCATTGGGTCAATGGCACATCTATTCTATCGCTTGAGACCTTTACATATTTATTTTGGAGGTTTTGGATAGAGAAGGCTTGACTTTTATGTCTTCCTCTGATGGTATGCATTACTCTCCCTCATATGAAAGGATATAAGACAATATGTGTTCACCAAGAAGGTAACATTTTTTTTTTCCATTTTGGGGATATTTTCTCAAAGAGTTACTTGATTTTTGAGTCCTTTCTCAAGTGGAAGGTGTACTCTAAGGACCTGTAAGTTCTCAGTTCCTTCAAGGTGGTGCAATGAAGGGAGAGGCGTTACTCATTTCCTGGCCTGCGCTCTGGTCTGGAAGCAGCCACAAGCATTTCTGTCTCAGATGTGTGAGTAGTATTCCCTTTCCAAAGCCCCTACCAGTTCAACCACTCCAGCCAGTGCTTCTAATCACCCCAGGACCACCACTCATAACTGATACCCAGATCAGGAGCTTGATTCTCCCAAGATCTTCAGACAAGTGCTCCAAAAATGGATATTGCTGCTACCTGGGGCTGGGATGAGACCGAGTTCCCTTCTCACTCAGGTGAAGAGATTTCTCACCGACCTTTGAAGCTGTCTTGGCCTTTTGTGTGTTCAGGAGTTTGGAAACTGCAGCTCCTGCTGGGGATTCTGCCCCCTGAGACCTGTTCTGTTCCTGTCCCTGCCATGCTGTGCAATCAAGGTTGTGCTTCACTCTGCTGAGCTCTGCTCCTTCCCTGGCATGGTAGACCTTTCCTGTCATCCTTCCAGGTCCTTGGGCTGGAAATCACTTTCACTTTGTCATTTTGTGGCTTCTCCAGGTCTGTCCTTCTAATCTGTCATCTTGGCTGAGCCCTCCAAAGTCTTCAAATAGGAAGATCTTTCCCATTCATTAATAGTCCCATGTGACTTGCTTAAATCACATGGAAGCCTAAATCACATGTGGTGGAAAGAGCTTGCTGAAGTGGTGGAACAAGAAGGGTAGAGCTGAACTGTGAGGAAGTTGGTGAGAGAAGTTGGGGCAGAGGAGAGAGGTTATAGACAGACACAGATAGTCTTATGGGTGTTTATGAAATGGTCTCAGAGGGATGTGGGGATGGGGGTGGCTTGAGAATGGCTTTGTCCCCTACTGTGCTAATGTGTATTGATTTCTTGGTTTCTATGACAGATGTGGCTTTCTGGTATTCGAATTTGGCTTTCTAGTGTAAATATTTTTCTTCTGCCTTCTATATGGATAGTCTGTAATTCTTTGCAATTCAGAACTACACTAGCATATTCATAGTCACTGTCAGTGCTGTGAGTATTGCCTTGGTGATACAGAGAATGGTAGACAAATATCAACAATCTGAATATGGTAAGGGATGAGTTAAGTATATGAACATTTCATCTTACTTCATTAAAATCTCACCACATCTGCTAAAACTCTGATGGGCCAAGTTATTGGTCCAAATGGCTAGGTACACATAGATATGAAACACTAAAAAGATTTGTGATATACAGGAATTCTATAACGTAATAAATGTGAGTATTGGTATCTTGCCTCATTTTCTAATGCTACAACTGCAATTTAGTTTAAATCAACTAAACAAGTACTTATGAAGAACTTGTCATAATGTGGAGAAGTGAAATTTATGCAAAACTTAATTGAATATTTCTGATTTGAAGGACAAAACTGATCATAATTTGAAATGAAATAGTAAGAAAATTAGCAATAGAGCATTTTCCCAGTAGACCTGAATCTTATCACAATATATTATAATGTCAATGTGTCAGATTTAATAAGAGTAATGTCTTTTTACCAATACACATTCCATAAGCATATTTTCTTTTTTTCACTTCTTTGTTATGATATTATAACATATTCCTTTCTAAGAAATGAAAGAATTAAGGTGAAAAAGTTAACATGTGAAGTCAAGATGCAGAGATAGGCATACACAGAGGGAACCTACATGGTGATGCACACTGGTAAGTAACAAGGGAAGATATACACACTTGAGCCACTGAGGAGAGGAAACTCACAGCTTGCTTAGTGTCTTCTATTTTTGCAATGATATTGCTCCCACGTTGTGAATCCCACACGTGGGTCACATTGTTTCCTCCTACTGGATACTGTGGTATGAGAATAAACATCAAGCTTGCTCATCATATGCTTCTTAATTACCAGGGTATTTCATCTTTGAAGTAACTCTGACTAATAAGTGATAGAGTCAAAATGGAGATAAAGTATACAATTGAGAGAAAAGAATGACTATAAGTCAATGATAAAGTCATCACTATAAATCGTGACCCTTGTGTCTCTTCTAATGAATATGCAGGGAACTGGTTTACTGACTACTTTAAATGTGATTGAATAACTGCTAGAGAACAGAAGCATTCTCACCCAACTGGTAAGTAAACTACGGAGAGAGAAGCATGGCTAAAGATCTTCCTTCAGAAAATTAGAAAAAAATAGAAATTATTTATCATTTAGTATTTTGTTACCTAGTGAGTTTTAGGGAAGTTGGGGGACCCTTTGGATGAACAGAATTTGTTATATTCTGAAATTCTCAGAGTTTTCTTGTGTAGAAACATAAGCCAGAGAGATTTTGTGATAGAATCCCAAGACTGTATCATAGTTTGTCATATGAGGAGTCAAGTCCCCAATGCAATATAAATTAATTTTTTCAGAAAATTAAAACTCCGTGACACTCAGAAAATTTACAGTATTAGTAACATGTGTGTCTGAACTTTATAAGACCTCTTGTTGAAATCTGGATATATTGTACTATTCTATATTCAGAGCTGAAAAGAACTTCAGAAATTATATAATCAAGGTCCTTCATTTTACATATGAAGAAATTGAGACTGAGGAATGTCAAATAACTTATCTTATTTCAAATATGTAGTACATGTTAAAAGTGTGATTTGAACCCAAATCCTCTGACTACAACCTGAGTGCTCTTTCGAGGGTACTATGATGCCCCTGGTTCTTCATTCCCTAACCAATTATAAATGTAACATGTAACAATAATATGGAAAATAACATAAAAAAGAGGATGGAAAGAATAATTTCAAGTACTGTTGTGAAACATTCTTGTAGGTGTCTTAAAAATAGGTCATTTTTTCTTCACAAGTTTACAAGGTAGGTAGTATTGTCACTCCCATTTCACAATCTAGGAAAATAAAGCTATCAGAGGTCAAATAACTTGCCAAAAGTCACAAAACTAGCAATTTCTGTTGCTGGATATAAACCATGATCTTTCTGACTCCAGGACTAGTTCTCTATTGAGTAGATTACCCACCTGACTCTAAAACAAACAAATATGTGAATATACAGATGTATATAAGTGAGATTGGAATTTGACAAACCTACAGATTTTTAAAAATGCACTTGTGAGCACTATATGCTCAATGTCTCATCATTAAAAATCTATTTTCCATAAGCAATTATATTTTTTAATTATCAACAATTTTGAAGAGTTACAAAAAGTCACAAAAATTAAGAGTAGTATAATATAAAATGTATTTGCAAGTTCTTCTTTTTCTTTGCATTAACTTTTAAGGACTATTGTTATAAATGATTCAGATCTGAAATTTCTTTCCCACATCTGACAGGAAGTCTATTAAAAGCAAGCCTTATTATTATTTATATATTTATATTGTTTGAATGTTTTCTAATAGTCCTCTCTTAGTCATTAATTGGTCTTTAACATTTTTTCAATGAGTCATTATGATCTGCCATCTGGCTAGATCAATAAAACATACTCTTGCATATGCCGAACTGTTTCCCTTAACTTGAGCTCATCAAAATGCCATTTTAAGCTATAAGAATACAGAATAATAAACAGAAATTTAAAATTGGGACAACATGCCCTTGAGTAAAGAAGAGAAAATCTTCCTGGGAAAAAAATGACATTTCATTTTAGGAAAAAAAAATAGCTCATAATAAACCACATCCTCCTTATTCTTGAATCAGTGCCTGCTAATAGGTTAGGTGCTTAAGGCATTAAAGTCTAACTTTGTATCCTTAGTCGCCTCTGAAAATCTGCCAGTATTTTGCAACTTTTTTTACAATGTCTGTGATATTTGAGATTATATTGTAGATATTTGTGCACATGTTTTATTTCTCCTATGTCATAGACCCTATCCACGTTAGTATCTCCCACAGTGACTAGTATAGTTCCTTATTTGATATTCAGTTGTAAAAAATGTCAACTGAAGAACAGTTAGACTTGTAGTATTATTAATTAGTACAATATACATTTAAAGTTTATTACTTTATCTCCTACCTTGTAAGGTTGTTGTGCAACTTAAGTGAGAAAATGTTGTAAAACACTTGTACCTTCATAAAGCACAGTACCTGGTACATTGTAGATGTTATATATATCCTTATTATTTTCATTATTATTTGCCAAATTGGCCTGCTCTATTGTTTCTCCATATGACACTCCGGCTTCCATTTCAAGCTCAATTCCTTTGCATAATATATCCCTTATGCCAAGAAAACACTACTACTCACCTCTGTCTCCTTTATCCCTATATCCCTTCACTGAACAACTCAAATAGCATCAAATACTTGAAGCTTCTCCTGATATCCCTAGGTTCTAGGGTCTCTCCCTAAAACATATTATTTTGCATTGACTTTAAATATTTGAAGTTGTAATTCTGTAAGTCATTTCCCTTGATACAATTCAATTTCCTTTAGGGAAAGAATAATTTCAGCTTTGTCTTTATATTTTTACTGAATCCATATAGCCCAGCACAAAAGTATTCATTGCAATCACATAGTGCCTCCACAGAGTCAGCAATAAATAAATTATTTTTGATTGATTATTTAATTAATTTTTATTGGATGCATTTTTGATAGGTTATGTTTGAATTTTGAAAAAATTCACGTGGTTTATTTTTCATCTATGTGTGTCAAGATAATTTATTTCATTCCTTTTAGGCTTTCTTTCAGGAATAATAACTATAATGTGACTCATGATATAATGTAATTCCCATCACATAAACTGAGCCAAGCTCAGATCAGATTTGTTATAACGTCACAATACTGCCTCAGGAAGGTTCCAGTAGCAACAAACTTTCAAGCTTAGATTAAGTGGCCTATACAGAAATGATAGATCATATGGTATGCAATGGAGAAAGAATGAAAGTTTAACAGAGACTTACAGAATTAGCCTCACTTGGTTTATTCAATGTATTTTTAAACCCAAAGTCATGAGGCCAGTTTTCACATTTTACAACTGGATTAAATGAAGGAAAAGTGAACTAACTTGCCCCAGTTTATTACTCTTATATTTCAGTCTGACTTTGAACTAAGGAACTCCAAATCCAAATCCAGTACCTTTTTCACTGCATCATAGCTTTCTTTAGGCTCAGAGAGGAAAAGAGACTTTTCTAAGCTCGTATGGAAAAGGGGTTGTGATATCATTTCAATTCAATTCCTCTGAATCTTATACTAATACTCTTTCTACTGCCTCAAAATGGCTGCTTTCTGTGAATAAGTTTCATTTGAATTTCCTTTATGCAACCTGAGAACTAAATAGAATGTGATTTCATCAGAACAGAGGTCTCCCTGGTTTCAGAACTACCTCCACCAAGGAAAGTATATTGCCATTATGTTTATGACTCAGTTCATCAGATATGTCCTACAGATTGATCCCAAAATACAAGAGCCTAATGTCATAGGTTAGAGGTGCAATTCTTCCCAACTCTAAGGCCAATTCTACACCACAGAACAGTTTTTTAAATAAACAGATTTTTTTCATTGTGACAACCAGAAGTAAATCCTTATAACAAAAAGAGGATATATCACAATTAATCTTAGCAACTAATAAAGATCACATGTTTTGAACAAATATCCAAATAATAATAAATTATCTAAACCAACACAATATCCTTAATTATAAAACTGATTCTTGGATTGGGAGATCTTTCTGTGACAATCTAACAGTAATGAATTGGGTATAACATAAGGGGACATTATTCACTTGCACAATTCAATCATTTCTACATTCAAATTCAAGTTATATTTTAGCTAAAGTCCTGAACTTGCAACGTGAGTACTCTAAAGCAAGCTGGATTATGGTAATCATAATATCCAGCTTTATCTGAAGACATGTGTGATGATTGGTAATCAAACATGACATAGAATCTTAGTGTAATTTCGCTAAGGAACAGGTGATGTACAATTAAAATTCGAGGGCTAGAAGAGAAACACAACATAACATACACAACTGATGGCAGCTATACTATATTTTCTCATTTAGAAGAATTAACATGGTCAATTTTATATTGATTGGAATAGTTACGTGAATACATTTCTATTTTGCTGTACTTTTAATGTTGAAAGTTTTTTTTTTTCAACTTTAAGTTAGAAAGTGAGGTGATTTTCTTATGTAATGTCAATTATTATTTTTTAAAACTTTTTCTTATTTAAAAAGCAAAAGAATAAATCCAGCTTCATTTTAGGTTACTTTTTTTAAGAAGGCAAACCCTATGACGTTCTGTATTGCAGCACTGTGTGGACTAATCTCTTGAGACATCCTGCTTTTAATAACTTGTCAGCCCATTTGGGAGACTCTTTTCATTCTTGACATTCAAAAATCCTAATTCAAAGTAAATTGCTTTCATAATAGGATACTTAATTCCAATTAAATAAATTGAAAGAGGCATAGATTTCTAAAAGCAAAACAGATTTTAAAGTAACTTGTGTCATAGGACTGCATTTTAAAATATATTTTTTATTTATTTTTTCACATTTCATATTTCACAATGTGTAATGAAAACTATGCTCATAGATTTTTCTTGATATCATTTCTAGCATTTCTTCTTTCATGTATCTTACTCTCATAATGGTTATTGCTCCACGAAGTCATTTGTTATTTATTTGGATAACGATACATAAGGAAGAATTTGGGTAATATTTAATGAGTTTGTATAAATCTGTGTTTCCTCAAATGTGCAGGATTGTTCTATTTATTTGACTAAATATAGATAGTAATCTAAAGAGGATGTCAAAAGATAAATATACATGGGACTCTGACCCATTGGCAAAGGGATTACGTGTGTGAATATGATTGGAATTGTGCACCAAGAGGCAATCCTGAGGTTTTTATCTGGAAACAAATATCTTAGTGTGTCAAAAAATTATGTTGGGAAACAAAAAAGAAGGGATAAGAAAGTCGGTGAAATATTGAGGATACACTTGTGTTGTAAATTTTCAACATTTTAATGATGTAAGTTCTTTTGTCAGAAAGAGGAAAATTTGGAAGAGGGAAGTTTTGGGGGGATTGGGATTAGGAGATAACTTTTAAACATTTTGAGTTTGAGATGTCTACAGGAATACGTTATAAAATTCCCATTAGAAAGTGGGATATAGGACTGAAATTCATGGGAATTAAGCTAATGAAGTCTTAAATAGAGCACAGAAAGAGGGAGAAGAGAAGAGGGTCTAGTGGGGAACCTTGAGGAGAACCTAAACAAAGTTTAGGTGATGATGGGAAAGAAAAATCAGCAAAAGGAGATCGAGTATAAATGAACAGTTAGGAGAAACAAAATGTGAATAGTGCCAAAAAAAAGTATTGAGAAGAGAGAGAAGCTGGAAGGAAAAGGTGGTAAATAATATCAAATGCAACAGACTTATTGAGAAGCCTAAGTATCATTAGATTTGGAAATTGAAGTGTTTTGAATTGTAATAAGCATTGGTCTTAACTTAAGAAATTTAAAGTTCCAAAGGGACTTTAGCAGTAATTGAAGGATGAGGTGAAGCAAAGATGGTAAAGTAAGGCAGGATGTTGCCTGAGGTCTCCTAAATAATGCCTCAGAATGAATTATGGAATGACAAAACCAGTAAAAGGATGGTGTAAATGAATTTTCCATCCCAAGACAACTTGGAAGGTCAACAGAAAATTTCATCCTCACTGATAGAGTGAGAAGCGCAATGAAGTGAGCAGTGCCAGGAGAACTTTTTAAACAGTAATAGCAACATTATATCATGTTCAACTGTGAATTACTTTCTGTTCTCAACAATATAATAGTCCAAGAAAATTCCAAAGGATTCATGATAAAAAATAATATCCACCTCCGTAGGAAAAAAAAAAAACTGCTAGATTCTAAAAGTAAATAGGAATATATTATGTTTCACTTTTGTTGCTATTTTGTTCTGTTTTTCTTCATGATGTGACTAATATAGAAATATGCTGTGTATGATTGCACATATGTAACCTATATAAAACTACTTTACATCTCACAGACGCAATAGGGGAAAGAGGAAGGTAGGGAATTTGAAAGTCATTTTTTAAATTAGTGTTAAACATTGCTTTTCCATGGATTTGGGGAAAATAAACTATTAAAAATAAAAATAGTTGTCGAATCCAGCTCTTTCACACGACAGTCCGTAAATTGCAACCCTAAAAGAATGAGCAACTTGCTGCAGGAACACAGGTAACATATGTTATCTTTGAACCAATCTTTGAAAACCACTACCAATATTTTTTTAGAATATTGAAAATTCCCTAAGATACCACACTGCAATGCATTAAGGACTTTAATGACAGATGGAGATGGAAGAATTAAGTGTAGAAACTAGGAAAAACTAGGAAACTTCTAGGAATTTGGCCAGCAAAACAATAAGAACAATAACATGATAATATAAGGGAATGGTAGTTTCTAATGAAAAGTGAAGATTTTGTTGTTTTTCAAACGAAGGGCATGTTTGAAGGCATTAAGAAAACAAAGATTAAAGAGGAACGATTTAAATTTTAGAGAAATAAAAGGAATAATTGAAGTTGGATTCTTCAGTAAGAACGAGAAAGATATAAAATCAATGACACATGGCAAAGGATTGGAAAAGTGAAGAAGTAACTATGCTCAAGGAGCTTAGATTAAATGGAAATCAAGATATATTCTTAAATTACTTCTACAAATCATTGGCACTAGGCTTGTAATTTCATTGGTTTAGAGAGCTCCTACGTAAGGAAATTCACTCTGCTCTCTCAATCTGCAACCTTTCTACAACATGCACTTGCAGGGTGGTGAAACATTTATATGTCCACTTTCTGAAGGAACCAGAAAGTGAATCCTAAGTCTTCCTTGTAAAATATTGCTTCACAGATAACACATGGGAGGCATTGGGGTTTGGGGACACCAGTCTCTAACCGGTTCACCCTTGATCTGGCCAGACAGGCAGACAGTTTTGGAGGGACCAATAATCAGCTTTATTCTAGTCTAGTCTTCTCAAATGGTTGCTGGGAGAACCAGTTCTAAGAGCATTTGCTAATCACCGTTCTCACAAGGTATGGCGAGAGGCAGGGGGGCAAATAACCCTATGTCTCAATGGGATCAATCAAGATAGACTCCACTTGTACTCTTCACTAAATCCCTTCAAGCCTCAATGGGATCCAGTTGAGGTACACACAGATTACCCTATGAGTTCCCCATGGTTTTTCCCCATTCACTGACCAGTGCCTATATACTTTATAGGGTGACAGATAAAATGTCTTCTTGACAACATTAAGCTCACAGGTTAATTTTAGCAATATTGTAATTTTGTGCAAGCATAGTAAATATTATTCACCCCTTATCTCATGGTGCAGCCTCATTAGTACTGTGTGTCACTATGTATCTGGGAACTACCATCTAGAATGCTTGAGGCTACTCTGGGAGTTATTATATAACACCTGGAAACTAGACATTCCTATGGCCATGTATCCTGAAAAACTAAACTCTAAAAGGATAAAAAAAAATCCTCCTTAAAAACAAGTATCTATATCTATGTCTCTATCTGTCATTATCATTATCAGTGCCAACATCTATCTATCTATCTATCTATCTATCTATCTATCTATCTATCTATCTATCTATCTATCTATCTATCTATCTATCTATCTGTCTGTCTGTCTGTCTGTCTGTCTGTCTGTCTGTCTGTCTGTCTCTCTGTCTGTCTGTCTGTCTGACTGTCTGTCTGTCTGTCTCTCTGTCTATCATCTAATGTCAAATCCAGGCCTTTAGTATCTATATTAGGAACTATATCCATATCAACTGTATCTATATATGTCTCTCAATCTGGATCTCTGATAATGTAAAAAGAATAAAGGATTACCAGTCAGGAAAAAATAAATTAATGAAGTCTTTCTGAGTCGGATGAGCAACAAATGAAGGACTGATCTCCATGATCTCTTGAACCTCTACAAAACAATAGTTATGCCCCAAAGATTAAGCAACTTCAATTGACTCCATAGCCTAGGATATCTGGAAGTCAAAATAAAGTTTAAAAATAGAAGAATCCTTTACTGACCCTGAAATGACTCAACAACCCTCTCCAACATTCGTAGCTACAAATGGAAAAACTGTACCAGCAAACCAAAGGATATATCAGAGGTTTACAGTTAAACCCACCTCCACATCATAGGAACCGCTTTCACTTTTCAGTGCCCAAGAATGTCTGAGAAATAGGCTATGAAAATTTGCTTTGGCTGTGATAGACAGCAACATGTCTATAATCCTGCAGAAGTCAAAGCCTCACAGGAGACACAATCCAGTATTAATAGCAGAGTCTGGATATAGAGTGGACAACCATGTAAAACCAGATATGCAAAACTCTGAACTACTGGTCATGGATACAGAATTAAGGAATAGAAATAATAGGAGAGGTCACCATAATAGACTACTGTGTATGTGTGGGGGCTGTGACAGTATAGAATCTAGCTAGGTCCAGTTTTGATTATATTAATGTCAGTTCGGTACTAGTGATTGTTAGACTGGCAAAAAAATACATTAGGAATGAAAATACAAATAAATGCTCGACCTATATGAAGTGAAGCAAAGAAAATAATATTAAAATAATATATGCTCACTCTCTATATCCTTACCAAGCAGGGTGGAATACAGACTTGTATACTTCCAAACAAATAGTGGTTAAATTTTAAAATTCAGTAGAGAAATCACAAATTCTGTAAGGCATAGGAAAAATTCAAATACAAGGGAAACAAATCATTCAAATAATATGAGACTATTCTGAACCTACAAGAATAATGAAGAAAGGATGGAATAATATTTTTCTAAGAACTTTTTGGAGTTCAGGAGGCTGCTCAGGTTGACCTACCCTATAATTCTATGCCAAACCATACTGAACAAAAGGTGAACATTAATAATAATTTTTAAAAAGAGTTTGAAATTCTTTTAGAAAGAAAAAACAGAAATAAAATGATTGACCTGTTGAATGGTCCAAACAATAGAAATTCAGGAAGAGGGAATAAGTGCAGCAAGCAAGGATTATAACAGCAGTAAAATGAAAAAGAGAGGGAAGGAGGGAGGAAGGGAGGGAGGGAGGGAGAGAGGGAGGGAGAGAGAGAGAGAGAGAGAGAGAGAGAGAGAGAGAGAGAGAGAGAGAGAGAGAGGAGAGAGAGAGAGAGAGAGAGAGAGAGAGAGAGAGAGAGAGAGAGAGAGAGAGAGAGAGAGGGAGAGAGGGAGAGAGGGAGAGAGGTAAGATATTACACAGTGAGACAGGAGCTAGGGGCATTATGGATACAATATGGTAACACTGTGTTTACAGGTATTTTGTATGTGTGTGTGTGTAACTATACATGCATACATACATACATACATATATATGTATATATACATATATATATTTTAAATGGAAGGGTATATGAAAGAGGAAGAAAATAGACAATAGACAATAGGGTGTGGTGTTTAGGGGGTCACATCAACAGGGAGCAATGAGGGAAAGGTGACCTCTATGGCCTCAGAAAGCAGAGAGCTTTCATGGGAGTAGGTAATGAACAGAGGTAAGGATTCAAATAGGAAAAGATATAAAAGACATTATTTTGGAGTTTGGAGGGATTTTCCTGATGAATACCCTCATGGGTGAAAGATTACAAACTTACATTAGATGCCTGATAGATTCGGTGGCTGAAAATAGTACTACACATGGGAGCAGATGAAATTGGAATCTCTGAGGTAAATGGAACCTGGAGGAGTGGTAGAGAACAGAACCAAAGAAGGATGTTTCTAGGGAAATGTAGAAAGAAGATCAACAAGATCAGATATAAATGAGTATGTGTAGGGGTAAAGGAGGTGACTTAGTACTGGGCAGTGTTCTCTTTGATATATGCAATAATTAGCATTGTCCTTAGAGTGAAGAGAAAGCAAGAGGAGAATCCATGAGGCAACCTCTATAACCCAGTGGCAGATAGTGCCTAGAGAACAGAAGTTAGAATGTACATTGGTTTGACTGTGTGTAGAATACAGAAAAAAGAGAAACTAAATGAATGTAGAGTACATAAATCAGAGAACAGGGTTCTAATATTTAAAAAAAATTAAATACATAATGAAGATAGTGAAAGAAATTATTTTTTTCCAAAGGGGGAATAAATAAAATGTAAATTAAAAAAAAAACACTAATAAAAGGACTAGAGGAAATGGAGGAGAAGAGGGAAATCTACCTGAATAAGAAGGAAAAAGAGAGAATAAATACATAATAATATTAGATCCAGAGAGAGGATCATATAAATAGAACCTTAAATGAAAGTGCAGCAAATGAAAAGACAGAATCATTGGTAAAAACAAGAGATTGAGTGGAAACATTGCTAGTTTAAAGAAAAAAGTAAAGTAAAGAAATAAAGGATTATATTATTATGTTCACAGCAGAAAACATGACATAAAATCATAAATAAAAATTAGAGATAGAAGAAAATATTAACCTAATTCTTATAATGTTAAATGAGAATACATGAAACCATTCAACTCCTTTTTTATATAAAAGAACGATTGATTGGATAAGAAAACAAAACTCTACAGTCCTTTGCTTAGAAAAAAACATATTTAAGAAGAAAAATATAGATATTCACAAAATAAAATTGAAGTGATGGGAAAAGATTTACTAGGTATCAAGTTATTTCAGAAAGCAGGAGGTGTCCAGATGCTATTAAAAAATAAAAAGGTAAATTAAAGAACAAATGGATAAACAAAGAAGTTATATCATGATGAAAGGAACCATAGAAAACAAACCAATATTATGAGTACATATATACACTCAAACTGTCTTAGTATTCAAATTCATAAAGGAAACATAATCTGAACTTCAAAAAAAGAGACAGCAAGACAATAGTGACAGGAGTTATCGACACACTTCTATAAGTTTTGGATCAGCTAAATAGAAAGAAAAACAAAAACAAAAGTGGAAATATGGAACTGAACAAAATTCTGAAAGACCCAAAGTTAAGAGACTTATGTTACCTTCTAAACGAAGATTAAAAGAAGAGAATATAACTTTTTCATAACACATAAAACTTTAAAAAATTGACACAGAAGTATGACAAAAAATATTTGGCAAACAAATGTAAAAGAGACAGAAACAATATGTCTCTTACTAACTATAATGCAATAAAAATAGAAATTAGATCTGAAATCACAAAAATATATACAGACTCAATTAGAGAATTTAAAACGAAATACTAAACAACAGTTGGTTTAAAGAATGAATTATAGGAACAATTATTAACTGTGTAAAAGCAAATGATAATGAGGAACATATCAAATTTCCCGTTATGTACCTAAAACAGTTCTCAGTAAAATATACACACATATATGTGTATGTATGTGTACCTACTTATATGTGTGTATGTGTGCATGCATACACATATATACATAGATATATCTATATCTACATCTATATCGTTACAATTGTATATTGTCAAAACAGGGAAAGAAGATTAATTGACCATATTTTTAAAAAGAGAATAAACAAATGAATGATGCTAAAATAAACACACGAGATGAGATTTCAAAAATTAAGGAAATAGATAAATTGAAAAACTATAGAAATGAAAGATTTGAAAGACAATTTTAAAAGATTAATATACTTAATAAACTGCTAGCTAATCAAGTTAAAAAGAAGACAGCAGAAAATAAAATCAACAAAACGTAACATGAACTAGGTGAAATCACATTAAAACCAAAATAAAAAATAATCAGAACACATTAATCTCAATTATATATTGAGAACAAAAATAGGGAAAACAAAAGAGAGAAATATTTTATTAAAATAAGACCCAAGCTATCAAATGACCATAGAAACTTGAAATAGCCTGATTTCAGAAAATAAAATACATCTTGTTATAAAGAAACTATTCAAAAATTGAATAGGTAGTGGTGGTACTGGTGGTGGAATTCTTTGTCCTGATGGATTCACATCAGAACTCTACCAAATGTTTAAAGAATATTTTATACTTATACTTCACAAATTACTTTCAGAAACAGAGAAAGAATCCTACTGATTTTATGAGATAATTTTAGTCATATTTGGGAAAAATAATATATATATATATAAATCTATAAACCAATATCATTAATGAATATTAACTCAGAAATTTTAAACAAAATCCTATCAAATACATCACAAATTTTTATTCAGGAAATCATGTCTTTTTTCCATTTGAGATTTACAAGGTAAACACAAGAATGGTTCACCATAAGGAAAATAATCAGTGTAATTAATTATATAAAAATTAAAATAATCCATAAGTGTAGGAAAAAATCTTTTTGACAATTTAATACTATCTCATCCTTAACAAACATACTAAGTATAGGATTAATAATATTAACAATAAACACTAACAAATAGGACTAGCTAAAAAGGAAGGAAAGACAAAAATCTACCTGAATGTCTGAGAAGGAAAAAGAAATATTCCCCAAACTGAACTAACTTATCTAAAATCAAGAGCTACCATAATATCTTATACATACATACAAACAGTGAAGCAAGGATGTTTATTCTGCCTAGTATTACATGATATACTTCTGTAACTGCTAGGAATAGCAATAAGACCAGAGAAGAAAATTAAAGGATAAAGGGAGATAAAGATGAGATAACGCTATCCCTGTTTGCTTGTGATATAATGGTTTATTTGGAAAATGGTAATGGCTCAACAAAGATACTAATTAAGACAATAGCTTCAGGAAAGTAACAGGCTAGAAAATAATCTTCAACAATCAACTCTGTTTCTATATAATAGTATCAAAACAACAGAAGTAATAGTAGATATTTAGCTCAAAAAAACCTAGTTCACTCGTTCCCTCAAATACAGACAGCATCTATGGAAGATGTAAGGTTAAACTTATAACATTACAGTAGTGAAGCAAATGTATAAGGAAGAAATATGTGATGTTTTGAGTCACAACACCTGCTAAGAAAATCCTTCTGTTTGTGTAGAGACTTCATGAAGAACCTTTGCTTCTGATGTTATTCATCCTTTCTTCTTTAACAGGACCAACAGAATCACAGGAGTAATTTCTTCACTTGAGTTGTGAATTGGATATAAGTGAGGCAGAGCTACACAAAGTCATTACCTCACTCTACCATGGTCATTGAATTTTTCAATTGCATTAATCAATCATTGTGATTTTTTTTCTCTTTGTAAAATACTATTTGCCTTATAGGATGACACTGTGAGAGGGGAAGAAGAGAAGGAGGAGTAAGGATATCTGGGAAAGTTATGATTAGTAATAAAACAGAAAAAAATTTCAACAAGAAAATTCTAAAAGAAATTTAAAAAAGGACGGAAAGATTCTTATAAGGTTCAGGGAAACTATCAGCTTCAAAAATTGAATAGGTAGAAAAATGACAGTGGAGAAGGAAAAATAAAACACCTGTCTAACTCAGCTATATGAAAGGATTGAAATGGATGACATGATAGAACTTCTGAAAAACAAGAATTCTTGTCCTGTGGTCCATAGAATAATAAAAATATCAACAGTTATCAGCTGTAAAGGGATCTTATTGGCAAGGTACGGTAGTCATATGTGACATTGATAAAGAGTTACTTTGGTATAGTAGAGAATTGGTATATCTACTTTGGAGGTATAGAGCTTTTTAAGGTTAGGGTTGTATGTCTAAGATGGTCAGAAAGTTTCTCAAAATCTTGAAACAATGGGGTGGAGCCAAGATGGCGGAGTAGAAAGACGCACATACACATAGCTCCGAACCCACCACCCATAGAACATCTGTAAATAGCAACTCACTGCAAATTCTGCAGGACCAGAGGCCACAGAACATTGGAACAAAGGAGATTTCTGTTCCAGAGGGACCTGCAAACCTCTCGCAAAAGGTCCTTTGTGCCGCGGCCTGGGAGCCAAGTACAGCCCTGCCACGGCCACGGCACCGAGAGGAGAAGATGCAAGCAGGCTTCAGGATGGAGTCTCCATCAGCCGCGCGGGTCCCTCCAACCACAGGTGATGGGGGTCAGTGAGAGGGTCTCTTTGGTGGGTCGAGAGGGCAGTGGGGTGCCCCCATAACTCAGGACTCCTCAGGAGGCAGAAGCGGAGGTGGGAGCAGACAGGGGATCCCAAAGCAGGCAGGAGCCTGGATCCATTGTTGAAGGTCTCTGCATAAACCACCTGAGGGAATGGAGCCTGTGAGGTGGCCCTGCCCTGACCTGAGCACCTAAACTTAATCTCACACTGAATAGCAGCCCTGCCCCCACCAAAAGCCCTGAGGCTGAAAGCAGCATTTGAATCTCAGACTGCAAGCATTGGCTGGGAGGATCAGGAGGCAAGGTGGGTGTGAGGAGAATATTCAGAGGTCAAGTCACTGGCTGGGAAAATGCCCAGAAAAGGGAAAAGAAAGAAGACTATAGAAGGTTACTTTCTTGGTGATCAGGCATTTCCTTCCTTCCTTTCTGATGAGGAAGAACAATGCTTACCATTAGGCAAAGACACAGAAGTCAAGGCTTCTATATCCCAGCCCACTCAATGGGTTCAGGCCATGGAAGAGCTCAAAAAGGATTTTGAAAATCAAGTTAGAGAGGTGGAGGTAAAACTGGGAAGAGAAATGAAAGACATGCAGTCAAAGCATGAACAGCAGGTCAGCACCCTGCTAAAGGAGACCCAAAAAAACGCTGAAGAAAATAACACCTTGAAAAATAGGCTAACTCAATTGGAAAAAGAGGTTCAAAAAGCCAATGAGGAGAAGAATGCTTTCAAAAGCAAAATTAGCCAAATGGAAAAGGAGATTCAAAAGCTCACTGAAGAAAATAGTTCTTTCAAAATTAGAATGGAACAGATGGAGGCTAATGACTTTATGAGAAACCAAGAAATCACAAAACAAAACCAAAAGAATGAAAAAATGGAAGATAATATGAAATATCTCATCGGAAAAACAATTGACCTGGAAAATAGATCCAGAAGAGACAATTTAAAAATTATGGGACTACCTGACAGTCATGATCAAAAAAAGAGCCTAGACATCATCTTTCATGAAATTATCAAGGAAAACTGCCCTGAGATTCTAGAACCAGAGGGCAAAATAAGTATTCAAGGAATCCACAGAACACCGCCTGAAAGAGATCCAAGAAGAGAAACTCCTAGGAACATTGTGGCCAAATTCCAGAGTTCCCAGGTCAAGGAGAAAATATTGCAAGCAGCTAGAAAGAAACAATTCAAGTGTTGTGGAAATACAATCAGGATAACACAAGATCTAGCAGCTTCTACATTAAGGGATCAAAGGGTGTGGAATAGGATATTCCAGAAGTCAAAGGAACTAGGACTAAAACCAAGAATCACCTATCCAGCAAAACTGAGTATAATACTTCAGGGGAAAAATTGGCCTTTCAATGAAATAGAGGACTTTCAAGCATTCTTGATGAAAAGACCAGAGCTGAAAAGAAAATTTGACTTCCAAACACAAGAATGAAGACAGGCATGAAAAGGTGAACAGCAAGAGAAGTCATAAGGGACTTACTAAAGTTGAAGTGTTTACATTCCTACATGGAAGGACAATATTTCTAACTCTTGAAACTTTTCAGTATTTGGGTACTGGGTGGGATTACACACACACACATGCACACACACACTGACACACACACACACACATAGAGACAGAGTGCACAGAGGGAACTGAAGAGGATGGGATCATATCTTAAAAAAATGAAATCAAGTAGTGAGAGAGAAATATATTGGGAGGAAAAAGGGAGAAATGGAATGGGGCAAATTATCTCTCATAAAAGAGGCAAGCAAAAGACTCATTAGTGGAGGGATAAAGAGAGGAGGTGAGAGAAAAACATGAAGCTTACTCTCATCACATTCCACTAAAGGAAGGAATAAAATGCACACTCATTTTGGTATGAAAATCTTTCTTACAATACAGGAAAGTGAGGGATAAGGGGATAAGCAGAGTGGGGGGGATGATGAATGGGGGGACATGGGGAGGAGGGAGCAATTTGAGGTCGACACTCATGGGGAGGGACAGGATCAAAAGAGAATAGAAGTAATGGGGGATGGGATAGGATGGAGGGAAATATAGTTGGTCTTATACAACACAACTATTATGGAAGTTATTTGCAAAACTCCACAGATTTGGCCTATATTGAATTGCTTGCCTTCCAAAGGGAAGGGGTGGTGAGGGAGGGAGGTAAAGAAGTTGGAACTCAGAGTGTTAGGAACAACTGTCGAGTAATGTTCTTGCCACTAGGAAATAAGAAATACAGGTAAAGGGGTATGGAAAGTTATCTAGCCCTACAGGACAAAAGAGAAGATGGAGACAAGGGCAGAGAGGGATGATAGAAGAGAGAGCAGATTGGTCACAGGGGCAATTAGAATGCTTGGTGTTTGGGGGGGGAGGGGACAAAAGGGGAGAAAATTTGGAACCCAAAATTTTGTTAAAATGAGTGCTAAATGTTAAATAAATTAATTAATAAAAAAATAAATCCCCCCCCAAAAAATCTTGAAACAAGAACTATTACTATCTTTATTGAAAGGAGGATTATATTCATTCATGGATGAATATTATTGCCAAATGATAATAGGAAATTTATTCCACTAACTTCTGACTCTGTATTAAATATCAGAAATTAGTTTGCAGGAAAAGGTGAGTTTTTATCATTTCATGTATTTGAGATTCATGTTTTTGTGGAGTAAGGGAAATAGAAAAGTAGGGTGATCATAATTATCATAAAAAGTGTAAATAAAATGTAGAACTGAGATTTTTTCTTTAATTTTACCTAAGAAAGAAAAAAAAAACTAAGTTTCTTTCAAAGAAAGATGTGTACCTAATGAATAAAACAAATAATTTGATAAGAGTCTTAAGGAATTGATTAGATGAGTTATAAACAGAAATTTGGACTCAAGACAAAAAAAATGCTCAGATTAAAATAAATATAAAGCCATAATTCATACAAATACTTGGTGTGTAGGGGAAATTTTTTTAAGGCTGATCTACTTAGAAATGCATAAGAAAAATTAATAGGAAAAAGGCTAAGAAATAGCTATCCTTAAGGACTAAGATATGCATATACCAATATGCAAAATATAAAAAGATGAACAAAAATAAAATTGAATAATCAGTTGTGAATTATAGTCTTAAAAAGTACCAGTAAGACCTAATACAATGAACCATGAAACCCTATATACATTTGGAAAACAAAGAGCGCATTTAGGGAAAAACAAAGAGATATTCAGAGAAAAGTGACACTCCTTCACAAGGAGGTAGAAATCCATTATGCAAAATCCTAAATCTGATGTGAATACATAAGATGTTTGAAGAATCTTAGAATCATTTTAAACTATTAAAATTGAAATAGCACAAATATTTTTGAGCATTCTGCATTTATTTAATGATCAAAGAGCTGAGTACAAGTTAAACTTTTGTAATTATATACACACACACACATACACACACATATGCACAGTCAGATGTCAAACAGCAGTGATTTCATAAAAACTAACATGAAAATATGATATAGCATTGATATGAATTGATTAATGCTGAATATGAGAAAATGAATTGAAAAACTGAGCAACTACTCTGGCAATATTAAGTCTTTCAGAGATCTTCTTTCCTAGTGAATTGTATATATATATATATATATATATATATATATATATATACTCTTCAAATAATTTTTGTGAAATCAGGTGAAAAATGGCAAAATATGATGTCGAGTACTGCTTGGGTCCTGCACTGATGAATAATTACAATAAAATATGAGTCACAATTACAGCTAACTATAGTTTGGGGAAAAATAAACAGGTCATTTCTGAAGTTTATTTTTTGCTCCCAAAGGTATTACATACACAAAGATGCATACATAGGCACACACACATTCAGATTTAACGATCACATAGAAAACATAGAAGTATGTATAAGCAAAGAAGACTAGAAACAACCAGCAAAGACCCTTTAAGACGATTATCATGGAAACTGAAACCTAAAATAATTGCTAGCTCCCCCCCCCCCAAATAAAAAGCAACCTAAGTACTTTTTAATGTGTTTTTAAATCAAGTTAAAGGAAGAACTAGGAAAAGATGGACTGAACGCTTAGAAAAGACATTTAAAAGGATAAAGAACAAATAAATTACTCTTTTGCTCTGAAATACTCTAATGATGTAAATAATCTAGCAATTAAAAAATATAGGGCAAAATCTGGTGGAATCAAGTGAAATTTAAGACATATAATAAAATAATATAACAATACCTTTGTGGTCTTAATGAGTTGAAATATTTTGGATCTTAGATCCTGAAGGCACTTTTATCTATCTATCTATCTATCTATCTATCTATCTATCTATCTATCTATCTATCTATCTATCTATATGCAGAGTTACTATCAGTAATCTTTCTTTTCAGTTATCAAGGACAAAAAAAGAAATTCCATGCTAAAAGTGCAAAGGAATGTATTTATCTACCATATAGTTTCCTTGGCATTGATTTTGAGTTGTCTGCTTCTATGTGGTCCTTCTAAGAGACCAAAAGAGTATTATTAGACTGCTTTTTTTTTTGACTTGTGACTTCCTCTCTCTCAAATACAAAATGAATTGTAATACCTCAATTTTGCTGCTCTCACAAGATCTAATCCATTAAACTCCTTCTCCCTGCTCTCTTTGTCACTTTATTTCAGAATGAAATAATCTCTCTCCTTGTTTAGTATTACAGTGATCTTCCAATTTTTATCCTTTAGTCTAGCACAAAAAAGAACTAACCAGAAAGAATCTGAAGCTCAAAACTTCTTGATATACCAGTGATATTTTGTGAGTGAATTGTAGATAAATTTAAAGATGTGTGTAACCGACAGAAACAGCAGAACCAACCTTGAGGAACTCAGCTGCAACCTTAAGCAGAAGCTGCAGTCTCATGACCTTGCTCAGGACTTTCTAAACATCCTTCTCATCCTGTTTTCTTTACTTGAGCCTTGGACTGTCTGAGTCATAACGCTTGTACCACGAAGCTACTGCCCCTGTTCCTGAAACTTTTTACCCTTCATACTTGGCACTTTCTATCCATAGCATGCCCTCTTCCCTCCAGAGATCAGTTTATTTCCTACCTTCCTTTGTCTGAAAATCATGTAAACTAATTCCTGCTTTCCCCAGAAATGACCTGTTTCAGCATTCATCTGCCTGTTCCACATGATCATGTTATACCTGCTTAATGAAAATGACTTGATTTTGACAAGCATTTTCTGCCTCCAGTTTTCTTCCCTTTGGGAGTGATCCAGGGCCCATAGGGTTTGTGCAGTATTTTATATACCCAACATAGTTCTTCAGAATTCTTGAATATTTCTTCTCCTGTTATCTGTCATGAAGTCATGCCTCTGCTGATCTCCACTCACAATACTCCATCTTCAGTCGCTCAGCCAAGATTTCTCTGTATCTTAATGAACTGGCCATTCTCATTACTTTGAATGATCTTCCTCACCTCTGGCCCACACAACCAGTCTTCTTGCAATATGCAGCTCATATAACACCTTCTATATGACATCTTTACTAATCCAGCAAGCAATAATTTCCTCTTGTGTAAACTACTTGGAATTTAGCTACATACATACATACATACACATGCATGCATGCATGCATGTGTATGTATATATTTGCATTTGTTCTTTATTTTATTTTATATATGCATTTCCACACATAAATTATGCACACATGTGTACATGTATATGTACATATGTGTGTATATATGCTGCCATGTTTATAGTATAAGTACTGGGTACAGAAACTGACACATAGCAAGAACTGAATAAATCTTGATTATTGAGCTTACTATTTAATCAGTCTTATTGTTTATCTCTAGTAGAACTTTTGAAACCTAACTTGATTGATGAGTTCCCCATGCATTGCCATGTAGCGCATTGGATAACTTCTTCCCAAATAGAAATGTTTCTAAGCTTTTTGAAAAGCATTCCAATTTTCTCAAGCTAACTACAGCTGCACATTTTTAGGCGCTGAGATCATACCATAACCTTTTCTTTGCCTTTTCAAGTGTGATCTTCCTTGCTAAAATGTAATCTGTATATCACCCTGCCTCTTTCAAATAGAGTGTTTGGTTGTCCTTCATTCTTGAAGTAGGACAAAATGACATCAATTTGATGAATCAAATTTCATTGTGTCCTACTGTGACTGATCAAACCAATATGAGCACAGTATGCTCTACCACAGATCAGGCATAAATACTTCATGTGAATATTTGGTGTGGATACTCAAAATTTTCACATCCTGCGTTTCCTTTGAGCTGTTTCAATTCTGCTTTGCTCATAGAGCACAACACTTTCTCTCATGTGGGTACACCGTTCTGAGTAGTCCTGTGCCAGTGTCTCACAAGTCACCCAATCAATTCCAAAATTCTTGGAAGAGACCTTGAGAGTGTAGTATCACTCTTTCTGACTACCATTTGATCACTTGACCTGTGTGAATACTCCATAAAATAGTCTTTTTGGCAAGCATACATTTAGCATTCAAACAACATGGCTAGTCCAGCACAGTTGCAGTCTCTGAAGCACAGTTTGAATACTTAACCATTTAGTTCAAGTAAGGATCTCACTGTCCAGTACCTTACCCTGCCTAGTGATCTTCAGAATCTTCCTAAGACAAATCAAGTGGAAATGATTCCGTTTGCTTGCACAGTGCTGGTGTACTGCCGTGTTTCACAGGCATACAACAATGAAGTCAGCACAACAGTTCTGTAGACCTTCAGTTTGGTAGTCAGTCTAATATCTCTTCTCTCCCATACTTTCCTTTAGAGCCTCCCAAAAACTGGGCAAGCTCGGGCAATACATGCATCAACCTCATTATGAATATGTATATCCCTGGAAAGTACACTACCAAAAGATAAATAAATTTGCATCAATGTCATTATGACTTTTACCCCAACAAATAGTTCTCTCCTTTTGGCATAAATAGAGATCTCTCCCTTCAGTCTTCTGTTTCTTAAATATATGATTATTATCGCCATTGTCAAGGAAGTGTTGAAATTATCCTTGCAACAGAGAACAATAATTCCTACAGTTGTGTGGGTAAATGAAGTCTCCTAACACCACTTCGATAAATTCTAAAGGCAATAGTTTTGTTTTCTAATATGTCACAGAAATGTACTCCATTATGTTTTCTCACTGTGAAGTGTGAATTTTTTCATTAAGTAGATCTTTTTTGAAATTTTAATTTATTTATTTTTAATTTTCAACATTCATTTTCATAAGGATTTGAGTTCCAAATTTTCTCAACATATCTCCCTTCCCTCCACTCCAAGACATCGTGCATTTTGATTACCCCTTCCCTCATCTCCCTTCTATCACACCTCACCCTTCCATTATCCCCATCTTCTCACTTTTATTGTAAACCAAGATAGATTTCTATACCCCATTATTTGTATTTCCCGTTTCCCAGGTGCATGCAAAAACAATTCTAAATATTCATTACTAAAACTTTGAGTTCCAACTTCTCTCCCTTCCCCCCTCATATCCCCAGTGAGAATGCAAGCAATTAAATACAGGCCATACATGTGTAGTCATACAAAAGACTTCCATAATAGTAATGTTGCGAAACACTAAATTTCCCTCCATTCTATCCTGCCTCCCATTTATTCTACTCTCTCTTTTGACTTTGTCCTTCATCAGAAGTGTTTGCTTCTAATTACTCCCTGCTGCCATTTGCTTTCCCTGCTGTCATTCCACACACACCTCCCTTATCCCCTTCTCTCCTACTTTCCTGTAGTGTAAGACAGATTTCCATACCAAATTGTGTATGCATGTTATTCCCTCCTTAAGCCAAAAGTAAAGAGAGCAAGCTTCATTTTTTCCCTCTCACCTTATCCCCTTTTTGCCTCCATTGGAAAAGCTTGTTCTTGCCTCTTTAATGAGAGATAATTTGCCCCATTTCATTTTTTCCTTTCTCTTCCGAATATATTCCTCTCACTACTTAATTTTGTTTTTTAGATATCATCACTTCCTATTCAACTTACCCTATGCCCTCTGTCTATATACATATATGTACTTAATCCTTCCAATTACTCAAATAATGAGAAAAATGTCGAGTTACAAATATTATCTTTCCACATAGGGATGTAAATAGTTCCACTTTAGTAAATCTCATATGATTTCTCTTTCCTGTTTGTCTTTTCAGGCTTCTCTTGGTTCTAGTGCTTGAAAGTCAAATTTTCAATTTAGCTCTGTTATTTTCACCAAGAATGCTTGAAAGTACAATATTTCATTGAATGACCATTTTTCCCCTGAAGTCTTATACTCACTTTTCATGGGTAGCTGACTCTTGGTTTTAATCCCAGTTCCTTTCAATTGTGGAATCTTATTCCAAGGCCTTTGATCCCTTAATACAGAAGCTGCTAGATCTTGTGTTATCCCAATTGTATTTCCACAATACTCAAATTGTTTTCTCTGGCTGGCTGCAATATTTTCTCCTTGACCTGGGAACTCTGGAATTTGGTTACAATATTCATATGAGTTTTCCTTTTGGGATCTCTTTAAGGAGGTGAACTGTAGATTCTTTCAATATTTGTTTTGCCCTCTAGTTGTACAATATCAGGGCAATTTTCCTTGACAATTTCTTGAAAGATGATGTCTAGGCTCTTTTTTTATCATGCCTTTCAAGTAGCCCCATAATTTTTTAAATTGTCTCTCCTGGGTTTATGTTCCAGGTCAGTTGATTTTCCAATGAGATATTTCACAATGTCTTCATTTTGTTTTCTGTTATGGTAGTGGCATAGCACACTGAGAGCAGCAAGTCTTATTCCTGACCAGCAGGCTGCTCATCCTCCTTTGGAGCTTGCAAGTAAAAGAATGAGGAGGGAGAGCGGGTCATGAAGCAACTCTAATTTGTTCAAGCAAGCACTCTGATTATATAGTCTCTGTTAGCCAGCCCAATGAACCATGGTAACACACACAAACAAACCAGAAACTATAGTAATGAACACAAGCCAGAACTACAGTAACAAACACAAACCAGGGGTGGGGCTGTACCTTCCAGTGCCATCTTGTTCACCCTTCCTTGCTCCGGATTCAGTTTACCTGATGTCCATCAATGTGGTGTCCCAGATGGCGTGGTGGTCAGTGCCCCTTACATTTTTCAGTTATTTTGGTTTTCTTTTGTAATTTCTTAGTTTCTCATAAAGTCATTAACTTCCAACTACTCCATTCTAATTTTTAAAAAAACTCAATTCTTCAGTAAGTTTTTGAACCTCATTTTCCATTTGGTAAATTCTGATTTTTAATGCATTCTCCTCATTTGCTAGTTAGACCTCTTATGCCATTTGGGTTAGTCTATCTTTAAAGGTGTTATTTCCTTCAGTATTCTATGTGTCTCTTTTAGCAGACTGTTGGCTCACTTTTCATGGTTTTCTTGCATTGCTGTCATTTCTCTTCCCAATTTTTCCTCCACCTTTCTTAATTGATTTTTAGAATTCCTCTTGGGTTCTTCCATGGCCTCAGGTCATTGCATATTTTTGGAGGTTTTGGATGCATCAGCCTTAACTTTTATTTCTTCCTCTGATGGTATAAATCGTTCTTCCTCATAGGAAAAGATGAAAGAAAATACCTGTTCACCAAGAAAGTAAGCTTTTAGAGTCTCATTTTTCCCCTTTTTTGGACATTTTCCCATCCAGTTACTTGATGTTTGAATCCTTTGTCAAATGGAAGATATATTCTGGAGACCTATAAGTTCTCAGTTCCTTCAACGTGGCCCAATAAATGTAGAGGACTTTGTTCCTCTCCTGGCCTGTGTTCTGCTCTGGGTGGAACAAGTTTTTCTGCCCAGGGTCTGTGAGTAGAATTCACTGTCCAGAACCTCCACCAGTGCCACCAAGTCAGTGCTCCTCTTCACCACAGGACTACTACTCAAGGCTGAGACCCAGATTAATGGCTCAATTACCCAGAGTCTTTATGTCAATGGCTCCTAAAATGGAGCCCGCTGCTGCCTAGGCCTGAGGCTAGAATACAACTCTGTTCCTTTCTCACCCAGGTGAAAGAGATTTCTCACTGAACTTTGAAGTTGTCTTTGGCATTTTTGGGTTGGGAAATATGGAAACCGAAACTACTTCCTATGTTTCCATGCCCTGAAGCCTGTGCCAGTTCTGTCCCTGTCACATAGTCAAGGCTGGTCTGCATTCTGTGGGCTCTGCTCCACTCTGTGACACGAGATGGACCATTCCTTTCAACCTTCCAGACTGTAACCTGTGGGCTGAACTCCACTCTGAGTCACGTGAGATAGAACTTTCTTGTGAGCCTTCCAGTCTGAGTTGGGTTGGAAATCCGTTTCACTCTGTCTTTTTGTGGCTTTTGTTGCTATATAATTTATTTAGAATAATTTTTACAGGTATTTTACGGGCTATGGAAAGATAGCTACAACAGGTCCATCTTTCTACTCCACCATCTTGGCTCCACCCTTCCATAAGTAGCTCTTAACATTCAGTACTAAGTATCCCCACTTTTACCATGTCCTTTTCCCCTCTTTTGAATAGAATACTCTAATACTTTTAAAGAAGTATCACAAATTGAATAAACAGATACATAGTTAAAAGAAAGCATCAAAAATACTTCAAGAGGAGTAGGTAACGAGGTGTAAAAACTGTTGGCAATTTAGAAAGAAGTTATTAGCAAGAGAATTTGTAATACAAAAAGAGAGGTTGATAATAAAAGGTGTGAAGGGACTTTGATTGGGACTTTCAAGGTAATAACTGCACCATAACTTATGCAAAATGCCAGGAAAACCAAACTACCACCAACATCACAACAACAGCAACAACAATAAACACAACTTATTCCTACCAGTTTTGGAATGCAAGGGTCATTTTACAGTGTCCTAATGGCACTTGATCAATGACAATATTTTTGTAATGACTTCATGAGTGTTATTTATGCTCAAATTGCTTATCATACTTCTTAAAAAGTTGGTTGGAGGGGCATGTTAATAGTTTTACAAACATTTATTTAGCCCTACTCCATGCTAAGCACTGTGTGTTCATATATATGTGTGTGTATATATATATATATATATATATATATATATATATATACATATATATATATATATATATATACACATACATATGTGTATGTATTTGTGTGTATATATATATGTATGTATATATGTGGATGGATGGACACAGCTATATATGTATGTATGTATGCATATGTACATATATACATTCACATGCCCATATATATACATGTATATGTGTAAATATGTATATAAATATACATATTATATATATATATATATATATATATATATATATATATATATATATATATATATATATATATATATATATATGAATGTGTTACAGATAGTCAACTAAGAGAAGGCACTAGGCTTATGAAAACTTCTTACAAATCTGAGTTTAACTGGGATATGAAGGAAACCAGGAAACAAAGATAATTACAGGGAAGTCCCCATCCATAAGAGACAGCGAGCAAATTTATCCCATCTGACATATGGAGAATTTTAGTCAAGACATAGCAAAGAAGTGATTGTCACTGGAATCCAGAATATTGGGGAACTGGGAGAAGTCAGAAGACTAGAAATGGGGGAGAGGAGGAGAGGAGGGGAACAGTTGTTAAGAACTTTTAAAGTCAAATAGATGTTGTTGTTTTTTTTCTTTTTACTTTGATCATAAAGATATAAGAAGTCAATAACAGCTTTTAAGAATAGTGAAACACATTCTGATACCAGGGTTTCAGGAATATTAATTTGATAGATTAGTAGACTGCTGGGGTTGGAAGCTCAATTCCATGTGGACAGTCTCGGGCAGGTAAAGGTGGGAACTTCTAATTCTTAGAGTTCTCACGAGGCCCCCCAGGAAACGACTGGGAATCGAGGTGAACCGAGCTATCTCGTGTATTTCCGCCTCTTCCCGTGAGAAACGTGATGGGAGAGAGCTCTCCCCGCCCTCGAGATTGTCCCGGATCTGGGCACGCCCATTGTTACCTAACAGGCACGGTATTCAGATGCAAACTATGCGGCTGGAGAGCTTAATTGGAGTCAGGAAAGCCTGAAAGCTCGCTTGGGCGGAGGGGCCACGTGTGAGGACAGAAGGCTCCGCTTTTCCTCTCTCCACTCTTCCTTCCCCCTCTCTCCCCACTTACACTTCTGCTTCCAATCTCTTATTGTAAGATCTTTGCCTCATTGGGAGATTCTTCACTCCCTCCTAAGGAAGAATTCCCCTGCACTTGTAACCAGAACCCTGAATAAAGCTCAACCCTTGTTCGACTCTGGAACGTCCTTTCTCTCATACGAGCATCTGGCTTGGCCAGCCGAAGACCTCGAGAGGTGAGGTAAGAAGACTCGGGTAGCCCACAGGCCTCTAGGCCTGGCAGTGGACTATGGGCTAAATACAAGGGATGGGGAACCTGTAGCATCAAGGCAATACGTGGCTTTCTTGGTCTTTGGGTGTGGCCTTTTGACTGAATCTAAGTTTTATAGAACAAGTCCTTTTATTAAGAGTGAGGCAGAGAGACTTTTCATGATTTTTAAATTTGATATCTATTTCTGAGGCACAAGAGACAATGCCCCATTCTTTTCGGGCTGGGATCTAGAGGCCTGGTTATTGACTTAGTGTGCTGGGGCCTCAGGTTCTGGTAGATATATCCATATTCTTTCCTCTCTTTTTGTTTTAATTTCTGATAGATAGCTTTGACCTCATCATCTCATCATTCATTGAATATTCTGTCTCCAGTCACCGTGATTCTTTAATTGCTACAGCTAATGACTTTTTCTCAGTTTTCATCCTTCTGGATATTGGTAGCTAAGTGGCAATGTTAATAGAACACTGGGCTTGGAGTAAAGAAATTTGTTGTTGCTCAGCCATATTTCAGCTATGTCTGCCTCCTTGCGACTATGTTTAGGATTTTCTTTGCCCAGATACTAGAGTGATTTGCGATTTCCTTCTTCAGCTCATTTTAAAGATGAGAAAAATGAATCAAACAAGGTTAAGTGACTTATGTAGGGTCACACAACTAGTAATTGCCTGAGAGTAGATTTGAACTTGGAAAGATGAGTCTATCTGATCCAAAAGCTGGCACTGTAGCTACTATGTCCCCAAGCTCCCTTGAAGTAAGGAAATGAAATTTTTAAATCAGAAGGACAGTTATTATGTTACCCTAAAAAGTCATTAATCTCAGTCTGCCTCAGTTTCTTCAAGTATAAAATGATGGTAAGATTAACATCTACCTCCAAGACATTGCAAAGGTGCAATGAAATAACTTTTGCATTGTACTTAGAATCATGCCTGTCAAGCATTAAGTCCTTAACAAATGTTTTTTTCTTTTCTTTCATTTTTCTTCCTTCCTTCCTTCCTTTCTTTTTCTTCCTTCTTCCTTCCTTCCTTCCTTCCTTCCTTCCTTCCTTTCTTTCTTTCTTTCTTTCTTTCTTTCTTTCTTTCTTTCTTTCTTTCTTTCTTTCTTTCTTTCTTTCTTCCTTCCTTCCTTCCTTCCTTCCTTCCTTCCTTCCTTCCTTTCTTTCCTCCTTCCTTCCTTCCTTCCTTCCTTCCTTTCTTTTTTTCTTTCTTTCTTTGTTTCTTTCTTTCTTTCTTTCTTCCTTCCTTCCTTCCTTCCTTCCTTCCTTCCTTCCTTCCTTCCTTCCTTCCTTTCTTTCTTTCTTTCTTTCTTTCTTTCTTTCTTTCTTTCTTTCTTTCTTTCTTTCTTTCTTTCTTTCTTTCTTTCTTTATCCCTCCCTTCCTTCCTCCCTTTCTATGACTTTTTTTGCTTTTTTTCTTTCCTTCCTTCTTAATTTCCTTCCTTTTTTATTAATTTTCTTACTTGTGCCTTTTTTCTTTGGCAGTATCCTCTCTAAATTTTCTTGACACAATTTTGTCCTGGTTCTCTTCAAAACTTTCTAATTATTTCTCTAACTCCTTTGGCTATCTTCATTCGGATCATGCATTCTAACCATAGATATCTTAGAAGGCTCAATTCTATTTTCTGTTCTATTCTATTTCACATATTGAGCTTATTAGGATCAGTGCATTCAATTACTATCAGTATGATAATGATCCTCTTTTTAAAATACATTTTATTAACATTCCCAATTGTATGAAAAAACAAGTATTTTCTTTTTTATTTTACAAATTCCTTCCTTCCTTCCTTCCTGCCACTGCCAGGAACTTGAGAAGGCAATTGGCTTGAAAATAGTTATGTATGTGAAGTTATTTGAACCATTTCTACATTAACCATGTTGCAAAAGAAAACACAGACCAAAAATGAAACTAAAATAGTCAAAAATATGCTTCACTTTATATTTAGAATTTATGATTAGGATTCTCTAATCTGCTTGTCAAGGCCTGAACTCCTTCTTGGCTTCCACTTTTGAATCTCCAACTACTCATTTTACATTTAAAATAGGTTATCTTATAGGTATCTTAGATTCAACACATCCTATAACTAAGTCATCTTTTCCAAATCTTCCCCTCCCCCAAACTCCCCCATTATTGAAGGAACCACCATCCTTGCAGTTACTGATTCTCCCAAACTAGGTGACTCCCTCCACACAATTTTCTCTTTCACTTTCACTTTCAATTTGCTGCCAAAAAACTGTTAATTTTAGGGGGCAGAGTAAAGATGTCAGAGCAGAAAGATGAATCTGCTCTAACTACTCCCCCATATCCCATTAACTGTATTTAAAAATGTCTTTAAACAAATTCTAGAGGAGCAAAAGTCACAAAACAACAGATTAAAACAGACTTCCAACCCTAGATAGGCTGTAAGGTAGACAAGAATAGTCTATGGCACCAGGGTCAGAGTAGAGCAAGTCCTAGTCTTGGCTGCAAGGCATGGCAGGGACAGGACTGGATTAGGTTTCAGGGCCTGGAATCATGGGTAGTAGCTGTGTGTCTCAGATTTCTCAACCCACAAACACCAAAGATACCTTCAAATGTCAGTAAGAAAGCTCTTTCACCTGAGTGAGAGGGGAGGGTGGCCTGATCCCAGTCATGGTCCCAGGGGTGCAGCAGCATCCACTTTTGGAGTCCTCAGCCTAAAGTCCCTGGGGGAATTGAGAAGTTGATTTGAATCTCAGTTTTGAGTGGCAGTCTTGAGGTGAGGAGGAATACTGGTGTAGTGGAGCTGGTAGAGCTCTGGAGAGGGAATTCTACTTACAGATCATGAGCAGATAAGAGTGCTAGTGGCTGCTCCTAGCATAGGCCAGGAGAGGAAAAAACTCCTCTCCCTTGATTTTTCCACCATGGAGAATGTGAGAACTTACAGGTCCCTAGAGTACATCCTGCACTTGACAAAGGACTCAAAAGTCAAGTAACTGGCTAGAAAAATGCCCTCAAAACAGAAAAAAATAAGACTATGGAAGGTTACTTTCTTAGTGAAAAGATATTTTCTTCCATTCTTTTGGATGAGGGAGAGCAAAGTATACCATCAGAGGAAGGCATTAAAGTCAAGGCTGCTACATACAAAACCTGTATGAAAATAGAGAAAGGTCTCAGACCGTGGAAGAGCTCAAAAAGTATGTTGAAAATCAAGCAAGAGAGGAGGAGGAAAAATTGGGAAGAGGAATGAGAGGGGTACTAGAATATCATGAAAAGTGAGTCAATAGCTTGCCAAAGGAGACCCAAAAAAGTGCTGAAGAAAATAACACCTTTCGAAATAGAGTAACCGAATTGCAAAAGAGGTCCAAAAAGTGGATAGAGAAAAGAATGCTTTCAAAAGCAGAATTAATTAAATGGAAAAGGAGGTTAAAAATCTCACTGAAGAAAATAGTTCTTTAAAAATTAGAATGGAGAAAATGGAAGCTAATGACTTTGTGAGAAACCAAGCAATTATAAAACAAAACCAAGGAATGAAAAAATAGAAGGCAATGTGAAATATCTCATTGGAAAATCACTGATCTAGGAAATAGACCCAGGAGAGATAATTTAAAAATTTATTTGTCACCTGAAAGCCATGATAAAAAAAAAAAAGAGCGTAGACATTATCATCTATATTTGTTTATTACTTTGATTATGCAGTTTTCTGTGAATCTCTTTCTAATTTATCTAATTTTCTATGATAAACCACGTCTTAGCCTTCACAAGTCAACAAATCAAAGCAATACCTTAAAGGAAATTCACTTCCTCAATTATGTTTTTGCTTCTCCCACTTGAAAAGTACCTTTGAAATATAGTCTATTTACTTCAGAAAGAACCCTTTCCACTTTTGTATATTTTTGAATGACAAAAAGTTTTCCTTAAATCAAATTGATCTGAGTGTATTTTTCGACTCCCAACCACTCCTTTTATTTCTACCTTCTGGAATTAAAAACAAGTCCATTTTTTTTCCTATATAATAGCTCATCAAATAAATGAACACTTATTATGTATCCCAAGAATTTCTTTTGTAGAATAAAGTTTCTCAGTTCCAATAACCAAACCACTTTAACACAGTCCATGAACACTGATTTCCTGCTTCTGAATTAAAATGTAATACACATAATTGATCATGATTCTTGGGAGACCAGATGGCATCTATCAAAAACTTCTACTGAGTCATAGATCTAGTGTAGGAAGGTAACTAATAAGCAATAAAATACAACCCTGGGATCTTAAAGACAAGGCAAGTGAGGGCCATAGCTTATATGATTTGCCTTAAGCCATAAAATTAGTAAATGACAGATATGCGATTTAAACATTAATTTCCTGACCATGAGTCCTGCATTCTGAAGTAATAATAAGTCGCATTTATATAATCCCTTAAGAATTGGAAAGCACTTTCTAGAACCAGAGGGCAAAATAAATATTCAAGGAATCCACAGAACACCGCATGAAAGAGATCCAAAAAGAGAAACTCCTAGGAACATTGTGGCCAAATTCCAGAACTCCCAGGTGAAAGAGAAAATATTGCAAGCAGCTAGAAAGAAACAATTCAAGTATTGTGGAAATACAATCAGGATAACACAAGATCTAGCAGCTTCTACATTAAGGGATCGAAGGGCATGGAATAGGATATTCCAGAAGTCAAAGGAACTAGGACTAAAACCAAGAATCACCTACCCAGCAAAACTGAGTATAATACTTCAGGGGAAAAATTGGTCTTTCAATGAAATAGAGGATTTTCAAGCATTCTTGATGAAAAAACCAGAGCTGAAAAGAAAATTTGACTTCCAAACACAAGAATGAAGAGAACCATGAAAAGGTGAACAGCAAAGAGAAGTCATAAGGGACTTACTAAAGTTGAACTGTTTACATTCCTACATGGAAAGACAATATTTGTAACTCTTGAAACATTTCAGTATCTGGGTACTGGGTGGGATTACACACACACACATGCACACACGCACACACACATAGAGACAGAGTGCACAGAGTGAATTGAAGAGGATGGGATCATATCTTAAAAAAAATGAAATCAAGCAGTGAGAGAGAAAGATATTGGGAGGAGAAAGGGAGAATTGAATGGGGCAAATTATCTCTCATAAAAGAGGCAAGCAAAAGACTCATTAGTGGAGGGATAAAGAGGGGAGGTGAGAGAAAAACATGAAGTCTACTCTCATCACATTCCACTAAAGGAAAGAATAAAATGCCTACTCATTTTGGTATGAAAACCTATCTTACAATACAGGAAAGTGGAGGATAAGGGGATAAGCAGAGTGGGGGGGGATGATAGAAGCGAGGGCATGGGGAGGAGTGTGTAATTTGAGGTCAACACTCATGGGGAGGGATAGGATCAAAAGAGAATAGAAGTAATGGGGGACAGGATAGGATGGAGGGAAATATAGTTAGTCCTATACAACACAACTATTATGGAAGTCATTTGCAAAACTACACATATTTGGCCTATATTGAATTGCTTGCCTTCCAAAGGGAAGGGGTGGAGAGGGAGGGAGCTAAAGAAGTTGGAACTCAAAGTGTTAGGATCAACTGTAATGTTCTTACCACTAGGAAATAAGAAATACAGGTAAAGGGGTATAGAAAGCTATCTGGCCCTACAGGACAAAAGAGAAGACAGAGACAAGGGCAGAGAGGGATGATAGAAGAGAGAGCAGATTGGTCAGAGGGGCAATTAGAATGCTTGGCGTTTGGGGGGGAGGGGAGAAAATTTGTAGCCCAAAATTTTGTGAAAATGAATGTTAAAAGCTAAAAAAAAAAAAAAAAAAAAGAATTGGAAAGCACTTTACAAACATTGCCTCATTTTAGCTTTGCAACAACTTTGGGAATTAGTCTATCCCCTGTAAAATCCTACCTCTTCCAGATAGTTTTATAAGCTGCAAAACTAATCATTTCAAGAAGATGTGCTTAAATTCTTACCTCAAATCTGTGCTTACATTTTTCAGAAGTAAAAAAAAAAAAACAAAAACAAACACACCCTGATTTGGAAATAATTTTGATTTTTCATTTATGCCACTCATAGAAGTTTAATAAAATTGCATTAATGTAAGATAGCTACTTTTCAGGTGTGACCATGTGTACAGAAACACCTTAACAAACTTTCCTACAACATGTTGTAATGTAAGATCTATCTAACAAGGAATATTTGTCGCCATAAATAATTTTAAGCAGCTATAATTATGGAATCATGTAAACGGAAGTTCAAAATATATTAATTAGCAGAAATTTTTTATATAAATTTATTATTAAAAACATTGGGTAAATAATAATCATTCAGATTCAGAATGTTCACTTTTCAATAGAAAACATAGTCTAGAATTTGTGGAATGTAATGTCCTCAGGAAATACTGATGCATGATTAACATAATCATTAACTCAATGTTTCCTTTATTGCACATGATTTCAGCAAAGAAAATATAACTTAAACATCAGTCAAGGTGGGGCAGAGCCAAGATGGCTGACTAGAGAGACACACTTACTCACGGTCCTCCCCACAGTCCATAAAATACCTGTAGAGAGGGACTCTCACCAAATTTTGGAACAGCAAGAGTGGAGAACAACAGAGTGGAGGAGATTTCCAGCCCACAGTGACCTGAAAGATCCAAGGAAATGTTGGTTGTGCTGGATACAGAGCCAAGCACAGAACCCCCCCCCACCCCCCCCTTGGCCAAGCAGCAGCTTGGCGCGACGAGACTCTGGGAGGAGGACACCTCGGGGACAGACTCTCCACTTACAGTAGCGGGGTCTCAGATTCCTTGGCCCACAGGCCCCAAAGGTCAATGACAGGGTTTAATCAGCAGACCAGAAAGGGAAAAGGGCTTTCCCATAGCTCCAGCAGAAGGCAGCGGCCACAGACCCTGCAGAGTAGCCCAAACAGAGGCTCCATTGTTGGAGCGTAAAAATCCCTGGGGGCACTGAAGAGCTTAGTCTTACCTCAGCCCTGGGTGGAGACCCTGGGAGAGCTGGTCTTTGTCTCACACTAAATGGCGGTCCTGCCCATCCAACTTATCTGAAAATCAGCCCCCAGTGCTGACTTGGAAACTGGAGGCCAAGAGGCTGTGGAGAGGTATCTGCTAAGATTCTGGACACAAAAATCCCTCTCTGCATCCAGACCAGTACATACTTGATCGTGCCGCCTTGGAGGAAATGAGATCTCACAGATTCCCAGAGTATACCCTACACTTGACAAAGGACCCAAAAGTCCAGTAACTGGTTGGGAAAATGTCCAAAAAAGGGGAAAAAAAGTAAGACCATAGAAGGCTACTTTCTTGGTGAACAGATATCTCCTCCCATCCTTTCAGATGAGGAAGAACAATGCTTACCATCAGGGAAAGACATAAAAGTCAAGGCATCTGTATCTCAAACACCAAAAATAAATATTCAGTGGGCTCAGACCATGGAAGAGCTCAAAAAGAATTTTGAAAATCAAGTTGGAGAGGTGGAGGATAAACTGGGAAGAGAAATGTGAGAGCTGCAAGCAAAGCATGAAAAGCAGGTCAACACCTTGCTAAAGGAGACCCCAAAAAATGCTGAAGAAAATAACACCTGAAAAATAGGTTAACTCAATTGGCAAAAGAGGTTCAAAAAGCCAATGAAGAGAAGAATGCTTTCAAAAGCAGAATTAACCAAATGGAAAAGAAAGTACAAAAGCTCACTGAAGAAAAGAGTTCTTTCAAAATTAGAATGGAACAGATGGAGGCTAAGGACTTTATCAGAAACCAAGAAATCACAAAACAAAACCAAAAGCATGAAAAAATGGAAGATAATGTGAAATATCTCATTAGAAAAACAACTGACCTGGAAAATATATCCAGGAGAGACGATTTAAAAATTATGGGACTACCTGAAAGCCATGATCAAAAAAAGAGCCTAGACATCATCTTTCATGAAATTATCAAGGAAAACTGCCCTGAGATTCTAGAACCAGAGGGCAAAAAAATTATTGAAAGAACCCACCGATCACCACTGGAAAGAGATCCAAAAAGAGAAACTCCTAGGAACACTGTGGCCAAATTCCAGAGTTCCCTGGTCAAATATTGCAAGCAGCTAGAAAGAAACAATTCAAGTATTGTGAAAATACAATCAGGATAACACAAGATCTAGCAGCTTCTACATTAAGGGATTGAAGGACATGGAATATGATATTCCAGAAGTCAAAGGAACTAGAACTAAAAAGAAGAATCACCTACCCAGCAAAACTAAATATAATACTTCAGGGGAAAAAATGGTCTTTCAATGAAATCAAGGACTTTCAAGCATTCTTGATGAAAAGACCAGAGCTGAAAAGAAAATTTGGCCTTCAAACACATGAATGAAGAGAAGAGTGAAAAGGTAAACAGCAAAGAGAAGTTATAAGGTACTTACTAAAGTTGAAATGTTTACATTCCTACATGGAAAGACAATATTTGTAACTCTTGAAACTTTTCAGTATCTGGGCAGTTGGTAGGATTACACACACACACACACACACACACACACACACACACACACACAGTGAGTTGAATAGGATGGGATCGTATCTTAAAAAACTAAGTCAAGCAGTGTGAGAAATATATTGGGAGGAGAAAGGGAGAAATGGAATGGGGCAAATTATCCCTCATAAAAGAGGCAAAAAAAAAGACTTTTCAGTGGAGGGAAAAAGAGAGAAGGTGAAAGAAAAACATGAAGCTTACTCTCATCACATTCGACTAAAGGAAGGAATAAAATGCACAATCATTTTGATATGAAAGTGAGGGAGAAGGGGATAGGAGGGGTAGGGGGGGATGATGGAGGGGAGGGCAGTAACAGGAGGAAGCAATTTGAGGTCAACGCTCTTGGGGAGGGACAGCATCCAAAGAGAGAACAGAAGCAATAGGGGGCAGGATAGGATGGAGGGAAATATAGTTAGTATTACACAATATGGCTATTATGGAAGTCATTTGCAAAACTATAGAGATATGGCCTATATTGAATTGCTTTCTTCCCAAGGGGAATGGGTGGGGAGGGAGGGATGAAGAGAAGTTGGAAGTCAACGTTTTAGGAACAACTTTCGAGTATTGTTCTCATTACTAGGAAATAAGAAATACAGGTAATGGGGTATAGAAAGTTATGTGGCCCTACAGGACAAAAGAGAAGATGGGGACAAGGGAACGGAGGGATGTTAGAAGAGAGGGCAGAACGGTGATAGGGGCAATTAGAATGCCCAGCGTTTTGAGGAGGGCGGAGGGGAGAAATGGGGAGAACATTTGGAACACAAAATTTTTTTTTAAATTAATGTTATAATTTAAATAAATGAAGTAAAAATAAATAAGAAAAAAGGAAAAGGAAACATCAGTCAAAAGAAAGAAATATTTTGGGAAGAAAATATATTGGTGACAAAGTAATCTACAAGATAACAGAACAATTGAAATGCAATTCTTATGACTATTAAAATATGTATGCTACAAATATCGATTTTTTTCTACACAAATGGCGTACAAATTAGTCTTCAGTGTCTTACAATGTGTTCCTATGATGGTGGTGCTTTTCCCTCTTAAATTAGTGAGGTAATTATTTCAACAATTAAATAGATCCATGATCTCCTCAGTGGGGACATTCTCTCTACCAAAACAGACAATAACATTCTTCTATTTTCTCATTATTCTTGTATTTAGAGAAACCTTCATAGAAGGTCAATCAAACTTGATGTAGTCTTTTCCCTAGATTTAAAAAGAAATATTTAACATACGCTTAGCATATTTCAAACTATCGGGTGCTCAGTTTCCATGCATGGTCAGTCTATCTCCTTTTGCTGTAAAACATGCCTTAAATCTGTGGTTTCCAAAATGGACATTGAGTTTACTTGGGAGAGTTTGACTTGTCTCCAAGGCGATATTTCACTAAATCTAAAGACACATTATCAAACAATGAGATATTGGGAAGGAAAATCTCATCTCCTTCTTGAGGTAAATAGACACTGGACTTTCCCACAATGCAAATAAATCTATATTTATATCCAAATACCCCACCTTCTAAGTCCTCTTTTTTATGGCAAGCTCCCCTGTTCTCCTTTCTGAGTTGTATGTAAGCTGTTCGTATAGTTGTAAATTAACAACTCCCCTGGCACTCACAACCACAGTCCTTCAGGTACCAGTTGAAAAAAGTACAGTTCAGTTCCACCCACTGCATGCAAATAACCTGGTGCCTCTGGAAGACATTGAAAGATTATTTTATACAATGGGATAATGACCCATAAGTATATTACTCTACTCCTTCAACTTTCTCATTTCTGTGACTATTCAATTGAATTATCAAAGGGCACTAAAGGTATGCATAAAACCATATGGTAAACCTAAAAGAAAACAGCATAACAGAAATAGATGAGTTAGAGAAGGATAGTACTCTCAAAATTCTTATCCAACTGATTTGTTTGAAATATTAGGAAGTAGCCACTGATAAAAAAAAAATAGAGGAAATAATAAAACATGAGAAGCAGAACACTAAGGTGAGAGTAGTTTAAACAGTTACCCCTTTCGTTAAGCTTCAGAAACAAATTAAATGTTTGGCAATTCCAGCAATAACATCTGAAATGTTGGAATTGTGAAGTTTTGTCTTGCAAATATGTATATTTGTTGAGCTGGTAAAAGCATAACACTAACTTTGTAATAAATGCATGTATATTGCCTTGAGTGAGTTCCTTGAAATTTATTATAACTGTCCATTGAAAAATTTTTGCTAGGACTTCTCTCGGGGGCGGAGCCAAGATGGCGGAGTAGAAAGACGCACATACACGTAGCTCCTAACCCACAACCCATAGAATGGCGACAGGAAAGTAACTCACGGCGAATTCTGCACCCAGAGGCCACTGAACATTGGAGCGAGGGAGATTTCTGTTCAGGAGAGACCTGCAAACCTCTTGCAGGGGGTCCTTCGCACTGCGGACTGAGCGCTGGGACTGAGAGCTGAGTGCAGCCCTGCCACGGTCGTGGCACCGAGAGGTACAGATCTGAGCAGGCTTCAGGGACAGGATCTCCAGGAGCCACACAAGGCCCTCCACCCACAGGTGATGGGGGTCGGTGAGAGAGTCTCTTTGGTGGGTGGAGAGGGGAGTGGGGTGCCCCCATAACTCAGGCCCCCCACTGGAGGTAGAAGGTGAGAGGTGGCTGCAAACCAGGGATCCCCAAGGGGGCAGGAGCCTGGATCTATTGTGGAAGGTATGTGCATAAGCCCCCTGAGGGAACTGAGCCTGAGAGGCGGCCCTGCCCCAACCTCAGCACCTGAACTTAATCTCACACTAAATAGCAGCCCTGCTCCCCCCCAAAGCCCTAAGGCTGGAAGCAGCATTTGAATCTCAGGCCCCAAATGCTGGCTGGGAGGATCAGGAGGCGAGGTGGGTATGAGGAAAATATTCAGAGGTCAAGTCTCTGGCTGGGAAAATGCCCAGAAAAAGGAAAAAAATAAGACTATAGAAGGTTACTTTCTTGGTGAACAGGCATTTCCTTCCGTCCTTTCTGATGAGGAAGAACAATGCTTACCATCAGGCAAAGACACAGAAATCAAGGCTTCTGTGTCCCAGCCCACCCAATGGGCTCAGGCCATGAAAGAGTTCAAAAAGAATCTTGAAAATCAAGTTAGAGAGGTAGAGGAAAAGCTGGGAAGAGAAATGAGAGACATGAAGTCAAAGCATGAACAGCAGATAAGCTCCCTGCTAAAGAAGACCCAAAAAAATGTTGAAGAAAATAACACCTTGAAAACTAGCCTAACTCAATTGGAAAAAGAGGTTCAAAAAGCCAATGAGGAGAAGAATGATTTCAAAAGCAGAATTAGCCAAATGGAAAAGGAGATTCAAAAGCTCACTGAAGAAAATAGTTCTTTCAAAATTAAAATGGCACAGATGGAGGCGAATGACTTTATGAGAAAGCAAGAAATCACAGAACAAAGCGAGAAGAATGGAAAAACGGAAGATAATGTGAAATATTTCATTGGAAAAACAACTGACCAGGAAAATTGATCCAGGAGAGACAATTCAAAAATTATGGGACTACCTGAAAGCCATGATCAAAAGAAGAGCCTAGACATCATCTTTCATGAAATTATCAAGGAAAACTTCCCTGAGATTCTAGAACCAGAGGGCAAAATAAATATTCAAGGAATCCACAGAACACCGCCTGAAAGAGATCCAAAAAGAAAAACTCCTAGGAACATTGTGGCCAAATTCTAGAGTTCCCAGGTCAAGGAGAAAATATTGCAAACAGCTAGAAAGAAACAATTCAAGTATTGTGAAAATACAATAAGGATAACACAAGATCTAGCAGCCTCTACGTTAAGGGATCAAAGGGCATGGAACAAGATATTCCAGAAGTCAAAGGAACTAGGACTAAAACCAATCACCTACCCAGCAAAACTGAATATAGTACTTCAGGGGAAATATTGGTCTTTCAATGAAATAGAGGATTTTCAAGCATTCTTGATGAAAAACCAGAGCTGAAAAGAAAATTTGACTTTCAAACACAAGAATGAAGAGAAGCATGAAAAGGAGAGCAGCAAAGAGAAGTCATAAGGGACTGACTAAAGTTAAACTGTTTACATTCCTACATGGAAAGACAATATTTGTAACTCTTGAAACATTTCAGTATCTGGGTGCTGGGTGGGATTACACACACACACACACATGCACACACGCACACATACATAGAGACAGAGTGCACAGAGTGAATTGAAGAGGATGGGATCATATCTTAAAAAAAATGAAATCAAGCAGTGAGAGAGAAAGATATTGGGAGGAGAAAGGGAGAAATGGAATGGGGCAAATTATCTCTCATAAAAGAGGCAAGCAAAAGACTCATTAGTGGAGGGATAAAGAGGGGAGGTGAGAGAAAAACATGAAGTCTACTCTCATCACATTCCACTGAAGGAAAGATAAAATGCACACTCATTTTGGTATGAAAACCTATCTCACAATACAGGAAAGTGGGGGATAAGGGGACAAGCAGGGTGGGGGGGATGATAGAAGGGAGGGCATGGGGAGGAGAGTGAAATTCGAGGTCGACACTCATGGGGAGGGATAGGATCAAAAGAGAATAGAAGTAATGGGGGACAGGATAGGATGGAGGGAAATATAGTTAGTCCTATACAACACAACTATTATGGAAGTCATTTGCAAAACTACACAGATTTGGCTTATATTGAATTGCTTGCCTTCCAAAGGGAAGGGGTGAAGAGGGAGGGAGTTAAAGAAGTTGGAACTCAAAGTGTTAGGATCAACTGTCGAGTAATGTTCTTGCCACTAGGAAATAAGAAATACAGGTAAAGGGGTATAGAAAGCTATCTGGCCCTACAGGACAAAAGAGAAGACAGAGACAAGGGCAGAGAGGGATGATAGAAGAGAGAGCAGATTGGTCATAGGGGCAATTAGAATGCTTGGTGTTTGAGGGGGGGAGGGGACAAAAGTGGAGAAAATTTGTAACCCAAAATTTTGTGAAAATGAATGTTAAAAGTTAAATAAATAAATTTAATTAAAAAAAGAAAAAAAAAGAAAAAAAGAGAAAAATCTTTGCTAGTTACTGTCTCAGAGGAAGTAAGGTGAGATCCATGCCACTCTAAGTGTCCTGTGCTTTCTGGGCCTTCCCTTCTAGATGTAGTTCTTGTGCCACTGATGCAGAAAATAACCAAATCTGGAAATCAGAACAAGCAAAATGATAAACTCTTTGAATACTAAAATTAGACTAATTCTATACACTCAATAAATAGCCAACCATAAAAAAATCATTCCTTTTAAAAACTTTAATAGTATTTCATTTTTTCCAATTATTTGTAAAGATAAATTTTAGCATTCATTTTTACGATAATTTAGCTCCAAATTTTTCTTCCCTCTCCTCCCCTCTTCTTAATGGCAATTAATTTGACATAGGTTATATATTTATAATCATGTTAAACATATTTCCAGAAGTTACAGTTGTGAAAGATGAAATAGATCAAAAGAAATAAAATTGTTTTCGTGCAATAGTACTGCATTACAGTCATGTACCGCAACTCATTAAGACATTCAAAAATTTGTGGGCATCCCCGTAATTTTCAATGTTTTGCCATCACAGGAGGAGCTGTGCTTTGTACATGTAGGCCCTTTCCCCCCTCCCCAAAAACACATGTTTCCATGAGTGTATATACCACAAATAATCAAGGAGCTGTAAGAATGATAGAGAATTTCAGTATTCTCCTCCCTATTCCATGATTCTACTCCTTTACATCATGTGTTCTACTCTCCCCCATGAATATGTTCGATGATATCTGTAATCAAATGAAGAATGGTAAATTCATATTTTCTTTATATGTAGCCTTGATTCCAGATTTCTGATGTGAATTTTAGATTATTGATTGATTAATGATCAAAAGAAAATTTGATCTTTTTATTACAAGGTGAAACAAAAGCTTTTTAGTTTTCTGTATACAAAAGAAACCAAATAAATGAAATTGAAACTTGTTTATCCTTCTGTTGTCTGTTCTTTTTAAACAACCAGGCTAAAGATACCTACAAAACCCTGTTAGGATGATGACTGAAGGTAATTTTCTAAGTCCTCCCAGAAAGACAAATCTTGTTTTAAGATCAAGAAGAAATTTGAAAACAATGAAAATTTGATATTTTCTGTGAAAGCTATGATAAGTTAGGATACGAAAATGAAGGAAATGTATCTGGCCTTTGAGTTCACTTGAAAAGAAATAGTGAAAAAATATATACTTAGAGCCCTTCAGAAAATTACAATTTCTGTTTTTTGGTAGCATAGTTTCTGTTGCTTCAAATTAATATATTAAATACAAATTGTGTTTTTATGAAAACAGATACTTGAAATCAATAAATTATTACAATACATATCTAAGGATCTTTCTAATGCAATTGAATATAAAAGAAATTTTCTTACATATCAAGAAGCATAATAATCTGCTTTATTATCAAAGAATTAGAAAAAGTGGTATAAAGTCATTAGGTAAGAATATATTAGTCTCCTTAAATGTCAAAGAATTGGTAAAAAAGAACTACTATTTCATTTAATTTAGTTGTTTTTTTTTATTTGAGCCAATGTGAAGCATACAGTTACACCCAACCGTTTTTATCTCACCAACACTTTTCAGTCTGAAAATTAAGAAAAAAATAAACCCTAAGATAATGTACAACAATGACCCCTGAAATTTAAAATTCTAGTCATTAGTGGTCCTTGTGAAAATTGAGGTTTTAAATCATTAACATTAATGATTACAAAGTCATATTTAATTAAGTTGGATCCAAAATTTAAATTAGTATGATTAAAATTTCTGCTAAATTAAAATTATTAGAAAATTAACTTCTCTTTGATGAAAGATAACCGTAAGAATTATAACTGCTTAATTAGACACAACAATTTAATATATAATATTGGAAAACAATACAAACCTCACAAAAGGAGGAAATAATTAAGAACTGGGGTAATTCTCAGTTAAAGGAAAAGTGCTTACAATTGGCAAGATCAAAATGAAAGTTGCTTGTATACAATAGAATACAAATTACGAAAGTAGAATTGGGGCCTGGATGATTCCATAGTCATTTCCAAGTCGACTCCTTTGTGAAATGGGTGGATGAATGCTTCTCTAGAACAAAATAATTCAACTTTGAAAAGGGGGTCGATAACTTCTCCAGTCACCCTGCTTCCTGACTGAAATTTGTGACACTTTTCAATGAGAAAATAGGAGATACTTTTAATTTTATAATTGTGCTGAGTGAATTGTATTTGAGTTTATTTGACTATCACTTATAAAAACTATGTAATTGTAACCAATTCTAATTTCCCAAGTCTTCAAAGAAATTGAAATGAACTATGCATTTCTAAGCCTTTAAGAATTCCCAGAATGTCACAGTTCTGTAATTAACTGTTTTTGTATAATAAAAACTTTCAGTAAACTGTGAAGGAGAATTCACTAGAATTACATTTAATTCTATAGATAGTTTTAGATATGATTTATAGAAGAACTAGAGGAATTAAGCAAGAAAGACAAAATCAGAGAAGCATCAGTTTAGAATATGGATGGAAGAGATTTGAAAGGCTTTAATGTGCTGGAGGGATATAAAAAGAAAAGAAGGAAGGAATTTTAATCAAATAGGGATGAGAGAAGAATGGGTAGAGAATTAAAGGAAAACTGAAATCTCTTTGCACTGACACTGTAAATGGAATGTTGAAAGTAAAGGGTTTCGTTGTTTTGAAACAGGAGATTTAAGGAAGGGTTTGAATCCCATTGAACTACATTAAAAAAGATTTGAGTAATTTTTAGAGAAATACCTTTTTGACGAGTACTTCATATCTCCTTTCTCCAATCAATAAAATATAACAAAAAGAAATTTCATAAGACTTGGAATGGTTAACTGAAAGTTTGACAAATAAATATCAACTAACTGGTTGTTAGAAAAAATATTGCTTCTTTGATCTGGTTTTAAGAGTTACAGAAAAGACCTTTTGTCAAAGAAAATATTAAATTGCTTTTCATGCTTGAGGTGCAAGCAAAAAGCCTCTGGGTGTGATGTGTCATTTATCTGCCCTCCCAAAGTTACACTGGTAGAATTAAATTGGGTGGGGGCACTAATTTGACTCTTTGGCTGTTTCAAAGAAATAAAGAGACAGTTATGGGAAATTGGGAGTATTATAGAGAATGTTTTAGGTATGAGTTAACTGAAAAAGGAAGACCCTTGAAAAAATAGTATTTAAATATCGTCATTAGTAATTATAAATTAAGACTAGATTTGACTGATATTTTTGTTCTGAAATTAAAATATAATGTAGTCTTATTTACACTGAGATGAAATATTTACATTCTCTTTCCAGAGTTGTTAGGAGAAGTACATAATTTCAAAGTGTTTAATACAGTGCAGAGCTTGCATAAAGGATAAGCACCACAATATTCAATCTTTTATAAGCATTCAATTAGACAAAATTTTCCTAATTATTTTTTGAACTGGCATTGCGAATTAACAAATTTTCTGATACATTGCAGAAATTCAAATTACAACTGAAAAATAAAAAAAAAGCCTAAGCATTTTAAAGTCTTATAGAAGGCATGACTCTGAAACTCTTTAAGTGAAGCTTTACAAACTCAGAAAAAGCTTGGAATATAGTAAGAATTATATAAATCTTTGTTGAGTGTGATTACTTCATACTTCACTAAGACATGACTAGTATAAAAAATCCAGGGATGATAAGAAAAATTATTTTCTATGTAAGATAATTTTGAAATGCATTTGACTAAATTAATATTGCCTGATAGGTAATGCATTTTAAATATATGACATCATGTGTCTTCATATTTATTTCTAAAAGGTCATTTCCCTCTTTATCTAGATGGTATTAAGAATTGAACTCTTAAAACAATGTCACAATACAGTTGAAAATTGTTAAATATTTAGTAGGTTGCACTTTATTTTAATTTAGAAAATAATAATACTGACTCACTGTTGGGAGAAAAGAAAATGTTCCTTTAAGAAATCCTTGTCTGTGAAAGTTCCTTGGAGCATCCTACTCAGGTGGGGTCATAATGTCTAGCCAGCCTTTCTGCCAGCATGTTGAGAAACTGTATAATGCTGCAGTCTAAGGAACTAGGACCACTCCAAACCAAAGTAGAAAATTTTACATTTTAATATTAAATAAAGAGTGAGTTTCACTTAAGGTCATTTGCAAAATGATGAAATTGTATCTCTTAATTGTATGAAGAAAAGCTATATTTTCCAAACCGACCATTCATCACATGCATGAAATGGTGTTCACTGTATATGAGTAAAAGTCCAGAATATAATAATTCATATATGAAATATAGAATATATTATACTTACTGGTTGCTACCCTTCATTCTTGAAGAGGACCAAACCTACATCACTATGCTAGATTTAAGTTACACTGTGTGCAGCTGTGGTCAATCAGACCAATACGAGCTCAAAATGCTATATCACAGGTAGAGCACAAAAAGTTCATGTGAACACTTGGGGAGGATTTTCTAAATCTGAGCATCTCAAATTTCCTTTGAATTACTTTCATTCTGCTTTGATCATAGAGCATAGCACCTTCTCTGATGAGGGCATATCATGCTGGGTGATCTTGTGCCAGTTTCTCCCACGTTACATAATCAAATCTAAATTTTTAAGAGAGACCTTGAGAGTATGTTTGTATGACTTCTGATCACCATGTAACCACTTGTCATATGTGAGTTATACAAAAAAATACTCTTTTTGTCATGAGTACATTTTGTATTTGAATAATGTGGCCAGTCCATCGGAGTTGCACTCTCTGAAGTAGATCCAGTTTGAAAGCTTGGCTTTTTTCAGAAATAAACTTGATGTCTTTTATCTTATCCTGCCAGGGGATCTTCAGAATCTTCCTAAGACAATTCCAATGTAAGCAATTCAGTTTCCTAGCACAGAGCTGGTATACTGTCCAGGATTCAGAGCATAAAACAATGAGGTTGGCTTAATGGCTTTGTAGACCTTCTGTTAAGTAGTTGGTCTAATAACTCTTTTCTTCCATACTTTCCTTTGTAGCCTCCCAAACACTGAGGTAGCTCTTGCAATGTGTGCATCAACTTCATTATCAATGTGTATATCCCTGAAAATATCTTCTCCATTTGATATGGAGATATGGATATGATATGTGATATGGTTCCACATATAGATGTTGTAGTGGTGGCTGATGGACATCTGTACTTTCTTGGTGTTAGTCCAAAATTAGCTGGTAAACCCTGAGAAGTTTTCATTTTTCAATTAGCAGCTTGAAAATTTTTCCATCATTTTCATTAAACCAGTCCTGATGTCTGTGTGTATTCTGATCCAGATGAGAAAATGCAGTGATATACACCAAATTTCTGAAAGTTTTTCACTCTTTTTCTGCTCCAATGTTGCCAAATTTTTGTTTGCTCAACTTTCCCTCTAAGTTAGCAACAGACTTCTCCCTCTCAGAGAACTGCATTAACCTGTTGAAATTATTTCTTTCAGTAGTCATTTTGCTTTGGGGTCTATGTTTTTATTGAATGAGAATATGTAGCTTGGAGAGGATGTCTGTGATCAATCTAGCACTTTGTTGTACACATTGACTTTATCACTCTCATATCCTATCTGTCTCTTTTCTTTACAATCATATAATCTATTAAATGCCAATGTTTGCTGTGAGGGTGCAAACACAAAGTTATTGTATTCAGGTAAATGGAAAAAAGTGTTGTTTATGAGAAGGTAATGAGATATACAAGTCTTCAGTAGTGACCATTGTTGTCGCTGTCTCCAACTCCATTCCTCCCTAGGATTCCCTGCCTAATCTGCCAGTCTGAGTTCAGCATTAAAGTCACTCAGAATTATAAGCTTGTCCTCCTTTAGCACACTGATGATAAGGTTCTGCAGGTCTTCATGATTTTTTTTTCTTTGACACCAGGGGTCACTATGTTGAGAAAAGATGTACTGATGATGTTGGTATGATATTTTCCTGAAAGTGGCAATCACAATGTTATGAGCTTATCATTTCATCCTTTTGGTAGGCATAGAAGGTTGTTGACTAGATCAGTTTTGATTGCAAAGCCTACCCCAACTTCATGATGTTCCCCTTCATTGTCGTCGCTTCAGATATACGTGTATCCAGTTCTGATCTCAGTAAGCTGACATTCATTTGTCATCCTTGTTTAACATAGAGCAGCTATTTGAATGCAATACCTGGTGAGTTTTCTTGCAACAAAAGCTGTCTGTCTTTCAGGTCTACTGAATTTTCTGTTGTTTATAAGCACGTGTACGTTCTGTATACCAGTAGTTAGTGGAATTATCTTTGCAGATTTTTTGGTATATTTTTGCATGTGTTTCAATGACAGGGTGCAATTCTTACTTGCCAAAGCAATCAGATTAGGATTGGGAAAGAGCCTTTTTTATGTCTTCTTTCTTAGCCTCTTCCCCACATCAGGAGGTGAGCAATGCAATACTCAAAAGATTGCTTAGGTACCCACAGGGTTCCTGAATCCCACTGCTGCTTCCAGTGAGAAGACAACCCTATAGCCTTGATGTCCTATGCATAGGGTCAAGAATACATTTCCCAGTGAATCTGCATCTGCTGCTTCATCACTTGCCTGTTACCACAGGATGTTGAGACATATAAAAATTACAAAATGTATGGGGAATGCCTTTTGATTCATGGGTAAATTGGATTTAAGTGAGACAAAGCTGCATGAAGTCATCACCCTCACTCCCTTCTTCAGAGTCATCATAGTTGAATGATAGGAAAGAGTCAAGATGACTGGTGATGGCTAAAGTTGCAACCTCCAGCACTTCATAGCTCCTGTTTCAGCTGCCTTCCTGGCTGTTGAAACAAATTTTTCTCATCTATCGCTTTCATCAAGGGAAATCATTACCCTCCTCAACTCACAGGAGCTGTCAACAGGTTTGACACCCTTTGGTTACCCTCACCATGATTTAACCTCTCTGATAAAATGGTTTACCAGAGTGAGTCCACTGCTCATTCCATAGTTTCTTGGAGTGACAGGTGAGAGTTAGATGGAACAGATGGACATCAAAGGTGGAAATCAGCCCCTAAAACGGGTTGATGACCCTCACACAACAAGTACTAGTCATCACTCAACTCACCCTACGCCCTTTATACTTATTAAGACATGGACAAATTAATAGTATCCTAGCCTTAAGCTGTAGTTAATGAAATTTGACTAGTGGAGGAAACATTTCTTGGAACTTTAGTCTGCATCCAAGCTAAGTTTTGTTTTCAGATATAAGTGTTTCCCTCTCATAAGGTCACTATGATATCATTCAAGGGAACTGTCATGTACTCTTATAAGCTGAAGACTGCTACAGGTAGATGTCTGTCTCTGGAAAAGTTGACAGAATGAACTGTGAATGTAGCATTTTCTTGACTTGGTTTCCTCATCTTGGCAAACAAGATATTTCCCTGCCTGGGGCAGCTACATGGTGCAGTGGATAGAGCACCAGTGCAAGAGTCAGGAGGACCTGAGTTCAAATCTCATCTCAGACCTCTTGACGCTCACTAGCTGTGTGACCTTGGGCAAGTCACTTAATCCCAATTGCCTCATCCTGGGTCATCTCCAGTCATCCTGATGAATATCTGGTCGCTAAATTCAGATGACTCTGGAGGAGAAGTGAGTTTGGTGACCTGCACAGCCCTCCCTCACTCAAAACAAAGCCAAGTGCAAGTCATGTCATTATTTCTCTGATGGCATGGTCTTTTTTGACAACAAAGAACGAACAAAAACACACACACTATTTTTCTACCTAGGAATATCTGAGACTGGCAATTATGCCTGATGTTCATGATGAACCTTTCTGTATGATTGACTGATTAGATTTTTAGTCGTTACTCATACCTGAAATCAAACGGAACCAAGGAACAGAACAGACATTACTGGGTCACAGAAAATTCCAATGATAAGGACAAGTCTGTAATTATGTCTCATTTTTTCATTATAATAGAGGTGAGAGATTAACCCACTTAATCACTTTAGATCAAATAATATATGTAAGGATAGTAGTACTACAGTGAAGATTCATTTTAAATTGCCATTTGAATTACACATAAGTTCTATAAGGTCTTAGGGTTGATAGGGTATTTAGTCTGTGGGAGATTGATATTAAAAAATTCTTTCATTATGCTAATATGATCATACCATTCTGCTGGATATTGGAATCAGCTTTGACTTAAGATAGATAATAGTTAATGAAAATGAACACATTTTTTAAAATTAAATGGAGCACACAGTTTTGAGAAAGAATTTATGTATGAGCGCACCACTGTCTCTCTAATACAAATGACTCACGAAATTAAAAAAAAATGGTCTATTGGGTTACTTTAAAGGTTTATTTCTTTTATGAGATAAAGAATGAATTATATGAAGGGTTCATTTTGTAAGACAGGCCTTTATGCATTCTTTTTAAAATTAATAGCAGGGTTTATATAAGGTAAAATATTTGAATGAAAAACAGCCATAGACATGTAGTACTTTAATTCTCTGAAGGTTCAGCTGTGCGTTCCTAACTTCATTTTCTATAGTTCACCATATATACATATATAGATAGATAGGTATAGATATTGATATAGATAGATAGATACATATGTAGATATGCAGATATATAGATATAGATATATGTGTGTATACACATATTCAATTGAGACATAGCTGAATAGAATAAAATGAATGTCAAAATTAGATTATTGGTTGATTAATGTTAAAAGATGTAGCTAGTCATTGAAATAAAAGTACTTAAGAATAGGTTCACCTATATAGGCCCTAGTAGTAGTGATTATTAGAGTTTCAGTTCTCTATTCCTCTGAGCTTCAGCCTCCTCCTGCCTTTCCTGTGAGGGAAAAAGAGTTATGGAAAGTGAATGTAAGGAATTTGTCAGATATCTTTTCTAGCAACATGATGTCTGCTAAATGCCAGCTTTTCTAATTGTCATGTATTTTGGAGATCACATTTTGCAAGTTACCAAGGGTAAGCCAAATATTTGCCCACCCTCCCCTTTCTGTTGTAGAATACTCACAGTCTAGGCTTGGTTTGCTCTCTTGCACTTTATGCATGCATAAAAAACTGCTCTATCTAATTAATCTTTGACTCCTGAGGAATTCCTAATCTCTTTTTCTTGGCAGCTGATACCATTAGTTATAAATTGATAATTTTTGGACCTTCCGTCTGTACTTTTCTTTATTACAGATTTTTTTGACAACATTTACCTGTAAAAATAGCATAATTCCATACAGAATTTCATAACTTTATAATGCATAAGTTGTGGTTTTAGAGAGGGTTGGAAACAAAGGAAAGAAAAATATTGTTGTGATATTTATATTAAATACCATGAAAAAAGGGGAATAATTTTCTAGCAAACTATACTTACTCAGAGTATGATACCTAGACATGTTCACACCAGGTGGGAAACACCCTTCCTACTGATGAGTAACCTTTGATTGAAAGTCCAAATTCCAACAGCAGATTTATATCATTAAATGAACCGCTGTGCCTCTCTTTATTGAGAAGAAAGAGTGGCACAGAAAATGTTCACCTTTTAACGTTGATCATCTAGAAAAAAAATAAAACTAATCATCATCTCTACTTTTTGAACATTAACATAAAAGATCATCAAAAGTAAGTTTAAAATAATTTTTTTTGTCATTTTCCACAAAAAAAATCTCAATATTTTTCTGATCCTTTTCTGAAGCTTATTTTGTATCATCACCACCTTCATGAGTTTTATTAGATCACAGTTATTGTTATAATTATTTTTTTAATTCTGTGCTCAAATTAACTTTTTATAAATCTCTGAGCTTCGTATCGATTGAAGGAAAGTACCCATTATAAAGGGATCGATAAAAAAAACTTGGTTTAATTCCAAAGCCAGCTGATTTAGAATGATACTAGACCAAATAAGAAACTACAGACACATGTCTTTCTACAAATTAAAGTGAACATGCTAAACTTCATCACAGTAAATGTTCATAAACCACAACAAATTCTTTTAAACTTGTTGACAGAATCCATCTCTGTTATTCATGTTATAAAGAGTTAGAAATTTGTCTTGGGAGACAAAAATTATTCCCATTTAAGGCAGGGGTACAAAGGAGAGCATTCTTTTTGTAGTCCTGTTCTATTTTTTTCAAGATTCCTTGTTCTACATTAACTTGCAAGTAGTTCATTTTCCATTGTTGAATGAAATCACTATTAAAGAGGGAAGAAGCTTAATTAAAAGTGACTATTCTATCACCTTCCACCTGCTTCCTGCAGAATTATAGTTCCAATGGAGATTTTGAATGATTAAGTATATATTTGTGATGTGGAATACTATTCAGAAACTTGTCTATCCAGAAAATTTCCTTGGGAAAGGACAGGTTATTATTCTAGTAGTTTGCCATCTCTAAGTAAAACAAATATTTTTATTTTTTCCCATATAACAAATATGTGTAGAGTAGAAAAAATATCTGTCTGTAAAGATATATGTCTCATTCTGAATTGCAAGTACATCACCTAATGGCAGAAACTAGGAGTCTTGATTGATCTTCATCTTCTAGAATTGTGGTTTATCAAATTTCTAACTGTTTCAATATGTTTTATCCTTATAGTGTTGTCATTGATCCCAAAAAATAGCTATTCTCACTTCGAACTGCACTAGATAATAAAAGTCTTCCCACTTTTCTTTGAAGTGATCCATGTTGGAGGAGCCAAGATGGTGGAGTAGAAAGATGCACATATGCTAGCTTCTAACCTACAGCCCATAAAACACCTGTAAAGAAGAACTCGCAACAAATTCTGGAGCAGCGGAAGTCACAGAACAACGGAGTGGAGGAGATTTCTGGTCCAGAGAGACCTGAAGAATTGATACCTAAGGTCTGTCACACACCAGGCCCAGAGCAGAGCCCAGCCCTGCCTTGGCAGGGTGGCACCGAGAGGAGCAGATCAGAGCAGGCTTCAGGGACAGAATCTCCAGGGGCCACGCAGATCCCTCCACCCACAGGCACCAAAGGTCAGTGAGAGGGTATTTTTGGCTTGTGGAGAGAGGAGCATCATGTCTCCATAACTCAGGCCCCCTCAGGAGGCAGCAGCAGAGGTAGCAGCAGGCAGGGGCTCCAAAAGCAGGCAGGAGCTCGGATCCATTGTTGAAGGTCTCCACATGAACCCCCTGAGGGAACTGAGCCCCGTGTGGCTGCCCTGCCCTCACCTGAGCACCTGAACTTAATCTCACACTGAACAGAAGCCCTGCCCACGCCAAAAGTATTGAGGCTGGCAAGCAGCTTTTGAATCTCAGTCCCCAAGCACTAGCTGGGTGGATCTGGAGGTGAGGTGGGTGTGGAGAGGAAACTCAGAAGTCAAGTAACTGGCTGGGAAAATGCCCAGAAAAGGGAAAAAATTAAGACCATAGAAGGTTACTTTCTTATTGAACAGATATCTCCTCCCATCCTTTTGGATAAGGAAGAACAATGCTTACCATCAGGTAGAGACATAAAAGTCAAGGCTTCTGTATCTGAGATATCCAAAATAAATATTCCATGGGTTCAGGCCTTGGAAGAGCTCAAAAAGGATTTTGAAAATCAAGTTAGAGAGGTGGAGGAAAAACTGGGAAGACAAATGAGAGACATGCAAGGAAAGCATGAAAAACAAGTAAACACCCTGCTAAAGGAGACCCAAAAAATGCTGAAGAAAGTAACACCTTGAAAAATAGGCTAACTCAATTGGCAAAAAAGGCTCAAAAAGCCAATGAGGAGAAGAATGCTCTAAAAATCAGAATTAGCCAAATGGAAAAGGAGGTTCAAAAGCTCACTGAAGAATATAGTTCTTTCAAAATTAGAATGGAACAGAAGGAGGCTAATGACTTTATGAGAAACCAAGAAACCACAAAACAAAACCAAAAGAATAAAAAAAATGGAAGATAATGTGAAATATCTCATTGGAAAAACAACTGACCTGGAAAATAGATCCAGGAGAGACAATTTAAAATTTATGGGACTACCTGAAAGCCATGATCATATAAAGAGCCTAGACATCATCTTTCATGAAATTATCAAGGAAAACTGCCCTGAGATTCTAGAACCAGAGGGCAAAATAAGTATTCAAGGAATCCACCAATCACTGCCTGAAAGAGATCCAAAAAGAGAAACTCCTAAGAACATTGTGGCCAAATTCCAGAGTTCCCTGGTCAAGGAGAAAATATTGCAAGCAGCTAGAAAAAAAAAAAGACAATTCAAGTGTTGTGGAAATACAATCAGGATAACACAAGATCTAGCAGCTTCTACATTAAGGGATCAAAGGGCGTGGAATATGATATTCCAGAAGTTAAAGGAACTAGGACTAAAACCAAGAATCACCTACCCAGCAAAACTGAGTATAATAATTCAGGGGGAAAATAGTCTTTCAATGAAATAGAGGACTTTCAAACATTCTTGATGAAAAGACCAAAGCTGAAAAGAAAATTTGACCTTCAAGCACAAGAATAAAGAGAAGCATGAAAAGGTAAACAGCAAAGAGAATCATAAGGGAAGTGGTGAGAGAGACATATGTTGGGAGGAGAAAGGGAGAAATAGAATGGGGCAAATTACCTCTCATAAAAGAGGCAAGAAAAAGACTTTTTAGTGGAGGGAAAAAGAGGAGGGGTGAGAGAAAAACATGAAGTTTACTCTCTTCACATTTGATTAAAGGAAGGAATAAAATGCACACTCATTTTGGTATGAAAACCTATCTTACACTACAGGAAAGTGGGGTAGAAGGGGATAAGCAGAGTGGGCGGGATGATAGAAGTGAGGGCAATGGGAGGAAGGAGCAATTTGAAGTCAACACTCTTGGGGAGGGACAGGATCAAAAGAGAGAATAGAAGCAATGGGGCGCAGGATAGGATGGAGGGAAAAATAGTTAATCTTACACAACATGACTATTATGGAAGTCATTTGCAAAACTACACAGATATGGCCTATATTGAATTGCTTGCCTTCCCAAAGGAAAGAGGTGGGGAGGGAGGGATGAAGAGAAGTTGGAACTCAAAGTTTTAGGAGCAACTGTGGAGTATTGTTCTTGCTACTAGGAAATAAAAAATACAGGTAATGGGGTATAGAAAGTTATCTGGCCCTACAGGACAAAAGAGAAGTTGGGGACAGGGGAAGGGAGGGATATTAGAAGAGACAGCAGATCAGTGATAGGGGCAATTAGAATGCCTGGTGTTTTGGGGAGGGCGGAGGGGAGAAATTGGGAGAACATTTGCATCCCAAAATTTTGTGAAAATGAATGTAAAGTTAAATAAAGAAATTAAAATAAAAGAAATGATTCATGTTGCCTCTTGCCATGGAACACCTCCATTATATTTATACAAATAAATGTGTTTAGTCAAACCACAGTTCGCAGGTATCCCCTTAGTTTTCAGTCTGGGTACTATGAAAAGCATTGCTATACATATGTTGTACATATACTCATTTTAGTTTCTCTTATCATTGGAGTATCAACCTATTAGTGTATTAATGAGTCAAATAGTAAGTGCAGTTATATGCCCAATTCAACGAGTTTTTTCTTTGTTTTTCTTTCATCCGTTAAAGTTTCGGAGATAATTATTTCTTTCTTTCTTTCTGTTCCTGATGAAGTACTTTGTGTGTGTGTGTCTGTGTGTATGTGTATGTGTGTGTGTGTGTTGGTCGTTAGTTTTTTAAATCATAGAAATGATGACATGACTTTCACTTTACTTTGTTTTGAGTGAGGGATGACTGTGCAAGGTAACCAACCTCACTTTCTCCTCCTGAGCCCATCTGGGTCCAGGGACCAGATATTCATCAGGATGCCTGGAGAAGGCTCTGATGAAGCACTTTAGCTGCATCCCATATGCTATGGTAGATTGTTTCATTCTTGGGATTTTCTTTGATATCATTGATTTTGTATCATTTTATAAATTTAATTTGATCCATTTGGATTTTAGAATTATGTAATTTAGGTTATTTTTTTTATAAATGCATTTCTCCAGATCGTTTATTGAATGTAAGTTTTGTTTCATTATAATTTATAAAATATGTCACTTCTTAATGAAACACCAACATGAGTACTTCAAGAAATACCCTATCCAAAATCCAGAGCTTCTCATTTGAAAAAAAAAAAAAACTATTCCAAATATCCAGAAAGAAAGAATTTAAGTACCGAAGGTATATAGACAATATAACATACCATTTTACAGCAAATACTTTTTTCAAAGAGGGAAGATATTTTATATGATATTCTCAAAGTCAAAAGATAAAATTATATGACGAGAATACAGAGTAAAACTGAGACTTATATAATACTACAAAGGGAAAGTAGGCTTTTACTGACGTATGAGATCTCTATTCTCAATGAAAGGACCAGATGTGCAGAAACTTTGAAGTTCTTGCACAGGAGTTAATGAAGCATAGAAAGGCAAACAAAAATGAACAATCATCAAGGATGAAACAAGGATAAACTGCTTTGTTTTGAATGACTAAAATTTTTTAAAACGGGAAAAGTCAACAAAAAACAACACAAAACAAAATAATATTGATTTCCTAGTTCTGGTCCCCTCCTATTTCTCTCATGAGTTTAATGGATTACTATACTGAAATCTTTTATGAGATTTAATGAGGTGTTAGAGTTGAGGAAGATAATTTTGTCATAGTTTCTTTTCTTGGGTTCAGAGGAGAGAAAATCTTATGGCATTCATGCTTACCATATGATATTTATTCTTTAAATAATTTTCTTCTTATTCATCCCTTTTATGTAATAGCAATTTCTTTTTCCATCTTCCTCCTTTCTTTGCCATTGTAATCCTCTGTCACTCCTTACATCTATGTTTCCCTTTCAAATGAGTTCTCAATTCTGTCCTTTTCTTCAAAAATCCTGTTTCATTAAAGTTGCATTCCCCCTGTAATATTTTACTTAATATTGTCCAATACTTTAATTTTTGTTTCAATGTTTTGCTATTGCCTTTTTGAGTATCAGATTTCTAGCCATCTTATCCTTTGAAGTGAGAGCTGTCAAATACTTTGTGATCCTTTCTATGGCTCCTTAGTATTTGAACTTTTTCATTTTGAATACTTATATTATTTTTGTCTTTGATTTATAACCTCTGAAAATTAACTGCAGCATTCTTGAGAATTTTCATTTTGAGCTTTCTCTCCAGAGATAACCACTGAGTCACTTCTATCTTCATAGTGGGGTTGCTTTCAAGACTTATACAGTTTTCACTCATAATACATAGTGGAGTATATTTTTAAATTGGTTATGTTATTTAGATTGAGCAATATTTCTGGATTATCTTTCCTTAACACCTTTTTCTATTCAATTATTTTCAGTGTTATTTTTCTGACTTTTTAAAAATTTTTTCAATACTGAGATTTCTTTGGAACTTTTCTTCTGGTTTCATTTAGTGATTCTTATTTCCTTTTATCTATTCTCTCCTGTTTTCTTGCGTTTGTTGTGGTGGTCAATTTACTGATTTTTTTTTTTTTGTCTTGAGTATGGAAGTGACTGTTGAAAACTGAAAACAGATAAATTAATAAATTTGGAGAAAAAAATAAAGTGAAATATCTCTCTCAGAAAGGTTGTGTGGGTGTGTTTTGTTTTTACATTACAAACATACAAATCACTTCTATTTTGTAAGATATGTTACTACAAAATAAAGCATCTAAGCAAAACTAATAGTGAAATCATTTGAAAATACATGTAATTTCCTATCTCCCACCCTACTGATGTTTCGGTTGGTGTTAAGGAGGAAATCTGATTATTTCCTCTTTTTTATACTTACCTACCTATACTTACCTACATATTCTTTGATCTGATAATCCTGGCCTCCAGACTTTCCAACAAAGAAGGCACTCCTCTCAGCTGTGGGCATTTCACAAGACTATAGCCTATGTTTAAAACATTCTCCCTCCTCTATTCTGAATACTAACCACCTTGGTTTCTTTTATGTCCCACTAAAATCCTACCTTCTACCAGAAGCCTTCCCCAAGCCCTCTTAATTCTGGTGCCTTTCCTTTGCTACTTATTTCTTATTTATAAAGTATGAAGTTTTGTGTGTTTTTTAAAATAGATATTAGATTGCATCTTGTCTCCCCCATTAGACTGTAAGCTTTCTGTCATCAAGGACTGTCTTTTGCCTTTTTTGTATCCTAAGCATGTAGCAGAGTGCCCAAAACATAATAAGTGGTTAATAAGGTTTTTTGAATGAATGGATGAACAATAACCAACTTGTTACAAGCCCTCATCACCTCAAATAGAGACCACTTCAATACTTTTCTGGTGGGTGCCCCTACTTCAAGTTTCTCCCTATTCCAATCTATTTTATACTTAGCTGCTAAAGTGATTTTCTGAAAAGGCAAGTTTGGCCCTGTTATCCTCCCACATATATCTTTTTAAAAAAATTCCGGTTGCTCTAAAATAAAAAAAAAAATCTAGAGTAAATATAATATCATCTATTGGACTTTTAAAGTTTACCACAATCCGTCCCTTTTTAACTATTCAATAATTTTATACTTTGTCCTACTCAATGCATAATACATTTAATGACACTGGCATTCTCATCAGTTTTTCACCCATAATACTTTCTCTGGACTTTTTACTGGCCCAGTTCAGTAGTTCTTTTCTCCCATTCTCTAATTCCCTCAACTAGAAATTATTTCTATTGCCCTAGTTTGTATTCTCTCTGTTTTACTTGGCTGATATACTTATTATACAAAAAATCACATTATACTATTTTTTTTTACCATCATCCTTGTTAGATGGTAAACTAAGGCACAGTAGTGCGATCCTTTTAAACTTTTGTATCCCAAATGGTGAGCATTGTGAGCTGAAAATTTTACGTTCTAAGTATTTATTATTTATTCTAGTTCTTACTGGATGTAGAAGTTGGATTAAACTACATAAATAATAATTTCTCTAATTTCCTGTGTATAAACGATTTTTTTTTTCTAAATTCAAGATTTGTCAAGGCATCATGAGGAAAAATGTAGTATGAGAATGATAGTATCTCAAAATAACTCTTCCTAATGGCTTGGAATCAGGGAAATTTTCTGTAAAATTTTTGTTGAGGTAGTACAAACATAGCATTGTATTACTGAATATTCAGTGTGTCCTCATTCTATCCCATACTATGGCAATATTTTGCGATTGCATTCTGCTTCATAAGCCTTTTTTTTTTCTTTTAGATATGTGAGTCTTTTACTTTTACCTGTGAGAAGCCAGGTGCAAGGTATCATTTGCTTCATCTTCAGTGAAATCAGGATTCCAATCCATTTCTCACACAATTCTACACCATGACACTGAATTGGTTTCCATCCTCTACCCCATCCCTGGTTTTCAGTTCACGTTCCTGTGAATTTATATATATGTATATATACATATATATATGTATATATATACATACATATATACATATATATGTATGTATATATACATATATATGTATATATATATATATATATATATATATATACATATTTGTACTTCAAAGTATACATAAATATTTCCGCATTAAAATGTAAGCTTTTTGAGAATTTTCTTCCTAATTTATTTTATCTCCAGTACTTAACAAAGTGTCTGGCAGATCATAACTCAGCAAATTATTGATTTATATCTATTTTTATCCTATATTTTAATTCTCTCAAAGTCCATAATAGACTATTCATTGCAAAGCTCTAGCCTTACTTCTGACTATGATTTGTGCAGCTGATTATTGACACTCACATAGATGAATTCTTATCACGATTACTATAATACTCTGATTATGAAAGGTATGTCACCTTTTTAAAAATATGCAGATTTCAAATTTGTGATTTAGAGTTTTCCTTCTGTAAGAGGGAATTATAGAAAGGATATAATTGGATATAATATACCATATAATAAAAGGTAGAAGAGCGTGAAGACACATTTTATATAAAAAGGAATGCTTAGCTGAAGGAATAACATAGGACACTGTGTGTCTGAGAAGTCTAAGGCCTTCTGCAAAAATCAATTATTTTAGTACAAGTATATGTAATTTAAATTCACTATGATTACGTAATCACTTATTTTTCAAGTGCCTACTACTTGTCAGTCATGGAGCTGAACACTAAGTAGGAAAAATACATTTTAAAAAATAACAATTGTTGCCCTTGAGGGCCTTCCATTATTCCAGTACCTACCAAACAAGGAAAAGTTGTCTTCCCTGTCCTTAAGATGAAAAGCTCCAACTTAGCAGTAGCTTGATTTTGAACTATTAAATGAGTGGTTTGGAGTTTTGTAATAACATTACCTAGGGACTTATAAGCATATTATCTGCAATCTTGTCCAACTCCAAATTGTTAAAAAGCAGTTAATTTTTTTCTCCCTCCTTCCACTATCATTCAGTCTTTATATCTTCATTGACAGGGACTTTTATGATAGCTGAGTCATGTCAATTCTAAAATATCTGGTAGCTTGCCTGCTCAGTCATCCAGAATATTTTGAATAATAATAATAAGTCAAACGATGCAAAGTAGGAATAGCAGAGAGAAATACAATGCAACAATTTGTTTCCTACCAGGTCTCACTTGAAACCTTTCATTCCCTTTCAGTATCTGTACCTTTTAATGATTTCTGTTACATAAACACGGTGGCCCTTACTCAACGTAAGACTTATGCACTATTGCTATTATTAGGTCCATTTCCTCAGCATCTTCTACATAATCAAGCATACCCACCCTCCCAGGTGATACATGTCAATAGAATAATGGGAAAAATACTGATCCCTCAACAGTTTTCAAAATGATGTAATAAATTTCCCTCAAATGATGACGCTCATGTTTCTATAAGGCAAGAATTCTTTCTATATTTGGGGGGGCAAAAATCTACCAAGAAGATGAGATACCAATTATGCCACTGAGGGACTCACCTTTTGAGTGTCATGCCATGTCACTAATGTAAAAATAATTTTTGATTGCAGCATCGATACTTCCTGAAAGTTGTGCATTTGCAAAAATATGTCGCGTTTTTCTTTTCCTCTATGATGGTTTGATCACTGGGCATATTTTGGGACAGGAACAAAAGGGTTTATTTTCTTTACACAATGAGAGAGACAAAGAGAGAACAGATTTTGAATAAGTATGATTTAAATGAAATGACAGTCATTATCTCATTGGTACTTGTGATAATGAGGATGGGAATTATTTGCCTAGGGAACCCAACAGCACTACTGTTAACTTTTGCCTGTATTCAAATGATTCTGCATACACCATTGCTATAGTTTTCTTCTCCCAGACTTAGGGATAGGAACAAGGACTTGATATGAGGTTTAATTAGTAGAGAGAATTATCAGATGATTAAACTTACTCTGTCAATGTAGGTCAGTGCATTCTTTGAAATTTATAGCCTTAGAAAGCTACCTAGAACTCTAAAAAATTAAGTGACTTGTCCAAGGACACACAGTCAGAGGGAAATTCTTCCTGATTTCCAGACTGACTCTCAATCCACTACACCATCATAGTTTCACCTTAATAAGAGAATTTCCTTCTTCACCTTCTTTGGTATTAACGTCTTCTCAGGGAATTTGGCAATTTTACACAGCATAACATGGGTTGATGGTACATATTTTAAGCTCCTTAAAAAACTCTATAAACCCTAAAGTTCTATTTGTTAAGAACCATTTCTTGGTCTTTGAATCACCATGATAGTAATAGAGAAGCATATGTGAGGTTAAAATATAATTTATCTGTCATGTCTCACAAATATTTAGCAAAAATTTGATATTAAATCACAGCATCAGGTTTATTTATCAGAATCAGATGATTATTGGACTTGGAAAGAACCTTGAAGATCCTCTTGTAATATCTTGCCAGTTTACAGATGAGAGAACAGGCCCAGAGAAGTCAAATTATTTTCCTGAGGACATATTAGTAGAAAGAAATCTATTAGATTTCTGATTCTTTGACTCCAAAGAAGTCCACTATACCATGTTACCTTCCTAATGAAAATAAAGGATATCAAGTTCTATGAATTCCCAATACAAATTTGCCAGGAATTTAGTGATACAGATTTCCCAATAGTGTCAACAAAGTAAAAGCATAATATGCACATGGAAACAGGAGTAATGGTATAATTATTTAATGAATAGTTATATTAAGACAGATGGGATATTGGTATGTAGCACAAGGGCAAAATGAGCATCATAGTACTTTTAATGGACAGATCTTCAAATAAGACACTAGTTAATTGGTAAGGACCTAATATTTTTAATCAGATGATTTATTTTGAACCCTGGCTTAATCACTCTATGAACTTAGATAAATCATTTTACTTATTTGAGCTGTAATTTCTTTATATGTAAAAAAGACATAATAATATTTGCTCTACATTCCTCCCATGGTTGTAATGATGAAAGTGTTTTTCTTTTAAACCATCTAGTGTGGCTAAATGTGAGTTACTTTATAATTTTATAATAACTGATACCCTTAGTGTTAATATACCGTATGACATGTAAAAAAAGTGAACAGATCACATCGTCTAAAACATTAAAAGTACTATTTAATGAAAGGCATCTTCAGTCTCTCCAAGGAACACATTTCCAAGAAATCAATTTGATGAGGAAAAAAATATTTGATCACAGTGGAATTTCACAGGAGCTCTGTAGGACACATTGAAAATAGGTATGAGTTACCTGTTGTTGTCAAAGTAACAGCCACTTTAGATATTCTGTAGGAAAGATCCTTCCAGGCTATCCTTGGGCACTCCACAGGTGTTAACCAATGTGACATGTTTTGCTGTGTATATGCTTTGGGGATGCTATTCTTAGGAGGGCTAATCAATATATTAGCTTGCATAGAATGATATCACTTTCAGAGTAAGTTGTGAGAACAGATGATCACCTCATTGTCTTTTCATCTCTCCTGCAAGTAAGTAATGAAAATAAGACTTAGCACCTATACTTGAGAATTAATAAAAATCACAGAAAACAATAAGGATTGAGAACTAGACTTACAGAAAAAAATAGAAAAAATAATATAAATTCACCTTTTTTTTGCATCTCCTTTTTTGGACATTATAGAAGTATATATGGAATTGCTCAGACTAGTGCTTCAGAAAGGTTCCTGTGACTCTATTTCATTTGGGAGATTGAAGTGGGTTGTTATAGTTTTGACTAATACAAGGATATGAGTCATTAACAAATGAGAGTGTCATCAATAAGTATCACAAAATGGATGCAAATATAAGTTAATTTATTTTGGAGGCAGACACTTATCTTTGCACAAATCTGTCATTCAATCATCCAATAATTATTGAACACATATGATTTTACCATATTTGATTAAAAACTTTTTTTAAATTATCCAAAATTTAAATAAAAAATAGGTTCCATGCCCTCATATATTTTAGAGTATAGCTGGAGAGAGATGGATAACACATTTGAATATATGAAGCAGTAGTAAGTAATATGAGGCAACAATATTTAAATGCTCAATGGTGCAGAGTATGTGTTAGGAGACTTTAAGGAAGAAGAAAAAATAAGTAGAAAAAGATTCATTCACTACATGCGTAATGGATTCATGCAGGAGATGGAAACTGAATTGAACTTCAAAGGATAGGTAAGTTTTGAACAGATAAAGAACACCATAAACAAAGAATAATATGTATTAAACTATGTGTGTAGAAACTATCATAATGTGTTTGTTAAAAAGGAAAGAGAGGCATCATTGAATTTTTTGTTCTCATTAAAGTGATTGATAGTTCTGCTGTGTACATGGTATTTTTTTATTTTCATATTATGCATTTAAATCTAAAGTACATTCAAATATAATGAAAAAGACAAAAAAGTGACTGATGGAAATCAATCTGCTTGCATATTGATTACACAGAAGATAATTTAGCAGTGTAGGTGCATGTGTTGATATAAAAATGTGCTCAAAGCTATCTTATCTACATTATTAACTTAGCTTATCTATTTTACTGTAGCATATTGCTGATACTAACATGAAATCTTAAGAGATCCATTTGAATTGCCATTCCATTACTCATTACGTTGTAAAGCTATGGTTCTAATAGTGTTCACTGTGTTATACACTAGTATCACTTATTTTAATGGCATATTTTAATTTTAAAAGTGTTACAAATTTCCCTTCCCTATAAATATCAGAATTTGAACACTTTGTTATTGTCATATTATCTGTCACTCAGTATTGTTTTCTCCTACAAAGACTGAATTCGGTAAAATCTGAGTTTTATTTGCATATTAACTTCCACTTCTTGATAGGACCAGAAGTGAGTTCACTTTAGACTTAAATCAAACAAATCTGTCACATAATAATGAATTAAGTGTGCAAATCGTGTTAGACATGGTGAAAGAATAAAAAGCACATTAACTGTTGCAGCTTCTTCAATGGGTTAAAAATAACAGTTCTTCGTTAAAATTTCAGAATTTTCTTGAAAGTGCTTGTTAGTGAATTTTATATTCTGTAATGAAAATTATATTACTACTTTAAACCAATAGAGATCCAAACATCTACTGGTGGGATCAGCAAAGAGTAAAACTGCAAAAAAATAATATCCAGGCTTTTATGTCACCAAAACCTCAAAATAGAAATCTTAACTAGTCCATCATTCACTGCTTCTTTCGTTTATGTATGTATTTTTTCACTATGTATTTATTTAGTAATTCAAAAAAGTTTTAGATTTATACAATTCTCTTAGTATATATCTAAAGTATGTGGGGAAATACATTCATAACTAAAACTGAAGGCTTTCTATAGGGTCTATTCACATAAATATTAAAAAAATCAAAAATACTGATCAAAGCAAACCAGGCATAATTTCTCTGAAGGAGGAATTCATTTTCCCTCCATTATTAGATGGAAAGAAATATTAAAATTGGATCTAACTGTAGAATAGAAGTCCTATCCTTTTCCTATTTGAAAATATCACCAATAAACCTATCTGCAAACTTCTCAGTTTCTGTGAAGAACAATTTCAGATTTTCTTGCATGGATGATTAAAGACTCATCATCATTCACTCTACTCCCTTCTCAAACACTATATAAAATTGATTAGAAATTCATTCCATTCTTTTTTTCAATATTTTGTTTGTTTTCAGTGTTCTGTAACCAATTCCTTATATCTTAGATTTTCCTCTCCTTCACTCTCTTCCCTCCTACTGTCCCCCTCCCTCCCTGAGATGGCATATAGTTTTATATAGGTTCCACACATACATTTCTATTAAATACATTTTCGGCTTAGTCATGTAACATAGAAGAAAAAAAAAGAATGGGAGAAATCATGAAACAAACCAAAACATAACACAAAAGAAAATTATTTCCTTCATTCTGAAATCGAATTTCATAGCTGTTTCCCTGGATGGGGAAGGCATTTTGCCTTAAGAGATCATTTTGAATTATTTAAGTCCTTGTATTGAAATCAATTACTAAGTCTGCCAGAAAAATTCCTTGCACGCTGCGGTTATTGCTGTGTACAAAGTTCTCCTAGTTCTGCTCCTTGCACTCAGCATCAGTTCAGGTAAGTCTTTCCAGGCCTCTCTAAAGTCTTCCTGTTCATCATTTTTTACAGCAAAATAGTATTGCATTACATTCATATACCACAATTATTCAACCATTCCCTAATTTGTGGTCAGCCCTTTGATTTCCACTTTTTCACCACCACAAAGAGAGCTTCTATAAAAATTTTTGGGAGGTAAATAAAACTCTGGATAAGGTAGATATGATAGATCTTTGGAGAAAATTAAATGGGAATAGAAAGGAATGTACCTTTTTCTCAGCGGTACATGGAACATTTACAAAAATTGACCATGTACTAGGACATAAAAATCTCACAATCCAGTGCAGAAAGGTAGAGATAATCAATGCATCCTTTTCACATCATAATGCAATAAAAATTACATGTAATCAAAGGCCATGGAAAGAGATACCAAAACTCAGTTGGAAACTAAATTATCTAATTCTAAAGAAGGGTTAGGTTAAAGAAGAAATCATAGAAATAATCAACAATTTCATTCAAGAGAATGACAATAGTGAGACAACATACCAAAACTTATGGGATACTGCAAAAGCAGTTATTAGGGGAAGTTTTATATCTCTAAATGCTTACATAAATAAAATAGAGAAAGAGGAGATCAGTGACTTAGGCTTGCAGTTGAAAAAGCTAGAAAAAGAAGAAATTGTAAATCCCCAAGTAAATACCAAATTAGAAATACTGAAAACCAAAGGAGAGATTAATAAAATTGAAATTAAGAAAGCTATTGAATTAATAAATAAAACCAATAGTTGGTTTTATGAAAAAACTAATAAAATTGATAAACCTTTGGTCAATCTGATTAAAAAAAAGAAAGAAGAAAACCAAATTACTAATATTAAAAATGAAAGGGGTGAACTCACCTCCAATGAGGAGGAAATTAAAAGAATAATTAGAAACTACTTTGCCCAACTTTATGCCCACAAATTCGATAATCTGAACGAGATGGATGAATATTTTAAAAAATACAAATTTCCCAGATTAACAGAAGAGGAAGTTGAATACTTAAACAACCCCATCTCAGAAAAAGAAATTGAACAAGCCATCAATGAACTCCCTAGGAAAAAATCTCCAGGGCCAGATGGATTCACAAGTGAGTTCTATCAAACATTTAAAGAACAGTTAATTCCAATACTACATACACTATTTTTGAAAATTGGGGAAGAAGGAGTCCTCCCAAATTCTTTCTATGATACAAATATGGTTTTGATACCCAAACCAGGAAGAGACAAAACAGAGAAAGAAAATCATAGACCAATTTCCCTAATGAATATAGATGCAAAAAATTTAAATAAGATTTTAGCAAAACGAATACAGCATCTTATCACGAGATTAATACATTATGATCAGGTAGGATTCATACCAGGACTACAGGGCTGGTTCAATATTAGGAAAACTATTAGCATTATCGATCACATCAACAACAAAGCTAACAAAAACCACATGATTATCTCAATAGATGCAGAAAAAGCTTTTGACAAAATACAACATCCATTCCTACTAAAAACATTGGAGAACGTAGGAATAAAGGGAACTTTCCATAAAATAATAAGCAGTATCTATCTAAAACCTTCAGCAAGCATTATACGCAATGGGGATCAGCTAGATGCATTCCCAACAAGATCAGGGGTGAAACAAGGTTGTCCATTATCACCACTATTATTCAATATGGTACTAGAAATGTTAGCTGTAGCAATTAGACAAGAGAAAGATATTCAAGGAATAAGAATAGCCAAAGAAGAAACTAAGTTATCACTCTTTGCAGATGATATGATGATTTACCTAGAGAATCCCAGAGATTCAAGTAAAAAATTACTTGAATTAGTAAACAACTTTGGCAAAGTTGCAGGTTTGCAAAATAAACCCACACAAATCTTCTGCATTCCTATATATTAGCAACAAAGTCCAACAGCAAGAGATAGAAAGAGAAATCCCATTTAAAGCTAGGGTAGACAGTATAAAATACTTAGGAGTCTACCTGCCAAAAAAAACCCAGGAATTATATGATCACAATTACAAGACACTTTTTGCACAAATAAAGTCAGATTTAAGTAAGTGGAAAAACATTAGTTGCTCATGGGTAGGCCGTGCCAATATAATAAAAATGACAATTCTACCCAAATTAATATACTTATTTAGTGCCATACCAACTAAACTATCAGACAATTACTTTCTAGAGCTGGATAAAATAATATCAAAATTCATTTGTAAAAACAAAAGGTCCAGAATATCAAAGGGACTAATGAAAAGAAATGCTTGGGAAGGTGGCCTAGTGCTACCCGACCTCAAACTGTACTATAAAGCAGCAATTATCAAAACCACTTGGTATTGGCTAAGAAACAGAGAGGTAGACAAGTGGAATAGACTTGGCACTCAAGATGCAGTAGGCAAGGAATATAGCAACCTTCTGTTTGATAAACCCAAGGACCCCAGCTTCTGGGATAAGAACTCATTGTTTGACTAAAATTGCTGGGAAAACTGGATAACAGGGTGGCTGAAATTAGGCATAGACCCATACCTGACACCGTACACAAGAATAAAGTCCAAATGTGTACATGATTTAGGTATAAAGATTGATACCATGAATAAACTGGAGAAGCAAGGAATAGTGTATTTATCAGATCTATGGAGAAGGGAAGAATTCTTTACTAAAGGAGAGATAGAAAGCATTATGAAATGCAAAATGGATAACTTTGATTACATTAAACTGAGAAGTTTTTGCACAACCAAACCCAATGCAACCAAAATCCGGAGGGATGTAGTAAATTGGGAAAGAATTTTTACAGCTAAGCTCGGGGATAAAGGCCTCATTTCTAGAATATATAGAGAACTGACCCAAATGTATAATCATCCAAGTCATTCCCCAATTGATAAATGGTCAAAGGATATGAACAGGCAATTTTCAGAGGAAGAAATTAAAGATATCTATAATCATAAGAAAAAATGCTCTAAATCACTATTGGTTAGAGAGATGCAAATCAAAACAACTCTGAGGTATCAAATCACACCTAAAAGATTGGCAAACATGACAGAACAAGAAAATGATAAATGCTGGAGAGGATGTGGGAGAGTTGGAACACTAATTCATTGTTGGTGGAGCTGCGAGCGCATCCAACCATTCTGGAGAGCAATTTGGAACTATGCCCAAAGGGCTACAAAAATGTGCATACCATTTGACCCAGCAATATCTCTACTAGGCCTATATCCCCCAGAGATCATAAAAATGGGAAAGGGTCCCACATGTACAAAAATATTTATAGCAACACTCTATGTAGTTGCCAAAAACTGGAAGTCAAGGGGATGTCCATCAATTGGGGAATGGCTGAATAAATTATGGTATATGAATGTAATGGAGTACTATTGTGCCATAAGAAATGATGAAGAAGAAGACTTCAGAGAGGCCTGGAAGGACTTATATGACCTGATGCTGAGTGAAAGGAGCAGAACCAGGAGAACTTTATGCACAGCAACGACCACAGTGTGTGAGAGTTTTTTCTGGTAGACTTAGATTTTTGTAATAACACAAGAACTTCTTACAAAAAAAAAAAAATCCCAATGGTGGATCTCAAGGCAAAATGCCTTCCACACTCAGAGAGAGAAATATGGAAGTCACTCACATAATGTAGCAGATCATGTTTGTGTATGTGTACGTGTTTGTGTATCATGTTCTGATTTGTTATACGATTTCTTTCATTTATCTTAGTCTGACTACATAGCATGACTATAGTGAAAATATACTCAATAGGAAAGTATATGTAGAATCTATACAGAATTGTATGCAGTCGTGGGGAGGGAAGGGGGTAGTGGGGGGTAGGTGGAGGGGGATAAAATCGCAATTGTATGGCAATGATTGTTAAACATTACAAAATAAAAATAAAAAATAAAAAATAATTTTTTGCACATGTGGGATCCTTTTCCATTTTTATGATTTCTTGGGTGTACAGTCCTAGAAGGAATATTGCTGGGTCAAAGGGTATGCACAATTTTGGAGCCATTTGGTTCTAGCTCCAAATTGCTCTCCAGAATGGTTGGATCAACTCACAGCTCCACTAACAATGAATTAGTTTATCAACTCTCCCAAAACTTTTCCAACATTTATCATCTTCCTGTTTTGTCATGTTATCCAATCTGATAAATGTGATGTGGTATCTCAGAGTTGCTTTGATTTGCATCTCTGTAATCATTAGTGATTTAGAGCATTTTTTCATATGACTAGAGATAGATTTAATTTCTTCCCCTGAAATCTGCCTGTTCATATCTTTGACCATTTTTCAGTTGGGAAATGACTTGTATTCTTGTACATTTGACTGAGTTCTCTATATATTTTAGAAATGAGGCCTTTAACAGTAGTTGCAAAAATTCTTTGCCAGTTTTCTGCTTCCCTCTTAATCTTAGTTGCATTGGGATTGATTGTGCAAAAACTTTTTAGTTTAATGTAATCAAAATTTTCCATTTTGTACTTCATAGTGCTTAATATCTCTTTTTATGTCAAAAATTCTTCCCTTCACAAATCTGATAAATACACTATTCCTTGTTCAAATACTTCATTTATAATATTAGTCTTTATACCTAGATCATGTACCAATTTGGACTTTATTCTTGTGTACAGTGTCAGGCATTGGTCTATGCCTACTTTCTCCCACACTGTCATCCAGTTTCTCAAACAATATTTGTTGAACAATGAGTACTTATCCCAGAAGCTGGGGTCTCAAACAGTGGATTGCTATATTTATTAACTACAGTGTCTTGAGTAGCTAATCAATTCCACTGGTCTACTCTTGTGCTTCTTAGTCAGTACCAAGCGATTTTGACAATTGCTGCTTTAAAAGTCAATGTGAAATATGGTAGAGCTAGGCCAGCTTCCCTAGCATTTGTTTTCATTGGTTTCTTCGATATTCTGGACCTTTTGTTCTTCTAGATAAATTTTGGTATTTTTTTTTCTAGTTCTAGAAAACAAATATCTGATAGTTTAAATGGCATGACACTGAACGGGTACATTAATTTAGGTAGAATTTTCATTTTTATTGTATTAGCTCAGCCTACCTATGAGTAACTGATGTTTTTCCACTTACTTAGATCTGATTTTACTTGTGGAAAAAAATATGTTGTTATTGTGCTCATATATTCCATGGATTTGTTTTGGCAGGTAGACTCCCAAATATTTTAAGTGTCTAAGCTAGCTTTAAATGGGGTTTCTCTTTCTTTCTCTTGCTGTTGGACTTTGTTAGTAATATATAGAAATGCAGAAGATTTGTGAGGGTTTGTTTTGTAACCTTCAGCTTTGCTAAAGTTGTGTATTATTTCAAGTATTTTCTTACTAGAATCTCTGGCATTCTCTAAGTATATCATCATATCATCTGAAATGAGTGATAATTAAGATTCTTCTTTGCCTCTTCAAATTTCTTCAATTTCTTCTTTTCTTATTGCTACAGCTAACATTTCTAGTATCATATTGTATAGTAATGGTGATAATGGACATCCTTGTTTCACCACTGATCTTATTGGAAATGAATATAGCTTATCTCATAGCTCCATAATCTTCTTTACAATTTTTGCATATATTTTCATTAGAGAAATTAGAATATAATTTTCTTTCTCTGCTTTGGCTATTCTTAGTTGAGGCATCAAAACTGTATTTTTGTCATAAAAATAGTTTGGGAGGACTCCTTCTTGGCCAATTTTCCAAAATCGTCAATAAAATATTGGAATTGACTGTTTCTTAAAGGTTTGATAGAATTCACTTCTGAATCCCATCTGACCCTGGAGATTTTTCCTAGGGAGTTCATTGATGATTTGTTTAATTTCTTTTCCTGAAATTAGGTTATTTAAGTATGCAACTTCCTCTTCTGTTAATCTGAGCCACTTACATCTTTTAAAAGAACTATTCATCTTTTTTAGATTGTTGAGTTTATGGGCATAAAATAGAGAAAAGAAGTTGCTAATTACTGCTTTATGTTCCTCCTCATTGGAGGTGAGGTCACCCTTCTCATTTTTCATATTGGTAATTTGATTTTCTTCTTTCTTTTATTTTAATCAAATTAATGAAAGTTTTATCAATTTTATTGTTTTTTTACATAAAACCAACTCAGTTTTATTTATTAGTTAAATAGTTTTCTCATATTCAATTTTATTAATCTCTCCTTTGGTTTTCAGTATTTCTAATTTGGTATTTATCTGAGGATTTTCAATTTGTTCTTTTTCTAGCTTTTTCAGCTGCATGCCCAATTCATTGATATCCTCCTTGTCTATTTTATTCGTGTAGGCACTCAAAGATATACTAGTGCTTCCCCTCAGAACTGCTTTTACAGTATCCCATAAGATTTGGAGGTTGTCTCATTATTGTCATTCTCTTGTAAGAAATTGTTGATTGTTTCTATGCTTTGTTGTTTAACCTACTCATTCTTTAGGATTAGATTATTTAGCTTCCAATTAATTTTTGGTCTATCTTTCTATGGACTTTTATGACATCTAATTTTTTACTGCATTATAGTCTCAGAAGGATGCATTGACAATATCTGCTTTTCTGCACTGGATTGTGAGGTTTTATGCCCTAGTACATGTTCAGTTTTTGTATGTGTGCCATGTACTGCTGAGAAAAACGTATATTCTATTCTATCCGCGTTCAATTTTCTCTGAACGTCTGTCACATCTACCTTATCCAGAGTTCTATTCACCCCCTTAAATTATTTCTTCTTTATTTTGGGTATAGATTTATCAAGTTCAGAGAGAGGGAAGTTGAGGTCCCCCACCAGTGTAGTTTTTCTGTCTATTTCTTCCTGTAACTCCCTTAGCTTCACCTCTAAGGATTTGATGCTATATCACTTAAAGCATATGTGTAGCAATGATATTGTTTCATGTCTATGGTGCCTTTTAGCAGGATTTAGTTTTCTTCCTTATCTTTTTTGATTAGATCTATTTTGGATCTTACTTTTTCTGAGATTAAGATTGCTACCCTGGCTTTTTTACATCAAATGAAGCACAGAATATTCTGCTCCAACTTTTTACTTTTAACCTGCAGGTATCCCCTCATTTCAAATGTGTTTCTTGTAAACAACAGAGCGTTGTATTATGATTTTTAATCCATTCTGCTATCCATCTCTGTTTTATTGGAGAGTTCATTCCATTAACATGCAGTTATGATTACAATCTGTGTCTTTCCCTCCGTCTTCTTTCCCACTTTTTTACTTTTAGTTCTGCCTTCTCCCTTCCCATCCACAAGAGAATTTTAATTTTTGACCACCACCTCCCACAGTCTTCCCTTCTTTCTTTCAGCTCCTCTCCTTTTTAATCCCCATTACCCTTACTATTTGTTCCCTCCCTTTTAACTTCTCCTCCCCTTTCTTTCCCTCTTCCCCTACTACTGCCTATAGAACTAGTTAGATTTATATACTTAATTAAGTTTGTTTTTCTCCCCTGGAAACAAATCAGATTTGTTTGGGATACCTCTCAAACAATACTCATGTCCCTCCCCTCTTTCCCTCTGTGGTAATATAATTTTGTATATCTTCCTGTGATCTAATTTGTCATTTTCTGCCTCCTTCTTTTCACATCTCCTGTTAAAATCCCTTCACACCCTTAAATCACATTTTTGTCATCACATCATTCAATTTATTACTGTTCCCTCTATCTATGTGTATTTCCTTTATATTTCATAATAAATATACAATTCTCAAGAATAACAAGTATAATCTTCCCTTATAGGGATGTAAACTGTTTGCCCATATTCAGTAACAGATTATCTTTTCCTCTGACTCTCTTGAGACCTGTGTTTGAAGATCGAATTTTCTATTGAGTTCTGGGCTTTTCAACAGGAAGATCTGGAATTCCCTTATTTCATTGAATTTCCAACTCTTTGCCTGAAATATTATGCTTAACTTTACTGGGTAATTGATCCTTGCCTGTAGTACCAGCTCTTTGGCTTAAGGAATATTCCTATTCCTTGATCTTTTAATGTAGAAACTGCAAGGTCCTGTGTGATCCTGACTGTAGCTCCTCATTATTTGAATGTTTTCTTTCTGACTGCCTGTAGTGTTTTCTCCTTCACTTGATAGTACTGGAATTTGGCAATGATATTCCTAGGTGTTTTTAGTTTGTGATCCCTTTCGGTAGGTGAATGGTGCATTCTTTCGATGATTACTTCACCCTCTGGATTTAGGCCTTCTGGGCAGTTTTCTTTGATGATTTCTTGGAAGATATTTTCTAGGATCTTTTTTCATGATGTCTTTCTGGTAGATCAGTTTTTCTTAGATTTTCTCTCCTGGATCTTTTTTCCAATTCAGTTGCTTTTCCTATTAGATATTTTCCATTTTCTTCTATCTTTTCATTCTTTAGATTTTGGTTGATTGATTCTTGATGTCTCATGGAGTAGTTGGCTTCTAGTTGCTGAATTCTAATTTCTATCAAATAGTTTTCTTCACTTAACTTTTGCATGCCCTTTTCCATCTGTCTAATTATTCTTTTTAAAAAACTATTTTCTCCAGTTAGTTTTTGTGTTTCCTTTTCTATTTGTCCAATTTTGCCAGTTAGGCTTTCTGCTTCCCTTTCAATTTGTCAGATTTTTCTTTTCAAGGAACTGTTCTCTTCAGTTAATTTTTTTTTCCATACTTTTAAAATCATTGACCAGTTTTTCTCCTATTTCTCTACTTAGACTTTCAAAATTCTTCTTCAGCTCTCTCAAGCATGTTCTTTGTGCTTGAGAGACCAGTTCATAGTCCTTTCTGATGTTCCAGATGGAAGCATAATCTCAATGTTTACAGCTTTGATATTTGTCTTTTGGTCCTTGTCCCCATAGAGAGATTCTATCATCTTTTCTTTCCTACTTTGCTTATTACTTGTAATGATGAGACCCTGGGTGTTGTGTCCTTTGGTTCTCTGAGCTAGAAGCTAAAGAACCTCGTGCTGATTTGGCTGGTTTGACAAAGCAGAGACCAGGTGAAGTCTTTTGGTGTTTCCTCGGATTTGTCTTGGTGGTAGCTTCTTAAGTGTGGGAGAGGGATGTTCTGTCCATAGGAAGCCTGCTCAGATGAAGTACAGCAAAGGCAAACTCAGCAGTTGGTGTTCCTGGCTGTCCTAGTGTCATCCTGTTTCTCCTGGGCTGCTGCAACATGTCTGGGGTCGTGGTGTTGGTGGTTGCAAGACTCCACCCCTCTGGACCTCTTGATCTCCTCCTGGTTCACTGAGGTGGGGATGTATGGGGCAGCCCTAGTCCTCTGCTGCAGCAAGAGAAATCCTCCTTAGCATTTTTCCTAGTTTCATATGCTAAGAGACTGTTTGCACCTTACACTGATTCTACTGTTCCAGGATTTTTCCAGGGAAATATTTTATGGTTCTTTCAGTGTCAATAAGGGGAGGGCAAGAGAGCATTTCCTGATCACTCGATCATTTTTGCTCCTGGAATTTGAAGTAGGTGACTTACAGACATTTAATCTTCTGGCTGATAGTCTCAGGAGCAGCTGCTGCAGATAACTGGGTCTCTGAGGCTCTCACTCACTTGGTTCCACTGGACTCCTGTCGGGCTGTTATGCCCAGGATTGCACAATGATGCTGCTGCCTCAGATGACCTCAGGGCTTCCTGCTCAGTGCTGCTGAGGCAGGAACATGCTGCACTGTGCTTTGTGTTCCTCCACCTCCACATAATAAAATCTTCCCGTCCCAAATCTTCTTTGCTCCCTTATGTAAGTTTATATGGGCAGAACTTTTATTTCGAGCACTGGAGACTTTCCAAATAGCATGTGCATATGTGCCATGTACCACATTAATAATCTGATGAAACATATCAACTTTTCCTCTGAATTATGGTTATTTTTAAATGTGCATAGTGCAATACATAGTATTCCAAAATAAATACATTTTATTGAATTAATATTATCCAACTATATCTTTAAAAGAAAAAAAAAAACACATTCTCATATCCTAAATTAGACACCATGACTTAAATTATTGCAATGACCTAACAATTACTTGCACACTTCCAGTATCTTCTCTTTAATTGTGTAAACATCTGCCTGAGTAATCTCTCTAAAGTTCAGTTCTGACCTTTCCACTACCTTGCTTACCAACCTACTGGATCTATCTGTCTCAAAAAATAAATCCTTAGCTCATGTAAGATCACTGTGGCCAGGAAACTACCTATCCTTGTAGTCTTATTTCATAGTTTACATTTGAGCCAAATTGTCCTTTTAGCAATTTCCCAAACAAGTTCTTTTTATTTTGTTTTCAGGTTTTGCAAGGGCTCATAACTTCCTATAATTCCTTCCTTTCACAGCTTACTCTATGAGTATTCTATTTTGATCAAATTTCGAATTTTTTTGTTAACTCCTCCTTAAATTATTTCATCATCCTTCCTCAGTTTCTAGTTATCAATGCTCTCACTCTCCTGTAAATACCTAATATTGATTTATGTATAAACAAATTTTGAACCAAGCAGAATGTCAGATTCCTGAGGGAAGGGATAGGTTTTTGTTTTGTTTTTTTTTGACATTGTAATACCAGTATCTCTAACAGGACATTGTATAATGGGCACTTAATAAATGTTTTTTTAACTGAATCAATAGACAATTTATTACTTGTTTTAATACCATTACTATTACCACACTCATCACAATGTCATCACAATAATCGTTATGAAATGTTAATTGATCACCCATTTTGTTTATATACTAATTTAGAAACATTATTACAGCATAAATAATCTTGTTTTCATTTATATAAGAAAAGAGTCAAAAAAGGAAAGAGATTTTATCTCTTTAAAAGTTGAAAAATTAATGAGAAACAATTAAAATGATATATTGAGCTCAATAATTATTAAAACTATATTTTTCCTACATTAATTTGAATTTAAGTTCTAATTTCCCCAGTTTTCTAACGTTGTGCTATGAATGCAGAAATCGTATACAATGGAATATTATCCAATAAGATATGATTTTTTTAACTTAGCAAATGGTGTCTTCCTACAGATCTACAAAATTGTTTTCATTTTTTATTGAACACAATTTCACTAAAATACAATATTGCAATTACAGGCTATGCATGAAAATATCTTTGCATTGTAGAAGTGCCAATGAGTAATCTCCTGTTTGGGTCTATAAACATTTCTGCTCAGCTGTTCAATGCATGTTTACATAAGATCAGATCACCCCCTTCAACAGTATTTCTAAAAGAGCACAGCTCAGGGGAAAAATGAAGAGAGAATGATGAGTGGATAACAAGTCTATTCTTAACAATCTATAATAAAATCATTATATAAGTGTTTATTCTTTCCCCCCCACACACACACATTTGGCATTACAGCAGTTAACTCAAAGAAAGGAAGAAGAAAAATAAGTTTTCAAATATCACTCTCGAAGCTGAGTATGAATGCCTTACAAAGATGCTGAGCTCACAAAAAACAAAAACAAATGCTGTTTTGTTCAGTAGCATTTTTACCACATTTTCAAAGGAATGTCCAAGAAGTTTTATAGAAAGAATGGGCCCAGCCTTTTCATTTCAAATTGTCAGTCTTTGTCAATAACTAAAATATTAATATTTCTCTGTATAAGTAGGAAACGAATGGACAGATGTTGGGACTGGAAGCTCAATTCCGTGTGGACAGTCTCGGGCAGGTAAAAGTGGGACTTCTAAATCTTAGAGTCTTACGAGGCCCTCCATGAACAGCGGGGGTTCGAGAAGGTCAGACCGAGCTAGCTCGGCTAGCTCGGGTATTTCCGCCTCTCCCCCGGAGATACCTGATGGGTGGAGTCTCCCTGCCCTCGAGGTCGTCCCGAATTGGAGCACACCTAGTTACCTAACAGCACGGTATTGAGATGCAAACTGTGTGGCTGAAGATTAAGTAGGATTGAGGAAGCCTAAAAGCTCTCTTAGCACGTGTGGAGCCAAAGAGAAAAGTAGGGCTCCGCTTCTTTTCTTTCCTCTCTCCCCTCCCCCTCTCTCCCCGCTTGTACTTCTACTTCCAATCCCTTAAGCTTAGCCTTCTTAGGAAATCTCCCCCTCTTCGTCCTAAGAAAGAAGACCCCCTGCACTTGTAACCGAAACCCTGTAATAAAGCTCAACCCCTGTTTGACTCTGGAACGTCCTTTCTCTCATACGTGCATCCGGCGTGGCCAGCCGAAGACCTGGACAGGTAAGAAAGACTCGGGTAGCCCAATACAGGCCTCTAGGCTTGGCAGACAGAGATTTTTAAATTACCAATTTTGCTTTTAGGTTAACAATGTGTTACTCCAGAGAGTAACAAACATTCCATTATTGCTACTTACATTGCTACAGAGAGTACAAATTGATTTGCTATCTGTTCACATCGTACAGATTTGAAGATCTAACATGAGAAAGAGTACATGTCCAGTTTTGTCTGTAATCCTCTATATTTAGCTTCCAAAAGAACTGAAAAGAAATTATATAGAAGGAGACATTACCGGCCCCTCCCAGCGTGATTTATTTACTTATTTTTTTTTTCTTTTCTATATAAAGGATCTATCCTCTCACTACTTTTTGAAGAAGCCTATTCAATGAATGGGCATTACCTCATGTTAAATGAGTAACTGAAGAGGCCTTAGCCTAAAAGAAAATCGTCTCCCATTGCACCCTGAGCTGCCTCTAATCATCCTGATGAATATCAGGTCACTGGATCCAGAAGGCTCAGGAAAAGAAAGTGAGGCTGGTGACCTTGCACAGCCCTCCTTCACTCAAAACAAAGTCAAATGCAAGTTATGTCATCAATTCTCTGATGTCATGGTCCTCTTCAAAAACAAAGGATGAGCATAAGCTTCTTGAAAGTACTTTGTAGACTTGTACAGTAGACCTGTATTCTTCAAATCCTGTGACCAGAAAGCTACCAGAACCACACCAGAAAAAGGGGGGCAATGAAAGATTATTATTGGGGATATGATAATGTGGTGATCCTGGAGTCTCAGGAGGTCTCAAAATATAAATGACTTTTGGGGCTTGTAGTATTTCTTTAGATTGAATCAACTGGTTGCAAATGTGCTTATTTTTTTTGTCTGAAAATAATTCCAGAATTTTAGGATACATTGTCATTTTAATTTTAATCCATGTATGTCTTTTCATGTAATTATATTGTTCTACAAAACATTGGATGGATTCTCAAATAACTTGTCCTTTTGAATAGGGCATAATTAATCTAACACAGACATGATTGTATGCTATTTTGAAAAGCACAATAGATATTACTATTTGAATGACTGAACAGATTTGACTTTCAATAATAATTGAAACTCCAGAATGTTCTTTTAGCCATACATTTTTCAGTTTTTTAAAAATTTAAAAGACAGATGATATTTTCATTTTTGTTCTCTTCAAAAGTGTCACAATACCAAAATTATTGTAATGCCAGCCAAAATTCCATTCCACTGTGTCCAGATTATTGATTCTTTTTTCCAATCTTATTACAGAAAAGAAGCTAACTATAAAAAAATACATATATTATGCAAACATATAAACAAATTCTATTAATTAAATGATTATGTTGCTCATCCTGATTTCTACTTTAAGCTATGAGAAAGACTTTTTGAATAAGGAGCATATTATTTTCTGTTTTATTTTTACTTTCTAGTTTAGTGTAAAAAGTAGCAAATTTTAATTCATATGTTCTGCTGAACTATCCACCTCTTCCTTCAAGAAAACTCCACCATAATTTTTGTAGGTGACTAAGTTACAGCAAAAAAAAAAATATCGAAAAGTGTGCTTTTGAGCAGACAATATCTTTCATTAATGAAAATGAATACATACATAGTATAAAACAATACATAAGTATTTCTAATGAACTGAACATTGACAATTTCAATGTTAATTTGTTACCATATAACTTACTTAAACGTTATTGCTTTTCATGAAAAAAGTGCAATGTTGTTTATTTGACATTTCTATTAAGGACTACAAGGATAACTTTCATTTACAGATGCAAGAATCTGTTTTTAGGATTTTTAGTCATTTCTGCTAAGAACATTGTGTGCACAGACTATCAAATTTAAAGGTGAAAGATACTTAATGTTTGTAATCTCACTATCTTACTTCATTTACAAAAAAAGTAGGAAACTGCTTCTCAGAACAAAACAAAATCACTTACTCAAAATCACACAGGTAGGAGGTAGCACAGTGAAGTGTGTTGTCTTTGTTTTCTGAGTTAAAATCCAATTCATTTTCCATGGTAACCTTTTGGGACGTAACCATATCCAAGGCATTATTGATACTTAATTTTTTCTGTAATTTTTTGGTTCATTTATTCATTTTTTCTGGTGATAATAATACCATTTATTTCTCTAACAACATTTCTGTTCACCCATATTCATTATAAATATTAACCAGTTTTGAGGCAAGCATCATTAATAGGCTGCACCTTGTCAAAATTTAACATTGGCCAACGTACTTACTACATTTTTGCATCCAGGGTAACATGCAGGATTATTAGATATAATGAGATTGCAAGATATATGCCTATGCCAGCAATATAGAGTTGCATATCTTTATGTGTATAAAGTTAATTAGAGTTAAAGATCTTCCCTGATCATTAGTAGGTCTCATGTACTTTTTGTTAATTTCTAATGAGGCACTGAGTCACTAGAGTCATACATTTCAGCTCTGAAAAGTGTATATATACTCTGAGGTCAGGTTTTACTTTAGGGGCTTGGAAGAAGATTCCTGCACCAGATGAGACTCTGGGTAGTCATGCTCCCTTTGCATTCCCACCTTTGAAAACTCAGTTGATGTTGCTTCACTCTCTGTTAACTATTTATGTATGTGACAGTCAGATAGTTGAATCTGTCTGTTGATCTGTAATGTACAGATTGCTTATGGTCAGAAAAAAACCCTGTGTGTTGGTATTTGTTTCTCTGCTTGTATTTTCTCTATGGGTGAATGTAATTAATTAGTAGATGGCTGATCTCTCAAAAGTTGTTTCCCTTTTAGAAAAGCAGAGAAAAGGTCCACCTGTGTATGCCGGGGTGCTTGTTGTTACAATAGAATAGGCAAAACCTCACTTCAAAGATTTCTTTTTATTCCATCAAGTTGTTTATTTCACATGAAATACCAAAAGCTACTGGAATAAAATAAGCACTGAAACCTTCAAAGTTTCCAGACAAATTGTAATACTCAGACTGCCTACATGTTGCCATCAACTTCTTCACATTTAGTTCTAAGAGTTTTGTGTATTCCTTGCAGGGGTCATTTACTTGTCTTTGATATACAGTAACAGTGAGAATACATTGGTTTTAAATTCTTCAAAGTTCTAACAAAGGGAAAGTGAGTGGAATCTTTGATCTAAGGTCAAAATCTCCCTTTTTCCTTCTTTAACTTTTGCTCCACTATATGATACTGAAATAATAACTTATGATGTGCATCTGGTACCATTTTTTCTTTACATAAAAGTTATTATAATACCACCACTACTAACCTTCCATTTATGTTTCATTGTGTTCTGCAAAAATGATTTCCTATTGTACACTTTTTCCAACTCAAATAGTTTTATTATTGTGCCCTTTTCAATTCACTAAGGACACCTTTACCTTCTGACAGAGACATAGTTTCTTTAAAACATAAGTGACCCAAATCTTGAAAAGACTATAATACCTTCCCCCCAGAATACCTCTGCTTTATACAAGCATTCTTCAGTGTCATAGATATGTCCAAAAGCAATTAACCATTAACTTTATTTTCTTCATTTATTCTAAATACAAAATGATGGGCAAAATAACCTAGAAAATAAAAGCTGCCGTGTTTCAGAAGCTGATTGTAAACCTCAATCTTCTCATTTATAAAATGAGATGTTTGAAAACCATTCATCAACTTCATTTCATTGCTTTCTGGAAAATAATCTCTTTTCATATACTGTTTCATCTATGGCTCAAAAGATCGTTACTATCAACATATACTGGAGACCATAGGACTTTGATATCACTTTACCTAGGAACACAGATCTCAAAATGGTAATGGGGATTATTATTAGCTTATGACATATGTGTAAATATCAATAAAATATAATATAAATCTAATCTTGCATTACTAATAAACTATGATCCTATAGAATATTGACTCTGAGGTGTCTGCCTTGTTCTGTCTCCAGGAATAACATGACTCATAAAGTTGCCTTCCTTTTAGAGATTGTTTCCAAATTTGTGTTTTGTTTCTTTCTTCCTTTAAATTCTTGGGTCTGTGTGCATGTATGTGTGTGTGTGAATATGTGTGCTCTCATAGAGGACTCCTATGCAAAATGATTTGTTTTTGGACCTGATTCTGTTAAATTTTCTATGCAATTTAACTGAATTAACAATAACTTCACTATATCTCTTCCTCTTACTTTTTTTTTTGGTGTTCTTCTGGTCTTTTTTATTTTTTTCTTAACACAGTTTATAACAGATAAAGCAATTCAGACTTCTGGTCAGGTGATACATCTTTTTAAAGCATTTACAATATGGACCACAAAAGAATTTTTTTTAAACATTAACCAACTGAGACACAGATAATATTTATGTTGCTAACTTCACAAGCTCTTGAACTAATTGTCTCCACACTATTATTAAGAAATAAAGGATCCTAACTTAATGCTGTTGGTCTAAAGTCCTATACCTAATAGCTTAATTTTAGACAACCTCGGATGTTTCCCTATCCATAATCTATAACTGAATAGATCTATTAAGCTTACAAACCTTTTGACTATAGGAAATTGACACCAATAGTAAGACATTGCAGGAACACAATATCTCCCCAATTTCATTTCACTTCCAGGCAGGATTATTCACTTGCATTCAGTCAGACTTACAGTCTACCAGGTGTCAGTGGGGAAATTGAGAGAGAATGAGGAGAATCCCACCTCAGCCCATGCTGAACACCCACTCTCCCAACGTTCCCTTGAGATCACCTATGCAGTTCATACCAGCATCTTATCAGCTTACTGGCATCATGGATTGGAAGCTCAGATGACCTTTCTTGCCACCCATACCTGCAATTAGACTCAGAAGAACAGTCACTTAAGAGTCCCATAGCATCTAAAAATGTCAACTTCCAAATAACCAGGTTTCAAATATGACTATAGTTTCACTTTGGTTAAGGAACATTTTTTGAGGCAAGTCTTAAGTGGCTTACATATCTTTCTATATATGTTCTAGTTTCTGGTTAAATGACAATCATGAAATCAAATTTAGCATTAAAACCTTGACTTTTCCATCAATGCCATATTTTACCTGAGGTTACCTTTCTCTAGGAAATTTAGACTGAAATCCTTTACTCCAAACTAAAGATGTCACTGATTTATTCTCAGTAATTAATTCAGTCTATTGTTTTAATACTGATTGCTTTTACCTCACTATGTAACATGTCCAATTTTTCTCCCCATCACTCCCCTCCCCCTGCTTCTGAATACCTTGCATTCTGATTACTCCTTCCCTCAATGTACCCTCCGCTCCATCACACCTCACCCTTCTCCTATCTCCATCTTCTCTCTTTTCTTGCAGGGCAAGATGAATTTCCATACCCCTATCCCTGTAATTCTTATTTCCAGATTATATGCAATAAAAATTCTCAACATTCATTTCCAATACTTTGAATTCCAGTTTCTCTCCCTCTCCCACTCCCTCCCCAGCCCCACTGAGAAGGGAAGCAATTCGATACAGACTAAAGATGTGTTGTTTGGCAAAAGACTTCCATAGTAATCATGTTGTGTAATATGAATTATATTGCCCTCTGACCTACCCTATCCCCCTTTATTTTCCCCCCTACAATTCACCTTGTCCCTTCTTGAAAGTGTTTATTTCTAGTGATTCCTTTTTCCCATTTGCCTTCCCTTCTAACATTCCCCTCACTCCACTTGTCGTCTCCTCTCCTACTTTCCTGTGGTGTATATAAATTTTCATATCAAATTTAATGAGCATGTTATTCCCTCCTTCAGCCACACATGGGGAGAGTAGCTTTATTTCCCCCCTCCCCTTCTCCCTTATCTCCTCCATTGAACAAGATTTTTCTTATCTCTTTTATGAGTTATAGCCTGACCCATTCCATTACTCCCTTTCTCTTCCTGGAATTTTCCTCTTTCACCCCTTAATTTTTATCGTGTGTGTGTATGTACAATCTCTCCAACTAAGCAAATACTAAGAAAAGATTCAAGAGTTAAAAATATTTTCTTTCCATGTAGTAATGTAAACAGTTCAGCTTTAGAGAGTCTTTTACAATTTTTCTTTTCTGTTTACCTTTTCATGCTTCTCTTGATTCTTATCTTGGGAAGTCAAATTTTTAAATACAGATCCAGTCTTTTCCTCAGCATAAAATATTCAACTTCAACTGTATCACTGAAGGACCATTTTTTCCCTTGACGTAGTATATTCAGATTTGCTGGGTAGGTGATTCTTGGCTTCAATCCCAGTTCCTTTGACTTCTGAAATATCCCACTCTAAGCCCTTCCATCCCTTAATGTTGAAGCTGCCAGATCCTGTGTTATCCTGATTGTATTTCCACAGTACTCAAATTGTTTCTTTCTATCTGTTTGTGGTATTTTATCCTTGATCTGGGAACTCTGAAATTTTGCCACAATATTCCTAGGAGTTTCTCTTTTAGGGTTTCTTTCAGGAGGTGAACAATGAATTCTTTCAGTATCCATTTTGCCCTCTAATTCTATGATATCAGGGCAGTTTTCCTTGATAATTACATGGAAGATAATGTCTACACTTTTTTTTTTGATCATGGCTTTCAGGTAGTCCAATAATTTTCAAATTATTTCTCCTGGATCTATTTCCAGGACAGTTGTTTTTCCAATGAGCTGTTTCACCTTATCATCTATTTTTTCAAATTTTTGGTCTTGCTTACTAACTTCTTGGTTTAACTCATAGTCATTTGTTTCCCTGGACTCAATTCTTTCTTTCAATGAATTATTTTGTTTAGTGAGCTTTTGAACTTTCTCCTCCATTTGGCTAATTCTGCTTTTTAAAACCTCCTTCTCCTCACTGGCTTTTTAGGCCTCTTTTTCCAATTGAGTTAGCCTCTTTTTAAAGCTGTTGTTTTGCTCAGTGTTTTATTGGTTCTCCTTTAGTAAGCTGCTAGCTTGTTGTTCAAGGTCTTCTCCTTTCTGAGACAAGTTTAAGTCCCCTTTGGAGGCAGGGGCCTTGACTTCCTCTAACAGTATGCCTTGTTCTTCCTCATCTGAAAGAATGATGGGAGACACTTGTTCGCCAAGAATGTAACCTTCTATGGTCTTATTTATTTTCCCTTTTCTGGACATTTTCCCAGCCAGTTACTTGACTTCTGAGTTTCCTCTCCACAACCACCTGCCTCCAGTTCTGCCCAGCCAGCAGTTGGGGGCTGAGATTCAAATGCTGCTCCTTATTCTTAGGGGCTTTTAGCCTGGGTGGGGCTGCAACTCAGTGTGAGATTAAGTTCAGCTGCTCAGGAGGGGGCAGGGCCACCACACGGGGCTTAGTTCCCTCCAGGGGTTTGCCTTCAATAATGGATGAGGGCCACTGCCTGCTTTGGGAACCCTCTCTCTGCTATAGCCTCCACTGCTGTCTCCTGAAGGGGCCTGAGTTATGGGGACACCCCGCTCCCTTCTCAGCCAGCCTAAAAGACCCTCTTACTGGCGTTTCATGCCTGTGGGTTGAGGGACCTGGGGTGCTGATGTAGATTCTTTCCCTGAAGCCTGTTCTGATCTGCTCCTCTCAGTGTCGCATGGCCAAGACAGGGCTGGGCTCTGCTCCATGTCCAGTGTGTGACAGACCTTTCCTGTAGGGTTTTCAGGTCTCTCTGGAACAGAAATCTCCTCTGCTCCATTATTTTGTGGTTTCTACTGCTCTAGAATTTGTTGAAAGTTCCTCTTTACAGGTATTTTATGAGCTGTGGGGTAAGAGCTAAGTGTCTGTGTATCTTTCTACTCCGCCATCTTGGCTTGTCCACCTTCCTCTTACTTTTCATCTTTAAATTTCATGATTCTACTTTTTTGATGCTTTCTTCTCTTATTACTATCTTCTTGTCTTAATTTTTATCTTAGATACAAGGTTTTTCTAGGTTTTGCTCTTGACTCTTCCCATCCACTCTCATGCTTTCCTCTCTGATCCCCTTCTTTAGCTCTCTCTTTTCCTCTCTCCCTTTTTTTTCTCTCTCTGACCCCAGTCTCTTTCAGTGTTCTCATCTAGTACTAGATCTAAATTTTCACTTCTTTAGAATTGATTTTTAACACGGCAGCTACCTCCTATATAGTTTGAATTTTCTCTTTGGACCTCAAAACTTTTACCCTGTTTTTGCCTCAAACTTACTATGTCCAAAATGAAATTATGATTACATTTCTCCTTTGTTTCCTGTAATGTCTTTATTTCTACTAATAACATCATCCCTAGTGTCATAGTTAAAGAAAAAGTTTAAGAACTATATAATTTTATACAAACTTTATTTAAGTTATTCATTATACTTATATACTCACAACTTGTGATAGGTGGTACAAATATTATCATCTTTATTTCATGAGACTAAGGGAAATTTAGTGAATTAATCATGGTTTTAGACAAACTTTTTCCTAGATTCCAAGTTCCACCATTTTTCAAAGCAATAAAATAATTTCTGAGTTTGACAGAGACTCTGAAGCTATTTCCTGAATTAGAATTTTATCTATTGAGTTGGGGTACACTAGGTACCAAAGTAGTAAATTAGGATAGCTTGAAATATAAGGAAATATTCCTGAGAGCAAGACAAAAAATCATATACTTTCACCCATATTTTGGTTGTTTGTTTTGTTCTCTACAAGCCAAGAGAATAACTCTCTTTGAATGATATCCCCTTAAATACCAAAAGACAACAATCATGTTCTTTCTATAGTTTCTCTTCTCAAGGATAAACTTTCACAATTTCAGCAACTGATAAGTATATGGCATGTTCTATAGCTTCCCATCAACACAATCACACTTCTTTATTCCAATGTAATTCAGATTGTAAATTTTCTTTTATGTTTTAGAGAGCTGAATTCAATGACATATATATGATCTGATTAGAGAAAATAAATTAGGAGCTTTGTCTCCTTCAATCTAAATACTATATCTTCAACAATTCTTTGATGAACACATCAACGTTTGACTAGCAGATCTTCACATTGAAACATATGAGCTTAGAGTTCACCATTACCATTGCTTCACCTGTGCTTTATTGGCAATGTTTTCCATTACTCGGCTTCAACCTTTACACAGGGTTCAGTGATTTAACCTTGCTGGGTTAGGCATCTATCATACCCTTAGTCAAGTAATTTTACATATTGGGTCAGGGAAAGAAAATAGTTCTGAAGTTAGGAAGCTTGATGATTGAGAAACTTAAGATATCCTAAGCATAAATAAAGAAATTAAGAGAAGGGAAAAGATGATGTTTAAAGATAATGATTCTGCTATTAGACCTTGTGTTGGAGATACATACATGACATCTCGAAGGTTTTTCTTTTTCAGAATCTGCCATAATACTGGAGATTCAGAGAAAGAATAAAACTGGATATACAATTTAAGAATAATCTTCATATGTACTATGGCTGAATCCATGATAGATAATGAGATTTCAAAAGAACGAGGAATAAAACTAGAGGAGACATATGCACAGAACCTAGAGTAATATAAATAACAACAGAGTGAGAGAAAATAACAGTTATTATTGCCTTGTAATTCAAAAAGTGCTTTATATGCATTATTTCATTTGACCCTAACTACAGTTTTATTAGGTAGGTCTTAGCAGTACTATCTCCACGTTACCAATAAGAATATAGGCTGAGAGATCAAGCAATGTCCTATGAATATGGAGCTAGTAAGGGTTGGAAGTGAAATTTAGACTCAGGTCTTACTTAGTCTTTTTTCACCATTCAATTACTTTGTAATACTGGACTATTAAATGTGGTGAAAGCACCTGGATAAAGTAATAAGATGAAAACCAAAGCAAGTTAACCATGTCAAAAATTATGGTGAGTTAAAAGTCATTATACTCTGTATAAAAGGCATTATGTTTAAAAATAAAAAAAAAAACATTGGTAACTTTAAAGAGAACAATTTTATTTTAATGGTGGGGTTAGAATATCGATTACAAGCAGTTGGAAAGTAAGGTGGAGGTGAAAAAATATAAACAGCAAATATAGGTGGCTTTAGGTGTTTGGCAGTAAAATGGAAGAGAAACACAAGATGGCAAGTTAAAAGAATAACAGGGTCAAATAAAGTTTTTTCCCCTTTTTGTTCTGTTTTTGAGAGAAAAGTAAACATTGATATTTTTAGGAGGTAGTCAGCCTTCAAAGAAAGAAGGTAGGACCTAGATAACAAAGACAAACGATTGCATTAATAGATGAAGTAAAAAGAGGGGAAAGATAGTGAGTTCTGGAAGTCAGTGGAAAACCTCTAAAATTCACAAGATATTCATATATTCATACATATATTATGCATGTGTTCACATGTATACAAAACATACATGTATCATATTTCATTTATGATCATTGTTTTGTTTAAAACAAAATGTGTGTATAAATGCATGTGAGTATACACATGCCCACATTCTAGCAACTATACCTATTGGTGAAGTCTTTTGATGCTCAGGTTGCAAATAATTAGCAGTTGAAAGTAAATCATGGCTATGTAAATCCTCTTTATAATCACCTTCAATCAATTATAATGTATAATGACGACATAAATGAAACTATTGTAAAAATTTTTCAGATGGGTCAAGATGGAAGAAAGAAGCCAAGAAGTTGCCTGAGCTTTCATAAATTTCCCATGGAAATGATGTTAAATCAAGCCTCTAAAAGAATTCTGAAGTGACAGTATCCCAAAAAAAAATGTGGAATGAAACAATTTTACAGCACAGGATTACTTAAAACTACTTCAGCAAAGGTTTCTCACTTGACTAAAAAGGATGTGCATACAGCATAGGCAGTGTATAGACAAGCCAGTGGGAGTTTGTTGGGTACAGCACAGATAAGAAACCAAAGCCCTGTGGTTCTGGCCCATCAGACCAACGTTAGGGAAAGCTACCTATGAGGTCTCCAGTTTCAGAACAGCAAGCAAACTACCAGCCCAAGAACCCAAGAAAAAATAGGAAAAACTTGGCAGGGCCAACCTAAAGCAGTGAGCAAGTCACCAGTCCCCAAGTTTTCAACCAGTCCAGAAAACCAGGTCCTGGATCGCAGCAAAAAAAGTTGGAATACTGACCCATCTGGCAAAGGAGCAGAGCTCTACTTTAGAAATGTGAGCAAAGAACAACAGAGAAAATAGTCCTATCCACAGAAAGCTACTATGGTAAAAGGGAAGATCAAAACACAAACTCAGAAAAGTACAACAGTGTCAAAATACTTACATGCAAAGCTTTGAAAAGGAATATGAATTGATCTCAAGGCTAAAAAGTCCCCTTGGAGAAGTGCAAAAAGGATTCTAAAAATCAAATAAGAGAAGTAAAAGAAAAACTGGGAAAAGAAACGATGGTTATTCAAAAGAATAATGAAAAAAGTAAACAACTTGAAAAAAAGAAGCACAAAAATTCACTGGCAAAAAACATTCCTTGCAAAATGGAATTGGCAAAAAAAATCAGATCAAAATTGGAAAAATATGAATTGCTCATGGGTAGGTCAAGATGATGTGATGAAAAAGGCAATTTTACTTAAATTAATTTACTTGTTCAGAACCATACCAATCAAAATAACAAAAACTTGAGACATACGAAAAAATATTCAAAATCACTATTGATTAGAAAAATGAAAATTAAAACTATTTTGAAATACCACCTCATACCTTTCAAATTCGTTAATATGAAAGAAAAGGTAAATGAAAAATATTTAGAAGATGTGGGAACATTAAAACACTAGGACATTGTTGGTGGCTTTGTGAACTGATCCAAACATTCTGAAAAGCATTTTTCAACTATAGCCAAAGGGCAATCCAGCTGTGCATACCCTTTGATCCAGCAATACAACCACCAAATCTGTAAATCAAAGCAAACATTTAAAAAATGACAAAAGGAGCTATTTGCACAAAAATATTTATAGCAGCTTTTTTTTTGTGGCAAAGAATTGGAAATTGGGGGGATATCCATTCATTGGGGAATGGTTGAACAAACTGTGTCATATGAATGTAATGGAATACTATTCTTATATGTGAAATAATTAGCAGCAGATGTCAGGAAAACAACCTGAAACTACTTCACATGAACTGATGCTAGGTGAAGTAAGTAGAAACAAGAAAACATTGTACATGGTAAAATCAGCACTGTGTGATGGTGAACTCTTATCATCTTAGCTTCTCAGCAATGCAATCATTCAACACAATTCCAAAAGACTAATGATGGAAAATGCTATCAACACCTAGCAAAATAACTATGGACTTTGAAAGCATATCAAAGCATACTATTTTCACTTTTTGTGGTTTTTTCCTTTGTTTCTGTCCCTTCTCTCACAATATGACTGCTGCTGAAATATGTTTGCATGCTTTTACATGCGTAACACATTGGAGTGCTTCGTGTTTGGGGAAGGGGGATGGGAGAGAGGGAGCAAGAAAAATATTTGAAACTCAAAATGTCATAAAAATGAATGTTGAAAACAAGTTTGGGGACAACCTGTGAAAATGACTCTAAACAACTTCTAGAGCAACACAAGCCACAAAATGACAGGTTGAAGAAAATTTTCATGGCAAGAAAATTTGCAAGGTCGGTAGGAAGGATCTATTGCACCAAGGTGGCAGCTGAGCATAATTTAGTGTGGGTCATGCCAGCATAGACTGAGCAGGAGCAGACCTTAGGGGACTGAATCATTGGCAAGTGCTGTGGATTCCAGACTTCTCAATCCACAAATGCCAATGACAGCTTCAAAAGTTATTTTCTTCAGCATTTTTTTGGGTCTCCTTTAGCAGGGTGCTGACCTTCTGTTCATGCTTTAACTGCATGTCTCTCATTTATCTTCCCAGCTTTTCCTCTATCTCTTGAACTTGATTTTCAAAATCGTTTTTGAGCTCTTCCATGGCCTGAGCCCATTGAGTGGGCTGGGATACAGAAGCCTTGACTTCTGTGTCTTTCCCTGATGGGAAGCATTGTTCTTCCTCATCAGAAAGGAAGGGGGGTAATGCCTGTTTACCAAGAAAGTAACCTTCTGTAGTCTTATTTCTTTTCCCTTTTCTGGGCATTTTCCCTGCCAGTGACTTGCCTTCTGAATATTCTCTTCACACCCACTTTACCTCCTGATCCTCCCAGCCAGCGCTTGGGGTCTGAGATTCAAATGCTGCTGCCCAGCCTCAGGCCTTTGGGCAGGGGCGGGGTTGCTATTCAGTGTGAGATTAAGTTTAGGTGCTCAGGTGGAGGCAGGGACGCCACACAGGGCTCAGTTCCCTCAGGGGGTTTATGTGGAGACCTTCAACAATAGATCCTGGCTCCTGCCTGCTTGAGGATCCCTGGTCTGCTCCCGCCTCAGCTGCTGCCTCCCAAGGGGGCCTGAGTTATGGGGGCACCTCACTCCCCTCTCGACCCACCAAAGAGACCCTCTGACTGGCCCCCATCACCTGTGGGTGGAGGGACCCGCTAGGCTGCTGGAGATTCCCTCCCGAAGCCTGCTCAGATCCTCTCCTCTTGGTGCCCCACGGCCGCAGCAGGGCTGGGCTCAGCTCTGTGTCCGCAGCACGATGGACCTTTTGCAAGAGGTTTGCAGGGCTCTCTGGAACAGAAATCTCCTCCACTCCACCGTTCTATGGCCTCTGCTGCTACAGAATTCGGTGGAAGTTCTTTTTTACAGATGTTCTATGGGCTGTGGGTTCGGAGCTATGTGTATGTGCGTCTTTCTACTCTACCATCTTGGCTCCGCCCCCACTGCTTCAAAAGTTAGTAGGAAGGATCTCTCACCTGGCTGAGAGGGGAGCTTGGTCCAGTCCCAGCCTCTGCCCCTGCCACAGCCCAGGGCAACTGCAGTCACTTCTGAAATGAGAATAATGTAAGTAAATCAAGAAAAATGAGTCAACAGCTGGCTAAAAGAACCCTCACCCCAAAATGCTGAAGAAAATAACACCTTTAAAATTAGTGTATAACATGGCAAAAATGGTCCAAAAATCAATGCGGAGAAGAATGCCTTAAAAAGCAGAATGAGCCAAATGTAAAAAGAGGTTCAAAAGCTCACTAAAGAAAGCAATTCCTTAAAATTAGAATGGCCTAAATAGAAGCTAATGCCTATGAAAAATCAGGAAAGTTATCTAACAAAACCAAAAGACTGAAAAAATAGTAGACAATGAAACATATCATTGGCAAAACAACTGGCCTGGAAAATGCGTTCAGGAGAAATAATTTAAAAAATTTTGGACTACCTGAGAGTCATGATAATAAAAGAACCTAGACATGATAATTCAAGAAATCATACTCTAAAACCACAGGTCAAAATAGAAATGGAAAGAATCCACTTATCACATCCAGAAAGATATCCCCAAAGGAAAACTTCTAGGAATATTATAGTCAATTTCCAGAATTCCCAGATCAAGGAGAAAATATTGTAAGTAGCCATAAAGAAACAATTCAAGTGTTGTGGAAACACAATCAAGATAAAACAGGACTTAGTAACTTCCACACTAAGGGACTGAGGGATGAGAAATATGATATTCCAGAGGTCAAAGAAACTGGGATTAAAACCAGGAATCATCTACCCAGAAAATTTGACTTTCAAATAACAGAATCAAGAGAAACATGAAAAGCTAAACAGGAAAGAGAAATTATGCAGGACTAATTAAAATTGAATTGCTTACATTGCTACATGGAAAGATGATATTTGTGTATGTGTGTGTGTATGTGTGTGTATATATATACATATATGTACGTATATATGTGTGTATATACACATATATGTATGTGTATATATACATATATGTATGTGTATATATACATATATGTATGTGTATATATACGTATATGCATGTGTGTGTATATGTGTGTGTGTACGTGTGTATAAAGAGAGAGCATAAGATGAGCTGAATATGAAGGGAAAATATCTAGAAAAGAAAATTAAGGGTTGACAGGAATATACTAGGAGAAAGAAGAAGGGAGAAGTAGAATGTAGTAAATCATCAAATAAAAAGGCAATGAAAAGCTGTTACAATTGAGGTGAAGAAGGGAAAGGTGAGAGGGAATAAGTTACCCTTCCTTTCATAGGATTTGGCTTCAGGAGAGAATAACATACATGCTCAATTGGGTATGGAAGTTTACCTACAGGAAATTAGAGAGGAATGTGATATAGGGGGTAATATAAGGGACAGCTAATTTCGGGAAGGGATAATAAGAAGCAAATGCTTTGGTACAGGGTCCAGGCAAAGGAGAGAATTGAATACATGGAGGGCAGAAGAGGAGAGAGGAAAATATAGTTAATCTTCCACAATGTCATTGTTATGGAGGTATTTTTCATACCCCCACATGCATAATTTTTATTGAATTGCTTGCCTTGTGAATGAGAGTGGGTGGGGTGGGGAGAAGGGAGAGAATGTGGAACTCAAAACTTTCAAAATGAACATTAAAGATTGTTTTTACAAGCAACTAGAAAATAAGATTTATAAGCAATGGGGTATAGAAATCCATCTTACCCTACAGGAAAATAGAAGGGAAGGGGATAAGTATGGAGGTGATAGAAGGAAGGGCAGATTGGAGCAAAGGGCATTCAGAATACATGCTGTTTAGTGGTGGTGGGGGTAGGGGTGAGATGAGGAGAAATTTGAAATTACGTATATGTATATATTTACACATATATGTATTTGTATATGTATGCATATATGTATTTTATATGTATAGAGCACATATATAGAAGACACACACATATATAGAACACATATTTACACACATGCATATATATGTGTGTGTGTGTGTGAGTGTATTAAATTGAGGCAAAATTTTGATACAAAACCTCTCAAAAACCTTACAATCAGATAGAGGGGAATGAAAATGTATACAAATATCTCGAACATATATATCCATACATTCATTAATGAAGTCTCATCAGGGATCCATCCTGGTATAGCCAAATGACTTCAGGACACTGGGAGTGGGTTGAGGATATAGACATTTGGAGAAAGTAGGAGGTGGCATAAAGAGTTATCAAGTGAATGGTAAAAATACTTTTCTTTAGCTCATGTCATGGATAATGTAGATATTTATTAGTAGGGGTTCAGAATTACATGGCCATAGGGAAGTTTGTCAATTTTTACTTCAAAACCCATGAGAGATTTTCAAAGTCATTTGTTTCCTGACCATAGGGTATAGTTCTTTTAGAGCACTGGATAGTTTAGAAGAAGAAACAATAACTTGGATTAGAAAGAGTGTTGATACTCTCTTCTCAGCATAGGAGACCAATATAGAAAGTTAATGGAATAGAACTCTTCCCTCACATCAGTGCCTGAAGACTTCAAGTATGGTATTTCTCCTTTTCACACAGAAGGGTTAGGGCCATATATGCCCTTTCTATTTCCAGCCTGAGTGAAATGGAGAGATTTATACTCAAAACAAAAATATACAGAGGATATATTGTTTGTAAATTCTTTCTCTCTCCCACTATGCTCCAAAAAGACAATACCCTAAACTTTGGACTTTAAAAAAATGCAGGGGAAAATGTAATATTTAATACTTTTCCGGCATTAAATTTCATCTCATGAATACCCATCATGGATATTGAGACTCAGGATATTAAAGTAACCAGAGAGGATCTTAGTTTCAAGGGGAAAAACTTGCAAAGCTGAATGGTCCTTCTGGATTCCAGATGTCTTTTGAATGTTTTGCTTCACTTCCCAATTTCAGTTCGGGAAAAGTACATATAACAGGGATTAAAGTTTTAATTTCAAGCTCACTGGGATATTAGAACATCATTTATTTACCAGTGCAGATATAAAGGAAGGATTCTGTGAAGATCTAAGGGGATGGAATATCTAAAGTTCTTTCTGAAACTTTAAGTTCTATATAAATGTGAGCTACTATTAATATTTTCTAGGAAGCTCAAAACAAAATATTATACACCTAAGCTACTATAAAATATAATATGTCCTCTGAGGATAGACAAAATTACCATCAACCATTACTTTCTTTTTAAAGAAATATATTTTATTCCATTAAATATTTCCCAATTCCGTGAAAAACATTGTCAATCATTTATTTTCATTTCAAGTCCTAGATATTTCCCTCTCTGGTACCCATCCCCCTTCTTAAAAAGACGAGAAATTTGATATCAGTTATAAATGTTAACTCACGAAAAGCACATTTCATATTAGCAGGGTTACACAAGAAAACACAGAAAAGAGTGAAAAAAAGAGTAAAAAAAAGAAGTGTTTTTCAATCTGCATTCAAAATTACTCTGAAAGTGGATATCATTTTTTTTTCATGATGGGTCCTTTAGAACTCTCTTGGATCATCATCCTGATCAGAGTAAGCTCAGTTTTTCATAGTTGCTCATTGTTTGTTTCCGTTGTTGCTATGTTGCTCATAGTTCTTTCTGTGAATAATGTAATTCTGGTTTTCCTCACATCACTTCATATCAGTTCATGTAAGATGTCCCAGGTTTTTCAGAAACCATCCTACTTGCCATTTCTTATAACACAATGATCTTTCATTTATATCATAATGCAACTTTTCTAGCTATTCCCCAATTGATGAACATTGTCTCAAATTCTAATTCTTTTCACTACAAATAAATTGACATAAAATTATTTTTGATTAAATTTAGGTTCTTTTCCCTTTTCTTTCATCTCTTTGGGGGTACCGATGTAGTCATGGCATTGCTGGGTTAACAGATATGAAGACTTTTATAGCCCTTTTGGTGTATTCCCAAATTGTTTTCCAGAATTGTTGGACTAGTCCAAAATTCTATCATCAGCATATTTGTTCCCAATTTTTCTACATCCTCTCCAGATTTGTCAATCTGATAGGTATGCAGTAATATCTCAGGGTTGCTTAAATTGACATTTCTCTAATAAATAGTGATTTAGAGCATTCAGCATGTGACTACTGATATCTTTGATTTCTTCTTCTTCTGAAAATTGCCAGTTCATATACAGTGACTATTTGTGAACTGGTATATTTTTAGAAATTTTGCTCACTTCTTATATACTTAAGAAAAAAGGCTTTATCACAGAAAAATGATGCATTTTTTTTTTGTTTCCTGTTTCCCTTCTAATTTTGGCAGCAATATTGTTCTTTGTGCAAAAGTCTGTAAATTAATGCAATGCAATTACATTATGCAACGTGCAATTATGTAAAGAAAATTATTCCTTTTATTTCATATGATTGTCTTTACATCTTTTCTTGTCATAAATCTTTTCTTATTCAAAGAAATGATAGGTGCATTTTTTCATTCTCCCCTAATTTCCTTACAATGTCATTCTTTAAGTCTAAATCACTTAAGCATTTTGACCTTATAGTGGCCTATGGTGAAAGATGCTGGTCTGAGAAAATCAAGTTGATTCTGATTTTATTTTGTAACTGATTCTATTCTGTATCACTCCAATTGGTGTAAAATTTCCTAAGTCATTTTTTTTTCTGAGTTACATTCACAATTTCAGCTTCCTTCTCTGACATATATGACCCATTAATCACCTCAATTTAAAAAAAAAATATTGTTTCTATACATCTTATTACCCAGGTACACTTGAGAAAGAACTGTTATCCCAATAACAAGCTTTTCAAGACTCAGGTACATGCCAGGAAATCTGTTATCTGTCCAATAGTGACTGTTCTTCAGGAATGCCTGGGCTGTTTTTGCTGAGACTCTCACTAATCTTGCAGGTTGATGCCACCAATGATTGTTTTCCATAGCAATAAGAAGGAAGAAGGAGCTGATATTCTTACATTTCTGACTTCCATTCAATCATATCATGTTCCGTTTCTGACTTTTTTACATAATCATATTGTTTTTTGTTTGTCATTCTTTGTTCTCTTGTACTTCCCCAAACTATATAAAGGCGAGTAAGCCTTGATATCTTTTGATAGTGTGAGTAGTCTAGAGATCCCTTTTATTAGTAATTACTAGTTTTACCAATAAATTGAATGTACTCAGAATTTTGTGCCTCAGTTTTACTCAATTTCAATCACAACAGATTTACTAGTTTCTTTCAATCTGTTCTCCAGATTAGAACTTTGGGTTTACATAACATTAGATTACCATGGCCATTTACTATTTTATATTGCATACCTTATCTATTCCAGTAATCAATCGCTCTATTTCTTAGCCAGAACCAGAGTGTTTTGATGAATACAGCTTTGTAATGTAGTTTGAATTCTGGTACTGGCTTCTGTCATCATTTTTTTTAATTTATCCTCTTCATATTCTTAAGTTTTGTTCCTCCAGATGAATTTTGTTAATAGTTTTCTAGCTATATAAAATTATTTTTTAATACTTTGATTTGTATGGTACTGAATAAGGAAATTTACTTTGGTAGAATTTTCATTTTTATTATATTGTCTCAGTCTACTCATGAAGAATTAATAATTATTCAATTGTTTATCTCACTTTATTTCTGTAAAAAGTGTTTTGCAATTGGGTTCATACAGTTCTGGGTTTGTCTTGGCAGGTAGACTCTCAAATATTTTGTACAGTCTACAGAAATTTTAAAAGGAATTTCTCCTGTTTCTTTCTACTGTTAATTTTTTCCAGCTTTTTTTTTGTGGTTGATTGGGCAAGATTCTCTAAGGATACGAGCTTGTCATCTGCAAAAAATTGATAGTTTTGTTTAACCTATTTTTATTCCTCCAAATTATTTTTCTTGTCTTATGGCTATGGCTAGCATTTCTAGTACAATATTTAATAATAGTCATGAAAGTGGACACCTTTGTTATATACTTCATCTTATTGGGAAGGCTTAAATTTTATCCCTGTACCAGACAGTGCTTGCTCTTTGGTTTTAGATAGATACTACTTGTCATCTTGAGGAGGTTCCATAAATTCCTGTGGTTTATTGTGTTTTCAATAGGAATGAGTGTTGCATATTTTCAAAGGTGTTTTCTGTATCTATTAATACTGTGATATTAACATTGTAGTTTAATTATTGATGTGTTCAGTTATATTCATTGTTTTCCTAATTTGGAATTGACACTGCATTCTTGGCATAAATTAATCCTGACCATAGTGTATTATCTTTGTGATATAGTCTTGTAATCACCTGTAACAGTATGCACTTCCACATACACAGGGAAACCTGCTATCACAGGTTCTTAGATATGCATTCATAAAAGAAACATAAATGAAAAACTTTTGAGAGGTTAAAAATCACTTTAATCAACCACAGGTATCAGAGAAAATCAAAGCCAAAATTTCAGAGAAATCAAAAATGTCAAATGACATGTTTCCAAAATGTCTGATCATCATATACATACACAGTTACCAGAGAGGAAAGCATCAACTTCTGGGTTTTAGCCAGGGGGCTCCTTAGCTGCCTCCCAGTATCTTTCTGGCCAAAGAAACACTTCCAGTCAGCAAACCCTAAAGTAAATCTCACCCTCAGAGTATTTATACACTTTTCAGAGCAGAGGGCATAACCGTATGACCCAGTGCCTCTGCAAAAACAACAACAACAACAACAAAAAACATAAGCTACTTGTACCCTTCTACAAAACAACTGCCCTAATCAATCTTCCCAAAATTGTCAGGCCCATCTATGGGTGGGAAAGGTCCTCCTTAATGACATTATTCAATCAGAGGCACTTTTAGTAAAACAAAAACAACAAAAGATCCTATTTTACTTCTCATTACCCTCTACCCCCCAGGATCCTTGACCTAACAATCTAAGTGGTCATGGATCCTGGAACAAATAGGCATTAACATTTCTTAAGGAAACACCAAATAATTCACAATTTAGAATACATAACATAACAATTCATTATTATGGTGGCCAAATGACTTTAAAAAAACATAAAAATATATGCATAACATAGCAACACTTTATGGACAGAGCAAAGCTCCTCCTTCCTCAATTCCCCGCTAAAAAAATGTCCAATCAAAGTCCTCTTGGGGGCATGTCTTACTCACCCTACCCTCTTAGGTATAGGTTCTAATGAGTCTCTCTTCCAAGTCCTCAGGGGTGGTTGGACAACAAAGCCATCAGGGTGGGGTCCTTGGGGGTACATAGCACTTCCCGCATCCACCATAGAAAATTCCACCCCCTGGGTCCCAAACTGCCCTAGGAGAATGCTACAAAAGACCACACTCAGTACACAGTCCCAATCTTGCCCCAGGGCTGACCTAGCTCCTGGGTTCCTCTTCCTCCAGCAGAAGCCAGCCACTCCCAGCTCCTGCCTGGGTCTGTGACTAAGCTGCTCTGTGCTCCCACTCCCATTCCTCTAACCTCAAGAAAGTCAGCACACTGGTCTTTCTCAGCTCCTGCTGGGTTGTGCTTTGCTTGGATTCCAGGACTCCATTCCAAATTCTCACTGCTCTGGTTTGGTTTCTGAACACAATACACTTTACAGATCTTCACTCCTCCAGCACAGTCCTGGCTCTAGCCACCCCTGTCTCCTGGGGTAACACAGATCATAGTTGCCATAATTGGAACGCAACAGAGAATTGTCCTAGTCCCTATACTTTCATTTTACTTTATATAGATGCCATCCTCATCACCATAATGTAGCAGTAAGCACCTCAACACACATACGGAACCCTGTTACCCCAGGTTTTTAGATCTGCATTCTTTTATAAAAGGAAAGCAACTTTCAAGGAGTTAGCAATCACTTTAATCAACCACAGGTATCAGAGAAAATCAAAGTAAAAATTTCAGAGAAATTAAAAATCAAAAGTCAACAGATATGCTTCCAAAATATCTGACCATTATATATATACACAGTTACCAGAGAGGGAAATATCAACTTCTGGGATTTAACCAGGGGGTTCCTTAGCTGCTTCCAAGAATCTCTCTGGCCAAAGAAACACTTGCAGTTAGTTAGCCCCAAAGTAAAACCTCACAATTAGAGTATTTATAGACTTTTTAAACCCAGAGGGCATAACCCCTGACCTAGTGCCTCAACAAGAAAAATAAAAGTTACTACAAAACAACTCTCTTAATCAAACCTCCCACAATGGGCAGGCCCATCAATGAGGGGGAAAGATCTTCCTTAATCACATTATTCAATCAGAGGAACTTCTAGTAAAACAAAAACAGCAAAAGATTCTATTTTACTTGCCTTTAGATCACTTTGCTAGCATTTTATTTAAAAATGGACATCAATATTAAAGGAAATTTGTTTCTAGTTTCCTTTCTCTATTTTTGCTGTCCTTTGTTTAAGTATCAAAAATACATTTTTGTCACAAAATAAATTTATTAGGACTTTAGAACTCATTCTTTGCCACTTTTTCAAATAATTTAAATAGTTTTGAGATTCATTGTTACTTTAATATTTCATAGAATTCACTTGGAAATCCATTTGGTCCTAGGAAATTTTTCTTAAGGAGTTCATTGATGGTTGATTCAATTTATTTTTCTGAAACGGGGTTAAATATTTTATTTTCTCTTCTTTATTTCCTCTTCTATTAATCTGGGCAATTTATGTTTTTGTTAATAATAACCCATATATTCTTAAAAGTAGTGCCCTTATTGAAATTGAAGAAACAAAGTCTGAGTTAAGACACTTATTTGCAAAGCATTCAGTTTTAGAAATAATTTTGTGTAGGGACTCCTCAGTAGTCACACAGACCTCTGTGAGAAATGTAAAAGAGTTTTTATTATAAATTACAATTTTATATTTTTAGAATACCTGCTTTTAGAATCCAGGAATTTAAGATCTTTTTGGAGTAAACAGGTGTTGATTTCTTACATTCACCTGCATCCTGCAAAACAACTTGGGAATTTTCGAAATAGGGAGAGGGACTTCATGATCTCCCAGAATTTACATGATTTCTAAAAAAATTAAACTTAACTCAAATACAAGAAACTAAATTCCAGTAGCTATACAAAATGTCAGCAATGGTTCAAACTACTGTTGTTTTGTTTTCTTAATAAACTATATTAAAATTTTTAATTTATAAGGCATCACATTTAAGATGTGTGCAACTAAATATTTCATCAATAAAATACAATCCACTTTATACACAGTTGTCTTAAAATGAATAACATTATTTAAAGGTTTTTTGTTTTCCAATAACTATATTTAGTCAGTAGGTTTGTACATTTGGATGTACCTTTGACCTTTTAGACCAAATTAGGAAGCAAAAAAGGAAAGTATCGATGTTCATTATAATTTAACAGATAATTATATCTTTCATTTAATTAACTCAAGACATTCTACAAAAATTAACAGTAAGATTTCTGTGAACTATGTGAAGCTATAATCGTTATGGTTAATTATAAGATATTCCAGAAGATAAAAAGGAAGCAAAAGCTAATAATTAAAATTTGATTTTTGCATTTTAGAAGGCAGGACTATTGTAATAAGATGAAAATAATACAGAAAATATAAGGAGAAAAAATATTCTTAAAATATTAGCTTATATTTTCTTTGAAGGCAAGAGAAGAAGGAATTTATCTTATACTAAAGTGTCTTTAACAGTAAAATATAATTCTCAGAGATTAGGAAATACTTTTTCACTGAATTAAATTTTATCCAGTTATTCTTCAAATAATTAGGCAAGATTCAGCATAAATAACATCCTTCTCAATGGAATTGTGACTTCAGAGACAGGTGACTTAATGTTATTTACTTATTATTGGCATGATATGTGATTTTGTTGGTTTAGAGATGACCCCTTAAAGAAATTATTCTCTTATGATCAAGATCCAAAACTATTTTCAAAGTTAAAATTTACTAGTTCCCTGGGGAAACTGAGAGTTTTAGTCATGTGTCCAGGAGCACATAGAAGTATGAGTCAAAAAACCCCCACAAATTTGAGTCAAGGATATTTGGATCTATAGAACTTGTTTTGCTTCACAATACCAGACACACATCATGAATAAATAATAATAACATTTTGTAGTAACAAAAATTATGATTGTTATTTATATAGCATTTTAATGTTTTGCATATTCCATCTTAATTTTTCCTTTGAGGTAGATATTATTAGCACCGTTGTACAAATAAAGAAACAGATGGCTGAGAAAGGTTACGTTATTTGCTATTGACACCTAATAGGACACTGAAGCAAAATTCAAACTCAGGCTTCCCCAATCCTAAATTTTCACATTTCATCCTGTAAAAACAGAATATTTCAGCTTAGAAAATGAATAAATCTTAAAAATTTTTGTGACTGATATTTTAACATACTCAGAATTGTGTACAATTTGTTAGAAAAAAAGAAAGCTTTGAGATCATGTACTCTACCCTTTAATTTTTTTAGATGAGGACCCTGAGGCTTAAGGTTACATAGATTTGTTTTTCTTTGACAGGCTGCAACATTCTTCACTCTGTATTTTTTTTTAAATTAGCATAGGATATTTTGCCTTTTTTTTTTTTTTTACTTTTGATCCCTTTCAGAACTTACTGCTGTCAGTTCTGATTATTCCAATCCTCATTTTCTATTTGATAAACTGGAATATACTGTTCCCTTCACACAGTGCTTCCTTTGACTTTACTATTCAAGTTTATTTCCCATATTTTCAGTGTGTTTTTCCTGATTGATTATTAAAGTGGTCTTATCCAGGGTCTTTCTCCCTTACAAAGAATACGCACCTCTAAGGGATAACCTTGCACATGCAGGTAGGGTACTGATTTTCTCATGTAGCTGGGAGTATTAAAATTTGTAAAGGAATTCCCTTAACTTTCTATCATTGTAGCTTTTACTCAGGAAATATGTTCCTGGAGGAGGGAGTTCCTTGGATTTCTTTCTCAGAATTATTTTCATCTCTTGCTTTTCATCAACCCAATTAAAATAGCTAAAATCCTTCCCTTTGGAATCCTCACTGGGCAAATTCTTCAGTCATAATATTGCCTTTTGACACTTTTCTCTGCTACCAAGGACCATTTTTTAAATACCATTATACAATGTATATTTTATACTCACTTCTTATCTCTATTTCTTTTACTAACCATATCTTTGCTTCATTAACTTTTAGTCTACAAAGATATAAAATTATTTGATATGTCAATTGTTACATTACAATATATTCCATCATTTTTGCAACTAGAATACCTTAAATACAGTACAAAAAACTTCAAGTACTAAATTTAAGACATTTTTTTATAAGTTATGGAATTTTTACTCCTCAATTTCCATGACATGTGGACAGGGTCTAGCATTTAAACCTATTATGTTTAGCACAATTTATAGTGAAACTGCTTTCACTTTTATATAACTGTTGTTTTGTTACTCTATTAATATGCTCTTATTCTTGAGCAAGCTCCTGGCCCTGCCAAATGATGAATATTTTCTTTGACTTTGTCCCCTTAATAGTATTTTACTTTTTTTCCAATAACTTAGTCCTAAACATATTTTTCAACACTCAATTTTATAAAATTTTCAATTGCAAATTTTTTTCTCCTTCCCTCTGTCCCTTTACCCCCTTGCAAGACAGCAATCTGACAATACATGTACAATAATATTAAACACATTTCCACGATGGTCATCCTGTAAACAAGAATCAAAATGAAAGGGAAAAAGTGAGAGAAAGAAAAAAAAACAAGAGGGGAAGAGGAGAGAGAGAGAGAGAAAGAGAGAGAGAGAGAGAGAGAGAGAGAGAGAGAGAGAGAGAGAGAGAGAGAGAGAGAATACTATGCTTCACTCTGCATCCAGATTCCCTACTCCTTGTAAAAAAATTTTTCAATTATGAATCTTTTGGAATACTCTTACGGTCCGTTAGGTTCAGATGAGCTAAGTTAGCTATAAGAAATGGTTAACAGGTGAACTTTATAAAAACCCTAGAAAATGTATGCTGATGCTGAGTGAGGGGAGCAGAACCAATGAAACATTTGTACATGAATACCATTGTTCAAGGACAAACTTTGATAGACTTGGCTCTTCTCTGCAATGCAATCTTCTAAGACAACTTGAAATGTCTCATGATGGAAAATGCTATACATATCCACAGAGAATTATGGAGTTTGAATGCAGATCAAAGTATACTATTGGCTCTCTTACTTTTTTGTTTTGTTTCATTTCTTCTATTTCGTGGTACATTCCATTAGTTATAATTCTTCTTTGCAACATGACTAATGTGAAAATATGTTTAATATGAATGTATATGTAGACCTTATTTCCAGTGCCATGCTATCTTGGGGATGGGGGATTTGAGGGGGAGAAAATTTAAAACTCAAAAACCAGTGGAACTGAATGTTGTAAACTAAAAATAAATTAATTTGAAAAATAAAAAAAGTCGAGAGACCAGGTATCCCAGGATCTAAGTATACTGCCAATGCTTAAAAAAAAAGAGCAGTCATTTAAAGTTGGTCCTCATCAAATGTTGATGTGACTGTGTATAATGTTCTCCTGGTTCTGCTCATTTCACTCAGCAACAGTTCATGTAAGTCCTTCCAGTTTTAGTGAAATCTGCCTGCTTATCATTTCTTACGGAACAATTGTGTTCCATTGCATTCATATACCACAACTTGTTTAGCATCAACTCAATTTCCAATTCTTTGCCACCATAGAAAGAGTTGCTATAAATGCTTTTGTACATGTAAGTTCTTTAGTTATTTTTTATTATCTCTTTGGGATACAGAGCTAGTAGCGGCATTGTTGGATAAAAGGGTATATATAGTTTGATAGCCCTTTGGGAATACTTCCAAGTCATTCTCCCAAATGGTTGGATCAGTTCCCAATTCTACCAGAAATGCATTGGTGGTGCAATTTCCCTACATATTCTCCAGCATTGACTATTTCTCTGCTTTGTCGTGTTACCCTAACTGATTAGGTGTGAGTTGGTAATGCAGATTCGTTTAATCTACATGTCTTGAACAAATACTGACAAAGAAAATTTTTCATGAAATTATGGATAGTTTTAATTTCATCTGAAAGCTTCCTGTTCATATTCTTTATCAATTGGGAAATGACTTGTTTTCTTAGGAATTTGTTACTTCTCTACATATTTTAGAAACGAGTCCCTTATCATAAACAATGACAATAGAAAAGGTTTCCCAACTTTCTGCTTTCCTTCTAATCTTGGTTACATTATTTTTGTCTATGCAAAAAAAACAACCAAACAAAAAAACCTTTTTCTTAATTTTATGTAGTCAAATTTTTCCATTTTGCATTTCATAATGTTCTCTATATTTTGTTTGGTGATAAATTCTTCTCCTTTCCATAAGTCTGACAAGTATACCATTCATTGTTCTCCTAGTTTGTCTATGGTATTACACTCTATGTCCAAATGATGGACCCATTTGGACCTTTTCTTGGTGTAGGTTGTGAGATGTTGGTATATGCCTACATTCTGCCGTGCTATTTTCTAGGTTCTGTAGTAGTTTTTGCAAATAATGAATTCTTAATGCACAATCTGAGGTCTTGTGATTATTCAAGGAGAAAATTACTATAGACTTTTTACTACTGCATCTTATTTAGCTAATCTATTTCACTGATGCACCACCTATTTCTTAGTATCAGATAGTTTAGATGATTGCCACTTTAAAATATAATTTTACATCTGAAATAGCAAGGCCACCTTCCTTTACTTTGTTGAGTTTGTTTCCATTAATTCTCTTGATATTCTTGAATTTGTTATTATTTTTCATCTACCTCTCTAAAATATTTTGGGTAGTTTAATTGATATGGCTGTGAACAAGTAAATTAATTGAAGTATAATTTTCATTCTTATCATGTTAGCCTGGCCCACCCATGAGCAACTGATATTTTTCAATAGTTTAGATCTGATATTATTTATATGAATGTTGTTTTGTCATTATATTTACATATTCCTGGATTTCCTTGGCAAGAATATTGTCAAATATGCAATATTTTATATAGTTGTTTAAATAGAATTTTTGTTTCTATCTCTGGTTTCTGGACTTTGTTGACAATATAAAGAAATGTTGACATTTTATACAGGTTTATTTTATATGCTGTAACTTTGCTAAGTTAGTTATTTCAGGTAGTTTTCTTTTTAGTTAATTCGGTAGGATGTTCTACATACACCACTGGGTTTCTCAAATTAATAATGCCTTCAGTATGGTAGTTCCTTCAATTTTTCTTCTACTTTTGCTGAACCTAAAATTTCCAACAAAATATTGAATAATAGTGGTGATAATGGGAGTCCTTGATTTACTGCTGATCTTATTGGGAAGGCCTTTAATTTAATCACTTTACAGAAAATACTTGCTGATGGTTTTAGATAGATGTTGCTTCCAATTTTAAGGAAAGTTCCATTTATCCCTATGCTCTCTAGTCTTTGTAATGGAAATGGGTGCTGTGTTCTTTCAAAGTTTTTTGTTTTTTGTATTTTAACATCTACTGAGAAAATTATAAGAAGTCCATTGGTCTTGTTATTGATATAATCAATCATAGTGATCATTTCCCTAACATTGAATGATCCCTGCATTCTTTGTGTAAATCTCCCCTAGTCATAGTGTATTATCCTGGTGATAAATTGTTATAATCTCTGTCAATTTTTTACTTAATTTTTTTTTCCCCATCAAAATTCATTGAGGAAATTGGTCTATATTTTTCTTTCTCTGTTTTGTTTCTTTTGGTTTAAGTATTAGTACCATATCTTCTTCTAAGCTTCCTCTTCTCTTCTCAGTTCCCTCCTTCCCCTCTGCTCCACTCTCTTTCTCTCCTCTCCTCTGGTGTTCTACCCACAGAAGTTACACTCCATGGCCAAAAACTGCCTTTTTCCCCTCTAGGTTTACTAACTACATTTCTTGTTCAAAGATCAAACCTTAAACCCAATTCACTCTTGACCTCATAGACTAGACAACAAGTCCCCACCCAACTATCACAGGGTGAATGTAATTGCTAAATAGTAATTGTTTCTCTTTTACCCAGGAATCCTGAGACTCTTCCACTCCTAGTTTATTTATTTATTTTTTTATTAATTGGGCCATCCCTTGAGTAACTACTTAAAGAAACCTACTCATTGCATTGGTGTATCTCACTCAAGGTGAGAATGTGATATGATCTCAGTCTGAAAAGTTCAGGGTCTCACATTGCATCTTGGGCCATCTCCTGTCTTACTGATGAATATCAGGTCACTAGAGATGGTTCAGGAGAAGAAAGTGAGGTTGGTGACCTTGCACAGCCCTCCCTCACTCAAATCAAAGTCAACTGCAAGTCATGTAATCATCTTGATGTCATGATTCTCCTTGAGAATAAAGGACAAACACAACAACAAATCAGCACCATATTTATGTCATAAAAGAAATTTGGTAGGACACCTTCTTTGTCTATTTTCCAAGTAATTTATATAGTATTGCAATTAATAGTCTTTAAATGCTTAACAGAATTCACTTTTAAATTCATTTGGTCTTCAAAATCTTTTTCATAGGGAGCTCAATGATTTTTTTTCAATTTTTCTTCTAAAATGCAATTATGTAAGTATTTTATTTCCTTTTCTGTTAATGAGGGAAATTCACATTTTTCATAAATATTCATCCATTTTATTAGATTGTCAGATATATTGGTATACAATTGGACAAAATTGCTCCTATTTTTTTATTTTTAAATGTTTCTTCATTGGTGGTGACTTCACACTTTTCATTTTTGATACTAGTAATTTGATTTTCTTCTTTTTAAATCAAATTTATTCAAATTTTCTTCTTTTTAATCAGTTTTAATATTTTATTAATTTTAATCAAATTTAATAGAAAACAGTTCTTTATCTAGTTTTTACATAATATCAACTTTAAATTTTATTTATTAGTGCAATGGTTTTCTTACTTTCAATTTTTTAAATATCTTTTCTGCTTTTCAGAAATTTGAATTTGATGTTTAGGTAGGTATATTTTGTTTGTTGGTTTTTAACATTTTTATTTGCAAGCTGAATTCATTGATACCATTTTTCTATATAGTACTCATGTAAGAATTAAGAGATATAAAATTTCCCATAACTCTGCTTTGGCTTAGTTCCATAAGTTTGGGTATGTTGTCTCTTTATTGTCATTGTCTTGGATGAAATTATTGATTGTGTCCATGATTCACTATTTGACTCACTCATTTTTAGAATTACATTATTTAGTTTACAATTAATTTTTTCTCTTTCTTTCTATGGCCCTGTATCACATATAATTATCTATTTAGCTCTGTACTTTTCATCGGGAAAGTTTGAAAGTCCCCTATTTCATTGAATGTCCATCTTTTCCCCTGAAATATTATGCTCAGTTTTGCAGGATTCTTGATTCTTGGTTGTAATCCAAGGTCCTTTGCCATCTGGAATAGTAGAGTGTAAGGCCTCCTATCATTTAATGTGGAAGTATCAAGTCCTATATAATCCAGACTGTAGCTCCTTGATATTTAATTGTGTCTTTCTGACTGCTTGCAGGACTTTTTCCTTGACCTGAGAGTTTTGGAATTTGGCTACAATATTCAATGGAATTTTCATTTTGATTCTCTTCAAAAGGTCATTGGTGAATTCTTTCAATGATTATTTTACCATGCACTTCTAGGAAATCTGTGCTGTTTCCCTAGATAATTTTTTTGAACAATGATGTTCACTTTTTAATTGATCATGGCCTTTAGGTAATACAATAATTCTTTAATTATCTCTCCTTTATCTATTTTCCACGTCACTTGTTTTTCTAATGAGTTAATTTACATTTTCTTCTTTCTTTTCATTATTTCAATTTTGTTTCACTGATTCTTGTTTTCTCATGGAGTCATCTTCTCCTTGCCCAATTCTAATTCTTGAGGAATTATTTTTTTTAGTTACCTTTGTTCTTCCTTTTCTTTTTGGCCAATTCTCCTTTAAAACAGCAGTTTTATTCAATGGATATTCCCCCCCACTTGGGTAATTCTATATTATAGCAAGTTGTTTACTTCAGTCAATTTTTGTGCTTTATTTTTGCTTTCCTTTTTAAAACAAAAAAGAGTCAACAGCAAAAAGTTCTCTACAATCTTCTTGTGATAAGCTATTTGATCTCCTCACTGTCCATGGGCTAAAATCAGTGGAAGCAGTTGCTGCCCCTGACACCAGTGCTGCCCTCACTGCCCTGGGACTGAGGCAGTACAACTCTCCTCTCACACCCAGCTCAGAAAGTTCTTTCCCACAGACTTTCTAAGTTGAATTTGGCATTTATGGTTTGAGAAATCTGGCAATCACAGGTGCCAGTGATTCAATCCCTTGAGGTCTGCTCTCAGTCCCCTGGGACCAGGTCTATGCTTCATCATTTTCCACTGGACTGTGCTCCTCTCTTAGCCTGGTTCAACAGATGTTTCCTCTAAACCTTCCATGTTTGCTTGGGTCATAAATTTGTTTTGCACTGTCATTTTGCAGATTCTGCTACTCTCGAATTTGTTTAGTCATTTTTTAAAAATGTACCTGGAGGAGTTTGGGGGACAGCTCAAGCAAGTCTCTGCTTTTATTCCATCATCTTGACTCTGCCCCTGAAGACTGTTATTAATAAAAGTATATCAAGGAGATCTCTTACAAGTCGCACCTCAGAAATTATTATATCCTCTTGCAAGGTTTTGTCAGAACAGTTTCAACCAGAATTCTCCATGTCGAATAAGTAGAAAATTTAAAGCTTCATGATGGGTAGTAAAAGAAGAAAGGAACAAAGCAGCAGAAATACTGAGGAATTGATCAAGCAAAGGAAAAAAATTCTTGATACAATGAATAAATAAGATAGACTAAGAAGATTTCAGGATAAAATTCCTGAAGACAGTAACTCTGGTATAGCATCAAGTGAAATTATAGAAAAAAAGACATTTAACCAAGAGAATACTATGTTGTTTTAAAGTTCTAACAAAAGTTGAAAGAAAACACAAAGGATAAATTCAAACATTTAAATGAAAATATAAAGCACTTGAAAAGACTATTAGCAACTTTGAACTAAAGCTAGAAAAACTTAACAAAGCAGTCAAGAACCTAAAAAGAAATAAAAATCAGTTATAGAAGCCATTTTTCAACAAAATTGAGGAACATTAAGCTGGGGGGACATATATAACTTTTATTATCACAAGCAACTGACCTTGGAAAGATAATTTAGTGAAATAATTTAAATGTTAGACTCTGAGAAGAGCATGATGAAACAACTTAAAGAGCAAAATTAAAATCTAGTTACCACCTTTCAGCAAATCATTAAATAAAATATCCCCATATGTATTGGAACAAGAGTTCAAATTACAGATCAATAAAATCCTATATTAGAAACCAAATATAAATTTGTGTTCTTCTCCAATCTCTTCATTTTACAAAATAATAAAAAGTGATCAAGGAAGGCCAAATGTTTCAATTCAGATACAGGTGATATTACTGAAAATTCAGGAACCATTCTCGTACACACTAAACCAAAAACAAAAAGCTCCACAGATATAATTTGTTTACAGTTATAACTAAATAATTCTCAATCTGCCATGTGAAAGAAAAAAAATATACTACATATAATGAAGTGAAAAACTGCATATTATGAAGCCCCATAATCAGTAAAGAGGGATCATGAACTAACTGCAAGAAGGTAAAGAAATAAGAATAATATCACATAGGTCTGTGATTATATATGTAACATAATATATACATATGACAAATAACATAGAGAAATATTAACTACATAATTATCAACTATATATTTTACATACTTTAGAAGAATATATTTACTTAATATAACAAGCATTAATATGTGATGTTAATTTACACATTAAAATGATATAAATATATTATAATATGCAAAATACAATGATTAAAGAAGCTTCAATAAAGACATTAAAAACAGAACATGTCATGTAATTAAGCTTAATGGTTTTAGATTAATAAAATGCATAGCTCTTTCTGTTTAACACCAAAATTTAGATTACAAAGTTAAACCTACCGCCACATACTTTTTTAGACAATGCTATCTAAATTCTATTTTTTTTTTTTTATAAGAAGTTTTTGCATTATGGCAAAAATCCAAGTCTACCAGAAAAAACTCTCACACACTGTGGTCGTTGCTGTGCACAATGTTCTCCTGGTTCTACTCCTTTCATTCAGAATCAGGTCATATAAGTCCTTCCAGGCCTCTCTGAAGTCTTCATCCCCTTAACTTCCAGTTTTTGGCAACTACATAGAGTGCTGCTATAAATATTTTTGTACATGTGGGACCCTTTCCCATTTTTATGATCTCTTGGGGATATAGTCCTAGTAGCGATATTGCTGGGTCTAAGGGTATGCACATTTTTGTAGCCCTTTGGGCATAGTTCCAAATTGCTCTCCAGAATGGTTGGATGCGCTCGCAACTCCACTAACAATGAATTAGTGTTCCAACTCTCCCACATCCTCTCCAGCATTGATCATTTTCTTGTTCTGTCATGTTTGCCAATCTTATAGGTGTGATGTGGTACCTCAAAGTTGTTTTGATTTGCATCTCTCTAATCAATAGTGATTTAGAGCATTTTTTCATATGATTATAGATAGCTTTAATTTCTTCCTCTGAAAATTGCCTGTTCATATCCTTTTGACCATTTGTCAATTGGGGAATGACTTGTATGACTATACATTTGGGTCAGTTCTCTATATATTCTAGAAATGAGGCCTTTATCCCCGAGCTTAGCTATAAAAATTCTTTCCCAATTTACTACATCCCTCTGGATTTTGGTTGCATTGCGTTTGGTTGTGCAAAAACTTCTCAGTTTCATGTAATCAAAGTTATCCATTTTGCATTTCATAATGCTTTCTATCTCTCCTTTAGTAAAGAATTCTTCCCTTCTCCATAGATATGATAAATACACTATTCCTTGCTTCTCCAGTTTATTCATGGTATCAATCTTTATACCTAAATCAGTACTCATTTGGACTTTATTCTTGTGTACGGTGTCAGGTATGGGTCTATGCCTAATTTCCGCTACACTGTTATCCAGTTTTCCCAGGAATTTTTGTCAAACAATGAGTTCTTATCACAGAAGCTGGGGTCCTTGGGTTTATCAAACAGAAGATTGCTATATTCCTTGCCTACTGCATCTTGAGTGCCAAGTCTATTCCACTTGTCTACCTCTCTGTTTCTTAGCCAATACCAAGTGGTTTTGATAATTGCTGCTTTATAGTACAGTTTAAGGTCTGTTAGTCCCTTTGATATTCTGGACCCTTTGTTTTTCCAAAGGAATTTTGATATTATTTTATCCAGCTATAGAAAGTAATTGTCTGATAATTTAATTGGTATGGCACTAAATAAGTATATTAATTTAGGTAGAATTGTCATTTTTATTATATTAGCACGGCCTACCCATGAGCAACTAATGTTTTTCCACTTACTTAAATCTGACTTTATTTGCGCAAAAAGTGTCTTGTAATTGTGTTCATATAATCCCTGGGTTTTTTTTGGCAGGTAGACTCCTAAGTATTTTATACTGTCTACCCTAGCTTTAAATGGGATTTCTCTTTCTATCTCTTGCTGTTGGACTTTGTTGCTAATATATAGGAATGCAGAAGATTTGTGTGGGTTTATTTTGCAAACCTGCAACTTTGCCAAAGTTGTTTATTAATTCAAGTAATTTTTTACTTGAATCTCTGGGATTCTCTAGGTAAATCATCATATCATCTGCAAAGAGTGATAACTTAGTTTCTTCTTTGGCTATTCTTATTCCTTGAATATCTTTCTCTTGTCTAATTGCTACAGCTAACATTTCTAGTACCATATTGAATAATAGTGGTGATAATGGACATCCTTGTTTCACCCCTGATCTTATTGGGAATGCATCTAGCTTATCCCCATTGCATATAATGCTTGCTGAAGGTTTTAGATAGATACTGCTTATTATTTTATGGAAAGTTCCCTTTATTCCTACGTTCTCCAGTGTTTTTAGTAGGAATGGGTGTTGTATTTTGTCAAAAGATTTTTCTGCATCTATTGAGATAATCATGTGGTTTTTGTTAGCTTTGTTGTTAACGTGATCGATAATGGTAATAGTTTTCCTAATATTGAACCAGCCCTGTGTCCTGGTATGAATCCTACCTGATCATAATGTATTAATCTCGTGATAAGATGCTGTATTCGTTTTGCTAAAATCTTATTTAAACTTTTTGCATCTATATTCATTAGGGAAATTGGTCTATAATTTTCTTTCTCTGTTTTGTCTCTTCCTGGTTTGGGTATCAAAACCATATTTGTATCATAGAAAGAATTTGGGAGGACTCCTTCTTCCCCAGTTTTCAAAAATAGTCTATATAGTATTGGAATTAACTGTTCTTTAAATGTTTGATAGAATTCACTTGTGATTCCATATGGCCCTGGAGATTTTTTCCTAGGGAGTTCACTGATGGCTTGTTCAATTTCTTTTTCTGAGATGGGGTTGTTTAAGTATTCAACTTCCTCTTCTGTTAATCTGGAGAAGTTGTATTTTTTAAAATATTCATCCATCTCATTTAGATTATAGAATTTGTGGGCATAAATTTGGTCAAAGTAGTTTCTAATTATTGTTTTAATTTCCTCCTCATTGGAGGTGAGTTCACCCCTTTCATTTTTAATATTAGTAATTTGGTTTTCTTCTTTCTTTTTTTTAATCAGATTGACCAAAGGTTTATCAATTTTATTAGTTTTTTCATAAAACCAACTATTGGTATTATTTATTAATTCAATAGTTTTCTTAATTTCAATTTTATTAATCTCTCCTTTGGTTTTCAGTATTACTAATTTGGTATTTACTTGGGGATTTTCAATTTGTTCTTTTTCTAGCTTTTTCAACTGCAAGCCTAAGTCATTGATCTCCTCTTTCTCTATTTTATTTATGTAAGCATTCAAAGATATAAAACTTCCCCTAATAACTGCTTTTGCAGTATCCCATAAGTTTTGGTATGTTGTCTCACTGTTGTCATTCTCTTGAATGAAATTGTTGATTGTTTCTATGATTTTTTCTTTAACCCAACCCTTCTTTAGAATTAGATTATTTAGTTTCCAATTGATTTTTGGTTTCTCTTTCCATGGCCTTTAATTACATGTAATTTTTAATGCATTATGATCTGAAAAGGATGCATTGATTATCTCTACCTTTCTGCACTGGATTGTGAGATTTTTACGTCCTAGTACATGGTCAATTTTTGTAAATGTTCCATGTACCGCTGAGAAAAAGGTATATTCCTTTCTATTCCCATTTAATTTTCTCCAAAGATCTATCATATCTACCTTATCCAGAGTTTTATTTACCTCCTTAACCTCTTTCTTGTTTATTTTGAGGTTGAATTCATCAAGTTCAGAGAGGGGGAGGTTGAGGTCCCCCACTAACATAGTTTTGCTGTCAATTTCTTTCTTCAACTCCCCCAACCTCTCCTCTAAGAATCTGGATGCTATACCACTTGGAGCATACATGTTTAGTAATGATATTGCTTAATTGTCTATGGTGCCTTTTAGCAGGATATAGTTTCCATCCTTATCCCTTTTGATTAGATCTATTTCTGCTTTCGCTTTGTCTGAGATTAGGATTGCTACTCCTGCCTTTCTTACATGAGCTGAAGCACAATATATTCTGCTCCATCCTTTGACCTTTATCCTATGTGTATCTCCCCGTTTCAAATGTGTTTCTTGTAAGCAGCATATTGTTGGATTATGGCTTTTAATCCATTCTGCTATCCGTCTCCGTTTTATGGGAGAGTTCATTCCATTCTCATTCACAGTTATGATTACAATCTGTGTATTTCCCTCCAACCTCTTTCCCGCCATTTGTGGTTTTATCTCTCCCGTCTCCTTTCCCCTCCTCAATAGTATTCACTTTTCTCCCCCTCTTCCTGCAGCCTTCCCCTCCTTCTTTTAGTCCCCCTCCCTTTTACTCCCCTTTACTCTTATTGCTTCTTCCCTCCCTTTTAGCCACCCTCCCCTTTCTTCCCGCTTCCCCTCCTACTACCTATAGAGCTAGTTAGGATTATCTACTTAAGATTATTGTTCCCTCCTTTGAACAACTCAGATGAGAGTACCTCTCAAACAAAGCTCATCTCCCTCCCCTCCTTACCTCTACTATAGTTTTGGACTTCTTCCTGTGATGTAATTTGCCATTTTCTGCTTCCCCCTTTTCACACCTCCTATTACAATCCCTTCTCATACTTAAATCATATTTTTGACATGACATCATTTACTTTATGCCCGTTCCCTCTACATGTATCTCTTTTATCATAATAGCTGGAGAGTTCTCAAGATTAACAGGTATCATCTTCCCTTATAGGGAGGTAAACAGTTTGCCCTAATTGAGTAGCAAATTTTTGTTTTTTTTTTTTTTCCCCCTGTTTACCTTTTTATGATTCTCTCGAGACCTGCATTTGAAGATCAAATTGTCTATTGAGTTCTGGTGTTTTGGTCAGGAAGCTCTGGAAATCCCTTATTTCGTTGAATGACTTTCTCCTTGCCTGAAATGTTATGCTGAAATTTGCTGGGTAGTTGATCCTTTTTTGAAGTCCCAACTCCTTTGCCTTACGGAATATTGGGTTCCAATTCTTTCAGTCTTTCAATGTAGAAGCTGCAAGGTCCTGTGTGATCCTGACTGTATGTCCTTGATATTTGAATTGTTTCTTTCTGGCTGCTTATAGTATTTTCTCCTTTACTTGATAGCTCGGGAATTTGGCAATGATATTTCTTGGGGTTTTGAGATTGGGATCCCTTTCGGGAGGGGAACGGTGGATTCTTTCGATGACGATTTTGCCCTCTGGGTCTAGTACTTCTGGGCAGTTTTCCTTGATGATTTCCTGGAAGATATTGTCCAGACTATTTTCTTCATCATGGGTTTCTGGCAGGCCAATAATTCTTAAATTTTCTCTCCCGGATGTATTTTCCAGGTCAGTTGTTTTTCCAATTAAATATTTTACATTTTCTTCTATCTTTTCATTCTTTAGATTTTGTTTGACTGATTCTTGTTGCCTCATTGAGTCATTAGTTTCTACTTGCCCAATTCTAATCTTCATCGTATTGTTTTCTTCAGTTAGCTTTTGCATCTCTTTTTCCATCTGAGCAATTTTTCCCTTTAAGGAGCTATTTTCTCCATTTAATTTTTGTACTTCTTTTTCCATTCGACCAATTTTCCCAGTTAGGTTTTGGGTTTCCTTTTCCATCTGATCAATTTTCCCAATTAGGTTTTGGGTTTCTTTTTCCGTTTGATTAACTCTTCATTTTAGGGAATTATTCTCTCCAGTTAATTTTTGAAGTTCCTTTTCCATTTGTTCAATTTTCCTTTTCAGAGTGATGTTCTCATCAGTGAATTCTTTTTTTATAATTTTAAAATCATTGGCCAGTTTTTCTTTTATATCCTCCTTCAGATGTTCCAGGTAATCTAGTTGTGCTTGCGAGAAATTCATAGTCCCATATGAGGTTTCAGATGGAAGTACAGTCTCAGCTCTCACCTCTTTGGTGTTTGTGTTTTGGTCCTTATCCCCATAGAAAGTTTCTATGGTTTTTTCACTTTTTGTCTGCTTTTTCCGATTCATGATGTTGGCTGAGTGTTGTAGCTTCTGGTTCTTTCAGTCAGAAGGTACAGATCTTTAAGTTGAGCTCATGTGTGTCGAGGCTAAAAGCAGGCTTTTTTTTTTCTTGTTGTTTCCCAGATCAACCCTGGGGTTAGCTTGTTAGGTGTGTGGGATTGGTGGTCTGGTTTCAGGATATCTTCTCAGCTGACCTGAGGGAAAGGCAAGGTCAGGGGATGGTGATCCCACCGTCCCTATTGTCTTCCCTTTTCCCCTGGAGGGCTGGGGCACGCCTAGGAGCTAATGCATGTTCCTGCCCCTCCTGGGCCTTCTCTCCCGGCTCTGAGGCTTGCCTTGGTCTCAGTGCGAATTTTCTCTGCCCTGGGTTGTCTGTCCTTCCAGATCGCTTCCGCCACAGTAGGAAGTGCTGGGGATGGAAGCTCAATTTCATGTGGACAGTCTCGGGCGGGTAAAGGTGGGAACTTCTAAATCTTAGAATTCTCATGAGGCCCCCCATAAAACACCAGGGAATCGAGGAGTGAGACCGAGCAATCTCGTGTATTTCCACCTCTTCCCGTGAGAAACGTGATGGGAGGAGCATCCCCCTCGAGACTGTCCCGGATCTGGGCACACCTATTGTTATCTAACAGGCAAGGTATTCAGGTGCAAACTATGTGGCCGGAGAGCTTAATTAGGGTCAGGAAAGCCTGAAGGCTCTCTTAGCGTGGAGGGGCCCTGACAGACAGAAGGCTTCTCCTCCCTTTCCCTCTCTTCGCTCTCCCCTTCCCCTTTCTCCCCACTTGCACTTCTGCTTCCAATCTCTTATCTTAAGATCTTTGCCTCCTTGGGAGATTCCTCGCTCCCTCCTAAGGAAGAGCTTCCCCTGCACTTGTAACCAGGACCCTGAATAAAGCTTAACCCTTGTTCGACTCCGGAAAGTCTCTTCTCTCATACGTTTATCCAGTTTGGCCAGCCGAAGACCTGCGATAGAGATAAGGTAAGACTCGGGTAGCCCTCAGGACTCTAGGCCTGGCAGTTGGCGCATTCTAAACAGGACAGGAGCCCAGATATCCTGGGTGGTTGGGAACACCCGGAAGGGGCTATGAAAGACGCGAGTCCCAAATCCTAGATTCGGAAGGAGAGAAAGAGTGAGTAGCTTCCCACACCCATGGGAAAAGGGCAGGAATGGGGAATCAATTGCCAGTAATAAAGCCAGAGGAACAGGAGGTCTGGGCTGAGATACTTTACAGGGAATGCAGGGAGGCGGGGGTCACTATAGAGTTAAACGACCTCCGAGAATTTTGTAAAAGGATTTGGAAAGTTTCTCCTTGGCTCGAGCAGACCGGAATATCAAGAGAAAGATGGGGCACGGTTGGAGAACAAATGACCGCTTATGAACAACAATGCCCCGGGGAGCTGGAGGATTGAGATTTCCTGATATTCGGTGTGATTAAAAGTCTTTTGGAAGGCCCGGAGAGACCAGGGCGGGATTGGAATGAGAGTGGAAGCGGAGAGAGGGGAGGGGAGAACCCTGGCAAGCAGAAAGTTAAGGAGTGTAAAGAAAAAATAGATTCAGAGCACCATCTAACAGATGGGAAAGGCGAGGCAGGGGAGCATACACCGTGTCTTCCCTCTGCGCCTCCTTATAGCATGCTCCATTGGTCAGACAGTCTAGGGCCACAGTCCAGTTTGGAAAAGGGAATACGAAAGGCTATAGAGAATGGAGAAGACGTAGGGACATGTGCTAGAAATAGCGGACCCCAGTGTCCCTGGTGGGGTTCGGAGGAGCCACATACCCATAGAGTGGAAGAGAGTAGCGACTCTCAAAGAGGCTTGTACCAAGCATGGCCCTAATTCTCCCTTTGTTATAGCCATGCTTGAGACTCTCAGTGGTCAGTTCGTTCTGACTCCTAATGACTGGAAGAGCTTAGCCAGAGCCTGCCTTACCCCTGGGCAGAATGTGATTTGGGTATCAGAATTTTCTCAGAAGGTAAAGAGCACTACCAGTGGTCTGGGGGCTCAGGCCCCCCAGGCTTATCAGCGATTTACAGGAACAGGGCAGTTTGAGGCTACAGGAAATCAATTACAGTACTCGGCCACCGATTATGTCTTGATTGCCGGAATGGCTATTGCCGCCTGGAAGGTTATAGCCTCTAAGAAAGAGAGAGAGTTTCCCATGACTAGGATTACGCAAGGAAACAATGAGCCATTTACTAATTTTGTGGCCAGGCTGCAGGAGGCAGTGGGTCGAGACATGGGAGAGGAGAATCAAGGGACAGAGACAGTGTTAAAGACATTGCTGCGGCAGAATTGTAATCATGACTGCAAAAAGGCAACGCTGGGACTGCCAACGAATGCATCTGTTGAAGAAATGATACAGAGATGTGACAGGGTAGGAAGTCAGGTCTACTTGGCACAGGTACAAGGGAAGTACCTGGCTGCAGCCTTAAATAACATCTCTTTGGAGAGAAAATGTTTTCACTGCGGAAAACCGGGACACCTTAAGAAAGAGTGTAGGAAAGAAATAAGTACAGGGAGGGGCCAGGACCCTTGTTTTTCATGTGGAAAGCCAGGTCACCTAGCTAGACAATGTAGGAAGTCGGTAAACGGGGTGAGGGGCCCCTCGAGGGCCCCGAAAGTGTACCCTTTGGCAGAGAATCGGGATGGCCCCTTGGAGGGAGAATACAGGAGATTATGGGGCCAGAGGAAGGAATGCAACACCTTTACAGCTTAGATAAGTGCCAGCTTGCAGCTCATCAGTTTACTGTGATTCCCCTGAGAGACCCCATACAGGAGGAATCCCTGATATTACAGAACCCCTCTCATGCACCCGTAGTTATATATACAGGAGTTTATCCCACTGGCACCACAGCATTTCCATGCTCCAATGTGGTAGCCAAGCCAGCTCATATAGACAATCAGCTTCCCATAGCTATTGCCCTTCCCTTAAAGGACTCAGTTCAAATCCAGTTACTAAAGCAAATAGGACAGAATAGACCTGAGTGTACAATCTGGCTCAATGGAATTCCCATGACTGGCCTCCTTGATACTGGAGCGGATAGGACCTGCCTTAGCGGTTGCTCAGTACCCCGGCACTTGAAGCTCAAAGAAAGCCAGAGACTAGTGTGGGGAATAGGAGGGTGCCAAAATACCTTAGAGACAATGCACCCAGTAAAGTGGGAGGCAGAGGATCGCCAAGGGACCGTATGGCCGTTGGTGATTCCAGGACTTAGTTTTAACATCTGGGGCAGAGACATCATGAGCCGCCTGGGGATGAGGATATCAAATTTTTAGTAAGGGCCATTGCAGTTGCACTGGAGTCCCCACCCTTGAATTGGAAGTCAGACACCCTGATTTGGGTGGAGCAATGGCCCCTGACTCCAGAAAAACTCCAGGCACTACAACTATTGGTTAAGGAGCAATTAGAAAAAGGAAATATAGAGCCATCACAGTCACCCTGGAATGCTCCTGTGTTTGTTATAAAGAAAAAAATCCGGGAAATTCAGGTTCCTTACAGATGTTAATCAAGCATTTGTAAGCACCTGGCAGCAGCAATACCAAAGTAACAGCCTTATGAACTTCACCTTAAAGGCGATCCTCGCTAAACAAAAAAGGGGAAGAGGTCGCCTAACACAATCAGAGCTTGATACAGCTGTGTATACACGCAATTTTTTGCATGTCTCAAAAAACTCACATACTACTCCAGCTATGAGACATTTTGTGACTATTCCACGACAACCCCGCAAGGAAAGTAATACCCAGGCTGGAAATAAGGACACATGGGCCATGGTAAAGGATATGGCCTCAGGGAAATGGCAAGGTCCGTATAAGATACTAATATGGGGTCCAGGGTATGTTTGTGTCTCCACAGGAAAAGGTGATGCGTGGATTCCCATTAGAAGGATCCGTAGGTGGAAACCAGTGTCGGAGACGACCGAGACGCAGGAGGCGGAGACACCGGAGACCCCGGAGAAGGATCATGCACCACCTTAGTCTGCTGCTGACAGCTTTAACCTTGCTGCCCAGAGAGGAAGCAGCACTCACCCCAACCACTGGCATTGCTGCCCACTCCATCTAGGCATATCCTTTCAGCGGCTGAAGGAGGACTTTGGCATCACAAACCCAGGACACATGGAGGGAGGTGACCAACTTTTCGCCTGAATACCACAGGCTTGGCCTGAATACCACAGGCTTGGCGGTTGAGATCCATTTGCATTACTGAGGGGGTGGTGATTTGTGTAAGGCGCCAGCACTGAGCTGCTTCTCTTAGAATATGCTTTGGAATTAGTGATTGCCCTTCCCCTTGTTGTAATTCAGCCATTTAGTTTCATCTTTGTTTTGTTGGATGCCTCTCTTTGTCAGTTGTGCTAGCTGCAGATTTCTGTGTAAATGAAGTTCTTGTTGTGGGGTACTCATATGCTAAAGGCCTTCCTAACCCACTCAGCCTCCAGCCACTATTTGCTCTAGAGCCATGTGCACTCTGCGCAAAACAAAAAAGGGGAGATGCTGGGGATGGAAGCTCAGTTCCATGTGGACAGTCTCGGGCGGGTAAAGGTGGGAACTTCTAAATCTTAGAGTTCTCATGAGCCCCCCCATAAAACACCAGGGAATCGAGGAGTGAGACCGAGCAATCTCGTGTATTTCCCCCTCTTCCCGTGAGAAACGTGATGGGAGGAGCATCCCCCTCGAGACTGTCCCGGATCTGGGCACACCTATTGTTATCTAACAGGCAAGGTATTCAGGTGCAAACTATGTGGCCGGAGAGCTTAATTAGGGTCAGGAAAGCCTGAAGGCTCTCTTAGCGTGGAGGGGCCCTGACAGACAGAAGGCCTCTCCTCCCTTTCCCTCTCTTCGCTCTCCCATCCCCCTCTCTCCCCACTTACACTTCTGCTTCCAATCTCTTATCATAAGATCTTTGCCTCCTTGGGAGATTCCTCGCTCCCTCCTAAGGAAGAGCTTCCCCTGCACTTGTAACCAGGACCCTGAATAAAGCTTAACCCTTGTTCGACTCCGGAAAGTCTCTTCTATCATACGTTTATCCGGTTTGGCCAGCCGAAGACCTGCCATAGAGGTAAGGTAAGACTCAGGTAGCCCTCAGGCCTCTAGGCCTGGCAAGGAAGAATCCCCCTTTGCTATTTTTCTAGCCTCTGGTTTTATGAGACTATTTGCCCCCTTCTGCTGTTCCTGCTGATCCAGGATTTGTCTGGGGAAGAATTTTATGGTTCTTTCACGGTCATCAGCAGGGAGGAGAGAGCACTTACTGATCACTCCGCCATCCTAGCTCCCGGAAGTTCAAGTAGGTGACTTACCGAAGTTTAGTCTTCAGGCTGAAGGTTTCAAGGGCTGCTGCGCTGATATCTGGCCCTCAGCGGCTCTCACCGGCTCAGTTTGGCCTGTTTCCTGCTCTGCTGGTTTCGCCCGCCACTCTCGGGCTTCTCAGGTCCCTTCTGCCCTGCTGCGCTGACCGAGCTGAACTGTGTGCTGGGGGCTTACCCCCGCAGAACAGATCCTTCCCATGGACCTTCCAGTCCAACCTGGGCTCCAAATCTGTCAAAGTCTGTTACCCACTGGATTCTACACCTCCAAAGTCTGGTCAGATTCTCCTTTCAGAGATATCCAGAGGAGTTTGTCCAGGAGCTTAGGTGAGTCGTTGCTTTCACTCCGCCATCTTGGCTCTGCCCCCTAAATTCTATTTTTTTGCATAAATTCACTCATCTATCCACACATTCAGTCTTTTTTATGGGAAACAATATGGATAGTATGATGAGTGATGGGACTGAAGCTGGGTCATTATATCAATTTAAAATGTCCACCAGAAAGACAAGCTGTAATTCTTGATAACCATGAATTTGCATTATCATTATAAAATCAAGAAAAATTCATTCATCTTAAAAAAGGATAATGTGTAAGTATGTATGTATGTATAGATAGATATATGTACATATGTATATATGTATATGTATGTATATGCATGACAAGTGGGGTTAAATATCTTGCCCAGAGTTACACAGCTAATTATTTTGAATTATCTGAGGTGAAATTTGAACTCAGATCTTCCTGACTTCAAGAGCTGGTGGTTTATCTATTGTGACACCTAGTGACCTTTTATTTATTCAAATATGATAATATACAGAAAAAAAACTATGTGTGATGATGAAGACTTTGGCAAAACTATATTTATAAACTATATCAACATGGTAACCCATTGAGATGCATATATAAAATCCCACTGTATTTATTTTCTGCTTTCTACAAATTATTTTACTTTGTAAGACATTTTTATCAGTTTCATCCTTCCATGTTCTTCCTGAATTTTCTGCCCATTTAATGTAAGGCAGCTAGTGGGGAGAGCACTTGGCCAGAAGACCTGAATTCAAATCTGGCCTCAGACACATACAATCTGTAGGACCACGAGTAAATCACTGAACCTGCTTCTCTAGAAGGCTGTCTTGTAGCATTGTTTCAAGGATGAAATGAAATATTTGTAAAGTGCTTAGCACTCTGTCTTCAATACAGCAGGCACAATATAAATACTTATTTCCCTCTCTTTCAAAGAGTTGAATACATTTTTCTCCTTCCTAAGATGAACTAACTCTTTGTATACTTAACACCAAAAAATTGTGACTCAGTTTTATAAAATAGTAGCCTAACCTGTCTCTTTTTCAGATTGTAAATGTTTATTATGAAATATGTTGAGCAGAAGTTATCAATGTGCTTCAGATATGGTGGGAGGTATAATATTAAGCTTACTACTCTGCTTTGTAACAGCTTTTCCAGTTCTCTTAATGGGAGTCAAAGTCGAACTTAAAAAAAAAAAATAACCCATAGTTAACTCATATTGATTCTATGTGCAACTAAATCCTCTATTTTTCTTTCACAGAAAGTGCTGTCCAGTTGATATTACCAGCCCTGTACTTACAGAGCCTATACAAGTTTACATCTTAACAAGACTGAAGGATTTTAAAATGTTTCTATTATATTTCCTCTTTTATTTAATTAATTTATTTGCTTAGTTGTAAAAATTCACTTCCAGAAGCTTTTGAGTTTTACATTTTCTCCTCCTTGTTGCCCCCATTCTCCCTGAGATGATGTGGAATCTGATAGAGACACTACACATACATTTATATTAAACATATTTTTACATTAGTCATATTGTAAAAAAGAATTAGGAAACATGTGAGAAACCATGAGCAAGAAGAAACAATGAAACAACACTAACAACAACAAAGAAACAGAGGGAGAAAGAGAGGAGAGAGAGAGAGAGAGAGAGAGAGAGAGAGAGAGAGAGAGAGAGAGAGAGAGAGAGCATAGTAGGCTTTGATCTTTGCTCAGACCCCATAGTTCTTTCTCTGGATGTGCACAGCATTTTTCATCATTAGTCTTTTGGAGCTGTCTTAGTTCTTCACATTGCTGAGAAGAGTCAAGTCTATAAAAGTTAGTCAACATGCAAAGTGGCTGTTACTGCGTACAATGTTCTAGTTCTGCTCATTTCAGTTTTTCTATGTTTTTCCTGAGGTCTGCCTGTTCAACAATTCTTATACTACAGAGTATACCTTTACATTCATATGCCACATCTTGTTCAGTCATTCCCAATTGATGGGCATCCGCTAATATGATATTTTTTCTTTATGTATTTATCCCACTACTATGACTTCTCCAGATCTTTTTGAGTCTCTACAATATCATCTGAAATTTTACCTAAATATTCCAGATCATATCATCTGCAAATGTAAGTCATGATATTTGATACTTTTTTGTTCTCAACAAGCCAATTCTCAAAGCTGATAGTACCAAGGACTTTCTCCTTCTCTGGCTAGAAGCCTAAATTCCACTATCAAACTGCCTAGGGAATTGAACATTATTTTCTTCTCCAGAGAAGCTTGCCATTCAGTAACAGAATCCTTAAACTCCCCACTTAGGCTGAAGGCATGTACAAATTCACCCTGCAGTGTGCTGCCACAGTAACTACTGTATTAAAGCTCTTATACCTTGCACTAGCTTTCCAGGAAATGCTGATCCTAAGGAACTCTGGTGTTCAACACATGATCAGAAAAGGAAATAGAAATAAGGGATATTCCCAGTAAATCATGGTTCATGAATTCCTGGCTCTGGCCAATTACAAGTTCATGAGTTAATGAGTTTGATGCTTTGGGCATTTGCCTCTTTGAAAGATATCCCCTCTACCATGTACTTCTTGGATGATTACCAATAGAAGACCATCATGTACCTAGAGGACTAAAGTCATGGATGGGACTGAAGAATTATCAGGAACTGTGGATGCTGTCAACCTGCTCTGCGGTCTATATATCATGAAAGTGATGGCTTTTTCATCATTAACCCTAAAGTATGTTTAGACAATTACACTACTTGTGTGTTACATGAGCTTTTGCATCTGTTCATGTATTCCTATGGTTACTTCGAATTTGTGCACGTTTGAGAAATGGCCTGACATAAAGAGTGGTCACTATCTGATGTCTTTGTTGTACATTACTTATCTACACATGGGTCATTAACTGTTTCTATCATTTGGGGGAAACCTACTCTCCAACTATATCTAAGTTTTGGTTGAGATATTTTCTTAGGTTAACTCTAATTGCAGATTATAGTTAATTGAAATAGAGACAGTTGTCTTCTTTCAGTCTTTCCTAGAGGATCACAATATAGTCTATGTGAGTGAAGTGTCTGAGAGTATTTTGGCAATTGTTGGAAAAGGATAGCAGAAAGTCATAGCAAGGTAGTAGCATCAGGAAAATATGATCTCTCTGAAACAAAGGGATAAAGGAATATCTGGAAGAAAACTGCAGTAAGTAAAATCACACATTATGGAAATCTCAGAAAGAAAGAAGTCTGATTCAAAATACATACTGTGATATATATATATATATGTCTATATATATATGTGTGTGTGTGTATACACACACATATACATACATATATACAAATATATACACATGTGCATAAGTATGCATATGTGTATTTGTATGTGTATACATATATATGTATATTATGTGTGTGTGTGTATAAACAAAGAATCCTCAGTGACCAAAAACATCAATTTTTCCTCACCATAATGTTGGAGTTAAGTAGCACAGAAAGTCAAGGAATAAAACAAGTACTTAAATATGAAGTTACTCTCATTATTGTAACAACTTCAAAGCATACTTTTTCGATTGTCTTTCATCACCGCTTATTCCTTAGATACCATTAAAAATATCACTTATCAATATGTCAGAGATTAGTGGATGGGGAAAATCAATGTTGTTGTTGTTATTGTTTTTCAGTGGTATCCTATTCTTCATGACTTGTGGAGTCTACTGTCCATGGGATTTTCTTAGGAAAGATACTGTAATGGTTTGCCATTTTCTTTTTCAGTGGATCAAGGCAAGCCGAACTTAAGTGATTTGCCCAAAGTCACATAACTAGAAAGTGTTTGAGGCCAAATTTGAACCCTGGTCTTCCTGATTCTAGACCCTTTATTCACTGAAATATGTACCTGCCCTTGGAATATAAGTTGTTACAATTCCTGAAATTGTTTAAAATTCTTCAGATTAACATAATGTTTCTTTGATTGTATATGTCTTATTTTCTACCTACTAAAAATTTTCTTTTATATAATCTGTCATAGAGAAAAAGATGTTTCAGTGTATAAAAATAGCTCATATTCTTAAACTGCCTCCTCAAATAAAATAAGTTCACTCTTCAAAAGATCATGAAAGTAATAGAAATGTTCAGTATGTAATACCTATGGAGTGAATTTTTCCAAAAGAGGACTTGGAGTAGAAGAGTGGAGCAGAAAAAGGCGGGTCAGAAGATACAAGTAAGAGGAGAAAAAATTGAATAGAAGGAAAAAGGATCTAAGAATTCAGGAGAATAAATAGAAAGTAATGTACTGAAGATGTGTGCAGTATTTAATAAATACACTTTTTCAAGTTGATATAGTATTTCAGAATTATAAGGGACCTTGGAACCCATCTACTGACACCTGTATATGTGCAGTGCCTTTAACACCTTCTCTTATGTGAGTCTACCAGAAAAACTATCTCAGCTTGAAAACAGTCTCTGCGTCAGTACTCACATAAAGTTCGAGTTTGTAAGTCTTCAAAGATATAAGCATAATTTTAGCATAAGAGCCCATTAATTGGAAACAAAAGACACAATAAAACAATGTAGCAAATTTTCTTATGTGTGTACATATATATGTGTGCATGTATGTGTATACATACATACATATATACACATGTGTGCATATAAATATATGTGCATGTGTATACATACATGCATGTGTGTATGTGTATACATATATATATATTTATTTATATGTGCATGTGTGTATGTAAATGCATACCAGACTTAGTGAGAGCTGGGAAGGACAGAGGAAGCAGTCAGTTGGGATTGTGAGTGTTTGTTTGTAGGAAGGCCTGATAATTTGTATAGACTTCTTGATTCCTATGACTGATTTCTTTATTCCTACGATAGATTTGTCCTTCTGGTGTTGGGATTTGACTTTCTCATGTTTGGATAAATGTTTTGCTTCTGTCTTCAATGTGGAAAGGCCATTGTATTTTGTGATTCAGAACTGTGCTGGCATATTCATGACCACCACAGGTGCTGTGAATATCACATTGGCACGACAATCTCTCACAAAGAAATGAAGTCACATTTTCTGGAAGTAGTTGGCGATGCTTATTTGTAACTCCTAAAGTTCCCCAGATTAATTTTCATTTTTATGTAAGTTAACAAAAAAAATTAACAACATCTTTGTGCCCAACATAGTGTTACATGCTGGAGACATAAAAAGAGTCAAAGGACAGTTTCTGTCTTCAAGGCAGTCACATTGTAATAAATGTCTTTATGCCCTTAAGGAACCAGATAGGAGTTGTGGTGTTTGAAATTGGAAAGGACTGAGGCATTTAAATCCTCACATACTGATTTATTCATAAGACTTGCAGTTTCATAACAAATTGGATCCAAGGTTCTCAGTAGGCACATCATTTCCATGTAAAGCTTCCTTATATTCAATAATGAGCAACCAATCAACTTAGTAACACAGGGGATCTCTACTTGATTGACCAGAGATTTATAAATATTGTGATTATTTTGAGAACATCCTGGCACATCAGAAATATTTATATCAGCTCTTTTTGTAGTGGCAAAGAATTGAAAATTGAGGTGATACCCATCATTTGAGGAATTGTTGAAAGAATTTTGGTATATGATTGTGATGGAATGTTACTATGCTATAAGCAATGATGAACTAGCTGATTTCAGAAAAACCTAGAAAGAATTGTATGAACTGATGCATTGTTCAGTGATCAGAGGAGAATATTATGCAGAATAAGAGTAATAATATACAATGATCAATTATAAATGACTAAGATATTCTCAGTAATATAATAATACAAGACAATTACAAAGGATCTATGATGAGATATACTATCCAACTCCAGAGATTAGATGGAGGCTGAATGGAGGTCAAAGTATATAATTTTTTCACTTCTGTATTTTTTCATTCCCCCACTCGCTGCCTCCCCACACACACACTTTGGGTCTACATCTTCTTTTCCATCAAGACTAATATGGTAACATGGTTTCCATGATTGAACTATCATCATCTATAAAATTGCTTACAGTCTCAGGGAGGGGAAAAGGCAAGGGAGGATGAAAGAAAATTTGGAACTCAAAAAATTTTAAAAAAGAATTGTAAAAATTGCTTTTAAATGTAACTGGGAAAAACAAAATATTATTTCTAAACAAATGAATAGGGACTATTCTGTATACTTCATACTTGTTACACCAACACAACATTCACAGTGCCTGTAGCAGCTATAGATATACTAGCATAATTCTGAATTACAAAATAAAACAGACTCTCCACATGGAAAACAGAAACAAATTATTTATTTAAATACCAGAAAGCTAAATTCCACCAGAAAGTCAAATCATTCCAACAAAGAAATCCCTTCCCACAAAGGGCCACTCACAGCTTGCTGCCTGCTTCCTCTCTCTCCCTCAGTTCTAACTGCTATCATCAACTTTCTCTCATCTCTGCTCCACACTTCTTGCTCCATCCTTTCTTTCTCATTCCACCACAAGCTCGTTTGACTCAGGCTTCCATGTGACTCAACCAGGTCACATGGGCCTATTAATGGATGGAAAAGATCTTCTCATTATGCAAAAGTAAGTTAACAATAGAGCACTTGGCATATATTGTAAGCATTTGATAATTATTTTTAAATTGAATTGAATTAAGTTTTGACTCATACATAGCAAGTTAATAAATGCTAGTGGACTTGTAAAAATAATACCCTGGAACATTATGTAGTTATTTCAAAAATATATATAAGGTGTATGGAACATTTTGTAATCAATGCACACTACGTCAGTTTCCCAGAATTATATCAACATCTCAGGAACCCATAATTATATGATTTACAGAAAAAAAAGGCATCGTTCACAAAATTAAGGTTAATCACAAAATGGAAAGCAATAAACAATGCAGTTACAGAATGAAAATCTCTAAAACAGTCAGTTTTAGACAGTGTGACTCTTCATGACAAAGGAAATGCTTAGTATGATTTCTGAAAGCAGTGATCCTAAGAAGCAAGCACAGAGATACAATAGTGGGATTTTATGAGGGTCTACAATGTTAGACAATAACTTCTATTAATCAGGAATTATTCCTTTCCAACTTGAATATTTTTACTCATGGGTCACACTACCTTCACATTTTAAATCTCAGTCCACACTCACCTGGTAACTTGTGTAGTCAGGAGAATTCCCCTCATCTTGGTGGGATTAAAAATAAAGCTATTTAAACTTAATTGGTTTATTGTCAATGAGAAGCTGAATCACAGAAAGTAGTGAGAGAGTTCTAGAGACCCCCTCCCTCTGCATTACTAGTAGAAGAGTAAAAAGAAGAGTGGCAAATATTGTGGAACTTGTCCTACTAAAGCTAGTAAAAATTGGGAAAGTGATCTCAGATGGAGAATTGTACTGATATACAAATAAAATTAAGGACCAAAAAAAAAAAAAAAACCATAAAGATAAAAGGACCATTATTGCCTTGTTCTCTCCCAGTCAAATTTCTAGCCTCAATTATTCCTACCATCACATAACAAAATTTTATTGTTATCTCTATAAAAGAACATCAATCTTCTCTATAAGATATCTGAAAATAATCATCCACTTTTTACTTGAGGAGCTCTAATGTTGTTGTAACCTTACCAAAACAGGTATTCTATTTTTAAATAAGTCAAATTATAAGAAAATTGCGTAACTCCTCCAAACATCTCTTAGTCAGTCTTCATATCGTCTGATGTTCAATGACCACCATCAGAGATACAATTTTAAAAGGGAAAGGAGGGTTTACTCCAGGCTGCCAACTTTCAAAAGAAATGATTATAGGCTATCATCCCAATACCTCCTTTAATAATTTTTCATCTGTGACATAATTTATAAGATTTAACGCAACATCTCCCAAGGAAATCTTATTTGTGATAGGTCTCTTTATTGCACATCTTATTAATTTTCAAATTTGAAAAAAATCATTATGTCTCTGAAGACATAATATAATATAATATATAACAAGTGGGACTTCAAAAAATATGGCCTTAAACCTTTTTAAAAGAAATTGTCAATAATTGTCTTGCTAACTCTAATTCTTCATTGACTGTTTTTTGTCTATGGTGGTTATTTCCTCATAAGCACATCTCCTGTGACTGAATACACAACTCGCTCTGAAGCTGAGAAAGGCTAAAGTCAACAAATGTCTAGATATTCAATTAAAACCAAGTAAAGAATAGCTCAGACAAGTGATTATATAGAATTATCAAAAACATTTGATTGGAACACAATAGCAGCTGGAAGAACATAGCCATTCTCCCAAATTTCAATGCTCTTCCAAAGCAGTCTCAAGAGGAAGCTTCCTTATTTTAATTTCGGACCCACAAATTGATGAAAAGAGGACAAAGATCAGTAGTCTTTAGCTCTTGCCATCATGTCTCTGGCATGTCTTGATATTCCCTTTGGTTCTGTTGGTCATTTTTTCTATCTTTTTATAGCCTAATTTTCCAACTTATCCATGAGTCTTTTAATGCCCACTTTTTAATATCCACTTTTGTTCTGTGACCAAGTTATCCCTCTTTGCCATGCTGACTTCCTCATTTTACTGGAATAACTTCCTCAGGGAATTCTGAAAGGTTCCACTATTTTTATTAACTAATTTCAACAGGGCCTTCTCAGTAACCGGGACAACTTTTCATCCTATTCTAATTGATTCTTTATTAAATTTTCTATAGTGCCTGTTCCAGACTTTCTCTTATCTCTTCACAGTTTCACACTGTTTGTTCCAGTTCATCATAGAATACTGTGCTTAATATTTAAATGAGGAAATAAAGGTTATTCGATTTGTGCTCCATCTTTTTCCCTTTTTTAGACCTTGTAACGTTTGATATAATACTCCTTTAATTTCTTTCCTCCAAACCCTGATGAAAAGAAAGTTCTCATCCTTGTCAAAGCTAATCCATCTCCAAATGACTTTGATTCCTTCCCCTCTTCTTTTTTTTATTGTTTGATGAATATCCATTCTTATTCTCTCACTCATATTCAGTCTCTGAACTTCTACTTGATTCTTTTCCTCCTGCTGCCTTCAAAGAAGCCTAGATATCACCAGTCAGAAAAGTACAAGTCAAAAGAGAACAACAATAAAACAAAATCCTACTTAACTATCATCCATTAAAGCCAATATCTTAAATTTTCTCTTTGAAAGGTAAATGTCAAGAAACAGCTAGTTGTCTACTTTGTTGGTTTACAATTCCTTTTCACTCACTTCTCAGACTGTGTTTTATGACATCAGTTCATCACTTAAATTGCTTTCTTTAAATTTATCAGTGATGTTGAAATTTTGACGTCGAATATCTTTGTCTCAGTCTCCATCTTTGTGACCTTTCTGTAGCTTTGATACTACTGACTGCCCACTTCTACCCAATACACTGTGATTTTTCTTTAAATTTATCAGTGATGTTGAAATTTTGACGTCGAATATCTTTGTCTCAGTCTCCATCTTTGTGACCTTTCTGTAGCTTTGATACTACTGACTGCCCACTTCTACCCAATACACTGTGATTTTGCGACTGATCTCTTTTCATTTTTCTCCTAATTTTTGGACTGTTTCTTTTGCTTCTCACTTTTATAATTGCTCCTTCTTAGTCTAGTTTGCTAATTATTACCCATATTTCATTACCTAAAAGTGGTTATATAACAAAATCTCTCTATCTCTCCCCTTTCTTGAACACACACAGACACAGACACACACACATAGACACACACACACATTTTCTTTTTCTTTCTGCCTTGCTGGTCTCATCAGCTCCTAGGAGTTTAATGATCATCTGTATGCAGATGACTAACACATCAACATTCAACACTAGTCTTTCTCCTGTATTTTAGTTCTGTATCTTGAACAATATATATGCATTTTCAACTTAATAAACTACAATTGGGTAAAACTCAAAATCTCAGAGTCAGACGTTGTTATCTGACCTCACATTTAGCCATCTTACTAATTTCTATATCTTTTTCAAGAGCACCACCATTCTTATAGTTACTATGATTAACAATTTTGGTATCTCCAAATTTCCCCACTGTTCTTTAATATGAATATAATAAGCATTTATGAATTCTAATTGGTACTATTTATACAAAGCCTCCCACTTATTATCCACTATTTTCCACTTTCTTGGTTACAGTGATAGGATGAATATTTTCCTAAAACATTCTTTACACACACACACACACACACACACACACACACACACACACACACACACACACACACCTTTACATAAGGAGGCTCAGAACCCTCTTACTTCTCTAATTCCCAGAGAGTGGTTTTCCTTGAAAGGAGACAAAATTATCCATAGGAACTCATTGGCCTCAGATTTCTGGATGTAAATGCCTCCATACCTAGATTATCAAAAATGTTTCCATGAAAATCCAATGGAAACTAAATCTACTAAATACATAACTAAAGCACATCCATGGCCTCCTTGTTACCTATCTTTGAAAGGTTAGGTAAAAATAACCTTTTTTCAACTCTTTTCTTCAAGACTTACAAATACTTAATTTTATGTCAACATAAAGCCTAAACTAGGACAGTATTGACATTAAAACCATCAGTTGGCAGTTCCCAAGGAAATTCAATTTCTTATTCACTTCTTTTCTCTATGACATTTAAAGCACATTCCATGTGACTCCAAGGTACTTTTAAAGCCACTGTTCCCCTTAGTAAACACTACAGTTCAATAAAAAAAGCCTTATTTTTCCTCAGATACCACATTGTATCTTCTGTCTCTATGCCTTTGCACTGTAAGTTGTCCAAATTGTCTAGAAGGCATACCTTCATCATCTTCACCTCGTAGAATTTTTAGTTCATAACAAAGCTTGACTAAAACAACATATTTTATTGTGACTTTTCCTAATACCTCCAAATGATATATCCTTAGAAAAAAAACAGGTATTTATTTTGCAAATATCTAATGTGTACTAATATATTCACAGGATTATTTCTCCAGTGAATGTTCGTTCTTTGGGATTGCCCTTTCAAGACTGTTTCATATTTGACCTTATATTCTTAGCCTAGTATAGTATGTAGAGCATACAAGATACAGGATGAGTAGGTGTTGTCTGAATTCATTCACATTCACTCACTCCCATCTCACTTCATAGAGTCTTTGAACTTTATAAGAAATGGAAATACTAATGAAGAAGTTATGTTATACAAAACAAGCAAAGTGTAGGCTTTCCTTCACTCTATTATATACATAAGGTGAATAGAAACATTTTCGGGAATATAATGAAACCTGAAAGAGTTTGAAGTTCCAGCAAAATTTATTGTTCATCATAGCCTTATTTCTTAGGGACAATAGCACCCTCCAACAATAGCCATGTCCATCAGCCTGGACAGTTTTATTTGAATTTACAGCAGAAAGACTAAAGACTTGGAGGGAAAATTTATTGGATTAACTTCTAAATGTCAAATCATGGTCATTAGTGGACATGTGTCAATTAATTTATGTTGAAAGTTCTATTTGAGATCTTGGTGAAAATTAATTTCTCTTTCATTTATCTGAGATTTTCTATGACCCCAAATCAATGAAAATATTGATATGTTATTACTGAAGAATTTTTATGAAGTGACTTTTCAGGAACTTTCCTACAGAAAGTAAGATTAGAGGGGTTATAGTAATTAGGTAGAGCATGATAGTACAAAGTAGGAGAAAGAAATAAGTTAAAATTGTTCTAGCAAATTAAAGATATTAAATATTATGATGACATGAGAAGAAAATATAAAAGGGATTGCAGATTGAAGATTATTAGAGAGAAGTTATATTTCTTGAATATTAAGAGCAGTAAAATTATGTATAAATGAGGATAGAATTTTATTTTCATTAAAATGTACTATAAAAGAGTGAAAATTAAATTTTAGTATTTTTATTTTTCACTAGTTACATGTAAAAACATTTTTAACATTCATTTTTTTAACTATGAAATGCAAATCCTCGTTTCCTTAGTCCATACTTTTTCTCTCTGAGAAATGAAGCAATTTAATGTAGGTTATATATACGTAATCACAAAAAATATATTCATAGCAGTCATGTTTTGAGAGAAAACATGGACAAATTATTTTTTTAAATAATATTAAAGCAAGGTAACTTTCAAAGTGCATTTGGACACCATAAATTTTTCCTCTGGGGAAGGACAGCATTTTCCTTCATAAGTCTTTCAGAGATTTCTTGGATATTTTATTGATAGTAATTGCTGTCATTCATAGCTGATCATCTTACTTTATAGCTGTTACTTTGTATACAAAACATTTCAGCTTGTATCAGTCCATGCAAGCTTTTCCATGTTTTTCTAAGAGAATTCTGCTGATCATTTCTTTTTCTTTTTAAATGAATTTTATTTGTTTTCAGTGTCCTACAACCATTGCCATATAACTTAAATTTCCCCTTCCCATCCTCTCTCCTCCCCATTCCATCCCTGAGACAGCACACTATTTTATATACGTTCTACACATACATTCCTATTAAATACATTTTGACTATAGTCATGCTGTATAGAAAAATTAAAATGAATGGGAGAAATCATATGACAAAGCAAAACGTAACACACACACATGCACACAATATGCATGCATGCACAATGATCTGCTACATTCTGCTATTGAATTCCATAGTTCTTTCTCTGTATGTGGAAGGCATTTTTCTTTAAAACACCACTGTGAACTTTTTAAACTCTTCCACTGCAATGAAGGTCCAAGTCTACCAGATAAAAACTCTAGCACACTGTGGTCGTTGTTGCTGTGTACAAAGTTCTCTTGGTTCAGCTCCTTTAGTTGAACATCAGATCATATAAGTCTTTCCAGGCCTCTCTGAAGTTTTCGTGTTCATCATTTCTTACAGCAAAATAGCATTCCATTACATTCATATACCATAATTTGCTCAGCCATTCCCCTGTTGATGGGCATCCCCTTGATTTCTAGTTTGTGGCCACCACAAAGTGTGCTGCTATAAATATTTTTGTACGTGTGGAACCCTTTCCCACTTCTATGATCTCTTAGGGATACAGTCCTAGAAACAATATTGCTTGGTAAAAGGCTGTGCATATTTTTGTAACCTTTTGGACAGAGTTCTCCAGAACTCTGTCCAATCATTCTCCAGAATGATTGGATCACCACACAGTTCCACCAAAAATAAATTACTGTTCCAACTCTCCCACATCCTTTCCAACATTTAACATCTTCCTGTTTTGTCATGTTTGCCAATCTGATAGGTATGAAGTGCTACCTCAGTGTTGTTTTGATTTGCATCTCTCTCATCAATACTGCTTTAGAGCATTTTTTCATATGGCTATAGATATCTTTAATTTCTGCCTCTGAAAAGTGCCTGTTCATATAAATTGACCATTTATCATTTGGGGAATGACTTGTAATTTTGCACATTTGACTCAGCTCTCTATATATTCCAGAAATGGGGCCTTTGTAACAGATATTAACTCCCAAAATTCTTTTCCAGTTTTCTGCATCCCTATATATCTTGGTTCCATTGGGTTTAGTTGTGCAAAAACTTCTCAGTGTAATGTATTCAAAATTATGCATCTTGCACTTTATAATATTTCCTATTTCTAATTTGGTCAAAAATTCTCCCCTTCTCCAAGAATCTGATAAATACACTATTCAATTCTCCAACAATTTGTGCATAGTATTGATCTTTACACCAATATCGTATACCCATTTGGACGTTATTCTTGGTATAGTGTCAGACATTGGTCTATGCCTGGTCTTCACCACATTGTTATCCTGGTTTCCCAGAAACTTTCGTGGAACAGTGAGTTCTTATCCCAGAAACTGGGATCCTTGGGTTTATCACACAGTAGACTGCTATTTTCATTTTCTACTGTGTCTTGAGTACCTACCCTATTACACTTGTCTACCTTTCTGTTTCTTAGCTAGTACCAAGTCGTTTCGATAACTGCTGTTTTATGATACTATTTGAGATCTGGTAGTGCTAGATCATCTTCCGTAGTATTTTTTTTCATTACTACTCTTGACATTCTGGACCTTTTGTTATTCCAGATGAATTTTGATAAAGTTTTTTCCAGCTCTAGAAAATAATTATCTGATAATTTAATTGGTATGATACTAAATAAGTAAATTAATTTAGGTTAAATTGCCATTTTAATTAGATTGACTCAGACTACCGACAAGCAACTGATGCTTTTTCACTCACTTAGATAGGATTTTTTGTGTGAAAAATGTCTTGTAATTATGTTCGTATAGTTCCTGGGTTTGTTTTGGCAGGTGTACTACCAAATATTTTATAGTGTGTACCCTATTTTGAAATAGGAATTCACTTTCTATCTCTTGCTGTTGGACTTTGTAACTAATATATAGAAATGCAGAAGATTTGTGCAGGTTTATTTTGCAACCTGCAACTTTTCCAAAATTGTTTATTATTTCAAGTCGTTTTTCACTTAAATCTCTGGAATTCTCTAAGTATATCATCATATCTTCTGTAACAAGTATTAAATTAGTTTCTTCTTTGCATATTCTAATTCCTCCATTTTCTTTATCTCGTGAAATTGCTACAAATCACATTTCTAGTAGCATATTGAATAATAGTGGTGATAATAGACATCCTTGTTTCATCCCTGATCTTATTGGAAATGCTTATCTCCCTCACATATGATGCTTGTTGAAGGCTTTATGTCGATACTGCTTATTATTTTTTGGAAAGTTCTCTTTATTCACATGCTTGCTAGTGTTTTTAATAGGAATGGGCATTGTATTTTGTCAAAAGCTTTTTCTGCATCTTTTGAGATGATCATGTGGTTTTTGTTAGTTTTGTTGTTGATATGATTGATGATGCTAATAGTTTTCCTAATATTGAACCAGTTCTGCATTCCTGGTATGAATCCTTCCTGATCATAATGTATTATTCTCATGATAGATTGGTGTATTCTTTGTCTTAAAATGTTATTTAGGATTTTTGTATCTGTGTTCTTTAGAGAAATTGGTCTATAATTTTATTTCTCTGTTTTGTGTCTTCTTGGTTTAAGTATCAAAACCATATTTGTATCATAAAAAGAATTTGGGAGGACTTTTTATTCCCCAATTGTCTCAGATAGTGTATATGGTATTGGAATGAACGGTTCTTTAAATGTTTGATAGATTTCCCTTGTAAATCCTTATGGCCCTATAGATATTTTGTAGGGAGTTCATTGATGGCTTGGTCAAATTCTTTTTCTTAGATAGGGTTGTTTAAGTATTTAATTTACTCTTCTGTTAATCTGGTCAATTTACATTTTTTAAAATACTCATTCATGGCGGAGCCAAGATGGCGGAGTGAAAGCAACGACTCACCTAAGCTCCTGGAAAAACTCCTCTGGATATATCTGGGGGGAGAGTCTGACCAGACTTTGGAGGTGTAGAATCCAGTGGGAGACGGACTTGGACAGATTCGGAGCCCAGGCTGGACTGGAAGGTCCACGGGAGGGATCTGTTCCGCGGAGGTAAGACCCCGGCGCACAGCGCAGCGCGGTCGGCGCGGCAGGGAGGAGGGGACCCGAGGGGCCCGAGAGTGGCGGGCGAGACCAGCGGAGCAGGAGATAAGCCAGGCCGAGCCAACGATATCAGCGCAACAGCCTTTGAAATCTTCAGCCTAAAGACGGGACTTCAGTGGGACACTACTTGAACATCCAGAAGCTGGGATGCCGGAGTGATCAGTAAATGCTCTCCCCTCCCCCCCGATGACCGTGAGGGAACCATAAAATTCTTCCCCAGATTGATCCTGGATCAGTGGGAGCAGCAGAAGGGGGCGGGTGGTCTCATAACACCAGAGGCTGGAGAGGTGGCAAAGGGGGATTCTTCCTACCGTGGTGGAGGCTATCTGGAGGGACAGACGACCCAGGGCAGAGAAAAATTCGCACTGAGACCCAGGCAAGCCACAGCCCAGGAGACGAGCCCCAGGAGGGGTGGGAACACGCATTAGCCTCTAGGCGTGCCCCAGCCCTCCAGGGGAAAGGGAAGACAATAGGGAAGCTGGGATCACCATCCCCCTGGACCTTGCCTTTGCCTCAGGCCAGCTGAGGAGATAGCCTGAGACCAGACCACACCTCCCACACACCTATCAAGCTAAACCCAGGGTTGATCTGGGAAAGAACAACAACAACAACAACAACAACAACAACAAAAAGCCTGCTTTTAGCCTAGACACACATCAGCTCAACTTAAAAGATCTGTATCTTCTGACTGAAAGAACCAAAAGCTGCAACACTCAGCCAACATCATGAATCGGAAAAAGCAGATGAAAAGTGAAAAAACCATAGAATCTTTCTATGGGGATAAGGACCAAAACACAAACACCAAAGAGGTCAGAGCTGAGACTGTACTTCCACCTGAAACCTCAGATGGGACTATGAATTTCTCGCAAGCACAACTAGATTACCTGGAACGTCTGAAGAAGGATATAAAAGAAAAACTGGCCAATGATTTTAAAACCATAAAAAAAGAATTCACTGATGAGAACATCAATCTGAAAAAGAAAATTGAAGAAATGGAAAAGGAAGTTCAAAAATTAACTGGAGAGAATAATTCCCTAAAAGGAAGAGTTAATCAAACGGAAAAGGAAACTCAAAACCTAATAGGGAAAATTGATCAGATGGAAAAGGAAACCCAAAACCTAACTGGGAAAATTGGTCGAATGGAAAAAGAAGTACAAAAATTAAATGGAGAAAATAGCTCCTTAAAGGGAAAAATTGGCCAGATGGAAAAGGAGATGCGAAAGCTAACTGAAGAAAACACTACGATCAAGATTAGAATTGGGCAAGTAGAAACTAATGACTCAATGAGGCAACAAGAATCAGTCAAACAAAATCTAAAGAATGAAAAGATAGAAGAAAATCTAAAATATTTAATTGGAAAAACAACTGACCTGGAAAATAGATCCAGGAGAGAAAATCTAAGAATTATTGGCCTGCCAGAAACCCATGATGATGAAAAGAGTCTGGACAATATCTTCCAGGAAATCATCAAGGAAAACTGCCCAGAAGTACTAGACTCAGAGGGCAAAATAGTCATCGAAAGAATCCACCGTTCCCCACCGGAAAGGGATCCCAAACTCAAAACCCCAAGAAATATAGTTGCCAAATTCCAGAGCTATCAAGTGAAGGAGAAAATACTACAAGCAGCCAGAAAGAAACAATTTAAATATCAAGGTCACACAGTCAGGATCACACAGGACCTTGCAGCTTCTACATTAAAAGATCGTAAGAATTGGAACCCAATATTCCGTAAGGCAAAGGAGTTGGGACTCCAACCGAGGATCAACTACCCAGCAAAGTTCAGCATAACATTTCAGGCAAGGAGAAAGTCATTCAACGAAATAAGGGATTTACAGAGCTTCCTGACCAAAACACCAGAACTCAATAGACAATTTGATCTTCAAATGCAGGTCTCCAGAGAATCATAAAAAGGTAAACAGAGGGGAAAAATCAAAAACAAAAACTTGCAACTCAATTAGGGCAATCTGTTTACCTCCCTGTAAGGGAAGATGATACCTGTTAATCTTGAGAACTGTGCAGCTATTACGATAAAAGGGATATATGTAGAGGGAACGGGCATAAAGTAAATGATGTCATGGCAAAAATATGATTTAAGTATGAGAAGGGAATGTAATAGGAGGTGTGGAAAGGTGGAAGCAGAAAATGGCAAATTATATCACAGGAAGAAGTACAAAACTATAGTAGAGGGAAGGAGGGGAGGGAGATGAGCATTGTTTGAGAGGTACTCTCATCTGATTTGTTCAAAGGAGGGAACAATAACCTTAAGCAGATAATCCTAACTAGCTCTATAGGTAGTAGGAGGGGAAGGGGGAAGAAAGGGGAGGGTGGCTAAAAGGGAGGAAAGAAGCAATAAGAGTAAAGGGGAGTAAAAGGGAGGGGGGCTAAAAGAAGGAGGGGAAGGCTGCAGGAGTAGGGGGAGAAAAGTGAATACTATTGAGGAGGGGAAGGGAGACGGGAGAGTTAAAAGCACAAATGGTGGGAAAGAGGGTGGAGGGAAATACACAGATTGTAATCATAACTGTGAATGTGAATGGGATGAACTCTCCCATAAAACGGAGAAGGATAGCAGAATGGATTAAAAGCCATAATCCAACAATATGCGGCTTACAAGAAACACATTTGAAACGGGGGGATACACATAGGATAAAGGTCAAAGGATGGAGCAGAATATATTGTGCTTCAGCTCATGTAAGAAAGGCAGGAGTAGCAATCCTAATCTCAGACAAAGCAAAAGCAGAAATAGATCTAATCAAAAGGGATAAGGATGGAAACTATATCCTACTAAAAGGCACCATAGACAATGAAGCAATATCATTACTAAACATGTATGCTCCAAGTGGTATAGCATCCAGATTCTTAGAGGAGAGGTTGGGGGAGTTGAAGGAAGAAATTGATAGCAAAACTATACTAGGGGGGACCTCAACCTCCCCCTCTCTGAACTAGATAAATCCAACCTTAAAATAAACAAGAAAGAGGTTAAGGAGGTAAATAAAACTCTGGATAAGGTAGATATGATAGATCTTTGGAGAAAATTAAATGGGAATAGAAAGGAATATACCTTTTTCTCAGCGGTACATGGAACATTTACAAAAATTGACCTTGTACTAGGACATAAAAATCTCACAATCCAGTACAGAAAGGTAGAGAAAATCAATGCATACTTCTCAGATCATAATGCATTAAAAATTACATGTAATAAAAGGCCATGGAAAGAGAAACCAAAAATCAATTGGAAACTAAATAATCTAATTCTAAATAAGGATTGGGTTAAAGAAGAAATCATAGAAACAATCAACAACTTCATTCAAGAGAATGATAATAGTGAGACAACATACCAAAACTTATGGGACACTGCAAAAGCAGTTATTAGGGGATGTCTTATATCTCTGAATGCTTACATAAATAAAATAGAGAAAGAGGAGATCAATGACTTAGGCTTGCAGTTGAAAAAGCTAGAAAAAGAACAAATTGAAAATCCCCAAGTAAATATCAAATTAGAAATACTGAAAACCAAAGGAGAGATTAATAAAATTGAAATAAAGAAAACTATTGAATTAATAAATAAAACCAATAGTTGGTTTTATGAAAAAACTAATAAAATTGATAAACCTTTGGTTAATCTGATCAAAAAAAAGAAAGAAGAAAACCAAATTACTAACATTAAAAATGAAAGGGGTGAACTCACCTCCAATGAGGAGGAAATTAAAACAATAATTAGAAACTACTTTGCCCAAATTTATGCCCACAAATTCGACAATCTAAACGAGATGGATGAATATTTAAAAAAATACAAATTGCCCAGATTAACAGAAGAGGAAGTTGAATACTTAAACAACCCCATCTCAGAAAAAGAAATTGAACAAGCCATCAATGAACTCCCTAGGAAAACATCTCCAGGGCCAGATGGATTCACAAGTGAATTCTATCAAACATTTAAAGAACAGTTAATTCCAATACTACATACACTATTCTTGAAAATTGGGGAAGAAGGAGTCCTCCCAAATTCTTTCTATGATACAAATATGGTTTTGATACCCAAACCAGGAAGAGACAAAACAGAGAAAGAAAATTATAGACCAATTTCCCTAATGAATATAGATGCAAAAAGTTTAAATAAGATTTTAGCAAAACGAATACAGCATCTTATCACGAGATTAATACATTATGATCAGGTAGGATTCATACCAGGACACAGGGCTGGTTCAATATTAGGAAAACTATTAGCATTATCGATCACATCAACAACAAAGCTAACAAAAACCACATGATTATCTCAATAGATGCAGAAAAAGCTTTTGACAAAATACAACATCCATTCCTACTAAAAACATTGGAGAACGTAGGAATAAAGGGAACTTTCCATAAAATAATAAGCAGTATCTATCTAAAACCTTCAGCAAGCATTATATGCAATGGGGATAAGCTAGATGCATTCCCAATAAGATCAGGGGTGAAACAAGGTTGTCCATTATCACCACTATTATTCAATATGGTACTAGAAATGTTAGCTGTAGCAATTAGACAAGATAAAGATATTCAAGGAATTAGAATAGCCAAAGAAGAAACTAAGTTATCACTCTTTGCAGATGATATGATGATTTACCTAGAGAATCCCAGAGATTCAAGTAAAAAATTACTTGAATTAATAAACAACTTTGGCAAAGTTGCAGGGTACAAAATAAACCCACACAAATCCTCTGCATTCCTATATATTAGCAACAAAGTTCAACAGCAAGAGATAGAAAGAGAAATCCCATTTAAAGTTAGGGTAGACAGTATAAAATACTTAGGAGTCTACCTGCCAAAACAAACCCAGGGACTATATGAACACAATTACAAGACACTTTTTACACAAATAAAGTCAGATTTAAGTAAGTGGAAAAACATTAGTTGCTCATGGGTAGGCCGTGCTAATATAATAAAAATGACAATTCTACCCAAATTAATATACTTATTTATTGCCATACCAATTAAACTATCAGACAATTATTTTCTAGAGCTGGATAAAATAATATCAAAATTCATTTGGAAAAACAAAAGGTCCAGAATATCAAAGGGACTAATGAAAAGAAATGTTTGGGAAGGTGGCCTAGCGCTACCAGACCTTAAACTGTACTATAAAGCAGCAATTATCAAAACCACTTGGTATTGGCTAAGAAACAGAGAGGTAGACAAGTGGAATAGACTTGGCACTCAAGATGCAGTAGGCAAGGAATATAGCAACCTTCTGTTTGATAAACCCAAGGACCCCAGCTTCTGGGATAAGAACTCATTGTTTGACAAAAATTGCTGGGAAAACTGGATAACAGTGTGGTGGAAATTAGGCATAGACCCATACCTGACACCGTACACAAGAATAAAGTCCAAATGGGTACATGATTTAGGTATAAAGATTGATACCATGAATAAACTGGAGAAGCAAGGAATAGTGTATTTATCAGATCTATGGAGAAGGGAAGAATTCTTTACTAAAGGAGAGATAGATTGCATTATGAAATGCAAAATGGATAACTTTGAGTACATTAAACTGAGAAGTTTTTGCACAACCAAACCCAATGCAACCAAAATCCGGAGGGATGTAGTAAATTGGGAGAAAATTTTTACAGCTAAGCTCGGGGATAAAGGACTCATTTCTAGAATATATAGAGAACTGACCCAAATGTATAATCATACAAGTCATTCCCCAATTGATAAATGGTCAAAGGATATGAACAGGCAATTTTCAGAGGAAGAAATTAAAGCTATCCATAATCATATGAAAAAATGCTCTAAATCACTATTGGTTAGAGAGATGCAAATCAAAACAACTCTGAGGTACCACATCACACCTATAAGATTGGCAAACATGACAGAACAAGAAAATGATAAATGCTGGAGAGGATGTGGGAGAGTTGGAACACTAATTCATTGTTGGTGGAGCTGTGAGCGCATCCAACCATTCTGGAGAGCAATTTGGAACTATGCCCAAAGGGCTACAAAAAGGTGCATACCCTTTGACCCAGCAATATCGCTACTAGGACTATATCCCCAAGAGATCATAAAAATGGGAAAGGGTCCCACATGTACAAAAATATTTATAGCAGCACTCTATGTAGTTGCCAAAAACTGGAAGTCAAGGGGATGTCCATCAATTGGGGAATGGCTGAATAAATTATGGTATATGAATGTAATGGAGTACTATTGTGCCATAAGAAATGATGAACAAGAAGACTTCAGAGAGGCCTGGAAGGACTTATATGACCTGATGCTGAGTGAAAGGAGCAGAACCAGGAGAACTTTATGCACAGCAACAACCACAGTGTGTGAGAGTTTTTTCTGGTAGACTTAGATTTTTGTAATAACACAAGAACTCCTGAAAAAAAAAAAAATCCCAATGGTGGACCTCAAGGCAAAATGCCTTCCACACTCAGAGAGAGAAATATGGAAGTCACTCACATAATGTAGCAGATCATGTTTGTGTATGTGTATCTGTTTGTGTATCATGTTCTGATTTGTTATACGGATTCTTTCATTTATCTTAGTCTGACTACATAGCATGACTATAGTGAAAATATACTCAATAGGAAAGTATATGTAGAATCTATACAGAATTGTATGCAGTAGTGGGGAGGGAGGGAGGTAGTGGGGGGTGGGTGGGGAGGTATAAAATCGCAATTGTATGGCAGTGAATGTTAAACACTAAAAAAATAAAAAAATTAAAAAAAAAATAAAATAAAATACTCATTCATCTCATTTAGATTGTCGAATTTATGGGCATAAAGTTGGGTAAAGCAATTGCTAATTATTGTTTTTTACTTCCTCCTCATTGGATGTGAGTTCACCCCTTTCATCTTTGATATTGGTAATTTTCTTTTTTCCTTTCTTTTTAAATCAAATTGACCAAAGTTTTATCAGTGTTATTATTTTTTTTTTTCATAAAACCAACTATTAGTTAATTTTATTAGTTCAATAGTTTTCTTAATTTCAATTTTATTGATTTCTCCTTTGGTTTTCAGTATTTGTACTTAGTTATTTACTTGGAGATTTTCAGTTTCTTGTTTCTCTAGCTTTTTCAGCTGCATGCCCAAGTCATTGATCTTCTCTTCTTCTATTTTATTCATGTGGGCATTCAAAGATATAAAACTTCCTGTAGGAACTGCTTTTGCAGTATGCCATAAGATTTGGTAGCTTTTCCCATTATTGTCATTCTCTTGAATGAAGTTGTTGATTGTTTCTATGATTTGATGCTTAACCCACTCCTTCAGATTAGATTATTTGGTTTACACTTAATTTTTGGTTTATCTTACCATTGCCTCTTATTACATATAATTTTTTATTGCATTATGATCTTAGAAGAATGTATTGATCATCTCTGTCTTTCTGTACTGGTCTGTGAGGTTTTATGCTCTAGAACGAGGTCAATTTTTGTATATGTGTCATGTACTCCTGAGAAAAAGTTGTATTCCTTTCTATCCCCATTCAATTTTTCTCCAGAGATCTATCCTGTCTGATTTACCCAGAGCTTTATTTACCTCCTTAACTTCTTTCTTGCTTATTTTGAGGTTAGATTTATCGAGTTCAGGGAGGGGGAGTTTGAAGTCCCCCACCTGTATAATTTTCTCTCTATTTCTTCCTGCAACTCCCCCAACCTCTACTCCAAGAATCTGGATGGTATACCACTTAGATCATATATGTGTAGTAATGATATTGCTTCATTGCCTATGGCACCTTTTAGCAGATATAAGTTCCTTCCTTATCTCTTTTGATGAGATCTATGTCTGCTTCTGCTTTGTCTGAGATTAAGATTGCTACCCCAGCTCTTTTTACACCAGCTGAAGACCAATATATTGTGCCCCAATCTTTTACCTTTATGCTGTGTATATCCCCCCATTTCAAATGTGTTTCTTGCAAACAACATGTTGTTGAATTATGGCTTTTAATCCATTCTGATGTCTGTCTCCATTTTATGGAAGAGTTCATTCCTTTCACATTCACAGTTGTGATAACAATGTGTCTCTTTCCCTCCATCCTCTTTCCCACTTTTTGTGCTTTTAGTTCTCCCATCTCCCCTCCTTTCCTCAATAGAGTTTTCACTTTTGACCACCACCTCCTGCAGTCTTCCCTTCCTTTTTTTCAGCCTCCTTCCCTTTTACTCCCCTTTACCCAAACTACATTTCCCCTCCCTTTTATCTTCCCCTCCCGTTTCTTCCCTCTTCCCCTCCTACTGACTATAAAGCTAGTTAGATTTATATACTTAATTAAGTTTATTGTTCCCCCATTGGAACAAATCAGATGAGAGTACATCTCAAACAATGTTCATCTCCCTTCCCTCTTTCCCTCTACTATAATATAATTTTGTGCTTCTTCCTGTGATGTAACTTACCATTTTCTGCTTCCTCCATTTCCATTTCTTGTTCTAATCTCTTTGCTTGCTGAAATCACACTTTTATCATCATATCATTTACTTTATACCCATTCCCTCTATCTATGTATATCCCTTTTACATTTCATAATAGATGTACAGTTCACAAGATTAACAAGTATCATGTTCCCTTATAGGGAGGTAAAGAGTTTGCCCAAATTGAGTAACAAGTTTTTCTTTTCAGTTGTTTACCTTTTTATTTCACTCTTGAGACCTGTATTTGAAGACCGATTTTTTTTTTTATTGAGTTGTGGCCTTTTCACCAGGAAGGTCTGGAAATCCCTTCTTTTGTTGAATGCCCATCTGCTTGCCTCAAACGTAATGCTGAACTTTGCTGGTAATTGATCCTTGGTTATACTCCCAGTTCTTTTGCCTTACAGAATATCATATTCCTATTCTTTCGATCATTTAATGCAGAATTTACAAGGACCTGTGTGATCCTTACTGTAGATCCTCGATATTTTAATAGTTTATCTCTGGCTGCCTGTAGTATTTTCTCTTTAAATTCATAGTTCTGGAATTAGGCAACAATATTTCTTGGTGTTTTCAGTTTAGGATACCTTTTGGGAGGTGAATGGTGGATTATTTTGATGACTCTAGTACCCTCTGCATCTAGCACTTCTGGACAGTTTTGCTTGATGATTTCTTGTAAGATATTGTCCAGACTCTTTTTTTCAGTCTTGGCCTTCTGGTAGACCAATAATTCTTAAATTTTTCCCTCCTGGATCTATTTTCCAGGACAGCTGTTGCTCCAATTGAATATTTTATATTTTCTTCTATCTTTTCATCCTTTAGAGTTTGTTTGACTGATTCTTGATGTCTCTTAGAGTCATTAGTTTCTACTTGCCCAATTCTAATTTTTATCAAATTGTTTCCTTCAGTTAGCTTTTGCATCTCCTATTCCATCTGTCCAACTATTCTTTATAAGGAATTATTTTCTCCACTTAATTTTTGTACTTCCTTTTCCATTTTTCCAGTTTTTTCAATTAGGTTTTGTGCTTCCTTTTCCATTTTTTCCATTTTCCTTTTTAAAGAGCTGATCTCTTCTGTCAATTCTTTTTTCATACTTTTAAAATCATTGGCCAGTTTTTCTTGTATTTCCTTCTCCAGCTGTTCCAGGAGAGCTGTTTGTTCACAGGTGATCTCCTCAGCTCAATTGAGGCAAAAGAAAGCTCAGGGGATGGTGATCCCAGCTGCCCTGTTGTCTTCCCATTTCCCCTGGAGAACTGAGTCACTCCTACATCCTAGTGCTAATTTCCACTCCTCCTGGAGCTCCTCTCCTGGCACTGAGGCTTGCTTGGCTCCTAGTGTGAGTTTCAACCACCTGGGGCCCCTCTCCTTCTGGTTTGCCTCAGCCACAGTAGGAGGAATTCCCTTTAGCTGTTTTCCTAGCCTCAAGTGTTATGAGACTTTTTGCCCCCTCTGCTGTTTCCTCTGATCCAAGGTTTTTCTGGGGAAATATTTTGTGGTTCTTTCAAGGTCATCAAGGGGGGAGGAGAGAGCATTTACTGATCACTCCACCATCCTGGCTCTTGGAAGTTCAAGTAGGTGATTTACAGACTTTTAATCTGCAGGCTGAAATTCTCAGGAGCTACTGTGGCTGATATTTGGTGTTCAGCAGCTGTCACCCGCTAGGGTCTGCTTGTCTCTCACTGTGGGCTGCTGCTCACTGGTTCCACCTGCTGCTGCTGTCTCAGTTTTCCCCAGGGTCCTCCTGCTGTGCCACCCTGAATGTGCTGCGCTGTGCTCACCCCCATGGAACAGATTCTTCCATGGTATCTTCTAGTTTGCCCTGGGTTTAAATCTGCCATAGTCTGTCTCCTATTAGAGTCTGCACCTCCAAAATTTGGTCAGATTCTCTTTTTAGAGGTATCTGAAGGAGTTTGTCTAAGAGATTATGGGAGTCCTTGCTCTCACTCCACCATCTTAGCTCTATCCCTTGCAAATATTCTTCGTGGAAACTGTAATATAAAATGTCCACGTGCCTTCGAATTTTGTAAGTGCTTGCTCTAATAAATCTAAGTATCCTCAACCCTTGTAACCAGACCATCTTTTCAACAGCAACCCTACATCTAACCATATATATTCCATCTTATTTTCACCTCTGCAAACCTGACTATAAGATTATCATTATTGTTATTAGGAAAATTAAAGTATAGCAACCTGAAATTTCTCTTTGCATTTATGACTTTGAAGTAAATAAATTGACTGATTATGGAAAAAGTTATAGGAGAAAGGAAATATTTTGACCTGAGGAAGTTAAAAATTCTTTAGCTTTCTTGGGTTTATGAAGAAGGTTCTGTTTTTGGGAGAAAGAAATCTCTGTCTATGTCCTACTCATTTGTTCCTACATGAAAAATGTAGGAAGAAAAACAGGATCAATGAGATTAGGGGGATTAAGGAATGAGTATTTAAAAAGAGAGACAAAAGGAGATGGAATATAGGACAAACAAAAGAAGAATGAAGTTTTCAACTCAAAACAAGTAAGAATAACTAGATAAAATATATCCTAATATAATTGGCTACAGTTCTTTGTTAGGTGGAAGAAATTAGGAAAACATGAGTTGTGTTTCAGGGTCGGGTGGTGGTGGGTGTATGACTATATTTCTTGTTAAAACTTAGAAAGGGAAGTTAGGTGGAGACGTACAGTTATCAAGAAGTTATCAAGAGTAAGATAGCTTAGTGAGATGATTTGAGATAAAATTCAAACATCTTCAATTTTTTTGTTAATAAAGACAGACAATTCCACTTCGAGCAAAAATACAGATGTGAAGCTCTTCCCAAAAATGACGAAGTTGGATTCAATGAGGAGGAAAGCAGCTTCTGTTCCTCCAAAACACCTGGAAAACTTATTAAATAAGGGATTATGCAGCCAGAAAAACATGAAAAAAAATGACTATAATGATAGTTGTAGATTTGCTGCCTTTGGGTACTGAGGAAGCTGTTGACCTGATCACAATAATAGAAAGATCTATTGCCGTCTCCCCCAAAATATAGAAAATCCTAAAACAGTATAAAGGAAGGTGGTTCCTACTCACTTTGGGTGATTTAGTTGATCACAAGTGATAACTACCAGAAGGAAGAAATACTTGTCAACAAAGATCATGATGTTACAATCAAGAAACTGAAGACTGTAGTGGTACATGCTATATTTCTCTCTCTTTTGTCCACTAAATAGAAGTCATGAATAAGAGAAAATTTGATTTAAAAAATTGGTATCTAAGTACGAGAGAGGAAAAAGCATTATATTCTCTAATGTACTTTATGTTTTCTTCTTGCAGGTTTCAAATAATTCAGAGGATGCATTAGTAGGATCCCATTAATGAACATCCTAAAGTAGAAGTCAGCAAATGTGAGGTGGAAAATAATCCATACTGGAATTTAAAGCCACAAATCAAAATAATTTCAGTTAAAATTACAAATTCAAATAAATAACTGATGTTATTTCAGAGAAAACACCATTGTTCCACCCTAAAAGATTTGTCTCACTCCCTTTTATTTTCAGGGTTTCTCCATGGAAATTTTATGACAACAGTTTTATTGATTTTAGAATGCAGTTTGGCACAACACTATTTATGTGGATATATATATATATATATATATATATATATATATATATATATATATATATATATATATATATACACACGTATGCGTGTAATAATTCAGTAGATGGTGATGTAAGTAGATGGATACAGTGGTGGTTTACTGGCCAAACAAAGAGTTAAGTTGTTGAAGGTTCAATATGAACAAGTCAAGAGATCTCCAGTAGAATGACCCAGGTATCTGCTCCTTTATCGTTGAACATATTTTAATCAACTTAATTTAATTCAATTAATTTAATGAAGAAATTAATAGATTATGCATTCCTAAAATGTACAGATACAGCAAAGCTGAGAGACATTTCTAATACACTAAATGAGTCACATGCAATGTAGAAGAAAAATTGGACCTTTTTTGTTCAATCATAGAAGGAAGAAGTAGGAAAAGGGTGTTGAAGCAAAAAAAAGACATTTTAAAAATAAAACAAGATAAATAATAAAACTGAAAAATTGTTGCACACAATTTTAGCATTATCAAGATGTGTTTTTCTGGGATCTTGTTGTTAAGCACTAATATAAGAAATTCAATATGACCTCCCAGTTATCAATTCAGTTCTAAATTGTAGGTACGATAACATACATGATAGAAATATAAAAAAAAAAAAGAATTCATACAGAATGAGAGGAAATGGAGTAAGGAAAATTATACAGAAAGATAACAAGGCATTCTGTGAAATATAAAAATAAAAATGAAGGTGGGCAAAGGCACCTAAATAATAATTTTCAAATAATGTCATCATATCTATAATAATGATGAATAACACAATCAAGTAATTACTTTAGAAAGAACAATTTAGTCCGACTCCATGTCACTTGATCAATATTTATGTGTACTTTTCAGAATCTATCTTTAGAGTGTATCACATTTCCAAGAGTACCATGGCACCAGCTTAAATAATGAGAAATTTTTAAAATGAAATGACCTAGATTCTATTTCACTTAAGCTTGTTTACCTACACTCAGCCAGCCAAAAATGTAAGGTCTTCATGTACCATTAATTGTAGTACAGGGACTATTTTATATTTGCAAAGGTCTGCAATGGGAAAAAAAAGAAAATTAAAGGGATATATTACAATATTTGTGTGACATTTTATCAAAGGCTTCCCTGAGAAAATGTGTTCAGTAGGGAGGTTTTTCTCTGATCCATTTTAGATCCTTTGACAACAAAGCTTGAATAGGACATTTGGAGGAGTAGATGTGATCTGTAATCACTCCTTAAAAAAATGGAAGAAAGACATTTCTCTGACTCACATTTTCCATAGAATTTGTTTAAATACCATTTCAACCTTGATATTTGTCCATTGTTGCTTCAGTGATGGTTTTATGTTGTTATGCATTGAGTATCCTTTTATTTGCATTATTTCCCACACATATAAACCTCAAAATTGAAAAGGACAAATTGGAGCCAAATTAACAAATATTTAAATCAAGACAAAAACAATTTTCTGTTTGCAGATTGCACCCCATATTTTTATATGTCACTTATAGAGTACTCTGACTTAAGAGATACTGAGTTCGCTTTAAGCTTAAGGATCTCTGCTCTGTGCACAAGTCATTTGTGTATAATTCTTTCTGCCAAAACTGTTTTTAAATGCATTTTTGTGGATGAAAACACAGAGACAATGGTATATGCATTTTCTGAGAGAATTGATGTTGGGTACATTAACATTTTCTAATTTACCACCTACTCAGCACTCTATCATCACTAAGGGTTTGTACCACAAATGAGATACTCACAGCACCTACAGCAGCCATGAATATCCTGGCACAATTCTGAATTGCGAAATACAACAGACTCCCTACAAGGAAGGCAGAATCTAAACATTTATTCAGATACTAGAAAGTGGAATCCACCATTGTAACAAAAATCTATACACATTAACAATGCAGAGAACAACACCATCCCCAAGCCTTCCCCCTGCTAGGCCCCCTTAAAACAAAATCACTAACAAGCTCTTTCACTCATGCTAGCCAATTGCCTGCTTGCCTACCTCCTTCCTAGCTCTGACTAGACTCGGACCAATTTCCTCTCAGCTCTGTTTTAGCTCCTGCTCTTCCTGTTCCACCTTGTTTGTTCTACCCACTCAGCAAACTCCTCCCACCAGAGGTTCTATGTGATTTAGATTCGTGTGACTTGGGCTTCCAGGTGACTCAGACAAGTCATATGGGCCTATTAATGAATGAGAAAGATCTTCCCAATTAAATTGCTATTACAGGATACATGTAGGTGATACCCTTTGCCATTATATAACAACCAAAAGAATATCTCAGCATCTCTCAGGAATTAGGATTGGAGGCCATCTTGCCACATTTCCAATAATCTACTTTAATTATCTATAGAAGCAATAGTTAGTCTGCTCTCCATGAAATTGTTCTTCTGCTATTTCCATTTATGAATTGAAGCACAACAGCATTCCATCACCATCTGCATAAGGTACACAGAGAAATAAAAAACGGCAGCAACTACCACCAAAGCAACAACTAAATTTAAAACATTACTCTTTAATACAGATCTCTACTTCATATACTCATTATATTCTCTCATGCCATGAGAAATCTTGCTTCTTCATATCTCATCTCTAGCCAATTTTTTTCCAGCACTGGCTATACTTGCTTTCATGACATGACTAACACTTACATACCTCATTATCACTTTCAGGTCTTTACTCTTTCATTGTTAGCCAGTGGAAGTTTTTCTTTTAGATTTTTTTGGATATTCACTCTATTATTTCCCCAAATCACCTAATTCTGAGTCTTCCTTCTATTGCCCTCTGAAGATTTCAGTACTTCTCTTTTCATTCTTTTTTCTTGCAACCTTTGCCAGAATCGTTGTATAATTCAACATTCAATTATATGTTCCTTTCTTCACCCATTAGGATGGAAGCTCCTTGAGGAAGGGCTCTTTCTATTTTTGTGTATTCATAAGCCCAGGATGTTCTTGGAAAATAATAAGCACTTAATAAATGTTAATTGTTTTTCTAGTTATGACTAATTTCAACTTCATTCTATAAACCTATTCCAATCCCAAAACTTCTACCTCTACTCTACTTAACCCAGATGCAAATATGACCATTCTTTCCATCTTATAATTACCACCAAAATATGTCACCTATTCGGGGTTTTGGTCTTTTGACTGAGTTCAAGTTTTACAGAACAAATTATGTTATTAAGGGGATTTATTCTGTGATGTTTTGATTGAGTCAAATGACTGCACTTGAACATCTAGGGGGCCACATGTGGCCACAAGCCACAGGTTCTCAACTCCTGAGTCATATATTGAACCAAATAATAATATTTTTCTATTGCAACTTGTTCTTTTTCTTCTTTTTGCCTATATTTTTCAGTGACCTCACCATGGACCATAACTTTTCCTACTATTCCTATTTCTAAAATATATTGTCCCCCAGCAACTTCAGTTCCCTCTTATCACAATCTTGATGATACAAATAAGATTAAATATGAATTGCTTACACTCAACAGTCATTCATTTAGTGTGATCATTCAATGCTCACTCATAATTTGAACGTAATATCTGAGTTCAGTATTTGGTTTACAATTTTTCTCTCCTCAACGACTCATTCCCTCATACTAACAGACTTCAACTTATATGTTGATTCTTCATTAAAAGTTACAGCCCCTAAATTTCTCAATCTTCTCACCTCCAATGAACTACTTTCTCACCCAAAATCAGTTACCCATGAATTTGATCTCCACATCAACCATAAATGCATCACCTCTATGTTAAAAATATGACCATAATTTATTGACTTTTCCTTTTTTCCGCTAGCTTTTCTTTCGTATACTTACTTTTTGTTAGAACCATGACCTCCAGTCCCTTGATCAGTTAATTCTTTTCTGGGTCACTGCCCCACATTAACCACTGTCTTATCGTGTCCCCACTTTGACTTTTTAGTGAACCAATTCTATTCTACTCTGTCATCCTATCTTAATTTCTACCTTTTTTTCTAATAGCAACAATTATACCCAGCCAAATATCAGCCTTAGGTCATTTCCAAGATATGTTATATTCACTGTGAGATATATACTGCTGAATCCACAGTGTGGAGAAAGTCATATAACTATTTTCAGTGGGTCCAACAAAAGTTAATATTAAATGACTTCAACTAGGCACTCACTGCTACTAGGCAATATTGGTACAATGTCCTTTATCCACTCACTTTCAGTTCTCCAGACTGGCTTTTCCAAATTTATTAATCCCTCCTCAAATCTCCAATGGTTTCTTCTACCATCTAAATTTCCAAATTTGTGTCATATTTTATAGGAAATTTAATTTATTTTTCCATGACATTCCCCCAATATATTTTTCATCTCCCAGTATTCAGTTGCCTTCTTCCATTTTTTCCTCTTTCACCCTTATTTTGCATGATTAAATGGCCTTACTCCTTACCAATTAACCCTTCTACTTTTTCAAGTGGTAGGATTCAATCTTGTCACATCCACCAGATTACCCTTTCATCCACACTCTTTGACTTATTTTCAAATTCTTCCTCTATGCTTCTTGACTTTCTCATACCTACAAATATGTCATGTCTCCCTTATCCTGAAACACTTACATTTCTAATTCAGTTTATCTTTCCATTCCTGCTGTCATTCTATATCTAAACTTCTTAATAAGGCCTTCTACAATAGGTATCATCATTTTCCTCTTCTCACTCTCAACTTCTTATGATCTGGCTTTCAAGTGTATAGTCGATGAAAACTGATCTTTCCAAAGTTACTATTGATCTCTTATTTTCCCAATCCAATGGCCTTTTCTCAGTCCTCTTTCTTCTTAACCAATCGCCACTCTTGACAGTATTAATCATTCTTTCCTCCTTGATATTATTTTCCCTCTTAGTTTTGGACACTACTCTTCTTGTTTTACTCCTATATCTCCTTTGCTGCATCCTTATCTAGAAAATACCCTTCAACCATAGATATCTCTGAGGATTTTGTCCTGGGTCCTTTTTTCCTCTATGTTGTTACACCTGATGATCTCATCAGCACTCATGGTTTTATTTGCTATTTCAGTTTTTAAGAATCTGAAATCTACATATCCTGCCCCAGTCTCGCTGCTGAGCTCCATTCTTGCATTTCAATCTGACTTTCAGACATATCAACCTGGATCTTTTTTTTTTTAACTCAGTATGTCCAACATACAATGTAGAGGCAACACTCTTCTTCCAATTCCTCATGTAACCTAGGAGTCATTCTGGATTTCTGATTGTCTCTCTCTCCCCATATCCTAGCTATTGCCAAGGCCTTTGTATTCCACCTTGGCAACATCTCAAATACACCTCCTCATCTCCTTTGAAATTGTCACCACTCTAGTGCAAACTTTCATTGCTTCATGAATTGAATTATTGCAATAATCTGCTAGAGGATTTTCCTGGCTCAAGTCTCTCACTACTGCAATCCATCCACTATTCAGTCAGTAAAGTAATGTTGTAATATCACCCCTCAATTCGGTAAGCACTTGTGGATTCCTCTTCCCTCCTGGAAGAATAAAAAATATTCTGTTTAGTATTCAAAGTCCTTCATAAAATACCCCTTCATGCGTTTCCACTCTTTTTACATCTTACTTCCTGAAACAAATTGAATCTATTGACAATGGTCTCTTAGCTGCTCCATAAATAAGACATTCTCTCCCTTGTATCCCAGAATTTTATTTGGCCATCCTCCATGCTTGGAACACTCTTTGAATACTCTTCCTCCTTACCTCCAACTAGTGACTTCTTTTTTTTTGTTCCCAACTAAAATTCCATCCTCTACATGAAGTCTTACCTAATCCCTTTGAATTCAAATTCTTGCCATCTATACATTATCTCCTTGCAGTTCTGCTCTAGGATTAGATCAAGAAGGGACCTTCTCACTGCTGGCAGCTCCTTGGATTAAGTTGTGGAACTTCTTATGTGTTTTTTGGCCTTTTTGAGGAACAGAAGGTAACATGTGGGTGTATTAGCATGAATGAAAAGACAGAATAGTGACAGAAAAATTTAAGTTGTGCAATGAATTTAATACTTTGTGGCAACTCAGATGGGGAGAGGAGAGTGCTGTTATTGCTTTTTTCTTGACTTGGAGGCTTGTAATAGTTCAGCACGCAAGAAATAGAAAGAAGACAATTATAGCAAAATTGTATGAGTTCTGGATTGAGGACATGTCAAATATTTACAGAATTAGGTTCAAAATATGCTAAATCTTTGACAGCAACCTGAGAGCATTATGCATGCTTTGAGGACTGTTTACCTTTGGTCTGGGTTCTGTTCCACTTCACCTGATATTTTTAATTAGTGTGATTTCCTTATAACTTTGGGCAAGGATAATTTTGAATTCATTGTATATATTCAATATTAAAAAATTTTCTCCTGGGTTACTAGGGATAGGGATACTAGTTTACATTCTAGTAAAGGAAAATAATGTAGTAAAAGAAGAGGGTAAGGAATGGGGATGTGAAACAAGGTATCCTGTGATGGGGACTTTCAGACAATGTCCAATAGGAGAGTCAGGAGTACAGTGTAGAGAGAAATAAGGGCATAGGTGACCTGGATCTCTTCACTTAAATGAAAGTTGTGTGATAAATGAATCAAGAAGAAGTCTCTAAGGGTTAAAAGGTGCTTCTAATATGAGAAGTCCAAGACTGGAATGAATTTTCAGGGGGAACAGAATCCAGGGTTTTTCAGGGCTTTCAGAGAAAATCTGGAAGGAGACTAAGGAGTAAAGCTTGTAGAGTTGCGGAGGAATGAAGGACATGAAGTAAAGGACCTTTAAGTCTTTAAGTTTATTTAAATATCAACTATTGTTGTAATCTGCATGAAATTTAAGATATGCCATTGAAATGTGTATAACAAGGTACTAAAATAATTGAAGATTCATAAGATTGGAAGAGCTAAATATTATATTTCTAGAACATGTCACATCATTTTTAAATTATTTTATTATCAACGTCATTTCTGTCTTTGTATTTGCTACAGTTCAAACAATTTATTTTAAGAAAAAATGACATATTAAACTCTGCTTTCCAGAAAAAGAAGAGAGTACTTCAAAAAGAAGCGTTGATGAAATTGTAATTTACTAAATGAACAAAAATAATAACTTAGTAGAATAATTTAATGACAAGAATATGTCTGACTTATTTTGCTGTTTTTGTTAATTTACTTGCATTCATTTGGTCATGGGGAAACATCAGTCAGTCGACTAATATTTATTCAGTGACTATTATTTGAAGCATACTTTTTAAAGCAACAGGAGTACAAAAAAAACCATTTCTGATCTCAGAATGGTAATAGTCTAATAAAGGGGATAATATGTAAACAGTTAAGTATGGACAAGATATATAAAGAATAAATTGGAAATCATCAACAAAGTGAAGGCACTAGCATTAAGATGTAATGTAAAGATTTGTGAAGAATGTAACACATAAATTGAAACTTGGAGAAAGCCAGAGAAACTAGAAGGCAGAGATGGAGAGGCACATAATTCCAGCCATGTTAGCCTTCCTGTGAAAATGCTCAGATGTAGGAAAAGGATTGTCTAGATAGATAAATAGCAAAGAGGTCAGTATCCTTTGATCACTGAGTTGGGTGAGAATAAAAGGTGACCTAATTATGGAGGACATTATGAGTCAAACAAAGGATATTATATTTGATTGTGAATTAGAGGGCTGCATGATTATACTTTCACTTTAGAAATATTAAGTTGACAATCATAGAGCATGGACAAGAGTGGGGAGATATTTGAGAAATAGAGACCAACTGGAGGCTATTTCAACTACCTGTTTACGTCTGTGTATTCATCCTTCATTGCCAAAGAAGACCATGCCATCAGAGAAATGATGACATGACTTGCACTTGACTTTGTTTTTTGTTTTTATTTTTTTGAGTGAGGGAGGCCTGTGCAGGTCACCAGTCTCACTTCTCCTCTAGAGCCATCTGAATTCAGTGGCCAGGTATTCATCAGAATGACTGGAGATGACCCAGGATGAGGCAATTGGGGTTAATTGACTTGCCCAAGGTCACTCAGCTCGTGAGTGTCAGGTGTCTGAGGTGAGATATAACACAGGTCCTCCTGACTCCTGCACTGGTGCTCTACACACTTCACCACCTAGCTGCCCCATCTGTATATGAGGTGATAAGGGACCACACCAGAGTGATTGCCATGTTAGATAAGACAAAGAAGCATATATGAGAGGTGTTAAAAAATGACAATATTTGGCTACTGATTAGATAAATAACTGGAGAGTAAGGAGTTGAGAATGGCATATAGCTGATGAGTCTAGATATAGTAATAGGAAAGTTAGAAAGGATAGAGAGTTTAGTAGAAAGAGAATGGTTCTAATTTGGATACTGTGAGCTTAGAATGATTAAAATATAACAATTTGGGGATTTACACATCTAACTGAAGTATGAGCTAACTTATTATCAGTTTACTAAGTTCTAGTATGTTTACCAGAGTGATTAAAAATTTCATGTCCTAGCTCAGACTTCGAAATTATGTTCATCTATATTTGGAAACTGAGTCACCATTTTTAAGTTGATCATTGAAAGCTCTAAATCACTATCACAACAAATCTTAGTTGACATTTAAGCTTAATGGAAATTTAAAATGCCTATAATTAAATATATAAACGATTATTCTTTTAAAAATCATATTCAAAAGTAACCATATTTGAGATCCTCTGATTCATGAGTCCTGAGAAAGCTCTCTACTTAGCTTAATTTAGTTCCAGCTGTACTGGTTTACTGCTGAAATTTGAAAGAAAAAATATATTAGAATCATACATGAAATAGAAATTGAAGACCAATTTTCTAGTTATCAATAATCATAGATTTTTCTTGTATTGACTCTTTACTGGTAAAGTAAAACCTTTATGATTCAGAATTCTCTTATTTGGAGATTGTCAAAAGCTAAAGATAATTACCTTTCTAAAGGTGCAAAGATAGGACACCACTACCTTAAAACTCAATTAATCTGATTATTGTCAACTCAGACACCTCTGTTGTATAAATTAATTAATAAACTGAGAAGTAAGGGTTAAGAATTTTTTTCCTAAAATCACACAATATTTTAAGTTTACATTTAATGATATGTTAAACTCCTACCTGTTCCTGTTGACCACCCCACTAGAGAGACTATATCATTAGGAGAGAGTATATCTGTCTGGGAACAAAGAGTCACACCAAGGACAGGCATATTCAGTAAGACAGTCATATAAAGGAGGCGACAGCTTTGGAGGGTATGAACACTTTTTTAACAGAGGTGTGCCAGTAATCAACTCAAAGAAGGACTTCAATTATCAAGGATTGTGCACTACCCTAAATGTTTTAGCTACAAAAGTGCTGGGCAGTATCATTTTACTGTATACTTATGTTTTCTCTACAGACCTATACGTATCGCTGAAGGAGTTTATCCAGATTTAGAAGGGGATACTTTTGTAATTGCTGATAATTGCTGTTCCACTTGAAAAAAATATCTTTAATAAAGTATAATTAAATTTACTGGCTTATGCTTCCTATGCGTGAGGCACTGTGCTAAACTTTGGATCAGATGATCCCATGGAAAGGCTTTAGGGAGAGTAAATACTCTGTGTGATTTTCAAACCTGCCATAAAGTTCCACGATAATGAACATTTTAGGTTATGATAGAAAACACTTTTGAGAGTCAGGGATATGGAGCAGATAAGCGGCACAGTGAACAGAGTACAGGGAGTGAAGTCAGGTAGACTTATCTTCCTGAGTTCAAATTTGGACACAAAAACTTGCTAACTGCATTGGGCAAGTCATTTAACCTTGTTTGCCTCAGATTCCTCATCTGTAAAATGAACTGGAAAAGGAAATGTTAAATGACTCAAATTTCTCTTCCAATAAAACCACAAGAAGGGTTATGAAGAGTTTAACATAACTGGAAATGACTAAATAACAACAACAAAAAGAATATATCCTAGAGAAGAATAATTGTACCTAGAAACACAGCAGGTGGGCTTCATCATTTTATTCTGTTAGCAGTAGTAATATTTTCTTGCACGAATCCAGGGTAGATGATATCCCTTCCAGTTCCCAAATTCTGATTCAATGAAATTGCACATAACCAAATGTCAACTTGGATCATTCCTTTCCTATTTCATTCATTAAACTACTGTGCTGATTTCTATATGCTATCATCATAAATTAATTTATTTTTATTTACAGAAAAAGTTGATTTCTCTTTGTGGAATTTCCCGTTCATATTTGAACAACTGATTCTTATTTGGTGGACAAAAGTGGTAAAAGCACAGTTCACAGTTGTCAATAATTTATTTTAAAAAATTGTCCTTTGAATTTTATTATAATTGAATTTGAATTTCAGTCAGCTTCATTGATATCTTATTCACTTTTCATCTTCTTTCTTTATCACTTTTAAATGTCAAAAATAGTATTCTCATCCAAAAAGGATACAATCACAAAAGAATTTGTATTACTAATCTGTTTAGAGAATAAGAATAATATATTTCCAAGAAATCAACCTAAATTACTTTTTCCCCCCCCGAGAACACAAAGTAAAGGTAAACTATTTAAATCTTATGAAAAAAGCCACTCAAATACAATTTCACATCCTAACTTAACATTTCTTTGTTTTCTTTGCTTGGTTTTGCTAAGGTTAAGATAGTAATAGAATTGCATTCCTCACTTACGTGTGTGAGTAGAAGAGAAGGAAACTTATTTAAGTTATTCCAGCTCTGAATAAGTTGCCAGTAATAACTCACTTGAATTTCCTGATCAGCAACCAGAAAGTACTAAGGGAAAAGAAAAAAAAAAACAAAAATAAACAAAAAACAAAACTATGTTCCACTCACTGGATTATTTTACATTACATCTCCAAAGTTAGAGTTGAAATAAAATGAGAAAATGAAGGGCAAAACCCTTAATAGAGTAAAAAATTATATTGTTTTCACTTTTTATTAAAAGAATAGGTTTCAAAATCTTATGAGATCTATACAACACAGTGTTAAATTCATAAGGCTCAGTCATTCAGTTTTATGTTCATATAAATATCTCAAGGGTAAAATCAACATTTATAGATTCTGTAGTAATAAAAATATTGAAAAGGAACTTGAATAAAAGCATAACTCCTTTCAATATGGAAGAGGAAAATGACACAGATTTTGCAAGTAAAAATGTGATTTTATAATTTAGTAAATTGCTAGGGAATCATGGTTCAATCATTATTGTCAGGACCAAAGCAGATAAGATGTCTACATAATTTTTAGTACTATTTTAAGAAAGATACACTATAGAGTCACCTGTGCATTGATTGTTAGGCCACAAAAGAAGGATAAAGAACATAAGGGACATGTGATTGTGTCCCAGTGACGAGACTAGTGATGTAGTAATTTTAATCACCAGAAGCAACTGAAATCTTTAAAAACACATGAATAAACGTGATAGCTTTGATCTTTGTGCTTGAGTTCCCTTTTTTCTACAATAAAGGCAATGTCTAAAGGCAATATAAAGATTGATACCATGAATAAACTGGAGAAGCAAGGAATAGTGTATTTATCAGACTTATGGAGAAGGGAAGAATTTTTTACTAAAGAAGAGATAGAAAGCATTATGAAATGCAAAATGGATAATTTTGATTACATTAAACTGAGAAGTTTTTGCACAACCAAACCCAATGCAACCAAAATCCGGAGGGATGTAGTAAATTGGGAAAAAATTTTTACAGCTAAGCTAGAGGATAAAGGCCTCATTTCTAGACTATATAGAAAACTGACTCAAAGGTATAATCATACAAGTCATTCCCCAATTGATAAATGGTCAAAGGATATGAACAGGCAATTTTCACAGGAAGAAACTAAAGATATCTATAATCATATGAAAAAATGCTCTAAATCACTTTTGGTTAGAGAGATGCAAATCAAAACAACTCTGAGGGACCACATCACACCTATAAGATTGGCAAACATGACAGAACAAGAAAATGATAAATGCTGGAGAGGATGTGGGAGAGTTGGAACACTAATTCATTGTTGGTGGAGCTGTGAGCTCATCCAACCATTCTGGAGAGCAATTTGGAACTATGCCTAAAGGGCTACAAAAATGTGCATACCCTTTGACCCAGCAATATCGCTACTAGGACTGTATCCCCAAGAGATCATAAAAATGGGAAAGGGTCCCACATGTACAAAAATATTTACAGCAGCGCTCTCTGTAGTTGCCAAAAACTGCAAATCAAGCGGATGCCCATCAATTGGGGAATGGCTGAATAAATTATGGTATATGAATGTAATGCAGTACTATTGTGCCATAAGAAATGATGAACAAAAAGACTTCAGAGAGGCCTGGAAGCACTTGTATGACCTGATGCTGAGTGAAAGGAGAAGAACCAGGAGAACTTTGTGCACAGCAATGACCACAGTGTGCGAGAGTTTTTTCTGGTAGACGTGGAATTTTGTAATAATGAAAGAACTTCTTTAAAAAAAAATCCAGTGGTGGTTTTCTAAGGCAAAATGCCTTCCACACTCAGAGAAAGAAATATGGAAGTCATTCGCAGAATGTAGCAGATCATGTTTATATGTTTGTCTGTGTGTGTTTTTGTGTATCATGTTTTGATTTGTTATATGATTTCTTCCATTTATTTTAGTCCAACTACATAGCATGACTATAGTGAAAATGTACTCATTACGAAAGTATATGTAGAACCTATACAGAATTGTATGCAGTCGTGGGGAGGGAGAGGGGTAGTGGGAGGTAGGTGTGGGGAGGATAAAATCTCAATTGTATGGCAGTGATTGTTAAACATTAAAAAATAATAAAAGTAAAATTAAAAAAAAAAAAGAAAACCAGACCAATCTTGAGAGATTTTATTTTTAGAAGTAGGTTGGCTTATTACTTCTGTGAGACAAGATGTATAAAGGCATACTGAAAGCATTCCCATCGTTGTCAATATATGGATCAAATGGTATTTACTGTGCTTGTATATCAGTAGAATGATGTGTGTATTAATATATTACTGTATCAAAGTGTTCTTCCGTGAAAGAGATTTCTTCTGTCATGTAAATTTACTCAATGGAGATATCAAAAAGAATTTCTAATGCTCTCCTGTTGTCTAAAAACAAGCAAGTTAAAAATGCCAGGATTCATTCTTTGTCAGCACTTATTTAGTGTCTTTTTTATTTATTGTTGTAAATATAATTTCAGAGGACATGATATATAGAATCATTGCCATGAGGTAAGTCATTAGAAAATTAGCTGAAATCATTGTGTGCTTCCATTTTGTTTTGGGTTAAGAGAACAAACATTTCTGGTGTGACCTTTGTGAATTAATAATTTTGGGGGAAATTGGAATGAATTGTGCTAATTTTTTTTGGACATCTCATCACATAAATATTTATTTGATTTATATACCTACCAGTTGATGGAATTGCATGTGTTCTTAGAGCTATGTATGTTTCCCTTTCTGAGTTATGCTATAACTAGATATTATCAAGAAACCTTGAGGTAATTTAGATCACCAAAACAAATATCATATATTTTCCCCTTAAAGGAAACTACAAATGTGTTCCTGAAGGAAAATTTGCATTTTGTGCCATTTCTGGAATATGTTCAAAAATTTAATAATAAATACATTTTAGTCACAGAAAAAAAAAAACCGCATCAAAGAGCTCACACAGCTTATCACAATAACAAATAACTCTAAAAAATAAGTGAAACAAAAGTGCTCTTAGTAGCCATAACGAAAAATATACTTTCTCCCATTGAAGGAGGGAAGCTAGACACAGATTCCAGGGCTTCCTCTGATATTAACGACGATAGTGGGCAAATGTGAAGACATACAGCAATGGGTATGACAATAAACCATAGCCCTTGACAATGAGTGGCAACAATAAAAGTGAGACATGTTTGATTCACAGTAAGACTTCATGATCAGAACATGGCTTCTGTAGGCACTTGTTTGAGCTCAGGGATCATCTGATGTTGGGTTAAAAACAGTTCTGGAATTTTGCTGTGACAAGTATATCAAGAATATGAGCACAAATAATTGTTGTTATGCCAAGCTCAGAGAATAGCATGCTTACTGGGCCTTTACTCTGGAAAACAGGGTATCTCCTAAGTAAAAAGAGAGATGTGGTATTGGAATAGGGATACTGACAGAAATATGGCTAAAACAATTTATATTTCTCTGCTCATTATGTGTTAACAATTTAATAGGTTCATTTTATTCTTAAGTAATTTTTACAATATACTTTCTATGCAAGGTTCATTTTGAGTTAATAATTCTGTCTAATCATGTTCTAATAAGACTACACATATACTACTTGCAACTCTGGAAAAATATTTAAGACAAAGCAATAAGGAGAATGTCTAGAAGAGGGAGACACAACAAAATATCAAATAGAATATGAGACAAGAAGGAATCAACAACTTTTTCCCTTGAGAAGATTACACACGAATTGAAATTGATTGCTGTCTTCTGATATTTGAAGGATTGGCATTAAAATTACGCAATAGATTTAGTCTTTTTTTCAGAGGACAGAATAGAGATCAATAAATGATTCTTGTCAGAGGAAAGACAATGTCACAAGAGAAAGAAAAAATATTTCTCCAAATGCTTAGGGTGTCTAAACATGAAAGGGCTATTTCAAGATAAGTTGAATCCTATGTCACTTATGAATTGTTGTGTATGAATTTTGATATACATATATGCGTAATACACATGGATATACAGATATATAAAGTCACAGATAATTCTGGAAATCTATGTATTTATAAATTTATTTTTCTCTATTTAGGGAACTGAATATATTTATCCTGGTTAGTACAAAATATTATATGTATATGTATGTATGTGAGCACACACACATATACACATAAGCAAATTAACACAGGGTATTAAATACAAATACATGCATGTATATATACATGTATAAGACATATGAATGTGTTTGTGACATATCTACATGTGTGTCTGAATATATGTGTGCCTATATCTGTATATACATTCACACACATATGTACACACATATACACATAAGTATATGTGAACACACACACATATATAATATATATATATATATATATACGTACATATATATATATATATATATATATATATATATAGAGAGAGAGAGAGAGAGAGAGAGAGAGAGAGAGAGGGAGAGAGAGAGAGAGACACTGTTATAAAGTTAGAGTAGCTGAGTTGTTCAAATCACAATGCTACTCCTCATAAATTGAGAACTTGGGAAGGTAGTTTAATGTCTCTGAAACTATATTTCCTTATCTATAAGTGGTATAAATGGACCAAATCATACTTTTCAATCCTCTGAAGACAATTCAAGTTATCATAGATACATTCACTAAAGCAGAATGTGATACATTCATTTTACTTGGAATTTAGCAAAAGAGTTATCACACTCTTTTCCATTATTTTTTTCCAGTTAAATGAAGAGATACAAGGAGTTAAGAGTGTAATTATATTTCATACAGACAGAAATATGTGTATACACACCCACATATACATACATACATATACATATGTTCACACACATATAGTCATACATATATGTGCGTAGACAGATACAAAATTTATTTTTTGTCTTGCAGCAAAACAACTTGTGCATTTTTTTCAATGATAATTAGAAATCAGATTAATCTGAGAATGGAATAATTTAAATCGAATTTGGATTTCTTCACTGAGTTTCATGTCATTCAAAATATAACAAAAGTCTTAATGCTGATTATTGCCTTTGAAGAATTCTTTCTTTCTGATAACTGTGATGAACCATAACTTCTTCTGTCAATATTCTTTCATATAAAATTAGAATGCTTCCATTTCTTAACAGTTACATCTAAGTAACCACAAAAAGATCAGTGGTGCCTTGGCTTGAAAATCATTATTTGTAAGCAAAATGACTACTATTCAGAGAAATAATTCTCCATGATTCAATTCCTTTTTTATGTTACAGTTGCTTGGAGTTGTAAACAACTTTATTTAACCTTTTTTGAATACCACCTCAAGCTATTTATCGTAGACTTTGTCATATATTCCATTTAATTTGGTTGTGCTGTAATTTGTGTTAATTGAAAAGTCAAAGATTTAATATTCTTTTCAATGAAATGTAAATATATCTATCTAATACACAGAATTTGAATATTTTATGTTTTGATGTTTACTAGTTGCTTACTATGTGCAAAGTATTATGCTAGGAAGTGTGAGATATAAATGTCACTACTACTACTAATAATAATTATGGAAGCAGAACCAAGTTTACAGAGAAAAGGCAGAGATTCTCATTAACTATCCTCCATCCCCTCAAAATACCTTCAAAATGACTCTAAACAAATTCTAGAGCAACAGGACACAGACAAAAACAACTGAAACACATTTCCAGCCTCAGCAACTTGGAAGAATAATAGAAAAGGTATGTTGTGCCAGGGTGACCTTGTGGTCACAGGGGAAGGGAGAAACTTCACACCATTCCAAGGCAGAAAAGAGTGCTTGAGCTCACTCACCAACCAGGGCACAGGTCACGAGGAAATACCTCTCCTTTGATCATAGAACTTTGGGTCCCTGAAAAAAATTGTAGGTGCCTGAAAATATCTATGAAAACAGTCGTACAAAATCTCTGAAGCTCTAGAACAGTGCGTCCTCCATCACAGAACTAGAGCCCTAATTTAACAAAAAGTTAAAAGTCATGTAATAGGCTCAGCAAATGAGCAAACAATGGGGAAACTCTCTCATCATAAGTAGTTATTATTGTGACAATGAATATTAAAAGAAACACGCAAAAGAAGATAACAAAGCTAAAGTTCCTGCATCCAAAGCCTCTAAGAAAAGGTTGAAGAAATTTGAGTTCATGGAAGAACTCAGAAACAATTTTGAAAATCAATCAAGAGAGGTAGAAGAAATATTGGAAGGAGAAATGAAAGCAATCCAACAAAATAATGATGAAAGAGACATCAGCTTGGTAAAGGGGGCACATACACACAAAAATACACTAGAAAAAGAAACAACTTAAAAATCTACTAGCATCAATCACAGGTGGAGCCAAGATAGCTGAGTAGACGGTTGGACCTGTAGAAACTCTCCCTTCACAGCCCATAAAATACTTGTCAAAAATGACTAAACAAATTCTACAGCAGCAGAAATTGCAAAATAACAGTGAAAGAGATTTCCAGCCCAAAACAGCCTGGATGGCCAACAGAAAAATTTTATTGAACCAGGCTCAGAGAGGAGCACAACTAAGCATTGGTCATGTGGCTCGTCAGAGACTGGACTGGAGCAAGATTCAGGGCAGTGAAACCAAGGTAGCAGCTGCACTTCCCAGATCTCTTGCCTGACAATGCCCAAGACAGCTTAAAATGTTAAGTAAAAAAGCTTTCACCTGGGTGAGAAGGGAACAAGGTCTGACCTTAGCCCTGGCTCCAGGCAGTCCCAAGTGAGGGCACCATGCATTTTTGGAATGCCAGGCCTAAAGACCTAGGGGAATCGAGCAACTGATCTGGATCTTAGCCCTGAGTGGTGGCTCTGGGGTGGCGAGGAGTACTGGCCAGTTAAAGCTGGTGAAGGATCCAGACAGGGAATTGTACTCATAGATCTGGACCCGAAAAGCTTGGGGTTGCTCCCAGACCAGTGTGAAAACCAGGAGAGGAGTAAACTCCTCTTCCCTGATTGTGCCATCTTGGAGTAACTGAGAAATTATAGGTCCCTAGAGATATCTCAGAGAACAGTTGCAAAAAACACTCTGAAGTCTAGGGAATTTCAACCTCTACTTGACAAAGGACTCAAAAGTTAAGTAACTGGCTGGGAAAATGTCCAAAGAAGGGGAAAAAAAAGTTAAGACTATAGAAGGCTACTTTCTTGGAAAATGATATTATCTTGAATCCTTTTGAATGAGGAATAACAAAGTACACCATAGAAGGAAGACATAAAAGTCAAGGCTTTGCATCAATATACTCAAAAATAAATATGTGATGGTCTCAAGGCACTGAAGAGCTGAAAAAGTATTTTGAACATCAAGTAAGAGAGGAGGAGGAAAAATTGGGAAGAAAAATGAGAGCAGTGCAAGAAAAGCATAAAAAGTGAGTCAACAGTTTGCCCAAGAAGACCTCCCAAAATGTTGAAGAGTATAACACCTTCCAAAATAGACTAACTCCAATGGCAAAAGAGATGCAACAAGCCACTGAAGAGAAGATTGCTTTAAAAAGTAGAATAAGCCAAATGGAAAATGAGGTTCAAAAATTCACAGATGAAAATAGTTCTTTAAAAATTAGAGTGGAGCGGATGAAGCTCAATGACTTTATGAGAAAGCAAGAAATTACAAAATAAAACTAAAAGAATGAAAAAGTGGAAGACAACATGGAATATCTCATTGGGGAAAAAAAAACTGACCTGGAAAATAGATCCAAAAGGCAATTTAGAGTTATGGAACTACATGAAAGTCGTGATCAAAGTAAGAGCCTAGACATCATCTTTCATGAAATTATCAAGGAAAACTGCCCTGATATTCTAGAAAAGAAGGTGAAATGAATATTGAAAGAATGTATTGATCACCTCCTGAAAGAGATGCGAGAAGAAAAAAGTTTAGAGTATTGAAGACAAAATCAAGAATTCTCAGAACAAGGATAAAATGTTACAAACAGTTAGAAAGAAACACTTTGAGTTTTGTGGAAATACAATCAGAGTAACACAAGATCTAACAACTTCTACATTAGTGGATCGAAGAGCTGGGAATATGATACTCCAGAAGTGAACAGGACAAGAATTAAAACCAAGATTCATGTACCCACCAAAACTCAGTATAATACTTTAGGGGGAAAAATGGTCATTCAATGAAATAGAAGACTTTCAAGCAATCTTGATGAAAAGACCACAATTGAATGGAAAATATGACTTTCAAACACAAGAGTCAAGAGAAACATGGAAAGGTAAATAGGAAAGAGAAACCATAAGGTACTTACTTTCTGTGGCCAGCACAGTCCTTCAGGTTATGGGGCTTACAGAGGGAGGATGAAAAGACAGGCAGGACACAGAAGTCTGAACAAGCTGAGTTTATTCTAGACATACTAATCCAATAAATTAGGGGGTCGTGGTGCTTAAATAGTAAAAAACCATAGGGGTAGTAATTGAGGCATGAAACAGAACAGATTGTGATAAGTCGAAAGGGAGGCCTCAAGGCCTCTTTATCAGAATGTTATCCTGTATAGCAGGGGCCCTGATTCCTGAAACTTCGACACCCGAATTAAGGATGTGCACCTGAGAACAATATATCACTTAACTTCTCAAGTCAGCTACTCTCCCTTGGAGGACAGGAACTCTTGACAAGGGGTTCTTTCAAACCCCTAAAGGTTCTCTACACTTACTAAAGTTCAAGTGTTTACATTACTACATTGAAAGATAATATTTATAATTCTTGAAACTTTTCTCAGTATTTGGGTAGTTAAAGTGATTACACACACACACATATAGGTATATAGATAGAGGTCACAGGGTGAGTTGAATAGGAAGGGATGATATCTAAAAAATTAAAATTAAGGAGTGAAAGACGAATATTTTGGAAGGAGAAAGGCAGAAATGTGAATAAAGGAGTCAAGAAAAAGCTTTTTCAATGGAGGGGAAAGAGCGGAGGTGAGAGGCAAAAAGTGAAGCTTACTGTCACCATTTTTGGCTTCAGGAGGCAACAACGTGCACACTCAATTTGGTGTGAAAATCTTTCTTACACTACAGTAAAGTAAGAGAGAAGGGGGTAGAAGGATGATAGAAGAGAAGGCAAGTTGGAGGAAGGAGCAATTAGAAGTGAACACTTTAGGGGAGGGATAAGGTCTAAAGACAGAATAGCATAAGTAGTTGGCAGGATAGGATGGAGGGAAATATAGATAGTATTTCATAACATGATGATTATGAAAGCTTATTTCAAAATTACACATATGTAACCTATATTGAATTGCTTGCCTTCTCATTAGGGATAGGATGGAGGAAGGTAGAGAAGTTGGAACTCAAAGTTTTAGGAACGAATGTTAAGAATTGTTTTTACATGGTACTGGGAAATAAAAAAATACACATAATGGGGTACAAAAATCTATGTTGTCCTACAAGAATAGAGAGAAGCTGGGGATAAGGAAAGGTATGGGTGTGATAGAAGGGAGGGCAGATTGGGGGAAGGGGTAATCAGAATGTGCAGTATTTTGGGGTGGGAGAGAGGATAGATGGGGAGAAAATTTGCAATCCAAAATCTTGTTGAAATGAATATTGAAAATTAAAAAAAAATGATAAAATAAGGAGACAAGAATAAATGGTAAAAGTGGTCCAAAATGCCAATGAGAAGATGATTGTTTTAAAAAGCAGATTGGACCAAATGGAAAAAGTGATCCAAAATCTCACTGAGGAAAATAATTCTGGAAAAATGAGAATGGAGCAAACCAAAGTTAATGACTTCATGAAAAATCAAGAAACAATAAAATAAAACCAAAAGAATGAAAAAAAAAATAGAAGGCAACGTGAAATAGATAATCAGAAAATCAACAGCCTTGGAAAACATATTCAAGAGAGATAATTTAAATTATTTTGCACTACCTGAATATCATGTTTTTAAAAAGTGCCTAGACAACATCTTTCAAGAAATTATCAAAAAAATTGTCCTAATATCCTAGAACCAGAGAGTAAAACAGAAATTCAATGAATATACTGATCACCTCCTAAAAGAAATCCCAATATGGAGACTGACAGGAATATTATAGCGAAATTTTCAGTCCCTAGGTCAACAAGAAAATAAAGCAAGTAGGCAGAAAGAAACAATTCACATATTATGAAGCCACAGTCAGGATAGCACAAGATTTATCAGATTTGTTCTACATTAAAAGACCAAGAGACTTGGAATATGATATTTCAGAGGGCAAATGAGGTATGATCACAACCAAGAATCACTTATCCATAAAAAATGAGTATAATCTTGTGGGGGAATAAATGCATATTCAATGAGATACAAGCATGAATTGAAAATTTGACTTTCAAATATAAGACTCAAGAGAATAAAATGGTAATCAGGAGAGGAAATCATAATAGAATTATTCACAATGTGATGAAAGGCTGAAAATTTAACTTCTCATTTCTCCTCAATTTCTATATCCAAACCATTAACAAGTCCCAAATATACCTACAATCATTTAATATTTTCAAAATCAATTTGAGGGGTGCCATTCAACCAACCCGCATTTCAAATGATTAGAGGCTATCTCTCCCATTCTGATCTCTTTTGAGAAAAACAAATTTTAAGGAAAGAACACAAAAGGCTATTTTTTCTATTCATTTGCCTTCATCATTCAACTACATCCTTCTCTTACTATACATAAATTCTGTCAAGGAAATACCTAATTATAAGCATTCTGACCAATATGAGAATTGTGGTTTCTACCTATTTCATTTTCTATTTTGCTATTGTTGAATTCCTGTTCACCTTAAACTCATTATGAACTTAGCCTTGCAAACAACATTCACACAGAACCATACCACTGTTCATATTTTAATAGGTGCCCTTCTTTCCACCATTGCATATCTATTTCAATATTTATCTCTTAGATGTGGCTATCACATGTTGATTCATTTATTCATCTATCTATCAATTTATCTTTCT